>NC_071344.1:3632500-4832500 GCF_027744825.2 Synchiropus splendidus
AGGGTTAGGGTTAGGGTTAGGTTAGGGTTAGGGTTAGGGTTAGAGTTAGGGTTAGGGTTAGGGTTAGGGTTAGTTAGGGTTGGGGTTAGGGTTAGGGTTAGGGTTAGTTAGGGTTAGAGTTAGGGTTAAGGTTCGGGTTAGGGTTAGGTTAGGGTTAGTTAGGGTTAGTTAGGGTTAGGGTTAGGTTAGGTCACTGTGTTGACCTTACCCTACACTAGGGTTAGGGTTAGGGTTAGGTCACTGTGTTGAGTGACCTATAAGTCACTCAACACAGCTACAGGTTCGTGGATCGCCGTCCTCAACATACATGGGAAATAGAGCTCATTCTCGTAGTTTTAAATGGCCTTGAGTTGAGTAGAAAATTAGGACCACCAGGTGTCACGGTGCTCAGGCTCACTCACCTGATGATTTGTTTTAGTTAATGTCCCACTGCAAACCAGTTAACACATCCATTGGTGCAGCTTATCTTTAATATCTTATTACACCTTTAATGCTTGGCCTCCCTCAAATGATTCCGCTGAATTTTTAAACTCTGACTTTTAATTATGAACCATCTGCAATCAAGAGAGGTGTTCACAAGATGCAGTGAAATGTAGCGCATGGCTAAGTATATTTACAAGAGAGTTAAGAGCTAAAAAAGCCAAACAAAAAGGAACATCACCAGGTATGCACTGAAGTGTTTCCGTGGTCCCTCAGCTCTGCAGCCAGCATGGATTCAATGGGCTCCAGTCCATTGTGACCGATTGATTCCACAGATATTTCGAATGTAAATGAGCGGGAAATTAAATTTCCCAAGGGGCCACCGAGTCAACAGAGAGAAGGAGAGAGGAAAAAGAATCTGAAACTTAAATTCTCTGACCTGTATATTGTATAAGTGGGAAAAGTGCGATCTTTATATATCTTAAAATATCTAGGGATAGATATAAATATTCTCAATATATATGATCTGGTTAAACCATGTCAATATGATTGTAAAAAGGCACTTGATTTTAAGGTATTTTATGTTATTTAGGTAGTTTATGTTATGTTATTTATTGTTATTTTGATTGAAAAATAATCTTAAAATTACTTTAATCTAATGAATCTAATTCAGGAGAAAAAAATATATACTACATTGGAATTTTCAAAGTTTTGCGATGACCTAGTGAGGTCCGCACAAGTGCAAACAAAGGGCTGCCTGTGGCCCCCAGGACTCACTTTGCCCACCTCAGATTTAGATACTTCATATGTCGGCTGTATTTCCAACCACAATAAGTGCAAATGCTCTGCAATGAAACACAATGACATATGTGCACTCAATTACAGTTTCTAAAAAGACTTCATATGTACTTGTAGACTATTTCTTTCAAGCATACAGGGGACATAATACTGAGACTACAACCGCACAGAAAACTGGCCCATGATAAAGCTGGACGCCCAAACAGACGGGTCAGATGACGGCCATTAAGGACGTCTGTGAAAGCATAATGCATTCAAACCCCTGAACGGTTGTTTTAGCAGGTTTCTGCTCCACTGTGGAGCAAGTTGATGCACAGAGATTGATCAGTGAGGAGGCAGGAGTCAAGACTGAGCTGTAGGAGCAGCAAACATTGACCGGCACTGGGTCTGGTGAGGATTTAAAAACAGTCAAAGCAGTTTGCTCTGGGACAGTTTTGACATGTATAGAGGCCAATAGCAACACTGTGAAGTGGCTGGGAAACAGGCTTCACCTCAATTATTCAGGGTCTTATGACCTCATAGCAAATAGTTATTATTCAGAAGCTATTTCAATGGTTTGAAAAGTAAAATGGCCCTAAATAAACGCTATAAACATTAAGCAGCAGCTTCAAACTCAATCATAAAGGGGCCGATTTTTTAAATGACTGGAAAAGCATAATTGATATTACAGTATCATAATAATAAACTGCACAAAAGACACTTTCTCTCTGAAGCTGAGACCTTCATCTTCGCTCCCATATTTCTTTGAAAGCACCATGTTCGAATCAGTCCGGAACACAACATGCACAAGTGATAATTTTGGGGTCTATTTAAAGGGTTTCATTCATTCAACAAAACACACTTCAAGTTCTGTCCATACACAACGGCGCGGTGAGCCAGGGACAGAACGCAAGCCTCGAGTTTGACTCATGCAAAGTGTGAGATCCAGTCTGTCTCTAAATTAAAAATGTAAATGTTAAATGTGATTATTTTCCGTGAAATCAGACACTATGATGAAACTGTGACGATGTGCTCTGTGAAATAGAACGTATGAGTTCAAACTCTGCAGTTTAATGAATGACAGGAACGCACAAGGTGATTTACACTTAGAGTCGAACGCGTTTTGGGCTGCACTCACCTGCCAGGGTGAGAACCAGGAGAACCAGCGCGTCTTTCACCGGCACCGCCATCGCGACTCCCCTCCAGTGCGACTGTCCCGCTCAAACTTGACCTTCCCGGCTTCTTCACTCTCTCCTCCACGCTTCAAAAGCCACAACTTCAAGTGAGGAGTTGTGTCGACAGTCAGACTCGCAGGCTGGATCAGAGTGGGGTCACCCCTCAAAGGTGTCCCGGACCACCGGGGAGAAGCGGCGGCGATGCGGGGTGACGACGCTCCAGCTGTGATTGTGCGCAGCGGAGAGTCGCGTACAAACCGCCTTCAGGGGGGGAAAATCGCTCCTTTAAAAATAAAGTGATGGAGAAATCAGGACGTGTGCGGTGGAGCTGCTGCTGCGGAAGCGGCACCGTCCATCCTGCTCAGCCCGCGCGGTGCGCTCCCTCGTCGGTCACTTCCAGACTGAGCGTCAGAGACTGGAACCTCGGATGCTTTTAACCCCATTAGACAAACGACTTTCCCGGCTGTTTGAAGACACTTTTAACAATGTCAATCTACTCTATGAGTGTTTGATCTGAACAGCTAATTATTAAAAAATATATTATTTTGAGATTCTTACACTCTTGAAATGTACCAGTGTTTCTTAGGGTGATCAACGTCCGGCCCAGGGGCCATAAGCGGCCCTTGATCAAATGTCGTTCAACCACACGAAATTGTGCAACTATTTGGCAAAGCTAATAGTTAAGACCATGCCATCACGGAGTTTGAGTCTGTCGTAGCCACACAAGTTCTGTGTGATATTGGGTTTGCAGTCACCGCCTCACTTCTACTGTTGCTATTCTGGCATTGTGTGAGCAGTGAATGATCATTGTGACACAGACACAGGTCGGACGTGTGAGAGGTGCACGCTCAACAGAGAGGCCGGTCACAGACACCAGTTTAACATTTATATTATTTTTAAAATATTTCTTTTACTTAAATATTTGATTTGATGATGAACCTTGAAGTCGGTGACGACAAAAATAAAAGCTTCTCGTCGAGAAACACCAGCATCTCTTAACAACTCACTATGCTTCTGTGCGCACAAGCTTCATGTGCACATGCGACGTGGCGCCTTCTGAGTCAGAGCATTACAGCGCCACCACAGACCTGATTTATGTACTACACCAAGGTTTTATGTGTAAGAAAGAAACAGCTCCATTTTTACATGGTACCTTTTTGTAACCAGCACGGAACATCGGATAAGAACTGTCGCACTGTGCCTTTTAACCAATAACTCGTGATAACTGGACTTAGGAAGCGGCCTCTTTAATAAATGGCAACAAGCCAAGTGAAACTAATCCAAAATGAACTGTGGCATAAATGTCATCATCAATATTAGATTACGTTTTCAGTTACTTATTTTGGGGGGATTCTAAACTGCTCAAGTGGAGAACCAAGGTGACCAGATCGATGGACACACGCAGAGGAGAGACATGACTAATGCTGAGCGAGTGGATGAGGAAGAAAATGAAAAGTCATCTTATTCTTACAATGTATGACAAAACAAAAATGATTTTTCTTTACAGCAAACAAAATCAAGGATGGCATTTGAGGATAAAACAAGCTTCTCCTTGAACTTCACATCAAAGTGTCATTGAAGAGAGAAAAGTGCTGCGGAGTGTTGAAACACTAGATCACAGTGGGCAACGACGACAGGCTCCACTATTTACTGCGCCTCACAAAGCCAAGAGGGGAGGGTGTTGTGGGGGGCTCCTCCTGGGCAGGACTGACAGAAAATTCCCAGAATTCCCTGTGGTGGAAGCAGAGGCGGCCAGAACAGATGGAAGGCATGACTTTTAAATGTGACGCACATCCTCCTTCACCACAGTTACTTAAGACCTCGCGTTAGGGGAGGAAAACTGGAGCTGAAATTATTGTAACACATGAACCAGGAATGGAACTCAATCTCCCTCTCAGGAAAACTGAAGGCTTGTGAGCATGTGGAGTCTTGGTCGGCTGGCTTTTCCATTGGGAAAACACTTTTGCACTTTTGTCGGCGATGTCCCGAACTGGGCTTCATAAGGAACATTTCACACTACTGTGACTAAATAACAACTGCTGTTGCACAACTCAGCACTGCAGAAGAATATAGCTGCAGAAATACTGGTCTTGTTGTAAATATACACTCGGATCAGTCCTGACTGATTTATATGAGTGAATATTTTTGCACTGAATTAACTCTCCTTCATTTTTTTCTTCTGAGCATAAAACCGTGTCAATTTCTTGAACATTTCAATTAAAATATATATACTTTTTGGAGAGTCAGACAAATAATTTATTCATAAAATTCAGTGTGAAACATAAGTGCAAAAAAAAGAAAAGATGTGATGAATTATTTTATAATAATTCAGAAAAAAAATCAAATATTAACAAAAAGTCTGTAAAAACAGAGTCCATGTTTAAAATTTTTTTAATAATTCACAAACAGCTATTGAACTTGAGCAACGATTCAGCCAATGACATTGCATGCTGTTCATTATTGTACTGAAGTTTTTAAATAACATTTTTACAGACTTTTCAACCAAAAAAAAACAACAGAACATTGTGACAGTAAGAGGTGGGCGGAGAGCAGTGGCGTCCACAGATAGACCCCGGGTGGTGCTCGAGCACCAGCCCTTTCACCCTGCAAGAGAAAAGTGCCCCTTTTGGGGACCTTTTTTTCCATTCTTACTTTCTCGAGGAAAGAAGTTACTCGCTCATCAATCCCAGATTCATGTAGATATTTGAGGTTGTGTGAATGTCACTGCACCACAGGCCCCTCACTGCAGTCAAACGGCTCCTTCGAGAAACAGTGTTTCAGCCAGAATATTGATGCGTTTGATGAGGTTTCTTATATTATTATATTATATTATTATTATATTGTATTACACATTAATTCACCCTGTTATTCGTTTGTTATTCCAAATTAACTCAGTCAACTCAAAAGAGTAAAAATGCCTTCAATTTAAATCTTTGCTGAACAAACTGACCACAATACCAAGGTACTGATACACAAACATTTCACAAACTGATGATCAACAGATCCGAACATTTTTGGGGCATTGAACCTAGAGATTAAATAATAATAATAATAATAATAATTATTATTATTATTATAGTAGAAGTAGTAGTAGTAGTAGTTGTTGTTGTAGTTGTTTATTTCCTTCACCTTCCATCTTCCTGTCTCCGCAGTCAATCACTCCACAGTTCGCTCCTCGTCCTTTTTGGTTGGAATCGATTTTTCAATTCCACAATTGCCGCCGTCTGCAGTGCAGCGGAGTCAGAGTGACACGACTCAATATGGCCGGGGTGAAAATGAACCAGTCACATTAGAGCACAGCCAGTATCAGTTTACCATCTACGTGCAGGTGTCCGTCATGGCTCCACTTATCAACATTATCGGAAGTGGGAATTGAATCAGAGCTTCTCTGGGACCCCCGAGGGCCCGCAGATGCCCCGAGACTCTCACTTGTTTTTCTCCATTAGACTAAATGATCAGGCTTAACATAATGGTAATCTAAGCCAAATTATTTCAGACAAAGTGGCAGGGTTTTTTTTTACTAAAATCTGAAAATAATCATGTTTTGTTTCATTTCAGATAATGGAGAGGAATATCTGTGATTTGTTCCTACAGAGAGAAAAAAAAAATATAAACTTGAAAGGCTTTTTAATCTGTGGAAAACTGTGAAACAGCACATACCATGCAATGAGAAAACCTCTGTTGACAGATGATGGTCAAGTCTCAGTGATGAAAGGCAGCAAAGGTCATATGCTGAGATCAAAGCTCCACCCAGCATCACATCACATTATCCATAGAAGAGGCTCCATCTAAAGTCGTCATCTTATATCGTTGTAATGCAGAAGTCAAACATAGTGGTGGGTGCTCCCCAGGAAAAAGGCAGAGATCGGGGTCACGGGGGCAGCAGCCACGGTAAAGAGGCCCAGACTTTTCTCTCACAAATATATGTACCTTCCAGCATGTCCTGGGTCGGCCCGTACTTAGATACGCTAGGGGGCTGACAATCCTGTCTGAATGCTCTGGCGTTATTCCTCAATGGGATGATGTGACTTCTGTTGAATTAACTCCCTCATGATGAATACATTCCTCTAGCAACGTTGCTAAAGTAACGCTGAATCTTCTGTCTTTTGAACCACTGAACCACCCAAGGATGATTCACTTCTGTGCACCATTAACAAATAACATTTGTCAAGCTTAGCGACGGCTGACATGATGAAATGAAGGCAGAAAAATGTTGTTTCAGGGTCAAAGGAAACCAATTCAGCATCAAGCCCACCCTGCTGGTCGACCTTCATGGAGCTGACTTCCTCACTGACTACCAGGATTGCTGGTCTCCACTAGAGGAGTTCCTCAGGGACCCGCCCGCACCTCAGCCTTTACAAGTCATGAGTGCACCACCCGCTCAAAACCTTCTCGCCCCATCTTGACAGACAAGAGGAGTGCCAGGACCTCTGCTGCCGAAAGAAGTACCTTCCCATTCCTTACCAACAGATCCGTGGTGCACCTCCACCACACTGCACCTCTTATCGAGTGGCTCTTCTGGACGACACCATTCATCCCAGGAAGTCAGGAGTACACACGACCCTCTACCCTCTGTCACATGACCTCGGTGGATCACATGATTATTTCATCAACTCCAGAAGTGATTTCCAGAGATTCTGCAAGAGACTGCAGCGTAAGGAACATGACACGTTTATCTGGGACGTACAACAGAGCGCGAGACAAGAGATGAGACGATGGATCGGAGCGAGTGACACGAGCTGCAGAGCGACGTGTCGGGCTCATCGCTCCAGGCACCAGAACATGGCACTTTGATTTCTCGCCAGTAAAAGATGGACACAAGATTATGATGAAACATGAAGGGATAAAAAAACTCTCATTCTCATTCATTCAGCTTTTAGCACATGTCTAGTATTCAGATATTAAACCTTCTGCTGGGGACAGAAAATGCCCCTCTTTCTGGGACCACATCGGACAGCTGCTCATCACTGTCTGAATGAGACCCTTGGCCACGCCTCTACAACTTTATTTTTAGTCATGTTTCCACCAGGCTTTTTAAAAACGTCCATCAAAATTCATTATTTTCTTGTTCCTTTCTACCTCAAAAACCTTCCATCAAAATGCTGAACACTGCCAACAACGTCCAGATTCATGCCTGGATTCTGCAAAAATAATTCAGAAACTAATTCAAAAATGACTGACATGGCTTCAACTCTACTGGCGACCCTAACCACTTTAATACTGGAAAGAGGTCCAGACACATAAAAGCACTGACGTGTGATCCAGGACATCAGAAGCCCAGAGAAATGATCAGCACCGATTTATCGGCCATCTTTCAGCCTCTTGTGTAACATGTAATGACGACGCTCAGATGAGGATCCATTTCGGCCGTCTAATTGAGGAGCAGGTGCCCCGGGCGGCGCAGGGCGACAGACATATCAGACCGCTCCATCACGAGGATGTGCAGACAATATGGAGTCTCCAATTAACATGAAAGCACCGTGTTGTGCTGAGAGAGGAAAGTGGAGGTCGCAGACCCGTTCAGTGCCTCCTGACGGACAGAAGCCAGTTGGGCTTTAAGTCGAAATTAAAATGGTCTGGAAGATGGCATCATTTTTCATGACAAAGTAAAAGTATAAACATGGGATTAATATAATCTGTGTTTTAATAGATAAATAGCCTCACAGTCAGGAAATTTTGCAGCGATCAGGGCAAACACTGAAGCTGAATTGAAGCCTTTGATATAAGACAAGGTTGTATCATGCTTCAAACAACATGACAAAGATCAGAGTTTTCCCTCACAGTTATTAATAGGCTCTTATTATCGCAATGTACATATAGTTTCAACAACACTTAAAAATTTCTCTACCAACTCAGGGGGGAGGGAACTGGAGCGGATGTGATTGGTTCTCAGACACGGCAAGTCTTAAAACGGTAAGAGCTCCTCTTCAGCAAGTCGCTTTAAAGCATGGACCTCACACCAGTTCCACGAATGGATGTTTGTTAATCCGCAGCAGCCAAGCCTTGCACGTCGATACAATGATGAAAGACAACAAAGTAAAGAAGAAATGCACAGATCATGCCAGTGCTGGAGTTCAACCTCGCCAAACCAAAAGGCCTTTATTCTGAATTGACGCATGAGATTGAGTTCAAACTTGCTGGGTGACTTCCAGGGGTGCTCTAGTTCGAGTCTAGACCAGTGGCGTAGTTGTCAACGTAAGGGATTCAACGCAAAAATCCATTATAAAGCAGTCAACGTAAGGGATTCAACACAAAAATCCATTATAAAGCAGTCAACGTAAGGGATTCAACGCAAAAATCCATTATAAAGCAGTCAAAGTAAGGGATTCAACACATAGATTCGTGATAAATACACGCACATACATTTTCGATTTCAAATAGCTTTTACTTTGAAATGACACACGTTTACTTCAAATTTCCTGGGTGTCTTCCACGGAACCAATGAGTTGGACGGTATATTTCCGTGTCTTTTACTTTGAAATCTCCATCATTTTTGGCATTACCGTAATACTGGCATGACACGCGCATTGAATGGCGGGGCGTCGTTCTGGTGCAGGCTTGACTCCGGTCTTCTTTGACGTTCGACATCAAGTGATTCAACACAAATGCGCGATATTTGTCACTTCGTTAGTCCAAAAGAATGTGGAGAAACGAGGCTTGTGCTCGTCGTTTGTGCCTCGACATCACCTCCCCGCGGGAGAAACCCACTCGGGTCCACCCGGGATTGTTTGTCAGTCCAACAGCAAGAACCTGCTTGTGCGCGCGCCTTCACCCCATCAACACGGTACACGGTCCCCGGTGCAGACACGACCCCAGCACGGAGGGAGCTCCACATGAAATATACATTCATCGAGACACCCACACGCACTCCGCCACCTCCCTTTTATATCCCAGAGCAGGATGGAAAACCCGTGTAGCCTGTCACATCTGAACGCTCCTCAAGGCGCGACAGAAAATGAAGAACGCAAAAGAAAGTTGCGCTTTGAACCAATAGAAAAGGCCAAACAATGACGCCCTCTAGTGCATGTTTGAGAGAATTGCACTGCCACCACAATTATATCAAGCCTTTTATTTCATATACAGATATTCATAAATTTATACAGTAAATATATCGTTATATGTATATAACATGTGCCACTGCAGTCACAGACAAACGTATTTTCGCTAAGAAAAAATATATCGTGTGCTTAAGTTTCCGAACAGTGCCGTGAAGCGCTCGTAACAAGTGATTACCGGAACGGGAGCGATGAGGTAACTGTCAGGCAGGAAATCAATCACCAAAGTCAGTCTCAGAATGATTAGAATCATGAGAGGAATCGTCCAGTGAGCCGTCCGCATGAGAGCTGAGAAACGGAGTGGCAGCATGGACCCTTCGTGTGGAAATCTCACAACAATCCCAACACACACAGAATGCATACATACACAGTGCAGAAACTTTCATATCTACATTGTCTGATACACAGACACACAAGCATGCTCCAGGACATCTTTCAAAAAACAAACAAAAAAAAGCTCTCACACCGACACACGCTCATGTACCACAGCTCTGCACGATAAGGCCAATCAAAGACGCTTGCACAGTGTCGGTGCATGCACGTGTAGGCACACGCAGAATGTGAGGCAGGTCACTCACTGAGCGCCAGTGATGACCTGTGGAGAACCAACAAAAATAACCGGTGCAACTCAAGAGGTTACGTAAAGGGGATATCGTCGGACGTAACAAAAAGGACACCCACAAGGAGAGGAGCAAGTTAATGTGTGTGCATACAACCACATGTGTCAACAGTTCAGTTGCAGGCAGTGCAGAACATATCCAAGACAATCGTGGGCGTCACTCCGAGTCTCTCTGGACCTCTGAGGCGTCGGCCCGACAGATGGGGCACGTCCTGTTGGCCTGGGGATGACAAAAAGAGGAGGGATGAGTGGCCGCTGGGATCCACGGCCACTTACGGCACAGGGCTTACCAACACGGAGGTTGGTGAAAAGTATCTGAAGCCCCTGCTCAAACCAACACATATACAAGGCCACAGTTGGCAGTGAAAGATCATGTGACCATGCTCATCTGCAGATCACGCTGCACGTCTGAAGTTTCTCTTTTACAGCTACAATTACCACCAAGTCACCTGGCTTTATTTGGATTTTATGGCCAGAGAATTTCTAAAATATGTGCAGCAAGTAAGTGATAATCTTTTCCCAAGGCAAGTTGCACTGGCAACATCTGGTAGCTGTTCTACATTACTGTGAGGTTTTGGCTGTGTTGGTTTAAAAAGGGAAAAAATGAAAACTGAGATGGTAAATGCAAACTTTGGGTTGTCAGCTCATAATTTATTTCCATTTACCTTTTATTGACTCATTTTTTGTCAAGAATTACTTTTAAATGTTAAACAAAACACACAGATGTTGTACACATTAACAACTATTTTGTCTCTTTTATTCTGCCAGTTGAAGGGCAGTGTCCAGGTCTTTGCTAGCTGGAGTGACAAGTCTGAGCAGCCTGGTGGTCTTTCCACCCACACTGACAGCCACAGCACGGATTTACTCACGCATGTGAAACAGCACAACCTAGTCATGAACAAAATAACAAAAAATCTGTTGCACCCTGGATTTTGACTTCAACGATCATGAAAACAAACTGGCAACAAGATGACAATAAGACATTCCACATCAAATATCTGTTGTGAACTCGACTGGCCTGTTCAACACAGAGAGCTCCTGCATCGCAAAGACATCATGTGACTTACTCTGAGCCACTTGTCCACACACTTTCCATGGAACTCGTGGCTGCAGGGCAGAACTCGCAGCAGTTGGCGCGTTTCGAAATCGCTCATGCACACCACACACCTGCGAGTGAACAAACAGGGCGACAATGTGAAACGGCGACTCGTCAGAAGAGCCTGGCTTTGCTTGGAACACAAACATAACTGAAAGATGTCACATGATCCGACATGGTCGCCTCTAAAACTACAATCGCTATTAAAGCACAGGCATGTCTGACTTCAAGAGTGCCTAAAGGCAAGGAAAAAGGCAACACCCCTCCACCTGCTGGTCTAGAGAAGTACTGCAACAGCTACAGATTTAACTCGAGGAGAGACTGGTCAGTGGAGCAAGTGAGTTTGCGGTAATATTGGCATCAGTGTGGCAATTACACATCTTAAACTCATGTCAGTTTCACTCACAGTGTCTGATCAGATTGGTGGTTATTTGGATTAAACCGATACGAAGGAAGCTGCTCGATGTCTCCTTTGGTGAGTCCTCTGAGCTTGGCCTCACCGAGGCGCTCGGCGAGGTTCAGAAGAGCCTGAGGGAGGAACGGGGAGCGTGAGCAAGTCTGACTGAAGACAGGTAACAGAGAACACCAGCACAAACAAACCTCATAGTTTTCCACTTCTCCGTCATCGACGTCCAGCTCCAGACTGATTGCAGGACCAGTGGGCTGGACTGGCAGCATTGACCTTCAGATCACATGACTCATGTCAGTACACGTTAGATATTAAGCGACATATGTAGGCAATTTAACAACGATAAAGGGTCCCACAGTGTTAGAGTTGTAGAATAACACAGCCATGACCATTACGTTTCATGAACCGTTGCAAAGACTGTCCTCAGTAGTGAAGGGCTCCTCCTGCACAGTTGCCAGTGCAGCTGGGTGTATGAAAGATGGTTGGATTTAAAACTGAGTCTTCACTTCACTAGATGTTTTCAATACTCTACTGACATAAATGTGCTTCTGAGCAGTTCTTACTGTCAATTCATTCATGTCATTGGTATCAACCTGGGAGACATTTGGATGATTTCGCCTATTAATGTGGGCTTTTATTCCAGAAACACAAAGGCTTAGTCAGCTCTGTTTACTCACAGAAAGTAAGGCAGGAAGCTCGGGTGGTAAGGCGAAGGCGGCAGTTGTTGCGATCGGTACCGTCGCCCCGGGAGACGTCGTGGGATGATGTTTGTGTACGGCTGAGGGGCGACGAGACAAAAAAGGGTTAGACGTGTCAATAAAAGCAAATATCATCAAACTGTTGCTCACCACTCCAAAGAACTCCTGAGGCAGAGCATCGGGGGAGAGGAAGTGAAGCGGCGTGGAGTGTGGCGTGAGGGTAGGGTGGGCGGCGGGTGGGTAATGAAGCCCGCCACCTAAAGACAGATGCTCTCCGAGAAGCTCCACGTCGTTCTCAATCCTCTGCAACGGCTGCAAAAATGTCCATCCATGTCAACACAAAACATGGAGAGGTCAAAAATGCCCCTGCAGAGTTTCGTGATGTTCATGTGTTCACCCTACTACACACACAGTGGTGCTTCTATTCCACATGTCCACAAATGATAAAGGACCTTGACATCTATCTGTCGTGAGCTCAGCTGTGACACAGCATCTGAGTCAAAGGCAGAACGGTGACAGAACTGGGTTATTAAAGTTGCTGTTAGATCTTCATCCAAAAAAATAATAATCTCAGGACAGGAAACATTGAAAGCCTACTCCAGTTCATGTGAGCACAATGATGAGAATAGGAAAGAAGCGTGACATACGTGGTCACCTTAAACATCTGTGGGGTGCGAGTTTCCATTATATTCCCTTCACTCAACTTTATCTCCGCAAACAAGGTCATGTGACCATCTGCATTCATCTGTCCATCCGCTAGCCAATCGTTGACGTGCCGTGTTTTTATGGGGCGAATATGAAAATGGCGTCCACGCTCTCTGGTGCTATTGTCGTGCACTTGTAAACTGTGAGTGAAGTGCACAAGTCTCACTTACAGATCGAGCTGGCTGCGCAGGGTAGGGTCCAAACTGCCCCGGCTGGGGCAGGTGGGGCGGATGATGAGGAAGATGAGTCGGTGGGTGAGGCAGGTGAGGTGGGGGGAGCAGGAAGGTCGGGTCGCTGGACAGCAGAGAAGGGAAGGGGTAGGGCATTGGCAAATGCTGGACCGAACAAGTCTGAAGGACCTGGAAGAGATCGGATACAGGTCAGCTGAATCAGAGGAACCCATCTATCAAGTGAGGCGATGCTCACTCACAGGTGGGACGCTGCAGACGGGATAGTGCTGCCCGCTGAAGACCACAGAACATGCTGGTATCTGCTGTGGGGCAGAGCGAGGGGGGAGTCCAGGGGGAGCACCGGGAGGAGACACTGTATATGACACTGGAACCGAACCCTTTCGAAGAAGAAAACAGATTGTTAGAAGTTGTTTATTGTTGTCGTTTATTACTTACTGCAATCATTTGGTCATGTTCAGTGTGTAACAAAGCCACGACCTGAACATTGGCTTCCAGCATCTACGATCATGTCATGCCAAGACATTTGAAATCCCCAATCCCATGTTTGTTCAAATATTCCATCTTCAGTCAGTAACACCACAATAAATAATATCATGACGTTAAACATGTTCACAGCATTAAGGCCTACAGGAAACCGAACAAAGCCTTGGTTGAACTCACCTGCTCATGGAGGTCTAGCATCACTCCACCTTGTTGTTGCGGTAGGTGTGGGTGCTGAGCATGTGCAGCAGGGTGCAGCATCCTGGGAGACAGGTTTGGCGGCGACTGATGTGGCGGTCTGGGAGAGTTGTTAGGCGCAAAGTAACCCGGGCGCTCATCGGGTCCGGGACCTCGAAGAGGCTGCTGGCTGTAGACTGGGAAGCCCTGAGTTGGAGTCGGGTGACGGTAGTTCTCATCCTGGTGGACCGACGAGGGACCATGATGGGAGTGCAGGGGGTGGTGTGGGAGGGGCGGAGGGTGGTGGTTGTTATGATGATGATGATGAGGGTTTGGGTGGTGGTGGTGATGATGCTGCTGCTGCTGCTGTTGTTGTTGGTGATGATGATGGTGGTGATGATGGTGGTTGTTGTAATGGTGATGGTTATTGTGGGGATGGTGGTGATGGTGGTTATGGCGGGTCATGCGATCCCTCCAACCTCGCTGGCGCCTCATTGGAGGGCTGAGGACAGAACAGAGGTGATGTCACACAAATAATTGTATGAAAGCACTGACATTGAATTGTGTCATTATTTAATGTTTCATTCCAACAACAGTACAATAAAGTTGCCATATACTACAAGATTAAATACATTTTGCAACAGGATGCGGGGAATTGGAAAAGCAAAATCTGGATAGAAAAAAAACCCCAACATTTCTGTGGCTCTCAGAGTAGAAGAAATCCTTACAAGGAAGTGGAGGAGGAGAGTGGGAGGGACTGGGGTAAATGTGGGAGCACCAGGAGGAGGCACGGAGTACATACCACAACTGAACCCTAACTATTAAAAAGAAAATCTTCCCCTGTGGACGCACACAAATTAACAGTTTTCTGGGGTTTTTTTTCCTCAGCAAATTTCATTGATTTAAAAGGGTCGATCTTGTAGGCTTTGTCGAGAGTGCCAGTTACCTGTACCATGTTGACATTACAACAAAAAAAGAAAAAAAATACAAGTTTCATTGAGTAAAACTAAACTTATAAACAGACTTCAACTTCTACTCCACTGAAACTGGGCTGTGCTAAAAGAGTGTAGATGTGAGCAAAACCAAAATGGTGGCTAGACACAAAAACTACAATTACATTAAAATAGGGCACCAAAAACACCACGAGTGCTGTCAGTATCAACAGATGAAAGAGTCCGATTTTTTTTCTTCTCAGGGGAAGGAAACGTTATCGACCTTGAGACATTGGCCTCAGAAGTCATTCTGTCAGTACTGGACCTCGAAAGCTTCAGTAAGCTAATGAGCTGCAGTCAGCACGAGAAAACCCTCTGAAACCCACTCCCTGTCAGACGTGCTGAAGCCAAGTAACATGTGCTGCCATTACAGAATGCAGAGTCACAACAGATCTTCAACCCACCAGCAGAAACTCCACTGCTTTCACCAGACTACTGCGCCCACTGAGACACTCCACTTTGTATTGACCACTTCCACTAAACTGTTTTATTCCAGGAGTTTAGTGAGAATTTAAAAATAATAGTCTTCAAATATTGGGTTGTTTTTTGGGGACAGAGAAGAACTGAAACTCAAGTCAGTAACCCAAACGGGAAAAAAGAGAATGTGAACATGACCACAACAGAGGAGGATGTGTGTATTTACAGGTAGACGTCACAAGTATTTACCTGCGTCGGTTGCGAACAGGGGTGTGGCATCGCTCCGGTATATAATGTGGGTGTGGTCTGCGACTGGAAGCGAGCTCCCAGGGCCGGATGGGGGAAGAAGGGGTTGGAGGAGGTGCAGGGGTGGAGCCCAGATCCAACAGTGACTGCTGGGAAAGACGCTGCCTTTTCGGGCTCGGGCTGTCTTCCATCTGCACATAGAAATTGAAAGAAAAGAGTGGAGCAAGAGAATGGTTGGCATGGGGGGGGGGGCAACAAAAGAGGACAAACAAATAAAGAATGAGCAAAAAGGAGACGACAATGACATACAAATCCTTTTCAGACCTGGAGAAAACCAAGGCAACAGGCAGTGCTCATGTTTCATGCTTACTTTGTCTCGATCCTCGCTGCACACATTATCCGGATGAAAATGAAGCACTCCTGTGGGGCAGAGAGAGATAGAAAACATAATCAGATCAAACAGGACAGAGAAAAACATCAACGCCACACAAGGACTGAGGCTGGCCATCTCCACAGAAACATGACCGACAATCGTGCATGAATTTTTGTCAATAAATGGCGTGCTGACAGACACAAATGTTCACCTTCTAAGCTGAGCTGAGGATGTCATTATCACAAGACCAGAAAAATCAGAAACGTGCGTAGATCCAACCTCTACTTTTGTCCTTCTGAGCCTGTTCGCATGTCTTTTTTAACCAAATCAAAGATTCAGAATGCAACAGACTTTTCTCAACAGCAAACAAAAGTTCCACTCCGATGATGTCTGAAGTCTGTAAAGTCAGTCAGAAAGACAACTGAACAAGCTGATGTCAAACACCAAGAAGCATGAAACAAGTACGATACAAATTGAAAGCAGCGGCTTCTGCTTGCCTTGCAATTGAATACTGACAGAGAAACCTCATCACAAATGTGTATCAGCATGTTAAAAACTAAATCAAGTATACTGATGAATTTTTCAAATTGCATTGATTAAATAATGAGCCATCAGCTCAAGTAAACATGAATCCTAATATTAACTACTTCAAAAATTGAACTAATTTTTGGAATGTGTGGCAAAGACACTTCTATCACAGATCCCAAAAAAGTAACCCTTGAGATATTGTTTTAAGTGCTAGTAATATACAAGGCTTATTATAAAAACTCAATTCTGAGGTGTATTTTAACACAAGGCAGACAATTTTAGCTGATCAATAAAGATGTGAATTGCTGTAGATGTCAGAAGTAAACTAAAAAATATAGACAAATAGATATTTGGGGGAAAGGAGTGTGCAATTCATAAATGATGCCCAAACTCTGAGCATAAAGCGCTCACATCCATTTCATCCAACAGTCCACATGTTTAATCTGGAATGCTGCAGACATTTTTTGCTGCTTGAATGGATGTCCTTGAACTAAAGAGGCACGACTGTCCTCCAAGCAAAAGCCCCCCAAAACCTTTAATCACCAAAGGGACAACAAAAGAATCCTCATTTTGCCGTTCCTCCCTCATCTCCACAGCCTCTTTTTGCCTCCTTAAAAACAACAGATCTAAAAGCTCCCCCACCCATTCCTTGCCTACGCGAAGCCACTCGAGGGCCATGTGAAGTCTGCCGATAGTGGCAGCTCAAAGAAGCCCAGCAAGCTGCTGTGAAGAACAGAAGGGCTTTCGGTTGACTGACCTGCTCACAAGCACATGCTCCATTCGTCTTAATCTACCATCTTGGTTTTTTTTTTTTTTAGCCCTCATAAGTTCATTAGCAACCCATTTGTTGTGAGGAGAACTGGGCCAGTTAGGATACAGCCGAGGGGTAAGGAGCAGGGATAGGCAGATAAACTGGGCAGTTCTGTTTGCAAGAAAACGCAACACATTGCTTTGAGCATGCCTGCAGGGAAAGGCTTTGCTCAGGAGCCCTTTGCCTAAGCTTCAACCACAAAAATCTAAATACTAGCACGCATATATATATATATATATATATATATATATATATATATATATATATATATATATATATATATATATATATATATATATATATATATATCATGAATTGATGGTGTGGAATTGTCTTGATATTTTAAGTTGTCTTCATCGATAATTGATACATAGACACTTGGATATGCTGCTTTTGTTTCTGAACACTGGTGTTATTTCATTGATCAAGGAAGCGATTAATTCCTCTGTCAGACTGCAGAGTTTAACTGATGATCTAACTGGACTGATGTTATCACAATAAACTTGTTTCATGCACACAATATTCACTTTGATATTACTTCATCATCTGATTTTCCTCCTTTAAATGATGGTTCTTATTACATTATATCGCTGAACTGACCGTATCGCAATATATTGCAATGTATTGTATCACCACTTCTGCATTGGGATATGCGTCGTAAAATACCTGCCAATACACAGCCCCACTTTTTTTCCATAGCTTGTGACATGCTGCACGTTCGGACGTGCATCCTCTGTTATTGAGTCATCATCTTAACTCAGTTTTTTTTTTTCTTTACATTGAAACTTCTATTGTTGTGTTACCTACTATCAAGCCAAAAGAGGTGGGATTACCACAGATATGGCTGGCAGAGGAACAAGTGTGTTTTGTGGCGGCCATTTGTCTCCACGTTTGATTGATTAGAAATGAATGTCTTTTTTTTTAATGGATTATACATGCACTTGTCTGCTTTTGTCGTACCACGTGGTTATGAATAAAACAAGAACACACAAAGCAGCGGTATCTTCAATAGCATAGCAGTAGCATCATGTGAGCTTCTGCATCGGATCTAAGGCCACTATTTGGAAGAAGAACCCTCAACTTGTGCTTTGGGCAGTCCAGAGGTCTGAGGCACCTCTTTGTGCAACTGATGTCGACAGAGTACACAAGCAGATTGTTTTGTCCACAGGGTTGGAAGCCTGTAGACCTTTGAGAGTATGGGTGATGCACCAACTCCTCCCTTGGCTGCCTTCTGTCCAAGTTTAAGGAGAGAGAGACTATGTCTTGGGCTGCATAACTGCACCTACCTTCTGGGACCTGGGTACAAAACCTGGCCATTAAATCAGCTGATTATTTATGTGACTACATCGACCATATTTCAATCCACCATATTTTGCCACAGGGTACAAAAGTGCTAAATGAAATGTCATTTAGAACCAAGACCGGTCTGCGTGACATTGTGGACACAGCAATTATTTTATACTAATGTTAGGAGTTCAAGCAAAAAACATCATAGCCATAAATGGACACAACCATTAAAACATTTGACTCCTTTATCATCTCTCCAGAACTCAAGCATCCATTAGCATTAGTGATTACACATGTACTTAACTATCACCTTGTCAATATGGATCAAAGTAACAAGACTGACATTTCAGTTAAAAGGGTTTTTTTTTCCCCCCATGTCACTCGATGTGACCCACTGGTAAACCAAGATCACACCACATGGATGGTCAGAATGGGCATTTGAAAGGTGACCCAGTTAAGAAAAGGGTTTCTTTCCCTCCACAATAGTAGGAAATGGAACAGTTTCAGCAGGGTATTTATGGATCCAATATATCAGTGTTTCTTTGTCATATTACTGCTTTATACATTTCACATTCAGCACGTTAATGATAAGACAATATATGGATAAGACATGAGTAATGAGACACCAGAATATGGGTTATTAATTATTATTTCTATAAATGATCATCTTCTGTAATGGTCCAATACAATGTGGCCTGCTGAAATAGTAGTTTGTCTTGATGGCTAAATTGGGCGTCCAGAGTGTGTCGGTCAGATCCACCACAGCTAAAGGCCCATTGTGCAAAAACCTACTCACCGGCTCCCGGGTGTCTGTGAGCTCCGTGGGAAGGGTGTCGCTGCGCTCCTGCGGGCAGGTAGCTGGCGGACTGCTGCTGCTGCTGGTTGTCCGGGTAGCTGCGACCACCGTGATGCGGCGTCCAGCCAGCGCTGCCTTGCTGCGGGTAGCTCATCCCGCCTCCCCCAGCGGCGTTCACCAAACTCCCGTTGCCGACCGCACTACCGCCGCCGTTGGCTCCGACATTGCTGTTACTGTTATTAACGCCGAAATGATAGAAGCCAGAGCGCGAGCGGGATCGCGTCCTCGGGGGGTCCATGGCGGTTGACGGACGTGCAGGAGGTTGAGAAACGACCAGGATCCTCCCTCTACACTCGAATTCTGCCTTGCCAAGTATTGACCTACTGCATCTAAACCTGCTTTAATTACGATGACGACGCCGACGAAGCACCACCTGCACCGGCTCACTGTGATCCCATCGATTTAATCCCACATTTTATCGAGAATATTGTCAATAAACGCGCTCCCTACGGTCAACTAGTTCCTCATTACCTTTTCAAGTGTAACGGTTTCCCGTCTGATCCAACACTAACACGTACTAATAACGAACTTTTCTTCTCTTGTACTTATCGAGGAGGTGAAAAGAATAACACATCAAGAGAACGTCACGATGCCAAAGTTAAAACCCACAACACAAACAAGATGGCTAGCTACTCACTAAGTGTTAGCACACCGAAGCAAACCAACTGTTCATGTTTGGCAAGCGGGCCAGCAGCACCGTTTAAACTACGAGTTAGAGAGAGTGCGGAGTATTTCAGCTACACCCACCGCTGTTCATTAGTTATACTCGGTCCTTCATTTGCATATGTTGGCTTTTCCAGCGAGCCCGAGGCTAACAGGAAGCAGGCGAAACAAGTCCACCGATGCCGACGTTACCAAGCAGCAAACGTCGCGCAGGAGCAAGGCTGGACCAGGAAAACGACGCTTGAGGCGTACGGCCCACACCTACGCACGCAGACATTCACGCTCTCTGCAAAATGCGAGCAAAAATACTGTAATTTAAATCCCCTTTCTCGACACGGAGTGTTTTTCTGTGGTCAACGGGGAGTATTAGTGGAGATCAATCAATGGGAGGTTCACATCTAAGTCCAGGCCAAGCCAATCGAATACAGACTCCGTTGCTCATGAAACAGCCGTAAATGACCTTGTTATTGCCTTGCGGTCCGATGGATCATATATTAAAGCACTGATAAATGACGACAGAGTAAAGCTGCAGATGAACGGGTGTTGCATCCGATATTTTACAGCATCGGAGCGATTGCGCTCGATTAGTCTAGTCTGGAGACCTGCAGGCAGCTGCTCAGCTCATTAATAATGAATCAGTTAAAGAGCAGAAATACTACAATTAACCGTCTGAACGTGATTATCTGCAGCTGTCTGGATGGACAGATCTCCCCTTTTCACTCGTCTGAGATCGTGATATGAAGCGGTTTCATGCTCGTGTTTCTGATCTCAGCTGTGTAAGTTACACAGCTGTTGAATGAGCTGTGTTGAAGAAACCGACATAACCAGGATCAAACAATGTCACCAGCTGGCGTTACACGGAAAACGACTCCGTGCTACCAGCTCACCAAACTACACGAACAGACCAGGCCAAAAAAATGCCTTGTGTATTCTAGATGACATCCACAGTAGTGCGATTGTCTTGGGTCGTGGCGGCAGCAGCTGACATAAAAAGGCCACATTTTGCCAACATCACAAGCTTGGCTGGAGAGCATTCCAAGATCAACTCCAATTTATATTCTCGTGCTGGCTCTGTCTCGGGGCCTCCTTCCAGACAGTCATTGCCTAAAACCACCCACCAGGTTAGGCATCAAGGAGACATCCTGACAGAGCCAACTGCAACAGCCTCGACTGATGTGAGGAAATTCCATCTTTTTCCAAGATGGTCAAGCTTCTCACTCTGAGTCCTTCCACCGTGTAGAGAAAACTCCCTTTCGGCCTTTGTTTCTGTACCTTCGACCACCACTGGAGCCACTTAATACATTACTACTAAACAACAAAAGAAAAAAATTCTTCATAGACACATTGAAAGCGTCCAACACCCACAGTTCAAACAGAGAAAAATGTGATCAAGTCAAAATAAAACACATTCCATACAGTGTGTATAAAAAAGGTTCACATGATAGTTATATAAACAAGCAGACTTTATTTCCACTACTTGCATCATATTATGAAAACAAATATGAACGGCGACGAGAGGTCCGTGTTTTAGTGCTTCATCCACCTCATAAAAAATTCACTCAAATAAGAAACTAAACTGAAATGTGCTGCCCAAATCGACTTAGGAGACAGACAATAAATGAATTGGGACATGGAGAATGTTCCTTGCGATCACAGCCAAAAACCAGGTTTATCTCCTGCGGTGGCGAACTCTTTGCTTCAGGGAGACGAGGTTTCTACCGTTGATCTCATGGTTACTGCATGAGTACAAATCACCACGTTTGATCCTTCTTGATTTGGCCCAGCGTTCTCCGCTTCTCCGTCTGTTCTTGTCTCCTCCATCTTCCTTCCTCTTCGGAGATTTAGCCTCCTGTTCTTTGGTTTTGAAACTGCATGAGGTGAAGTCGTCTTCGTTGGGATACATCTGAGCTCTGAGCAAGAGTCCACCTTGACGACGGGCCTGAGCCTCCCTCCGCAGCCTCTTCACTTCCTGTCTCTCTCTGCGTCTGTCAGGCCAGGTCTTCCTTTGACTGCTCCAGGTACGTTTGCTCCTTCGGCTCCGCCCCAAGTTGTCCTCCTCACTTTGCCCCGTCTCATCCGACAAATGGTCTGAAGACTTTCCAGAGTTTGAAAGTTCTGTAAATAAATCCAAGAGTGTTTAATAAAATGGGAGTGCTTGAGTGGCGTAATAGGTAACACCTTTTTGCCTTTTGTGCATCCTGGAGAGACGCAAGAGGACGTCCTCCAGCGTGTCGTAGAGACAGACGTAAGGGACAGTGGGAAACGTACCACTCATCATTCTCCTCTTGGAGCACTCCTGACAGAGACAGCAGGTAAGATGCATGAATGGGAAAGAAGAATTAAAAAATGGTACGTCTGGTTGCCTGGTTTAAATTCTCTTCACCTCAATGAATGCAAACCGAGACGGGCACAGCAAATAAAGTCGACGTATAACGTTGTACAGGGGAATAAATGAAGAAGAAACAAAGCCCTAAAAGTGCTCTGTGGAAGAGATTCTGAACTGACACTTTAGCTGCGAGACTTATTTATGCAGTTCCACCCAACACCAGACAAATGAACAGGCTGGATTCCTAACACTTGGAATTATGTGGGAAGGAAATGCGTCTTCTTGGCCCTTTGGGCTCTTTTGTGTTCCAAGACATCCAATTAGCAAATACACTGAGGGCCAGTGGGCAGTATGGTTCATTTGTTTTGCATAAAAACTGAGGTTAACAGTTATTTAGGGAGATAAAATCACCAACCATACAGCTGCATTCAAGACCCAGATCTTATCTTTCTTTCACAGCTCATTTTAAAGAGGGGGAACTACCTACAGGTTTGGGTGATATTTATTTTTTTTCTCACCAAAGTGAGCTAATAAACTGCACCCTATCTCGGGCTACTTACATGGCCATAATGTCCACGTTCAGAACAGTTGTAACACTGTCTTTTACTGTGCCGACGGGCGTCACCTGCCACTGGTCTGAGTGGAACCTCGGGTCGGACCTGCAAAATGTAAATAAAAGCATGTCTGAACGCGGCTTTCGTTGACTTCTTGGAAGTGTTGTGGACACGCCCACAGCTGCAGGCTGCTTCTGCGTCATGCAAACACCTCTGCAGGCTAACCGCAAGTCTATGGTGAATGACATGCATCGGAACATTTAGAGATCATTCTCATGGAAAGTATGGAGCTTACGGTCAAGTGGTATTGTCTCCATGTGTCAGGACAAACCTGCAGACAAGAGAAAATGACTCACTCATCAGACAGAAAAGCTGGGCTGATGAGGAATTGTTCAGTCAGACGGAGATCGAGCCAACACATGCCCGACGCCACAGCAACTGTCAACACACACCTGACAGATTCTTTCACCGGAACCATAAAAACATCAGACTTGAAAGGTGGCAAACTCACATCTGCGAGGTGCCCCGTCATCCCACAGCGCTGGCAATACTGGTGCCAAACTGGGGGAGAATCACAAGCCTTGAGGCCGTGAGCCGGCAGCCCACAGCTGAGACAGGGACGACTGGGGCAGGTCCTTTGAAAATGCCCTTGGAGTCCACAGAGGACACATGTGGGGCTTTTCTATGGGAAGAGAAACACACATCTTTTTTCAAATAGAAAATAAAGACAAAGTTTCCGTAAAGAAAATACACATCGCTCTGGAATTTATATTCATATTATAGAACGCTGACTCAACCAAAGCCAGGATTCAGCTGGTGTAAGGGGCAGAGAGAGCTGCCAGTGACAATTCAAAGAACCCTGCAGGTCCCCAGAAGCAATGTCTGAGATATTCACAAGCTAACTGTCATTTGTCCTCAGCCAGGACCTGTGAAACTGACTAAATGAAACAAGTGAGGTGCTCATATTTTACAGTTACATTTTAGTGTAATGCGATTACTCAAAGGAATTGTATTTCATAGCAGTTAATTGACATATATATCAAGGAACTACTTGAAACAAACATAAACCACCTGTTTCTCAATAGCTACAATTGAAAAGGAAAATAAATGCGTAGTATTTTTGTGCATATTCACCTTAATCTGGAGTGTTCTGGTGAGGTAACTTGTCTTAGGTCGGCTGCAAAGCGTCGATAAGTGATCAGGCATGAAATAGCGGCCACGCAGATGCTGACCACTGGGGTTCTGGACGAGAGGGAAAACACAATTGTGTGGAACACGCTTTTGAATAACACAATGACATGAAGCAGACAGTCTCCCACACAACCAGATAAATGATGTATTTTTGCTTCCTCTGTGTTGTTTTTATCCAGCCACAGATAAAAATAAAGTTGAACATTTGTTGGTTAGAATGCTATTACTGTGATTAAAAAAACCAACCTTGTCCATCTCTGAAACGACCCATGGATCTTCACTCAAACCTGTCAAAAGCATTGAAAATTGTGTGTTACAAATATTAACTACTTGTTGGAAGAGTCTGACCCCAAAAACAAAGAGGAGGAGTCGACTTTCTGGGCAGCAAAATTGATCATCACGCCTACCTTAATATTGTTATATTTATTACGATTGTTACAGACTCTTTCGGGCAAACATCCAGGGTTGCATTTTGGGGAATACTTAAGGGCATGACATAAAAAGGAGACCTGCCTTCATTGTCCGAGTCTTCTTCGCTGCTGTTCCGGTAACTGATGTTTAATTGGATGCAGGAATCTCCCTCCTCCTCCCCTTGTCCCAGGATCATCCAATCTTCAATAGACTGCTCACAGTCCTCCTCCTCCATCGAGTCTGAGCAACTCTGGATCATGCTGCTTCGGTGTTCAGAGAAAGCCAGAATGATGGGAGATGAGCCTCCATCCCCGTGGTGAGCAGCTTCTTCCTTGACTCTACCATCCATCCTTGAAATCGACCTGGCCTCCTCGTCGTCGTCTGAATCGCTAGGGGCTTCAATGAAGAAGCGCTCGTCTCTGCCGGCAGAGGACATTCTCCAGCTACAGCTTTAATCGTGGCCAACAGCGAAACCCAGCGACGACTAACTGAACTGCGAGCACACGCCGGTGAGCAATTTCAGATGTGCACCATATATCGAACATAATAAACGTGAATGTCGACATCATCTCCTAGGTTGCTGCATAACACTATGACTCAAAATAAATATTTTTAAAGCATAGTAGCTCCAATCGTGGCTCATCTTTCGAATGTATATGCTATGCTAACTTAGCAAATGCTTTATTGCTGAAATGAACACAGCCAATTTGAGTTCGGGTTTCTCTCACGATTATTTTATGCTTTGACGAGTACATCGACGGTACATTTTTAAAGGAAATATTCGAAAATATTCGTTTTCAAAAAGATAACGACCGCTCTTCTACCAAGCTTGTTGACAACGCTTCGTCTAGGCTCTTCCTCGTTTAATGACTTAAGGACACGAAACGCTCCACACTGCCCCCGCTGGGCAAGAAATGCAATACACAATGCTATGTCGAAGTGCCATTATTTTCAAGCCCACGTTATCAAATGAAAAAAAAAGTAAAACGTTGTAGATATGATGAATGTCAAATTGAATACGATTGTAAACCAATTCAGAATTCATTAAAAACCAACAAAGCATGGAGATCATGAGTTTTTATTTTCCACACATATAGGAGCAGATCAAACAGTGTTGTAGTATCTTTAGGTTGTTCCTCTTAAGGTTTCTGTTCTCATCGATATCATGGATCATGTTTTAGGTTTACAGTTTGAGGATCATTCAGCACTCATTGACGACAGCAAGACGGTGAAAAATATTCAATAAAAAAGAAGCACAAAAACTCTCCCTTTCGCCTCAGTTTCAGCGTCAGAGTACCTGGTTCCTCCCCCACTACCCTCAACATCGCCCCACTGCCTGTCAAAACAAATCTCACTAGCAGCCTTCATGAAAGAGATAAATAAAACATCTGTAATAACTTAACATATCTCTTTTAGAAAATAAAAACGGAATAAATAAAGAGGATTGTACCCGATGAAACCCTCACCCCGCCCCCTTTTGGTTTTATTTTTACATTACTTCTCGGTGAGTGACAGCTGCAGAATCCGCTCCAGCTCTTCGTCTTCCTCCTTCCGCTTTCTGTCAAAGTGAAGTTTAAAATGATATTTAGATTAATCACTTCATGAGCAACTCACAAGACAAATTCTATGTACTCAAACTAGAGCAGCGCATTATATAAATTACATTTAAATTTGCATGCATTAAAACACTATATTGTAAA
Source organism: Synchiropus splendidus (assembly GCF_027744825.2). Lineage (NCBI taxonomy): Eukaryota > Metazoa > Chordata > Actinopteri > Syngnathiformes > Callionymidae > Synchiropus > Synchiropus splendidus. The sequence continues at coordinate 3,658,658 of NC_071344.1, forward strand.
CATTCATATCCAGTATCCCAACAAAAATCTAAACACATTTTTACATAACTATTTCCCGACTGTCATAGCACTTTGCTAGTCAGTGACACAGTGCTGAGAGTGGCTCATGGCGGGAAACAACAATCACTCCTTCTTGTGCCAGAAATGATTGAACATGAAATGCCACTTTATATCTCTGTCCAGTGCAGTCACATTTGGTCCAACAGCTGTGGATTGTTAGCAGGTTCCCAGCGTCACTTTAGAGGCACTATTATGACTGACATTTATTAATAATTGACTGCAGTCACTGAGCAGTAAAACTGTTAAGCAACAGCTGAAAAGATAAACTGAGGAAGATAAACGGCTCCAACACCACCGCGTGTCATCAGAACCAGACTTCAAGCTTCAGAAATGATCTCACTCTTGTCATTTAAATATCATAATCACTCGCCACATTCACAACTTAACCATTTTTTCTTCCATAAAAAATGAACATATTTACAACAATCCATTTAGCTTTTTTTTTTTCAAAAGAAGCCAATTAAAAATACACATCAAGATCACTTTTTAGGGAATAAAGGCGCAAGACTCATCGTCACGCATACTTGGACTCGAATCTCATCCCATTTTATTTTCCAGCATGTATACATCAAGCCCAGCACACAATGAATGACTGTCTTACCGGTCCATCTCCTCCTGCTCCCGACACGACAACTCCATGGCGATCCGCAGCTGCTCATCAAAGCTGGAAGCCGCTCCAAAGTTTTCCGGCAGGTGTGAATCGGCCTCTGTGTTGAAGGAGAGTGGAAAGTTGGCTGCCGGATCCAGAGGGGAGACAGACGGAGGCTGGATGGGATCGGAGGCACCGTCCCCTTCTCGGTTGGCCAGAGAGATGGACAAGGACTCCTGGATCGCCCTGGGATAGAAACAGGAGGATGACTGACGAGGAAATAATATGTTCAATTTAGGGCTGGGATTCAATTTAAAAATTAATCTAGTTAATTAGAGAATTTGTGTTTCATTAATCTCAATTAATTTATCAATTTGTATGAATTTGGTATATTACTGAATCAAATAATGGAGCCATACATACATTTAAACAACAAAATATTGTTTATTTTGCATCAGTTTGACAATAGCACAATAAATCACCATGGTGGCTATATTCAAGTTTCTATATCACCTTATTTAAACTAAAGCTCTTTTAATGTCTTGAAAATATTTGTATAAGAATTTCAATTTTATAAGAATTTTAGACCAGAGTAGTGGAAACCCTGGACATTGTGTAGTGAAAAACCTCCCTGAACCAAAGCAAACAGATGCTTTTCTTTGCTTTTGTTCAGGGATGATTCCTCCATGTTTGTTGTTGTTGTTCTCATCCTAGCTGCCACGTGTCTGGTGCATCAGTGGGATCAGTGGACCAGGAACTCCTGCACTTACAAAGGTTCCCTGTTGTCTGGAGAGCACACTGTTAAATTAAATTAATTAATAGTAATTAACTGGTGAATAAAAATACCCCTCTGATATACATCTTAAAAATATTACTCATGTTATAGACCCATATTAGTGGTGGGAATGACAGGTTTTGTAACATGCGTCAAAGACAGCTGGGGTCATGACACAGCAAACTGCAGAGCAGCAAACCGTCGAAAGCATCTCAGTCAAGAAGACCTGCTCACATCATCTGTCCACTGTCACCACAACGACAATATACATCATGCAGCCTTCAACCAGAGTGAACGTATTTATCTCGGGTCATCTTGAAGAGTGTGAGTCAGAGCAGTCGCAGCACTCACCGCTCTAGCTGGGAATCTTCCTCGTACAGAGGGGACTGCGGTCCTGGGCGACTGTTGGTGAGGGCCTCCCAAATCGTGACCTGCCCAGAAGTATCAGTCATGATTTATGGCAGCATACAAAAATAATACATTACGGTGAGAAAAACAATGCGAAAAGACTACAAGTAAGTTGCATATTCAGTGGGACCAGCTAAGATTTCCAATTTGAACTTTCTGAAGTATTGAAGCTCAAGTGGCGCCCTCACCTGGTCACTCTCTGTGCCAGCGTCGAGCAGACTCTGCTGGATAGCAAACTGCAGCAGGTTGTCATCCTCGTCTCTCATTGGCTCGCTGCGTCCCGGGCCGAGCGTGGTGTAGTCCGCAGGAGGCTCGAACACTGAGGGGTCCACTTCGCAGTGGAAGGAGGGCGCAACCTGACCTGAGAGACCAGTGTTGTGATTCAAATGTATTCAACGTAAAAATAACTAAAACACTGCTTCATAAAATGATGAATAATAAAAACTATACGTGTTCAACGAGACCTCTGCTGGACTTAACAGAATACAAGTTGATGCATTCTAAATGTATGTGATCTAGCATGTGATTTTAAGAGTCTCTGTGTGAGAGTTACCAGGTTCTTCAGGAGTCTCCGGCTTCTGAACCATCACAGAGCTGACCGGCTCGTCGCAGCCACACAAGTTACTAAATGTCACTCTGGCATTTAGAACATGAAAAAGAGGAATCTCTGCAAAACACACCTCGGTCAGCAGCGACTCACAACACGCCGGTTAACACAGAATAGCTTCTCACCTATTTTGACCGGGAAACCCGGTGGCAGACGCAGGGTGATGAAGTCACGAAGCTTAGCGAAGTGAGCATTGGAGATGGCCATCAGGTCGATGATGGGGGTCACCTGCTCAGCCAGGGAGAGCGGGTGGGACTCACTCAGCCACAGAGTGGCTTTGAATCTTGAGAAGGAGACAGACTTCAGCGAGACAAAGACAGAGAATCAGTGCCGTCAAAACAACTTGACTCCACCTCTGCACTTTGCTAGTGAGCTCGACGGGTCGACCAATGTCGCGGCCGTTCAGGTTGAACTCCGGATCAAAGTATTCTTCAGCTGTGATGGCTGTGGGGTTGTGGGGGCTGGCGCACTGGGAGACGTTGCTCTGTTAGAAAGGCAGGCATGTGAGCGGCATGACAACAGCAGACAGCAGTGGACATCAGCAATTCTACTGTACAGCAGAAACATTTACCCCGTTGTGAGCTGTGTGCTGTTCAGCAATCCCCAGGAAGGACTGCAGAGGAGTCTTTGACCCTGCATAAAATGAGAAGTCGAGTCAGGAACTGCAGCCACCTGCTGTCACCGACATCTTTTGTAACAATGATATATAATCCATTCTTTATTAGTACCGTTTGAATATTAAGATTCTACTGTTATTCTGTTCACCCACCACTATAAACAGGACCAGGACTCTGGACCATGGCTGGGATTGTTTTTGTTCGATAATCAAATTCATTTCTTCATTCAAATTAACTGGGAAAGGAGTTTACACCATTTTATTGACATAGAATTGCAACATGTCAATTAATACTAAGATCCAATAACATCTTTGGATTGGTTGTTTTCTTACATCTTATGATTTTACCTTTGCTTCTGGATTTGTCCTGATCCGATAGATGTTCTGTTCTTGACCGAGTCACCAGTTCCACATTGGTTGCACTGTAAACCTGCAATTAAAAATAAATAAATGGCATACGTTCAATATCTTGGTGGCATGAAGGATGTTTAGCGCCATTGTTTAAGCCAGAGGGTTTAAAAAAGGAGTCACAGTCCAGCCATCCATTTTTAAAAATCCAATTAAAGAGCATTGTCGACTAGAAAGTATTTTATGGAGGCCCTAACTTCAGACATTGGTATTTAAAGCACAGCATGTCCTAAACCCATGGGGTGCTTTGCAATTCATCTACCTTTGCTTCGTAGCCACTGACCACCTCACTCTTCTCAGAGCGCCAGCCCCAAATGCCAGACTTGTTCCTGAAGAAAGATGGAAAACGTTTTGAAAGATCCACTACACACCAAATAATCTTAATAGCAACCCTGAAGGGACAAAAATGAACAATAGAATACGATAAATCAACTGTGTTTCCCCATAAAAATAAATGAAGCTCAAAATATTACTGACAATATGAGTGTCTCCAAAGCAAGATGCATTTATGAGCTACTCAGAAGACCAGCTGCCAGGAGGTAGATGGGAGTTAAAAGGAAAAGAGGAACTGTGGAGAGCTACTGTGGTTAATTGTTGGCACTTTGGACGGGAAGTACAGAAGTTCCTAATACTGGATCTGTTATAATATGCAAGCGCAGTCTTATATGTTGGACTATAATCACTTGTTATTATTATATTATTACATATATATATATTATGATAATATAATTAAGCTATAGGTATAAAAGGAAACTCACTTGACAGGTTACAAACATGGTTGACAGATCACAGAAGTTCACCATCATTTATTAGAATTAAGAGTACGATAAAAAAAAAAAAATCTGTTGTAAAGCAGACTGACTGTCTGGAAAAAGCTAGCATAATGTTGTGCTCCAGCTCAGCGGCATGAACTGAATTTGATCCACTTACCGCTCAAAGGCAATGTTGCGTGTGTTAAGGTGGGTGGAGACGATGGGAGACGTGAGTCTCTGTGCTGTATTCTCTTGAGAGGGCTGCATGGCTGCCAGAAGGGAAGGCGCGTCACGTGGCGACAAAATGAGCGGCTCTGTGTAGACCACCTGCTTCTCATGATCCACCTCCATCACCACTGCCCCGTCATCTTGGAAGCAATCTTCATCTTAATAAAAATATCATCCCAATATTTCTTCCTCGAACCGGTACAAACCTCCACCCTTGAAGATGTAACTGCGGCGTCCTTTCAGCCAAGTCATGTGTTCAAAGCCCAGTAGAGTTGTGTCCACGCGTAAACAGGAGCCACTTTTCCACACACGGTAAACATCACTGGGACACACTTTGGACACCAGGGGCACTAAATAATGAACAGTACGAGACAGTTAAGGAGATGAAAAGCATGAACGGAAAGAATGAGAAGATAAAAGAAATTACTTCACAGCTTGTCTTTACAAATAATTGTTTTAAATACTTTCCCCGAAATGTAATAATAATAATAAACTGTGATTTCAAGACTTTTAAATACTCAGTCAAACAACACTTTGGAGATTTACTTCATAATACATCCGCCCGTAATCTCTTACTATGATGAACTGCAACTGTTATGTTTATACCTGTGAAATGACAAGCCAAATCCGACTCCTCAAACACTCTGTGTAATAAGCTGTTAGACACACGCTGATGTCACAACAAGCTGTTTACATTGACGTGTGGCCCTCCTCGACATGTCAGGAGCCCCCTCCCTCCCTTCCTGCTGAGTGACAGCCGCAGAAGAGGAGCTGTCCAAAACGCTGGTGCTGAATGGACTCAAACACACTCACCCCAACTGGTGAACTCCCACTTCATCTCCACGTAAAAGTCTTGTGCCTAGAAAGGACAGTGTCATACAAGAATTGTAATATCCCACTTATTATATCCTGTTAGGACAAATGTGTTTTTGTGAAATGGGCGTATTAATCTCAGTCCAAATATCTCGGGTGGCGACCAGCTCGTTGCGTCACCCTGTCAACACGAATGCAACTGCTTTACCTGTCTAAGTTTGCTCAGCAGCTCCGGGATGCCTGCCAGCCTCTCTGTGGCTCTTTTAAAGTCTCTGTACTGGAGCACCAGCTGAACCAGCTCCGGGTCACCAGTGCTCACAGCCTCCTGCAGAACTAAGACAGTGGACATTGGTTCACCTTCCTTACTGAAGCACCCCAGGTGAAGACCACTGCACTTACTGGTCCAGCCCTGGGCATTGCAGTGCGTGGGGTCGGCAGTGTATCTCAGCAGGACCCGGGTGGACTCCAGGTGGCCGAGACACACCGCCAGCTCCAGCAGGGTGCGTCCTCGGGGGTCCAGGCGCTCCATGTCCTGCTGCGGGAACACAACCGCGTCAGCGCAATGCAGGGCTGCACAACCAACCATACCCATCTCCTCACTTACATCTTTCTTCTGCAGCTCCCTGTCAAGCTCCAAATACTGATTGTTCCATACCAGATAGTGCAGTGGGAAAGCCGCCTGAGCCATTTTGAAAGCGTAAATTGTTGTTTTTCTATTCCGAGTGCGGTGACGCCTTCAGAGATGCTCGGAACAGCTGGTTAGCTCGCGAGCTAGCTCTCTCACAACGATAGAAAATAACGCTGCAGTCGAGAAAACCACGGCAAAATTAATTTCACCGCTAGTCGCCAACCTTCTTTCTTGATTCAAATGAGTGCCGTGAGTTGTCTTGGTGAACTCAGCCCTCTAACTTGATGTTAGTAAACTAGCGACGCTAACGCAGCTAACTGGCTAATAACATTGTTCCAGGCTCTCCTCCGCCGCTCTTCTCCATCCTGCGCGGAGACTCACTTCATCAGTCGGTCACACGACCGTGCGCCAGTGTGCTCATCCTATCGACTACGCCCTCTCGAAGGAGGGAATCTTAAATGTTAGTTGAATATAGTGATGACGGAGCTAGCCGCCCGCAGCTACCGCAAACATTCCCAGGTTTCACATCCAGGTCAGCCGGTGTGGGCGACAGCTGCTGCCGAACACACCCCCCCTGCCCCCAGACCCATAGATCGATATTAAATGGTTCGTCATGTAACAATTATTCCAATAAGTCGTTGAACTATGGGACAATGAGAGAAGAAAGAGAATCAGATGTCCGAAAGAAAAAGTGAAATCTTTTTTTTTTTTTAATTTTTCTTGAAAAATAACACAAAGTAAAAAAAAAAAACATCTCAAAATAATTACAATGCTACAGCGTTTTCTTTTCATCTTACTGACAGAATAGCACATTTACACAAAAGTAGATTTATATTCCTTTGTAGAGATATGGCCAAAAGAGCTTTGATAAAGAAAGACTTGTAAAGAACAGAAGAAAAACATCTCTACATCACATGGGATAAAGTCTTTCAATTTGGTAAAAAGTGTGATAGTCAGCGGATCCACAAGAAGACAAAAAAGAGGAGTTTGAAAACAATAGCACCTGAAGTCTATCTGCTGTCCGACACTATACATTTAATGCATCGTGCCCGTGCGGGGCTGAGGTCGTGCTGCCATGGTGATCGGGTCCTGCTGCCAGTTCAGTCAAGTGTTGAACCTGAAAGTCGCACACAGAACTGCCTTTTGAAGGCTAACATTTCACGTTCATGGCATGTAACAACTAAAACTTCCAGACAGGTGACAGACTGCTCCGTTGTAATTGGATACATAAAAATGAGTAGCATTGTGCAGGACTCGTCAAAGAGACATGTCGACCACCGTCGTATGAAAGAGTCTTTTAAATTGCAGTTGAAATCATGAAGTTGGTCAGATACCCTGTGGGTGCGATGCATTTGTCGTCACAGTCATACCATCTCAAAAAAATATTTGTTTTTACACAACTTACCATTAGCACAAAAAAAAAGTCCTGAGTCTCTTACACGTTTCCAGCTTTAAAAGCCACCCTTCTCCCAACACAAGTTAAGTTAGTCAGCCGTCCCAGGTTGTTGACCAAGTGCATATGAACATATATCGCCCCCTTTGTTTGTGTTGGACTTTAGATTAATACCCTCCGAATCTCCCCTGCTGTCGGAATAGGGGAGGAGTCTATGATATCCTCTGGATGAGTTTTTCATCTGATAGGCAGTAGAGTGTGTTGACGGACAGCTCAGCAATAAAATTCTCACAAGCCTTTCGTGAGACCCCTTGGCATCCTCGCAGATCCAACCGAGATATGCTGGCGAGTCGGCGGAGATACTTGAGAGACGAGTCGGTCAGTTTATTGCAACCTGGGGATGAGGGCAGGACATGTAAGCAACGGTTTGGACCGACAAAGGCTGTGTGTTGTGATCACCCTCACCTGCCAGGTTGATTTCTGTCAGCGTGTTCCTCGTGGATGACCCCACAGCAGTCAGCAGGTTGATGGAGTTGTCCGTGACATTGACGCAGTTGGCGAGGTCCAGCTTTGTTAACTGGGGCATGTGGCGGATCACCAGGCGCAGAGTGATGTCACTGATGTCCAGACCCGCCAGTCGCAGAGAGTGCACGGTCCGCAACTGACAGCGGTTGCTGGGACCTTGAGTGAAAACGGAGAAGAAAAAAAACATTTTCATTTCATGCTACAGCTCAGTTTTTCCACAACATCCATGTCATTTACATGCCATTTAAATAACACCAAGAAAATGTGCACCAAGCTAAAGTGAAATAATTCAACTTTTGTTGAACCACACACTACAAAGCAGCCTATTTCATTGTATCCACAGCTTTAACACAATAATTCCAAGTCAGTGTTTGGACTCAGGTGAGTAAAGTGTCCATGACTGCGGCAGTCCGCTCACCTGAAGGGGTGATGAGTTCCCTGAACTGAGCATCCTTGACTCCATCTGCGTAGCGCAGGTCCAGAGATCGCAGGGGAGGGCAGCCAGAGGAGGACAGCGCTGAAATTGTAGCCCAGGAGCAACCTGCCAGCATCAGATCCCTCAAACCTGAAGAAGAACCAAACCGTGAGGGCCTTCCACACGTGGCATGATTTCAGGATCAGTGTGATTACCTAAAAGCCGCTGGACAAGCCAGTTGAGCTGCTTTTTGGAGATGTTGGTCCATGAGAGATCAAGAGTCGCCGGTTGCCTCTTAATGATGCCTGTTAACGCCTGAGATGAGATGGTACGCTTGATGCTGAGGTCGATCCGTGACCAGAGTCGTTTGTCTAAACACCTACACACAAATCAAAGAGGGAGGAGTCACAACTGAACTTCTTAACAAAAACACCCACAGAGTAGGATGTGAATTTAAACAACGAAAGACACTTACCATTTATACCAGTTCTTGCAGACAGCCATGCAGACGCACAGATCTGCTCGATTTAAGTAGCGGAAAACAGAGACCCAGACCTCTCTATCACCACTAGGCCCGCCATCGCTGCTGTCCCTGTTTGCCTGAGATTCTCTGTCCTGTTGGGGAGGGGTCTCGATGTCGGGAAGCTTCGGAGATGATGAAGTGGCACCGTTGGTGGGTTTAGCTGCTCTACTTGGCTTCGACTTTTTGGATGCTTTCCGTCGTTCAGGATGGGAGGCGGGCTCCCCTGAATGTTGGCTGCGGGTGAGTGGAGGGGTGTGCCTGTTGGAGCTGGTTTTGTGATTTCTGATAGGCTGTCTCTCCAGGTGTCGGTTCTTGTTGAGCGCTGCAGCAGCTTGGGGAGTGATAGCTTCCAATTTGGGAACAATGGTCGCCGAGTCTTGCTCCGTGGGTTTTATGAGGGTTAGTTTCATATTGGAGCCGTCTTTACAATCTGTCACCATCTGATCCACCTCACACTCCTCAGTACCGCTGTGGTTGTTCATTTCAAACCCATCGCCCTCAGGAACACCAGCCTCTGCGCTCTCTTTTGATTGTGGCGGGTTTCCTGGCTCTCCTGCATCCATGCCATTTTGTATCTTCTCTGCCTCTTCTTCTTCCTCATCACTGCTGCTGCTACTCGTGGTGGTTGTGGCGCTGCTGCTGCTACTGTCTTCACTTTCCTCTAACAATCTTTGACCACTGATCATTCCCCTCCCGGCCGCTCCGCCACGCAATCGGACACCTCTCCCCCTTCCTCTGCAGGTTTCTCCCTTGTGCTCAAGTGCCAGACAAACGGAAGACTGTGATTGGAGGGAACCACTACCACCAGAGGTGCCATGGTAGGGTGCACTGCTTGCTGAGGTGGCTGCACGACCTTTAACCTGAGTGAGTCTGCTTGCTGTAGCACGAAGCTGCGCAAGCTTGGAGCCCCGCTGCCGAGCAGAAAAGTCCAATTTGGGATGTTTCTGCAAGGATAAAAACGACAACTATAATTCAACAGTCACAGCTTCCACCTTGTGTGAGATGAAATGTTCCGCACACACAGCTTTTCTCTGAATGTGTAAATAAAATACTTACTACCAACATTTTACTGCGCTCTAGTTTCATCTGGAAAAAAATAAGACAATGGTCAAAAACTAAACTTCAAGAAGTCATGAAAGCATGACACCAACAGATTTACTCACTCTTTTCTTGAGCTTCAACTCCAGTTCATTTGCTCTTTTCCGGCTCTGCTGATGTTGCAGCAATAGTCGTTGAGAGGGTGGAGGGGCGGTGGGCTGAGACGACGATCGGTCATGTTTCTGGTGCCTCACCATTTCACCAACGCCTATGCCTTCACGATAGGCCTTTTTGGATGCAGGTAGAGACACGGAGTACTCTGAATCCCCACTTTCTTCATCGCTGGAAGACTTCACAGGGCAGAGAAGAATGAAACAAGTCATATACAAGAATCTGCCAATATTTTAGTGACACTTAATAGATGTACTACAGACATGCTTTTTTTTTTACCTCTGATGTCGAACCATTTCCTTGTGAACATTTGGGACATTCCCAACAGCTGGGCAGATCTTCAAAAATCTTGCCTTCACCAGGTTCCTGATAAAGAAATCAGCATTTGCCATTAGACAGAGAAGAACTACCAGTTCAGCGCACAGACCTAACTTTTCTCAATGGACTTACTTTCATACAATGCTGATGGGTGATCCGAGTACAGACCGTGCACTCCATGAGTGTGTGCAGGCTTGGGTGAGTGTCCTCTGCTTCCCCTTCCCCACATATATGGCATCTTGCTGTGTTTGGCAAGGCCGGCTGAAAACAATTGAAGCCCATTTGATAAGTCATTTTATCCTTCATCCTTCATCCTTTTATCCTTCAGGAGAAACGTTGAAGGATAAAAGGATGAAGGAAGGATGCTCATTCCTGTATTTCACTTACAATGTCACTAACATGACTTACACAAAAATAAAAATTTGTACTTACAGTCAGACATTGTCTCATGATGCAACCCTTCTTCATGCGTCCAGGACCACCAAACTTCCTCATGTCTTGGCAACAGAGGCAATTCCCACACTCTTTCCTGCAGCAACCAGAACAATATTTGCACCGAACTCTTCTTCGCCTCAAAGCAGAGATGGAGGTTCCTTTTGGTCTGTGAAGCTGCAGCTTGTGGACAGGTGTAGGTAGACGAGGGCGGTAGATGACGGGAGGTGGCGCTATTGGGGGCTGGTACCAAGACGGCTAGACAAGAAGAAGAAGAAGAATAAAAGCCGGCAGGTCATGGGATGCATATAAGCTGAATGAGGACACAGACCCTGCAATACATGTTTAAATACTGTTTTTCTAAACCAACAATTTTTATTGACTGAATTGGTCTGAGAAAAACAATCAATAGCAGATCACTGCCTCCAACTGATGCACAACATCGACATTTTAAGTCATGGTCCTCAGATCATTTTGAAAGCTACTCACTCTTGGAGACCACTTTACGATGGGCTCTCCAGTGTAGGACAGTTTGGGGTCATCATTGGGGTGCTCCAAGAGAACCCGCTGTTGATGACAAAAGGCAGTGATAAAGATATATGAACTGCAACACAAAGTCAAGAAAAGCCACCAAAATCACTCACCCTCATGTCTCTCAATAGGGCGTCGGCATCAGCAATACCTTCTGGAACACACTTTTTATGGGCTGGCAATTCTTCTAGTTTGCCCAAGAGATTCCACAGACCCTCCAGTTCAAAATGGGTGAGGACTTGATGGGGCTTAATTCCAGGGGAATCGTCTTCAACTTTCATCTCGTTTTCTTTCTGAATCATCTCCTTGTTTTCAATGTCCCCAGCATCATTGTCACCTCCAGCTCCAGCTCCAGCTCCAGCTCCAGCTCCAGCACCATTACCATTACCATTACCATCATCATCATCATCATCACCAGAATTGCTGTTTTCATCATCATCATCATTATTTCCATCACCACCACCATCGCCAAAACCATCGGCACCTACTCCATTTGAATTTCCATTCCCCATGGCATTAGGGTTTTCAATGTCAGCCGGAGTAAGACCTAATCGAAAGAACAATTATTTGTAAGTGCATTTTCCATTAGGCAGTCAATAACCAATGTGTTGTTTTTCCATCCTCACCAATGCCTAGGGAGTATTTTTGGAACTCTGGCGTGAGGTGGGAGGTGTTGGTCAGACAATACAGGTACCGTTCCAAGACATACCAGCACATCTCATAGTAGAATGGATAGCGGAACTTTGCAGGAACCTTTGGCAAGAGATTTTTATGTGGTCAAAAACGTATATCATTCCACAGAGGCTCATTATATTTGCTGCTTACAATGGCCTCTCAAACCATTTAATAGTATCAATGGAGAGAACACTCACCCGAGTGCGATCTTCAATGCTGTAAATGTTGAGTTGCATGGGGATATTGAAGCTGTGGAGAAAATTACCCCCAAACACCAACGTGTCCTCTGGAGTGTAAACAGCATGAATCCAACCTATGATGTAGAAAACAAGAGACATGACAGTAAAGTATTTTGTACAGACAAAGGTATTAAAGGGACTGAGGAGCCAACCTGAGGGGATCATGAAAGTGTAACCCTGCTTCAGCTCTATCCTTTGGCAGTCATGACACTTGTCTCCCAAGAATATGTCTCCTTGTTTGCCAGATAAAACCCAGTTCTCGTACATGTCCAAATTCTGGGGTGTTGGTGGAATCAGCCAGAAAACCTGGACATACGACAAAGGAAAGAAGTACACTTCAAGATAACATACAACACACGCTGTTCCAATATTTTTCCATCAACATTCATCTAAATCTGTAAAAGAATCTCATTTCCCGCAACTGACCTTTCCCCCTCGCAGAATGTGATACCAAACAGACGTTCCTCCAAAGTCAATGTGGAAATCCGTGAAGCAGCCCTGCACGCTCATTAGACAGTATCTACAGAGATGGAGGAGAGTGGAAAGAGGCAACACCAAAATGCGTCAACAATTTTAAGTTGCACAACATTACATTGAGGTCACGTAATTCTGAATGCTGTACACATGGAAGTTCACGTACTTTTGTACTTTGGGATAATGCATATCAATGATTGCATTGGTAGAATCTCTCTGTCTTTCCTTCAGATGACGTGGCCACATGTTGTCCACCCAATCAATAAGGTCCACCTGTTTGACAGATTAGTCAAAAACTTGAAACAATTCAAGACAATTTGGAGTGTATGGAAAATGATATGAGGACTTCTGATGAAGAAAATAAACCTTAATATTTAGAAAAGTTCATGGATTAGTTTGGGCTTTAACTAGCTATAAGTTAATGGACAAGATGAGCACAAATTTCATCTTTTTTTCCATTAATAATCATAATTAGCACAAAGGAACATGCACAGCACAACACATCTCCAAAACAAGTTCAGCCATGCAATTTCTTACCGAAGCAGGCCGCTGAACTAGGTTCTCCAGTTTGGTGTGGCTGAATTCAAGACTGATGACGTTGTAAAGTTTCTCTCTTTCAGATGGGGGTGTCTCATAGTAGCGGCGCCACTGAGCCATAGACATCTCAATTCCCTTCTGAGTGTTCACGTCCATCACGTCTACAATTCGTCGACTCCCTGGCAGAGAGAGGCGAGTTCATAAATTGGACATATACAGCTGCAGACAGAGAGTTGACCATCTTCAAAGGGCGACAAACATCAGCAAATTTAGTTTGACAAAAAAATTCGGGCAAGCACAATCATAAAAGATAGTAGCTCTCCCAATAAAAAAAAAATCATCCTTATTTGTAATACGGCAGCAATGCCACAGAAGCAATGTGTTGCAAAAATAATTGAACATGCAAACTTACCAACAAACAACTTGACATCGCTCACACTGAAATTGGAGTCAGGCATCCTGAAAAAGAAGAGTTAGGTAAGTGGCCTATTTGGAAAAGTGTTTTATAAAAATGTAGGTTGGCAACTTACTGAAGGCCAAGACCATCAGCCTTCTCGAATATTATAGGATCTCTTAGACCTTCTCTCTGGATGTATTCGAAAGTGAAATCTGACAAAGGACAAGACATGTTGAGTGAGAGCTCTCTTAGCCAAAAATGCAGTGAATAAGTGAAAATAAACTCTGATAACAACAACAAAAAACTTCAGCTAGTGTTTTAGAATACAACAAAAAACAATCCATTAACCAACCATTACCTCCTTTCATGATTTGATATTGACTTACCTTTGCCTTCCATATGCTTGACCAAGTCGCTGCCAAACCTGCTGCACTCCAGCTTTTCTTCCAGATCAAATGTTCGTTTCCCTTCGATCTCATCATCTGATATGCCATCATCCTGGTAGCGGCGACGCGTTCCTGTACGCTGGTGGCAGGAAGGACATGGTCAATACCGGGTATTACATTTTTGGTAGCATATGTGTAACCGTCGAGCACTGGCAGTAATATTAAAAATAAGTGTCTAAAATTTATTATCAAATCTGTGGGCACCAGAAACATGCACTTGTGATGCCTGCTCTAACAATGAGAAAAGAAAAGCAGCAGCCTAGCACAGCCAAAATGGAGTTGTAGCCAAATCTACACAATATGAGCGACTTGGGGCTTGTCATTTGCATCGACAGTTTGCCCTGGCTCTGACTCAGGTTAGTACTCAATTTGTACAGTCATATACTGTATATATTGTCATGTTAGCAATTAAATCAATGTACATTCTCATCCTGGTGAACTCAGTCCGGCGTCTTGAAAGATAACCATTTATCCCTGCTACCAAGACATAGAAAGAAAGATTGGAGGACTATTATGAAGTCCTGCTAAATCCTAACCAACAGAAGAGAGATTGAACAATGAAGCACCACAATGGTAAGACTCCACAAACCCCCCCGCCCCCCGACAAACCCCTCCTCCTGCCATTCACCCACTCCACCACTGCCCAGACAGATGGATCAAGCACAACAGCACTTCATCTGATTTCCCTGCCCCCAACCATGGGACACTACGGAAACTATTGACTTAAATTCATATTTAGAAGAGGAAAGATATCAATTAAAAATTCCACTGTGAACATCAATGAAACACAATAATATAACAAGTACCATTTTTCATTTGTCAAAATAAAAATCCCATAATCTATTTTGGTGACCTCGAGGTAGTTAGGGCTGTAATAATTAGGAACAATTTTTGCAGGTCCTGCATTTTTTCAAAAGTTCAGACAACTAAATGGCTGCTGGAGGAACACACCAGCATCCTAGCAAAGTTTTTACTCAGCAAACACCAATTCATTTAAACCCACACTTGTGGGTGATTTACAATTATACCAAGTTACTCACCCTGAATCATCAGTTTAGATCCTGTGATCATTATGAACATCCATTTACGCTCAATCCCTAATTCATGCAAGCTAAACTCTTAAATGTAAGCTAAACTCTTAAAGTAAGTGCCGTTTTTTTGTGATTGTTTTGAGTTGATTTTAATTTTGTGTTTATGTAAAGTATTTAGGGACCACTGTATGCGTGCAAGGTGCTGCACATTTTTTTTTACTATTATTAAAACTAGTCTGTAACACTGCACATATTGTTAAAGAGAGAAGCCCCAAGTTGGATAACTAATTGTGGATCAAGTTGTGCAAGAAGGTAACAATAGCATCGTCACAAAAAAACTTCTATCTAGGTCACCCCACAAATTGTCACTCCTGTCACAACTACAAAGAGTTTGAGACAAGATTTCTACACGTGCAGTGAAACTCATATCTGTCCTACCTTCTAAAGCAGTTTATTTATGACTGGGATTGGGGTCACTAGCGCTGCGAACTTGACCCTCGCTTGAACCAGAAGACATTTAAACGGGTTCATTGTCATTAGCACTACACAACAGACTCCAAGTGAAGAGTCTAGTAGGATTCCCATTTTGATCAGTGTAACCGAGCCATTCACGGAGAGGCGATATAAAGAGAAAACGTAATCTTTAAGTAAACTGACAGTCTAAGACACAACGGCATCAAAACATTGAAAAGTGAACTAAGCAACGGCGGTTTTGTTACTTACCAAACGCTTGCTGTACCGTGTGTTGGGGTCCTCCATCATGTCTTAACGACACTTTCAGCAGTGACGTTGAGGTGTATGTCCTCTAGCGAGTATAAATCACTTTATTACAACATGATACGGCATAAGACACACAACTATACAGCTGGCTTATTAGCGTCCGGCTAGCGGTAGCTGACAGCAAGCTAATGTTAGCTGCACACAAGAGACAGACGAGTGGCTTAAAATGTGTCAGTCAGTGAAGACACGGCATCGACATTGTGACACCTTATAAGACTATTATTCTTAAGCCATACGCGTTATGTCCACCGTTCTAACAGGCTCGCTCGGCTGACAAGCTCTCCCACAAACACTCGGCTAACGCTAGCCAGTTGTAAGCTTTTTAAACGTTACCTACACGTCTGCAACTCCGCTCAGTGGTCAAAGTAACGTCTCAGTGGCGCGCCTCACAAACATCTAGTCCCATCTTGCACATTATTAACGAAAGGTTTGCTGCTGTGCTCATGTTTATTTGATAAAGTTAGACGAATTCGACGCTAAGAGCCGCCATTTTCAGCTGGCGAACAAACACAGAAGTACACACAACCATGGAATAATCGTTGCAGGCCACGCCCCCTTTTTTATTCACATCTACATAGAGACGGTTTCTGATTGGTCGAGGCCACAGCTATTTAAACATGATGAGCGTGTGTGTACTGAGTTAGTTTGTTCGCTTTGCAGGAACACAAGTGCTGTCACAAAATAACAAAATAATAATGTGTTCGAATATCGAACACAATTGCAGTGACAGCCGTCTGTACTCCAAGAAAAAGTTCAAGAAATTAAATTAATCCCTCTAACAAAAATAAGTCATCATGGTTTCAGGCAAAATTTGCCTCAGTGAGGAGTCTCTGCAGTGGTCAGTACCTGTGACCAACGTGAATGACAAACATGGCGAGGGTGACCAGTACCTTCAAACAAAGATGCAAAGGAAATTTCCACATTCCAGCTCATTCAAACATAGATCTACCTCTCCAACTCTGCAACAGAAAGTTTTGAGCATTTTTTTTGTCACTCACTCATCCCACTTAACATTATATTTACGTTCAAATGCGCCTTTTTGTTGACTTTAGTATCTGTGTCAATTACATATTCTAAATATACCCTAAAATTGTGACCTGTTGTGACACTCCATTCTGGTGTCTGGACATCAAGAGCAGGGGTGGACAGTTTCCCAAGGAGCCACATCATTTACTGTGATGGGCCACGAAAATTCAGGCAGAAGAAAAAGAGTCTTGAATTTACTTGAAGATTATAAAACATTATTGTTGCATTGCTGTCTGGCTGCATTATTGTATGGTTGTAGTTTATTATGTAACATATAATATAAAAGATCAAAACTGAAAGATGTTTTTATCAGTGAAAACACTGGTTACAGAACTAAAGGTAAATATTGAATTAATGAATTAGACAAATACATTTTATTAATTATTTTAGGACGGAGAGAGCGTTCCCGCTTCCAGGGTACACGGGAGACTAGATCGAACGCACCACGAACAAGCTCCGCCCACCTATGGAGAAGTGGCGTTGCCGATGAGGAAGATGAAATGAGGTCACGGATGCCGAGATGTGCATTGTGTTTCATTAATACACTCGGTGTCACGAATGTAACTGCAAATCATAGCAATGAAGACGTAAAATTAAAAGGTCTGTCACTTTAAATAACAGTGCAAAAAAGCGAGCCAGCGGAGAGCAGAACGACTGACAGATGATTTATTACGTAACACGCTTTTGCAGATTGACACACGCCCGGTGACTTTCCTCACACAGCGAAAACATCAACACAACATATCAGCACACTAAAGAGACAACTAAAGCACACACAGATTAACACATAGCATTTTTATAGAAAGAATAGCAGGGGGGTATATGCCTATTTTTGATGATCATTCTCTTAAAACGGTACCACAAATGCAACTCACGACAAATCAAAGTGAAAAGCAAACGTTATAAATATCAAATACTTCTCAGGATAATTTTTAAATTAAATAACTGTCGCGTTGTTTAACTGTTTATGCAATGCAACACTTATGACATACAGCAATGTTGATAAGAAAAGGCAGAAAGAAAGGGTGTTTTTGGTTTTCTTTGAAATATCAGGATTAAATGAGGAAATGACATGATCAGCACAGGAGAGCTTCAGTCCGTGAGGTCAGCCTTTCTGGAAAGAGAAAAAGAATCATGCCAATGTCTTAAATGTTTTAAAACACATTCAAGCGCAGATTTCACCTCTTAAGAGAAGAAGCTGTAAAGATAAGAGAAGCCCACGATCCCGATGATGGCACAGCACAACGTGATCATCATCTTCTTCTATAAACGTCACACACAAGAATGCAAATGAACGTTTGCCTTTGTTATCATGTCATTAAGACAGTAACACAGTTCACACTGACGGTCAGAGAACAAGGAAACAAGGGCAAGAGAGGGTTTTTGTGTGTTTGTTTGTTGTGCTTCTGCGCATGAGTGTCGAAAAGACAGAAGACTTACCTCTTCTTTGGTGTAAAACAGCAGTTGACACATGATTGTTAGAACATGTACAACATGTAGCTCACCTAAACAAGAAAATCAGACATATCTCTCAACAATAAAAAACAGGCTTCTTCACAAAGGTTTGTTCCGTCATGCGGTAAATTCTTTTAGACAACTTTGCACACATTGGCCCTGTTTTCACCATCATATTTAACTGTTACTGAAGAGCCAGATCCCCTGAGAATATGAAGCGGTGGATCAGATGTGATTACCTGATGGCTATGGTCGGCATATCTTGTATATTGCAAACAAAAGTCAGACAATATCACAGGGAAAGGACAGAGGCAATAGCAGCACCCTCTGCTTCTTACATAACTAAAGATCTGCTCAAAATTCGATATTGTGTCTTATACTGTGTGTTAAATTGTTGATATGTTTTAGTTACTATTGTGTAGAAAAAATGATCAATGATGATGATCAATCTTTATCGGTTCATGGGGTTTGTTGGGTGTATATCTTGCCTCAGCCCAGTGTTGTGCAGTAAAAAGGCATCCAAGCCTTTATCAACCTTTTTGAGCAAACATACAGAAGACTATGTGCAGCGGCTGATCACTTCCTCTTCCATACATGGATCTAGCGCTCAGACAACTGAATAGAACCACGTGGCCTGGTTTTTGACAGGTATTCTGAGTGCAACATGAAGTTTATGAATTTTTGTGCAAAACGTGTCCATTTTTCTCAAACCCTCATGAGCTCAGTGCCGGTAATAATCACACTACGTATAATTCAGGTTAAAATTAAACCATCTTTTATGTGAAAGAATGTTTATTTTCAACTTCTTACAGTTCAATAAATACAGTCTTAAAAATTCTACCGTTTCATTTGTCACTTAAGTGTTGGCAGCATACTGAAATTCAAACGACCACATTGGAAAAGAAGCGAGACCCACAGTCGACACACGAAGGCACGTTATACAATTCATTGTCTCACTTTACTTCATCTCTTACCGTCGCTCCACCTGTCAAATGCAACGTGATCTCATTTAAAATCAGAACAGATAAGATTCTCAACACTCACTAAAGGCACATATGAACAAACAAAAATAACAAAACAAATTGTGCTATTTACATTTTCTGACATTAGGCATCATAAGAATGTGAAAGTGCTTGAAAGTCCCAGACCAGTGAACACAACGTATGTCAGGGCTCAAACATGAGCAGGGGAGTGGTGTGCCTGGAATTGACCACTTTTCTTTGGCTCATAACTGAAATCTAAGGAGCAGCGTTGAGGTCTGTAGGACGTCGGCTCATCCTGTTGCACTGCTTTTAGATGTTTAAGCAGATTATCCCAAATCGGCGAGCGAATTGCACAACTCTTCATCAAAACGGGTGAATCAGGTAAATAGAAGAGAACAAAGATTGAATGTTCATGTTGTCCTTTTCTTCCTGTGGGTCCCACTAAGTGGTTTCATTGTTATGCAATTTAATCCTCACGATGCGATTTAAAGCAGCCTCAGGGTGTCTGGGTGGATGCGGGGAAGTGAATCCGGCTATAGAGTCAAAGACAGGGCGATGGCGATGACGATGATGACAACAAGAACGGCACAGACGGCAGCGAAAATGATCATCTTCTACAGATGGAGACACAAATGAGGAAGAGTTAACAGTGACTACACACTCACAGCAGCTTAACTCACCACCACCACTGTGAGCTCAGCAGTCACCAGAGGAAACAGATGTTGGAGGAGAAAACACACTAGGCTACTTGAAATGCAAACAAACACACCTTAAGTAACTCACCAAGAGGAAGGTAAATACCCATATACACACCGTCTTTGAACCAAAACCCACACCCAGTGTGTCACTACAGAGACGTACGTACTTACCCTTCCACCCTTCTCTTAAAAAGATCATCAGCGCTGACTTAATCCCACCGACAAACCAATTATGAGAGCAAGTATTGCCAGCAGGACCAGAACAATACCCACTAAAATCAGCACTTTCTGTTGGGAGTACAGAAGGTATCATCAGCATGGCTCCATCAAGCTCATATACACCCCAAAGAGTAATCAGATACACTCATATCTCCTGCTAAATCTATGTACAGCATGCCTTAAATCAAAAAGTGAATTCTCTCAAGGCAGAGCATAGAAATTATAGTATAAAATCTAACCATGATTTTAATTCTTATTATTTTCCTTATTTTCTTTACAGTGTTGCTGGTAATGGAGACAATTCCAGCTACTACATTGAAGAGCACCTTCATATACGTCGTCCAGACTATTTGTCAAGGAAAGTCGCAGTATTATGAACAAAATAACTTTACAAAATGCACACGCTTATTAGCAGCTTACTGGCATGTCGACCCGGTAATTTCATACAGTAGTACTGTGAAACCACTCGCACACACTCACACCTCAGGACAATTTACTGAAGCCCACAGTTGCATCAAGCTGGAGCCAAGCCTTACTGCATTTTGGCTGCAGCACTGACAAACAACGAATATGAAAAAATGTGCCATCATTATCAGTACACATCTCACAAGAGTCTCAACAAGTACTAGAATTTGTTGACAGTAGATCTGATCTGATGCTTCTAGCTCAGCTTCAAGCAAAACATGATCAAGTGAGTAAAAGCATGAAACTATTAAACACATACACAAGAGGTTTTAGGTTCTTTTAAAACCTCAAAAGAATAAGAACATAAACACTTTTGCGGCGTTTGAGCAGTGGGCAGAACATGCCGACCTGTTTTTAGAAATTTGTTGAGTTTGTTTCTTGAGTCCAGTTTGTTTCTATGTAACTGCAGGTGAATGTGTGTGCGTGTGCATGTGTGTGCATGTGTGTGGATGGGTCAGGGGGTCGCACTACAACAAGACCAGTGACTGAGGATCAGAGTAGGATCGAAGGATAAACATCACATGGCAGAATGATCTTCTCACAACCATTCGGGTTTCCCAAAAGCATAAGTAAGTAGTAAGTTTACTAGACTGGTCAGCAAAAGCTCTTTTTTAGCATTATGACTCAATAACAGCCCATAATGTCGCAGAATGAGGCCATGTCAATGCTTGTGGATCAACTCTTTCACCGCAGCGTCTCTTCAGTGAACTGCTCTGAACCGTGATGTTTGTAGCTTATCATTTTGTGCCCTCTGTAACATTCCTTCTGAGTCTGGACAACTTCATGTTGCCAAGTTGAAGTTGCTGCACTCAGGTACAGAAAACTGACTATAATCAAATCAGGGCTATATTTGAGCTACCACAGTCCAGAACTGAGGACTACAGTACATGGTTTCAACCTCAGCCAAGAAACTCATGACTCAGAGGTCCACGTTTGTTAAGAAGATATTTTCACCGTTGCAAATATCAGCAACCTCCGTATGCTTTTGGGAAATCCGAGGAGATTTTGTCTCAGGTGACTCACACGACGAGCCTCTTGCTGAAATTTGGCAGCTTTTTTAGTGTCTGCTACGGCCCGCTCCACGAAGCCCACTGATTGGTCCATGTTGCTTTCAATCCTGTCAATCATCCCGCCCTACCATCCAGAGAGGTTTCGGATGTGGCAAAAACCCAAATAAATAAATGTGTGAGGAGAGGATTAATGAAGAACAACATGGTGCGTCTGACTGCGTGTGATGGAAGGATGGTCGGAGAAAGAAAGTCAGAAAGGAAGTGCGGAACCTATTAAGAGTTACATTACCTTGCGAGCTTTGGACTGGTACCTGACTGCTTTTTTAGTCTGTTCTTTAGCCACCACAATGTGGTCCACGGACTTGGAGACATTCTGCTCTATGTTGTCTACAATGTCACCCTGTAAATCAAAAGACAGCCAGAAACAAAAACGAATCATCAACTTTTACTCAGGTGTGCAACAGATCCACTGACATGCTTCTTGACAGCACAGAGTGTCACATATACAGTATGTGCAGGAGAGCATCACTTACCTCAGACAAGAGTTTCCCTCAGCAAGCAATGAGCAAGCAGTGAGAAATCAAAGATTAAGATGCTGATACAGACTGAGAGTTCATTTTCATTCTTTAGCATTCGTTGTTATGTAGTTTTTAAAACAGCGCAGCCCCAGATAAAAACTACAATCAAATCTTACTTTATGTTAACCCTGCAATGACGACTGATGAGGTGACAGAAGAGAGTGAAGGAGGAGGAGAATGAAGACGAGACACTGGAAAAGAGGATGAAGACACCAAGAAGTTGAACAACGAGCAAGAAGAAACAGGTGTAGGTGATTGATGGAGATGCATGAACGTCTTCTGAAAGTCAGACAGGGTGAGTACCGTACCTGGCTCTCCACCAGCATGGCGATATCTACAAACATGTCATGCAGCTCCTTGATGCTGCTTTCAAGGCGGACGATGTCCTTATGTCTGGATTCAATCTCACTCAGCGCTTGTTTGGAGATCCCAGAGTCCACGATCTACAGAGTTTCCACGTTAGTTCAGTCAACCATCATGGCTTAAAGTGAGAGCAGATTTTCAACAACAACAACATATTGTTCCTCTCTAGCACACAACCCAACATGAATGGCGTCAAATGTTTAGGGAAGCCAATGCTTTCGAATGCAAATGTAAACTTTGCCAGGTATGAGGTCAACAACAGGCAGGGTGGAACAAACTTGTAAAAACCATGGTGAGCCTCAGCTGCCATAAACAGGATTCAGAATGTGCAGTGGAAGCACATATGCATCACATTAAGCAAAATCCTCTGCAGCCACATACTGTTTTCAGCTGCTGTTGTGTTGTGCTTTACAAGACTTCACCTGCGTGAGGTGTTTTGACGCACGAGGAAGGAAAATGTGGCTGACTTTGAACCCAATTCAAAGTGAATGTTTAACCAGCACACAAGACTGGGTTGAATTTTAATTAGCTACCAACAGCCTTGCAGGTCTCCATTGAATGCCATGATCCTCTTTATATTGACAGACATTCAGGCCGTACCCCAGCGGTGAAGACGGCAGCGTTGCCGCTCTCCAACATTTCTTCCAGCTCCTCATCTGTCGTCGCTTTCCCAGCTGGAAGGAGAACATGTGAGATATACCAGCGAAGCTGTGAGGGGTGATCACACTTCTGGGTCCACGGTGACTCACTGATCTCTAGTTGTCTCTGGATACGGCCTTTACTCCTCTCCCTGAAGTCCACCTGGGCTTCATTATATTTTGTCATCACCTCCACAAACTTCCTTGACAGCACTGCATGCTGGGGGATGACAGGAAACATAGTAATGAGAAGAACTGGAGCAGAAAACTGAGAATTGAAAGTACTTCCTGGAAAATTGACCAGAAGTCAGTTAAAAGGTGAAGACGTGATTTACCTGAGATTTACGTATCCGCATATCTGCAGACACTCTCTCCTGCTCTTCAGACTCCAAATTCCTCTCGATGGCTACACAGGCAATGCATTGCAGGTCTTTTTAGGATCAGCAGAGTTCAACTACATTTCACAATAGCTTTGTATAAGACTACATATTGGCTGGTAGGCATGACACTGGGTCAACTTCAGGACAAAGTTAACAAGAGTTGTTTTCAGTTCGACTCATTTTACATACATCTGAGTGTGAACACTCACTCTTAAGTTTGTTTCTGGCGTTGTTGGCCATCTTCTTAATGTCATTGGTGATCGCCTCCAGTTCGTCTTGTGTTTCTGTGGAGAAGGGAAATATGTTTAGGAATTGCATCGTTCCAAACAGAAACGGTTTCGTAGTTAGTTTGCGGTAACTATTAAACATATTCTCTGGATCTCAATGACAGAGGTCATTACTGAGAAAGACAGAAAAAGGGTTGGAGTAAATTAAGAGCTGGCATCACCACTTATCTGCTCATCTTGGTGCCGTTTCCATTTTGCTTGAAGGATATATTTAAAAATGAGTGAAAGTAATGCTTTAAATAGCGTTTCAGCCCCAACTGAAGAATTGCTTTTACATTCTTTAGTTATAGATTAGATTACATTGGATTAGATTCAATGGCCTCTATTAGTCCAACAATGGGGAAGTTCAATGTGTCACAGCAGCTAGTGACAACAGAGACACTGACATTAAAGACACACAACAAACATCAGAGAACCTATCAAGTAACGCAAGAGAAAACATAATATATAAATACATATCATGACAAAATAAATAAAATATACGTAGATAATAATAAATGATATAAATAAATTGTATAAATGGATAATAAATAAACAAATGACAATTAACAATGGATAGTCTGTCCCATCAGACTTTACTGCTGTACAACTTGGCAGCAGTCGGCAGAAAGGAGTTGAATGAGTTTTGGACTTGGAATATGTTATGTCTTCTATTTTTTGTGTACAAATTGCTTCAATTAAATAAAAAAATATATATATGAAAAATTGTAATTCAACTAAACTAACCAACTAACAAATGGTTTGCGAGTATACCTTCTTTCACAGAGACCATTTTCATACAAATTATTGATCAAGCTTTGATTTATGTAGTCTGCACTTATTTCTTTGATATACTTCCAAGGTTGGGGACAAGAAACACAAATGTCCTTCTGTATTTGCTCTCATGCGCAAACCCGATTAAACAGGTCACGGCTTGATAGATAAATATTCAAGTCGAGATATGGGGGCGATAAATAATAGATGACAAACTACTCCCAGCAATCACTGCAACACCTGGATTTTGTCCACCACATTAGCAGACAGAAGGAACATCATCTCACTCTGATCAGACGTGGGCGCCGACAGTATGACGGAGTAAAGCTTCTTGACTTCAGCCACGTTGGCGTCAATTTTATCGATGCTGTTTCTGATGTCTTCGATCTGCAGAAACATCAAACCGTTCAGCTCCAGTGAGTTTCCAAATGAAGGACATTTACTAGGACAGAGGTTCACATACCTGACAGAAGAAGTCATCCATGAAGGCTGCGTTGTCCATCGCGATCTCCACTTCGTCGTCATCATGGTCACACGTCTGATGTGAAAAAGAAGAATCAGACTTCGACATTCTTTTTCAACTGTTGCGTTATTTAATTGAGGATGTACTGTAAGAAATAAAAGAAACAAATTGCACTTAACTCTTGTTTTACTGCTTATTTCTAGCTATAAATTGTTATATTTTAAGTAACATGTCGAAAATAGCAACGCTATACAACACTAAATTTGAACAAGCTGGACATTAGACGGGACCTGAAACTAAAAATAAAAGCACGTTTTGAGTAATTTCTTCATCTTCACTTAAATTTTATGACAATAAACTAAACTGCTATGTTTAACAGAACAATATATTTAGGTGAGGAAACAATGACTGCACAGGAGAAAGTGATTTGATCTCAATTTGATTCAGTGTTTTGCTGTGACGGTAAGCTTTTGTTTTATTTTGGAGCAGATCACTCGTCTCAGCATGGAAGATATTGATAGATGACAGATAAAAGCAGAACTCCGCTGCAAAGTAAAGAAGTAAGAAACCTGTTACACACACCTCTCTCTGCCCCCAGTAAAACTAAGCATAAACAAATACACCCTGTGTTATACAAGACTCATGAGCAAACCAACCTCAGGCAAGGCAATGATCCCAACCACTCCAATGTACACACACCAAGACATGATCTTGTTTTCGTGTGTTTCTGACAAAAGAATTAGGTGGGAGTACATAATGGAGGCAAACATACCAACACTGTGCCTCAGTCCAGATCCCATGCATCCACAGTGAAGTGGAACTTGTTTACAGATTCGCGATTGCTTTGTCAAGAGCCCTAGTGGTCATGGACAGTGTTTTAAGACAAATCCACAGAGATGAAGGCTTAAAGTTCTTTGACCTAAGGTCTGCTAGGCTTGGTAGTGCCTCCGAGTCTGAAGCAGCTCAGAGACTAAAACCTTTTTGACAGAGAGTGGTGCATTTAGTGTTTATTTAATATCAGGAGGTTCATGGGGAAACACAAGTCCAGATAAGCTGAAAATATACCCCATCTAAACTTGTCGCAGGGAGGCCGTCTGATTTTCCAGTTTCCAGCACCTCTTTTAACAGGTCAAAAATAATATATCTTAACCATCCATATGGAAGAAATCCATGAGGTACACTTCCCCCGGCTTTGCAGTGTCCCTGAAACCACATGTTAAGAACTATGGAAAGTCTTATTTCTATATTTATAAAAAAATTAATTACCTTTGATTTTGTTCACCTTTTTGACAAAATGGTGAAATCTAACATAACTACTGATCAAGGTTGCTGCATATGTATGACAAAAACATGCCCAAGTCCAAACAGTACAAGACACCAGGAGACACTACACCACTGACAAGACACGCCTGTGATGGTGATCGGACACAAGCCTCAAAGTCTTTGCCAAACCATTTTGCTGAAGAGATTCGCAAGTAACAATTGCTCTCCAGTTCAAATGCTTATCTTTGACCATGAGGTTTGGGTCATGCCTGAAACCACAAGATAAGGGATCCTAGAAGCTTCTGTGGGTGTTTCCTGAGGTGAGTGTTACACTTCAGAGTTAAACTTTAGAACCTCCAGGAAATTTCAAATGGGCTTTCAGTGCAGTGAGGAAGAGCAACAAATCAATGATCAGAACACATCACCTGTCAACACTTCTTATCCATCCAAATCCAAAACTGAAATATTTACTTTGCTAAGAACTGATAACAACAACACTCACTAAACACAACTTCTTGTTGAAGGGAGAGGAGGTGCGGACAGACATTAACCAAACACCCACTGAGGCGAGTGTCACACACTCTATTGGGTGTTTTATTATCTATACATTTTATTGAAGAGTCATTACATGCGACCACATTTAGCAGCATTAAGATACACAGCAAGAGAAAATATTTTCTCAATCACACCAGAGTAATGTTGGTGATTATTTGAGGTGCTGAAGGGGAGCAAGACATCGACTGCAATATTGACCACTTAAGTTATGCTCATGGACCAAGACAATAAATCGAACTTCAGATTGTCACCCAAAATACAACACAATTTCATGTACTTCAGTACTTCATGACTCAACTGTCATGTGCCTTTTCTCCCTCTTTAGGGTCATGCAATTGGACAGTAATATTCCATAAGTGTGGATAGGTGGGGTGACTTATTTGATAATAAATGTAAATATTGACAATTCAATAGTTGATATCAAGCACAGTCAGTGTTGCACTGTGTTTCAAATTTAAAGTCACAAAATAACAGTCAGTACTGACGCAGTTTCTGAGTAATTCGTGACACAATCACTTTACATCATTTGGATTGTCTACCATCTATTTGACCTTCTCTAGTAATCACTGTTTGCGCTTGTCCAAAGATCCAATTACTCTCTCTTCCCCACATTTCTTACAGAGAGAACAAACAACTGAAGGGGCCTCCGGTTCACTTCAGCCTCTCAGATTTCACTCTGAGCACCGACACCAAAGACTATATTGTCTTTAAATTTGACTAGAACGGACGTTCTTTTTTTTTTCAAATCAACCGTCTGAAAAAACAACCTTAAAGAAGGTATAGGAGTATTACTTAAATGTAATGATATTAGATAGAAGTATTATGTATTTCTGTACCCATAACTCCTATGGGATGTCAAGCAGGTATTTTGTGTATGTTTTTTAAAAACAAAGTTGTCGGATTACATCTTTGTCTTGGTCACAGCATGTAGGTTTTTAGTTGTGTCTAAAGTGAACATAAGCAACGAAGAGCCTGTCACTTGTCAGGATGACAGTCTACAGTGTGGAGTGGTCCATTCTGCAGAAACAGCCCTCTACATTTCATATATGCAGAAGCATAATGTTCTGTGTGGAAGAAGCATAACAATGAAATCACTGAGGAGAACAAGTGAAATACAAGACAAGTTCTGCCATACTTGTACCAAGTCTTGACAAGCCACCTTTTTTGGCTTGTACTGCCAAGGCTTAAAAGGGTTAAAACCTCAGTAAAACTAGTTTATTATAATTGGGTTTCAGTTTTGTTCAGAGTCTTGGTTAAGATGGTTAAGTTTTGGTAAGTTAAGGGTTAGAAGCTGAGGAAAGCATTATGCCAGTGAGAGGTCCTCACAAAAATAACACTTCCCAATACTCCAATACTTCCCCAAAAGGTGGAAAGGAACCACCACATTGATGTCCCTGCTTCCTTGTTGACTTTAATGATTCCACACTCACTTTGTAGCACTTTTCATGATACGGACGGAAGCTTTAATCTTCCCCTCTTTGTCTTAAATTTGACTTGCAAAAAGAGACTGGCAACTTGCTGCGTCTGCTCTTGCAACCAGAAGAGGAAAAACAACACGCACAGACTGATTCATGGCCAGTTTCTGCACTTCTCAGCAAGTTATTTATTAAAGTGAAGCACCCTGTTCTAGTCACACTGCAGAGTTTGAGAACGTATCTGCACTCACAAGATAAGATCACTTCCTTCCACTGAATCTTTCACAGTGTAAATAAGAGCAGAGCAGGCAGAAAAAGGGCCGGACACAAGAACTAGCCATGAAATGGTGAGAGGCTGATCAGGATATTTTACACAAATCTTTGATAACAACGTGACTTATTCAACTTCAAAAGCAAAAATGTATTATGTTCAGAAAATCGTCACAGAGTTTTTAGAGAAATTGTTTTTAGAGAAAACAAATACACATTGGCGACTTATCGTAAGCTCCACCTGCTGCATTAACTGCTAGCTGGTTCCTTTTATTCAAAACACTTCAGTCCAAATGCTCTACAGACTAAAATGCGTCACATTGCTCAACACACCTAAATGAGTCGGTGAGCAGTTTGAATGTTAGATTTACCTTAATAGAGACCTTGAGAAAACAAACCAACACTTCAGGCCATTTGCAACTCTCCATGTAGTAACAACAAGTCCTGTAACAGCTGAGCCTTTCATAAATACATGACATGTGAGATGTATTACACGTGAGTTCCTTACTGAACATCAGCTTCAAAAAAAGCAAGACATATCAGTGAAGATTCACAGTCATACAGGTCAAAAGGCAGAACAACAGACTGCAGGAAAAAAGGCATTTTGAATCCTTTAAGTGAAAAAATAATATTTCCATTTTGATTAAAGATATGTGGGGTAAGGATTGGCAATGAATATATGATTTGGAAAACATCTTAAACTCACCATCCTTAGACAGTCTCAGAGGAATACCCTCAACTCATATGGTGGAATGATATTTTCAAGATTTTAGAGATATAAATACTAATCACTACGCCTTTTTCTTTGATGTTTGGCGGTTGAGTTGTGATCCTTTTCAAAATGCTGTGAAGACATCTGCTTTGTGGATTATCATCATTAAATGTGGTAAACCCACAAACATAATAATAAATAATGCATCACACTAGCCGACATGAAGTATCAGAATGTCCCAAGCTACACATCAATTACTCAAAACTTACACTAGTATAATGAGGGAACTTGCACAGTTATTTAGAGGAAGATAACAATAATAAAAATAATAATAATAGTAATAAAATCCAGGCAAATAAACAAAGGACAATAATAATAATGTTGAAAATAGGAAATAGCATCTGGAAAATATATTTTCACAAATGAATATTATTTACAATTATATGCTTATTATAGAAAGTAAAACCACACTACCAGCTATAAATACTTATGAAATAATAAAGAGTCAAAGACAAAAGTTGCACACAGGCGTGCAGTAGGAAATTATCCTATTTCACCTAACTTGCCTGGAAACAAAATAAATTCTGCATTCATAGTCAAGCACCTGTAGCAAAGATTTCCCACAAAATACGAGGCATTTTCAACAATTTCCACAAAGCACTTGGAAATGGTTCCACTAGTAGTGTGTCTTGAGATTTGTTCAATGAAAATAAGTGTGCTGTGGCTAAAAACCACTGGATAAAGAACACACTATAGGCCCAATAATCCACACTTTGTGTTTGCTGAAAAAAAGCCAGCTGTAAGATGCAGACACCCTGGGACACACAGAAGTCCAGCTACTTTAAAAGAAAACAAATATTTGGCCAGTTGTTTGGAGGGTGGCCATAGCAACACATCCTGACTTGGGCTAGTACAAGATTAACCATACAAGTACTGAGACCACCGGGCACACAAACTTCAGATTTAAGAATTAAGGCAAATTGGAGTCCACATATTTCAAGATGCATCATACCAGTACGAAGGTATGTGACACACCGTTGCTGATGATAGTGACTTATGTATTGGGGTGAAAACCTCTCTCAAAATAAAGTAGTTTAGCGAAAACATCGTTCCTATTTTTGATGGCGAGTTTCTCAAACAATGCTTTGGAGCATTTTAATTAACACTTAGATGACAAACATTTTTCAAAATGAATGTTTGTTAGATTGAATGTTTGCAACACCTAAACATTCAACAGCCTCATGTATTTAAACATTATATTAAATAGAAATTATATATCTTTTTTTCTGAAAGGCAACTAAAAACAAGTATGCATTCCATCATTTACGATATCCAGAAAACAAACACATCACCACATTATTCTGTCTTCTGTTTCTATTTTTATTGTCAGATCTTTTTATTTAAAACATGTTATGCTATGAGAGTTATTTATTTTAAGACATAAAATAAAATATATCAAGTAGTTATTGAAATCACTTGTCCCGAGTGCAACCTGCTTTTTCAAAATGACTGTTTAGTAAATGTAACAAATAAAGAAATATAAAATGGAGTCTCACTGACGTCACTAGTGGAGAAACCCATTCATATTAATCTGTAACGATACTGCTACCACAACACGAGTTATGTCATCTGCTACAAACCGTTTCATTTATTTTATTTAGTTAGAAAGTGATATCTCTGGTCGTAATCCAAGT
This sequence comes from Synchiropus splendidus, assembly GCF_027744825.2. Lineage (NCBI taxonomy): Eukaryota > Metazoa > Chordata > Actinopteri > Syngnathiformes > Callionymidae > Synchiropus > Synchiropus splendidus. The sequence continues at coordinate 3,689,694 of NC_071344.1, forward strand.
TCTAACATTATTCACAGATGTGCTACATACATTTTAAACGAACATTCCTTCGCGTATTTGAATTTGAAATTAATATCGTTTAAAATGGCACCGAACATTTCGTGGACCACACTTACCGCTCTTAGCTGCTCCAATCGGTCCTTCATTGTGCTCAACAGTGGTTGAGAGTGGTTGAAAGTGAATAAATTAACCAATTGTGTGGACAGAGAGCGTCAAGAGTGAAGCCGAGAGTCCGCAACCCTGCGCCAGCTGGCAGGCTCTGACCGACACAAACCCGCCGCCGCCGCCGCCGCCGAGTGAAGGAAAGTCCGGACGAAGATGTTGGACACTTTTCTTCTGGAAAAAGTAAAAGCCTTCGCGAGGTGAGGTGCGTTTACTTCCACACAATATGGCTGCTGTGGTTAAAGACGGTGTTTTTTTCCTCTCAAAATCTCCTCGGTCACCGGATTATAGCGACACTTTAATCTGTCTCTCCGATGGACTCCACTAATCATTCTGAAACGCACTGGCTAGCATCGCGCCTGCGCAGATACTTTCCACTCTTCAAGGATGAAGCCACGCCCTCAGCCACCTGCACGTTTGAGGCGTTCACTGGCAGCAGGGAAAAACCGAGACTGTTGCCTTACCTGTAGCATTGAGGGAGAGTCGAATTCTGTATACAAGGCTGTTTATTTAACAAATATGAAGTCTGAACAAATCATGGGTTTTTATCGCGTCCCAGTCTTGGTGACGCTTTTCTTTATATGAAACCTTCGTGAAAGTATTACGTAATCCCGACTGAATACGCTAAACCCTACTGACACCTAGTGGCCATCGGCCATAATCGTCTGACTCAGAATGGCAATAAAAAAGATCACGTTTACAAATCAACATAAAAATTGCTTTTACAAGTTGACAACTGTGAAATAGGGAGCATATTTCATATATAGGAGACACCTATTAAAAAAATCTCAATTAATAGGATGACTATTGGCCAGTTTAAGACAACTCTTTTGGAAATAATGATAAAGCACATAAAAAATAAAAAAAAACCTTAGTTTAAAACCAAACGTAAGAAACAAGTTGAGGTCACGATAGCATATTAAAACAAGGATCATGTTGCATTTGGAAAAGTAGCTTAACAATACAGCCAAGTCAGTCTCAACTGTAATGACTGTCACTCATTTCTCATAAAAGTTCAGTAAGAGTGAAGGCGGATTAGGTTGTTTATTGATAATGTTTTTATTCAAAGTTTTCTTCTTTAGCAAGTCCAGAACACCATACAACAGCATCACATCAGCTGGGTAAGTGCAGTGGAGTGACCCACAATGAAGACTGGCATCTCACCATGCCAAAAACACTAGGGAAGATACATCTTATACAGAAATTAAAACTTTTTTCCACCATTTACTTGTTTTAGAACAAACAAAAAAAAAAACTGAGAAAGAAAAAAAACTGAAAGGGGATATTACAGTAAACAGGGCGGAAAAAAATTCCAACTCCAACTTCCTGTCCACGAGGGAGAACTGGGGGCTGGGAAACAAGGGGCGGTGGCAGGTTAGAGGTCGTCTTCCTCGTCTGGGAGTGCCGTTTGTGACGCAACCTTGGAAAAATAACACGATCATGATGACTGACATGGTCAGGGAGGGAGAAGAGAACTATTGTGGGAATACTTACATGAAGCTCAGCCTCATACTTGGCAGCAAGGATGGGGTCCATTTGGACCTCAGGGGGAGCCAAAGCTGGCATAGCCACAAACTCCAGGTTGGGGTCACCAATCAACTTCCGTGCTAGCCACAGGAAAGGTTTCTCGAAATTGTAATTACTCTTGGCAGAAATGTCGTAGTACTGAAAACAAAAGGGGACTGAGTATTCAGCGCATCACGGCCCAGCAATTTCGTGAGCATGGATGACACTCACCTGCAGGTTCTTCTTGCGGTGAAACACAATGCTTTTGGCTTTAACTTTCCTGTCTTTGATGTCAACCTTGTTACCACAGAGGACGATGGGAATGTTTTCACAGACACGGACCAAATCACGATGCCAGTTGGGCACGTTCTTGTAAGTGACTCGGGAGGTGACATCAAACATGATGATGGCACACTGGGCTGAGGACAAGATGGGAGAGTCATTAATATCAAGCTTGTGATTGCCATGCAACTGCGTGAATCAGGAGCTCACCCTGGATGTAGTAGCCATCTCTCAGGCCTCCAAACTTTTCCTGACCAGCTGTGTCCCACACATTGTACCTAATGGCGCCTCGGTTTGTATGGAACATCAAAGGATGAACCTCTACACCCAAAGTCGCTGGAAAAGAAAAGTGTGAAATGAGAAATAAAATAATGTATAAACCAGTGACATCATGCCAAATAAGCGCTCAGAGAACATTTGTTTTGAGAGCCCAAGACAAACACCATTAGTATTAATGTAGATGAGATGGACTGAGCTCCACATATTCTAACTTAAAGAGTTTCATGAGCATGACAAGCCAACTACCAAAAGTGGCGGTTGCAGGGGTTTGAAAGTTGAGCCAACTCATCACTAGACATCACTTTAAGGTGGAAACTCAAGATTTGAGAAGGAGGGGAAAAGCGCGAGGTATTTAAAAAAAAAAAAGCCATCTGATCATCACCATGACTGTAACACAAATGTTTCATTTCACAGATGCGTGGGGTCTCTCGCCAGCAACAGCAGGATCATGGACGAGCGAGCAGTGCTGGTCCAGCAGCGGTGTGGAACTAGCCTCGTCCACTTGTCTGCCCTCACTGCATGAGGGAGTGATTCTGTTGTTCCATCCAGCCCAGTGCTGTCAGGTTGCACAGTAGCAGACTATGACTGGACTCACGGTCATTGTTGGCTACTCATGTTTATTATTGTTGTTTCAACAGTGTTGATTGTGTTTGCTCTGTGTACGTCTTTGATGTTACTGTAACAACCAAAATGTTCCCATTGTAAGAAGATCAATAGTTAATGCAACCTGTGACAATTAAGTTGTCCAGAAAATAACTGTCAAATTAAAGAAAGTAGTAAAGACAGTACTAAATGCAATGTATAAATATAGGATGAACGTAGCCTCGCTTTGAGACCACTTGACCAACAGGGGGCAGCATAACGCTGTGGCGAACGCCGCACTCGCTTATCGTTTCGCTCCTTTATGGCGAGCCTTTTGTTGACATCAAAGTACTCACCGACATATTTCTTCTCAAACTCTCCAGTCATGTGTCTTTTCACAAAGGTAGTTTTCCCGGTGCCTCCATCTCCCACCAACACAAGCTGCCAAACAAAACAAACGTTAGTTTAGACTGGTTCGTACCGGATCGACATTCGAACTCTCCTGCCTTCCGTGGAGGTAGTTCACGCACAAAATAGTGGCGCAATGGTGGCCATGCATTCGAGACACACTCACCTTAAACACCACTGCAGCTCCTGAGTCAGCCATTGTGGATTGATCTGAATGTAGCAGACAAGGCGGGATGTTAGCATCTTGCGCTAATAGTAACTAGTGAGTGGATTTCTCTCAAGCCCCATGAACTAATTCACTCTTTGAATCAACAATTGAGCTGCTTTGTTTCCGTGGAAAGCGCGGAGCGAAAGTCATTTCAGTCCCATCTAGTCAGCGAGGCGAGAAGCTTCTAGCATGTTCCATTCACACTGACCGCCGGATGATGAAACTCACTACGCACACAGATCGTTTAAGTTTTACGTAATGATGTTCATGGTTATTAACGGAGTTGCATTCATAAGGTTCGACGTAATGAGCCGTTTCGCATCTTGGCAACATGACTGCGACTGCGCCATACATTCTTTGCGCCACTTTTCATTGGAACAATCGAACGTGTCCACGCTGCCGCCGGTTTACACGTTAGACTCCAAATACAGCGGCTAACCGCGTCATCTGGCCTTCTACCATCCAGTGGATCGCTTTCGGTGTTGCTAGCACTCGTATAAAAAAACAAAAACAAAGAACAAAGCCGATGTTAGCAGCGACAGCATGGAGGCCATTCTCTTCAGCAAGCTAAAGGCTAACGTAGCGCAGACCGAGCAACCTCGCGGCTGGTAACATTTCAGGCCACACATGGGACCAATGGCGCACTTTATCAACCTAACACCAGTTGGTGTGGTACGATATGATTTTAAAAAATCTTGCCACACGGGACAGTTGGGAGCAGGTTGGAACTCACCGGTGGTGCCGCGGAGAGAGCAGAGAGTAAATGGCTGCGTTCGCGGGAGATATAGCGTGGACGTGAGTCAGTTTCCGCCCCGATCACGTGACCGCCGCAGCGGCAAACCAGAATGTCCAATGGCGCGCAATTCGAAAGTCCAGTGTTTACGCCGTCAAAAATTCACCTAAGCATGTAGTCATCCAAACGACCATTCATCTAGATTATATATTATAAAAAACCTTCTATCATAAACATAGATATGGCCAAGGAAGTAGCGGTGCGCTTTTACACAAACACATTTCACAATTTTAAAATTATTTAATGGATTCTATCTGATTAACTGCAGCAGTTGTGTAAACCAAATGATCAGTGGAGCAAATTCAGATGAACGGAAAACAAAGGTTCGTACATTTTGCATCGTTTTGGATGTTGGAGCTTGTGGGTTTCCAATAAAAATCCAATGAAGCAAGTTCGCTAAATGATCCATGATATGAATGAACCAGATATAAAGAAAATATCTGTTTCTATTTTAACACTTCATATTGTCTCTGACAGAAAAAAATGATTCAAGCTGCCTATTCTCATCTTAATTCTGACCTTGGTTGGAGAAATTGAAGAGGCCGAGAGAAAATGGGCGTCAGTCATCCGCCAGGAACCAGGACCAGTGCTGCTGCCTGACTTATAAAATGGAGGTGGAAGGATTGTTAAGGTGATGGGGCTTCCAGGTTTTCAGGCCCATTCGGCTGGGGGCGGGGTGAGGGGGGGCACGTGGTTAACCCGAGGTCAGAGAAAACAATTTCTACACTTTGTTTTTGTCGCTCACTGTCTGGCATTGAAGTCCACCGGCAATTCATAAATAAACGGTTACACCCTTGAACTGTGTATTATCATGACTATTGTGATGGTAACATGCTTGGAATAAAACAAAGCAAGCTGTATTGTATCATAGATATCAAAGTTGTTGGTTAAATAAAAAAGACAGTTTAGTTCACAGCAAACAAAGCATGTTTGATTTCAGTTCATTATGTAATCAGCATTCATATATTCAATATGTTCCACACCTTTGCTTAGATTTTCCACATCTTTGAAAAATGGTGACTGAGCGGCACAATCATGCAGAGGTTGGAGTTCAAGTCTCATCATTGACATTATTTTGTTGTGTAATACTTGAGACCACTTAGTGCGTGCCTGGTTATACATAATTTAAGCAACAGAAAAATAAAAGATCATGCAAACTAAAATGCATCTATATCACATCTTCATTACAATATTCATATGTTTATTAATGCAGCACTATGGCTAAGAGAAATAATTATCTGTACAGGTAGTCAGCTTGAATGTTGGCTGCAATCTCGGCTTCCCATCTGTCTCCGTTGTTGAGCAACTTCTCTTTGTTGTACAGCAGCTCCTCGTGAGTCTCAGTGGCGAATTCAAAGTTGGGACCCTGAAGAGCAATGTGAAAAACTGTAGTCATTGACATGGTGTGCTCTTTGAGCTGCATGACATTAGTGGGTCCTTCAAGTCAGCAGTGGTCAGCACCTTATCAGCAACGATTCAGGAAAGGAAAAGTGGTGACTATGATTCCACCTGTGGTAATTCACACCAAGTGGGCCGAGCTTTTCTTCTGACATACCCAAACAACCGTGCCTGTCCTCAATGCAGGTCATAAGCTTGTCCTTCCCTGGATCTGACTTGAGAGATATTGACCACTGAACAATCCACAAGATTTCTTGGGAGGTCGGTGTGTGTAATGCTACCTCAACAATGGCATCGACAGGACAGGCCTCCTGACAGAATCCACAGTAAATGCACTTTGTCATGTCAATGTCATAACGTGTTGTTCTGCGGCTGCCGTCCGCTCGAGTCTCGGCCTCGATGGTGATGGCCTGAGTTTTCACAAGAACGAGGAATCAAATTCAGCATGTCCGTCTGGCTTGGTGATGCAGTAAGACGGCGCTCACCTGAGCCGGGCAGATGGCCTCACAGAGCTTGCAAGCAATGCAGCGCTCCTCCCCATTGGGGTAGCGGCGAAGAGCGTGTTCTCCTCTGAAGCGTGGAGAGAGCGGACCCTTCTCAAAGGGGTAGTTGATAGTGGCAGGCTCGCGGAACAGATAACTCATCGTCATTCCGAGACCTGGCCAGAGTTAAATCAAATGCAACAAGGATTGGAGCGGTGGTTGCGTTATACCTTTGAGAAGATGAAATGAAATAAAGTACATAGAATAAATCAAGTTACAGCAATTCTAAAATTTGTTAAATTCAAAACACACATTCACAAGGATGAAACGTAAATACCATGTTTTAATATCCAAGTTCTTTATGAGAAACGTCAAATTTGACATTTGAACTATCATTTACAATCCATGAAGTAAAATGGATCTGACCTCGAAAGAGTTCAGTCCACAGAAGGGTTGTTGCTGCCCGGTCGGTGATGGACTTCATGTCTGTCTGCTGCTCCTCAGCATTCACATATTCTGCAGAGGAGGAAGAGACGCTGATCAGATCAATGTGACGTCTTGGTACAATAGGTTATTCAGCGTAATTCAGAGTTGAACTTACTATAACCTTTCCGCTGCACGGTCAGAGTGAACATACGCACAAAGCCGAGACCAAATGTCCCTGTCACAGTTGAGACACGGCGTTGACAAACAATGTTGTGAGTTGACAATAGTTCAAGTATTACCTGGTCTCTTGCAGCAGTGTAACGGAGTGAGACTGAGGGCAGCAGACATCTGACCAAATAACATAAAAGTGATATTGAAGAACCGTTTCCAGAAAACTCTGCTATTACATCAACACTCTGACTCACAGGGGAGAAAGTGCCAGCTGACTGAACACATGGATCTTATAATCTGGTGCCCCAAATCCATGCTGTGACCTCAGCTGATCGGAACACTGCATTTAGAGGCAATTACTTAATCACATTTTTAATATCATTATCGTATTATCGATATCATAAGAGGGGCGCACACTTCATATACATAATATAGAACAGCCTTAGTTTTATTAAATTAATCATTTTATTGCTGTGAACCGTATCATTTACTAAAAATATTGTATTAATATATTATTAAATGTAAATTTTAGTGGTCCGACTCATTCAAAGCAAGACTCATACCGACTCCAAAAAGAGCAAAAACCACCCGTCGTTTTAAGTCTCCTTTTTCGAAAGTTTCGCGTAATATATGTTATAAGTTATAGCAGGAAAATCTGCATCTACAATTTTACCCATTGGCAACATCTTATCGCAGTACGAAGCGATATAAATGGCCATATATAACTTACCGTGATCCACGGACGGACACGGCTCGCCAAACTGCGCAGTTACCATGTGCTGCATTCAAGGAGCCTCGTTGATTTCGAACTCGGTCGCTTTGACAATACATAGAGGCTATTTCGTTATTTACCAATGTATAATGGCATTAATGAATAGCTGAAGACAACTCACTTGGCGTCAAATAAACAACACAATCTTGGAAACATAGTACAAAAATGGTTGTGCCATACTTATGGTTCATTAATATCTACTTTGATGTACATTTTTAACATCTGTCATTATGTATTGAATTAAAACACATTCGGTACCTAAAACGGAGCTCTGTTTAACGCTTATTTTTGCATGTAAGTATTAATGCACCGAAGTAATGAATGTCTTGTGTTGCAAATTAAAACTAGAATATCATCAGTGTTTTAATAATTCCAGAATGAAATAATTTCTCGAATTCTGCCAAGCAAATTACGACATTGAACGCAGCAGCGATTGTAATGGTGCCTTCACTTACCTCTCGTAAATTGTTAATATTATTATTATTATTATTTTACCTAGGGTTATATATTTATTTTAATCAACTGCATATTGCAAAGCTGTTCCCCAAAACGACACCAGTTTTACTTCACCGATGATATGTTATTTACGTTTCATAGCGGATTCCGTCAGTTTTAGGGAGCCGTGAAAGCCTCATGAGACAAAGGAAGTTTGTCTTCCTCGTCTCGTCGGCAGGCGTTTTATCACCACTGACATTTATGAAAAGGGGGGCAAAATGGTAATGAAGATTTTTTTTTTTTTTAACATTCTGGTATTTGTGTTGATATGGTGCATTTAGAAGTCTTCGGACTTAAACGATGCTTGCTATACAGATTGACATTGAACTAAGTTTTTATGAGCAATTCCAACTTTTATTGAAGAATGGTGAAGTGACTTTGTGGAAGGAGGAAGTGATTAATTATGGTCACTTAATGACTTTGCTGAAGAATAACTGTCATTTACTGCCCTGCTTTTAGATGCCGAGTGCATCCGGTGCCAAAAAGAATTCAAGTGATGAAGGTAGTTCTGGATCTGAAGCAGAGCTCAGTGCAGAACCGACGACAGACCGTTTTGGTTTCCTCCTGACCAACGGAGCTTCGGCTGAGTAAGTTGTTTCATAGCTGAAAATGTGATTTTTGGGAGGATAGCTTGATTTTTCAAATAGCAAAACAAAACAAAAAATAACTACAGTGACCTTAAGTGAATTTTTGAGTGAGGCTTGCTTATGCTTTGTACCAGATTACTGTAATTTTATTTGTTCGTGTTTAGAGCCAACAGCTACGTGTGCACTGTGGTTTCCACCATAACCAGGGTCGCTTCGACAACCTGGCTCGTTGCCGTGGAGATGTGGTTTTCCTGTTTCCTGTCTCTTCTTCAGATTCTCGGTGTTGAATAATGTCAAGACTTTGTACTGCAAAAGTGGAAATTATTAATATGGGCCGTGCGACTATTTAATCATCCGTGGGTGATTCAAAGTCCTTGTGCAAACCGGGACCGGATGTGGGTTTGCCATGCTGTTTTCAATGAGAGAAGCAGAGTCGCCGTATATTTTTGCGGCGCCCTTGCAAAAGCTCATACCCCCCTGATCAAGACCACCGTAGCTCTAACCATCTGAAACTGAAAATTCTTCAGAAAGGTGGCACAGCTGGTGGTAGGATGACGCAACAGTTAGAGGCGACAGAAACACACCAAGTTCCTACTCTGGCCCCGGAATATCAAGCCGACGACAGATAGTCAGTTAAAATTTGAGGCTCCTGTGTTTTGACGTCAGGAGTTCGGGTCCACATCCTCATCTGGTGAGACAGAGGGAAGGGAAGTGGATCAACATCATCAACCAGTGGGAGACCATCTTGATGAAGAAGCCTCATAAGGTGAATTTGAGAATACTGTCCGAACATGCTCACGCAGAATCCCACTGGAACCGACTCTTTTCTTGCATAAGGTTAAGGTCCACTGCCAGAAAGGCATCCCCTCGTCGCTCCGAGCCAAGTGCTGGCCCCTGCTGTGTGGAGCAACGGAACGGATGAAGCACAGCAGACACATCTATCAGGTTTAAAACAACCAAGACATTTCAGTGCCATTATTTTTTTTACCAAATACTCTATATCTGTGCTGCTGTTTTTGCACTGTAGACATTAGCACTACTGGTAGCGTAACATATTATCTTCATGCATATTTATTATTTAAAAACGTGAGGTCATCAGAGGTCAATGAGTTAGCATGAATATGGTCGAAGTCAGAGTCTTAAATGAGAGTGTACCTCATGATTCTTACTGTTAGACTCTGGACTCGGCGGCTGCTTGCCAACACTGGGTGGATGTTATTGAGAGAGACCTGGATCGACAGTTTCCTTTCCACGAGATGTTTCTGTCCAAAGATGGGCACGGGTAGGCAACACACACGCACCGACTGACGGAAGTTGGGGTCTCACTGTCACTGCAGGCAAAGTTCCTAATTTTGGTTTTGTGTTTGCAGACAGCATGGATTGTTCCGGGTGTTAAAGGCCTACACTCAGTTTCAACCAGATGAAGGCTACTGCCAAGCTCAAGGACCAGTAGCTGCTGTCCTGCTCATGAACATGCCAGAAGAGGTACGGACACATCAGTCACAGCTTGTCTGCATAATTGGTGGAGAAGGTTCAGAAGATGATGCCCCCTTGGTTGGATGTGGTCATTGCAGGAGGCCTTCTGGTGTCTGGTGCAGATCAGCGAGCAGTACCTGCCTGGGTACTACAGCCCGCTGCTGGTGAGGGAACTCAAATCAATACATTCAGTCAGTGTCAGAGTGGCAGGTCCTGCAGCCTCACATCAAGAACACAGGTTCAAATCCAGCTCTGGACCAGGGACCTTTCCGCGTAGAGCACCTTGCTCCTCCACAAGAACGAATTTTGCTCATCCTCCATATTCCTGCCGGCCCACTCCATTGTACATCCTTGAACTTCATTGGCTGTCCTCTGTTTTCCCTTCACCTTTGATCTTCATCCAACAGCCACTCTGCCTGCACTCTCCTCTTCACCTCCCTCAATCTCTCTATTACTCTTCATATTTATTTTAATACTTTTCATTTTTAATCTTTATAATCAAAGATATCGAGCATCTAAAATTCAGTTCTTGTCAATGTTTGGCCACTGTGACCCATGTGAATGGACCTGTGTCATGCAGGAGGGAGTCCTGTTCGATGCCGCCCTCCTCACCTGGCTCATAAAGAGAACGTGCCCCCCGGCTCACAAGCACATGCAGCGTTATGGAGTCGAGCCCCTCATGTTCGCCACAGACTGGCTGATGTGTTTGTTCACGCGTCACCTGCCCTTCAACACTCTCCTCAGAGTCTGGGACTTGTTCTTCTGCTACGGTAATTCTGCCAATAAGATGCATGCATTTTGAAGGCAAAGCCAGGAAACAGGAAGCTTGTAGAGTAGAGCAAACTCATATTGGTATCCAGGAATACTTTTTTTTGATTGACAGTTTTCCATCTTGTTTTGGTGATACACGCAGGGGTGCGGGTTCTACTCCAGGTCGCCGTGGTTCTTGTACGGCATGTTCTGGGCCAAGCAGAGCAGAGGAAGCAGTGTCAGGGTCAGATGGAGACTCTGGAGAGGCTGAGGGCGGTCAAGGAGGAGGTGAAGGTGGAGGAGGACACTTTCATAGCAGAAGTAAGAACCGTTTCAATATGACGTACACACTGAGCAGCAGTGACTAGCAATGTAGGAGGCGCTCTTGGTTTAAAAAGCAAGGTTTCACTGAAATAGTTGTTCAAAGTCACAGACTATACTGCTGACAGTGACCTCTAGTGGCCTCTGAAAATTAGGACACTGTTTCATTCATTCATTTCTAGCACCACCCACAGTAGGTGATGCCATTTATGAGAACATCGAGTATCGTGGTGGGCTACAGGTAGATCATGACCACTGAAATGGGCATCTCAGCAACAGCGCTGCTCACACTTAGCAGCAATATAACACACATTAATGTTGGGGTTGGCTCAATTAAGACAATCAATCGAATGAATTGCAGGATAATTAAAATTATGATCAATTGCATCTTAATATTTGATATATTTGATGCCAGCATGGTCAAATCTAAGTTGAATCGGTCCTCATAAACATGTTCCCTGTGAAAGTGAGTTCAAATGTGATTCATCTGTGTTATTTGGGTCGATTTATTTTTTTTTCCGTTATGAATTCATCAAGTTTAATCTCTTAAAGACATTCAAGAAGAATTAAAAAAATACTCTCTTCCATCTCAGGTATGCTCTATTCCGCTATCGACCAGCGACTTGGAAAAACAGACAGCGAAAGAGTTGGAAAAGTGGCAAAAGGACAAACCTTCTTCCACTTTTGACCCCAGGGGTCGTTGCCATGGATACCGTATGGTGTGGGCCCAGACCATTAACCATAAGGAAGAACAGGACCGGGTGAAAAGAGAGACAGGAAACCTCTCTGTGACGCTCATACGCTCTGCCTCCACCCTCTCACTGTCTCCCTCCATCCTGGAGAGGTGGAGGGGAGGAAAGGTGGACAGCAAAGAGAGTAAAAGCCGGGGGAAGATCATAAGGCATTTCTCCATGGGGGCGAAAGATGAATGGACTAGCTGGAGGAACATGAAATTTAAAAATGTGAAGAGCATTCTGGAGGAGGATGTAGTCATGGATGAACATCAGACGCAGAGGGAAAAGCCAGTGAAACTAACAGCAGCGTACAAACACCAGAGAGTAAAATCAAAGGAAGTAGAACCCAAATTAATGGTCGCACAAAATCCGTCTGAAGGGACATGTTTAAACCCAACGGCTGGTGATGTAAACACAAAACAGGGCTCTGAGAAAGAGGAAGCCGGAAGTGAACCAACCACAGACGAGTCAGAAGAACAGATGAGAGCTCAGCTGGAGGTGAAAGCAGAAACATCAGACCCCAGGGGGAGTGAAGAGACTCAGCAGAGGAATGAGGATAAAACGGAGACACCTTTGACTTCAGAGATAGAGCACAGCCCATCAGAGACTGCTGCTCCTGACTCCCAACACCACATGAGTGACTCACCAGCCCAAAACACTGAGAAGTCACACAACCAAACTGACTTATCGGCAGAGACGCAAGATAAAGCAGGTGAAAAGGCCACAGCTCAAGACAAACCAGCAACTGTTTCACTTCCTGAGGGAGCTGAAGAGCATGACATCACAGCAGAGACAAGTCATGAAATGAAGGACCCAGAACGTGACAGGAAAGAATGTGAGGAGGAAATAACAACAGAGCACCAAGAAGTGAATGAAGAAAACGCCGACCAAAGTGAATCACCTGAGCCACTAGAAAGTCATGTGGCGCTGAAGCAAGAAGAGGTTCCAGCAGAACCAGATCATCACAGAAGCGACGCACAAACTACCCAGCAGAACGGCAGCAGCAATACCAGAAACTCCAAGAGGAGGACCAGCAGTTTCTCAACAGGAGACATTTGTGTCCGAAGGTCCTTCACCAGTGCAGCGTCCAGAGAAGCTCGGCGGCTCAATGACAAACTCTTTGTCAACCCTCAAGGAAAACAACCCACCCTCAGACAGTCAGAGGGAGTTCAGATCACAGGTTCGCATTCAAATATGGCGCAAACACCTACAGACACGTCCTCAGAGCAACACCTTGAAGCGGCAAGAGCATCAAGTCGCCCGCAAGCCACAAGTGTTTTCCACCGACTAAAGGGAGATAAGACGAAGAGGAAGCAGAAAATGAAAATCCCTAAAATAACTATTCAGGACTTCAGCGACGTAGCAGTCCAACAAAAAGAGGAGAAGCTGAGGGAGAAGAGGAGGAGGAGGAGTCGGGAAAGTGAGAGGAGGAGGAAGGAGGAAAAGCAGGCCCGGAAGATGGAGACAAGGAAGCAGCAAAAGAAAAGCTCTCAGCTGCAAAAAGAGAAGGAGAGCACTGAGGGAGTTCCGGTGGGAAAAAGTGGGTCACCAAGCCTGAAACATTCTGCTTCTTACGCTGAACTATACTTTTGACATGTTCAAGTGAGGGGTCTTGCACGTGTGGTCAAAGTCAAAGGTTTGGTTGAGAAGTCAGGTGGTCATAATGTAATCATGCCTTTGACTCCCACACATCTGTATAACTGTAAATTCAGACGAAATACTGACGTTCAGTCTACTATGATGTACCAAAAATGTAAATATATATAAAAAAAACATTTGACTCTGGCAGCAATTCCGTGTTTCAGAAACAAAGTGTTCTTGAAAAAATAAACAAGGTTTATTTAAAGGAAGACAAACTGTAACAGGCAAGGCCAGGTATCCACTTTTCAAATGATGTCACTTTAACTGTCCAATAAAAACGCCTCCTGACAAAAACGTCCTGTCACATCATGATTTTGTGTTGCCTACGCCAAAACAAAGGGTGCTGCGTGGAGTTCAATGCTCACTACTGTTGTCTCCAGTCCCTCCGAAAGTCCTTACTTCATCTTACGCCTCGTCCTCACTGTCACTGGCCAGAACTTCTTGAGTTGCCAAAGGCTGCGTGGACCCTTGAGAGGATGGAGGGAGGACTGACCCGAAAAGCAGTGAGCAAAACTGCGGGAGAAAACTGGGTTGTGATAAAAAAGAAACACACAGTGAGGGGTTCCAGGATGCTGCCATTTTACCTTTTTATTAGGTGGTCCCTCAACGGCCTCCTCCTCTTCCTCATCTTCTTCCTCACTGAGCAATCTTGTCCTGTGATTGAGAGCGATGGGTTGTTTTGAAGTAGAATTAGCAAACCGGGGTAGCGGTGGAGCTGATACGGAGGGACCCGGCGCGATGCTAGTGTCCATCGCAATGAGGTACGAGTCCATGTCATCGTTCATAAAATCGTCAGCAGGTGGCGGCTCGGGTGAACATGCTCTGAGAAGAGAAGAAATGAAGAGGACAATGAAATGTCTTACTATTCTGTGTGAAAACTGAAGACATTTGGATGGAAATAAAGAAATAAAGAAAACGTCATGTTAAATAGAAAATAAAACTGGAGAGGAAAATAGCCAAAACCAAAACAACCTACAAGCACAGGACTCGCTGAGACTAAACTAAAACCCCACGTGGCAATGAAAGAATCAAGAAATGTACAATTTGAGGCAATGATGAAAAAACACTTGATGATAAGACCAAATACTGACTAAAAAAAGATACTTAGAATTAAATACGGTGTAGATGTTTCATCTTTGTAAATCGCATATCCACTAGCTTGTGAGTTGCAGGACTCATTCACACCACATGGAGGTGCTGTTTTACTTTGGTATGAAGGCAGGCAGTACATTAACGCAATATACTGCACCTTTTAGAATATAAGAAAAGCAATATTTCCTTTTCAAATTCATGTCGAAAATCAAGACAAAATTCTCTTTGACTTTGTTACCTCTTTGTGTTATTTTTTTTTAGACTGGCGTCCTCAGACAGAGTGGCCAGCACAAAGTTAGCTTCCAGGACACTGTCCGTGACTGAGAGCACCACAGGACTGAAACCAAAAACAGTGCATTGTTAAATCTGTAGTACCTATGAAACAAAGAATAATATAAAACTTTACCTTCCTGGCTCATCAAAGTAAATAGAAATAGGGAGGCATGTGGCCTCTGCAAACAACAGCAAACCCTGGATAAGAAAACAAAATATAGATAACACACAACTGCTTGCCAATGCCCTTGTTATTGATGTGACTGACTCTGAGTTCCTTCAGACAGAAGGTGATGCTGCAGTGAGACCGGACAGCAAAATGGTCAAACTCGTCGGAGGCCAAAGACACTTCTGTCAGCATGGCTTTGGACCGCTCTGAGAGATCGATGAAAAGACAGTTTTTTATGATAAAGTCTGAGTCCCAAACAAGATGAAAATGGTTAAAAAGGTTACCGGCTTCGTCCTCCACATGGTTCCTGACCCACATGCGGTCATCACTCACTGACACAGTCACCTCTTCCAGTGAAGGAGCGAAATGAACAACCGTTTCCACCAACAGCCTAAAAGCGCAAGTCAAGAAAGATTTTTGCTCATTCACTCAGGCGTCCGTGGGCTTGTCACAGTCAGCAGTGTCCTTTTAGGCACCCTTAGGTCTGAGTCCAGTCGGTTACTTCACCCATTTTCAGCAGTAGAAACAACCTTGAAGGGTAACTAAATCATCCATACTGACCCAGACTGTAAATGAAATAAAATCCTAACTGATAGTTTGTTTAGCAATAAAAAAAAACACTGATCTCTTATTCACATACACAGTAAAAAACTATGAGGGAAGTAATTAGAAAATAAAGAAAATAAACAACTTCTGTTCAGGCTTTCTGCTACATGTAAATAATCATGGCGTGCTGAGGCTGAAAAGAGAGCCTTATGCGAATAATTATCTTTATTTTAAAGGGGAAATAGCGTGTGATCAAAGCGATCATGGTCTGAAAACATCCTGTCAGAAACACTTTTGTCTTATCTTAATCTATTTAAGACATTAAGAAAATGATGTCCAATCATAGTGTCAAAATCACTTGCAAAAAAAACCCAAAACACCTATCGCTTAAAGAAAAAGGAGAGAATGGTGACGAACCGTGGCTGGGCACAAAACACATTGGCACAAGCGTCTTTATCAAACACCGCCTGCAGACTTTCACTGTCCTGGAAGGAGAGATTATGTGTCTTCATGAGGCCTGCAGAAAAAAAAAATCACAAGACGAGAGTTGCGATTGGTTCTGAATCTGGGTAAAAAGGTAGGTCAAGAGCTGTAGCTGAGATACCGTGTTTGCAGTGCAGAGTGAAGGTGAGACGGTTCTTCTGCTCGTCCAACTGTACATGACACTTCTCGACTGTTTTCTCCAAAGACACCAGCGACCGAAACACTGACTGCACACTCTGAGGATTTGGAGAGGACAGAGAATCACGCACCAAGACAATTGTGATGTATAACACAGTAGCATGGAACAAATCAAGAGCAATAATTTCCAGTCTAGCTGAATGCATCTTGAAATATGAGGATTTGGAAATGAACTCAACTAACCTTGACTGCCATCTTGCATCGAAAACTTTCTCCTCTTGGCACTGTGTACCTGCAACACATGGGGATTAGTGATGCAGTGTGGTACCAGACAGCATAACCACAGGCAAACACACCTGCTAAAGAAGAGTGGGGCAAACAGGAAGCAAGCATAAGCCGAACGAGCAGAGTTGACAGACCGCAGGGCCAACTGAAAAGCGAGAAAAAAAAGGTTATCATAAGAGTGTCTCTTCAGGAGGAAGTGTCGCCGCAGATGAACGTGTGTCAGCATCAGCTCACCCCGTCTTCCTGGGGCTCCACGTACAGCTCATCGCCGATTCTGGACAAGGAGTGGACGGCTTTGGCGAGGACTGAAGAGGTAGAGACACGCGGTGAATGTTAACCTCAGTGTTTCAGCTCGAGTTTGGTCTGGCCTCGACATGTTCAGTACCTTTCACATTCCCTCCAGTCACCACGCAGTCCATTTTGGAAACGTGTTAGATTAGCAATTCCGGCGACACATTTCTGAAATAAATAATAGCAGCCAGAGCTCTTTTGGTTACTCAGCCAGGTACGTTATATCACTTCCTCCGCGCCCAGATGACACATGGTGAACGGGAGTTTTGTTTTCGATAACTTCTGCTGTCGCTGTGTCTCACGCAGGGCTGTCCGTTGTTTACGCCGCCAGAAAGCACTTCCGCTGTGTCAACCAATCACAGAGGCAGAACAAGACAGTGGGAAGAATTTCGAAGCGCATGCGCTGAGCTTTGGGAAGACGTAGAATTTTAGCTGCTGTGGACAGTGTGTTCATGTTTTCCAGCGGTTCTAAAAGAAGCAAGCATTGGTCTGATCTTTCTTAGGCGTTTTGAAAATGCGATATTTTTAAAACCATGATTTTAGGATAACGTTTATTGTTATAATAAAAAAAAAAACATCTGAAGTCAAAGCAGCAAGACGATTAAATTATTATTGTTGGTCACCCTATCATATAAATCCAAGCACCATTTGATCGATTGAGCTGAAAAATATTTAACAAGAAATCACTACAAAATCTTTTTTTTTTAAAACAGTCCATTCAGTTTGTATAGTCTGAGCATTTTGTATCAGGGCTGAACACATTCTCAAATCACCAACAATAACTATAGGTACTTATCACTTTGACTAATCTGTGAAAATGTGATTTTATGATGGATTGTATTCCAACAAGGGAGGGGACCGATATAGGAAGGAAGGATACATAGATAAACCAGGAGAGGGAGAGTCACTGTCAAAGCTCAATTATCTCACCTCACTGGTCTTTCTTGTCCGTCTGCTTCAGAACTGATTTGAGGAACGCTGGTGTGTTTCGTCTCTCCTGCCTTTTCTAACAATCGAGACAGTCTGCAAAGAAGAGGTGTGACTAGCGTTGAAGCAGCGATGTGAGGCCTTTTTCTTGTGGGTTTCCTCTCAACCAGAGCAGTTTTCTTTTGAGTCATGATGAGGAGGAAGCACAACAAGACAAACTCGGATGGAAGCTATGTGTTCAGCAGCCTGAGGGGGTGAGAGTGGTCAGAAAGGATGAACCTGGCTCAATATCAGAGGTAAGGAATGGACTTGGTTGTCATCAGCATCAAACTGAACAGGTCAAGTGTTTGTTGCTTGAGATTGAGAACAGCAATATTTCGGACTTGGCGGGTGGTTGTGCAATCATCTGATCGTCTCTGACTCTGACTGTGGTTTAACTTTTGCTCTCAGATGTCTCAGTCAAACAACTCAAAGGATAGCCAGGTCCTGCTGCAGTCCATGCTGCAGAGGTTGAAGCTTCAGCCTGGGAGAGAGAGACTGGACACTGATGTTCAGACCACTGCTGCACCCACATCTGGGAATGTTGAAAGAGTCTTGGATAACCGAGAGGCACACAACATTGTGACTAATGGACTTGGAAGCCCGACAAAGACGTTGGGATTCCCTACATTTGGGCAAAGACCTTTTGAGCACAAGGGTGGGGAAAGTTGGCAACTGTACAGTGGAAAGGTTTCCTTCCCTTTTCAAGAAGACAAGAGTCCGTTTCAGAGGGGCGAGGACACACCGATCGGACATGTCACTCAACCTTTTCCGGAGAAATCACAGGACAGTGCTGCAACTTCCAGCACGACCGCAGATGATGACAGGGATTTTAAGAATAGACTGAGGACTACTCAAGCAGCAGACCTGAATCCACGTCAGGGTTTTAAACCCAGAGTGTATGAATGGTCAGTGAAGGCCTCAGATCTCCACACGCAGAGCAAGGACACTCTAGGACAGAACGGAACATATCGAAGTCTTTCTGAGGCGGAATACGCAAGTGCTGCTCTCACAAACCAAACAACAACCAACAATTCCTTTAGACGAAAGCAGCGATCATCAGAGGTGAAACCCAGGAGGTGGACTCAGAAGATCAAGGAGAGATGGAGGGAGAGGCCTGGCAGTATTAGCAAGAAAGAAAAAGAGGATCAACAAGAAGTGAGTTTTACACATTTAAATGTGTATTTGTCCGAATAAGCTTTAAAAATGCCATGCAGCAATAGTGATGATTTCCTTTTCTCTCAGCCGCTTGCAACAGGAAGTCCCGTCAGCGTCTCAGCTGTCAGCGGAGAAACAACCGCCCTTTCACAAGGCAGCTGTGAGAGCCCTCCCGAGAAGCCAGAGAAAGACAATGGTGATGAGCACACCAGGTAATAAACATGTCATATATCGTAAAAATATCATCTCACGGCACACGGCGAGTACGTGCTACACGCATGTTCTCCTGTTGGTGTTGAGGCCCTCAGGCGACAGGGCTAGATATGTGAAGTATTTGACTCATTTCCAGCCGAACCTGTGATGGCGTTGGACTGAACTTTTGACGACTCGTGATGTGCCAAAACACACCTTCCCTGGCAGTTTCTGTCGTCAGCACGACAGTCCTCCAACAGCAGTTACATGAGAGACAGTAAAGCGACCCTGTCTAGCAATGATCCTTGACCTGTCTCATGATACGTCGTTTACGTTTAGATCCCCAATCTCTACTTCCTATCAACTAATCTGACTCCATAATGAATTGCAATGTTGAGCCGCCACCATGGAGACGAGGACAGCAGAAATAGGAATGGTCACCAATCAAAGTGCAGTATTGTTCGCTGTAATACTTTGATCTAACTGAAAAAATGTGACTGGTTATTGAGTTCCAGTTTTCTTGCGGCAGGTTCAGCAGCGACTTTGACATCGGTCTGGGCTCCTTCAGCCTGCTGGACGAGATAATCACAGGTCAAGAGTGGGCAAAATTCCTCCATCCTGCTGTGTCGGCATCCGCCACAGCCCACCAGGATCCACCCCAGGGGCTCGAAATGAAACCTCAAACCTCTGGTGTTATGAACCAGGGTGGGCCTGGAAACAGCACCTGGAGCTTTGAGAGCACAGATTTGGCGCCGAAAAGGCCGGCAATATTAGCTGATACATTCCTCCCAGTCAGCATGGACGTCTCAGAAGGAAGAACAGCACCTGCACAGAAAGAATCAGAACCAATGGAGCAGAGCCAGGTCCATCAAATATACAAGACCCGAGTACGGCGACAACCAAGGGTTTTGTCAGAAGCGGAGGTGAGATGTCAGAACAGATATGCAGATGTTACCACTCAGTCTGTGCCTCTTTGATGCATTGTTTTTCCTGTTTTGGCAGCGAGCTGACTTTCTGGACAGCTCATTATTGAGGACTCGATCATATCTAAACAGGAAGCGACATCACCAGTCAGTGGAGGGGGCAAATGAGGGGCTTCAAACCGGCACGAACAGCGTTGGGAGAGCAGCGGAACAAGGTAAAGACCGTGACAGGGAAGTTAAACTGACCGAAACTGTCGAGGGTGACAGTGTTTTTGTTTTCCTGTTGCAGTTTGGTCATTTCCAGGATCCATAGTGTTAAAGCCAGCAAACCCCACAGCACATCCTTCATCCCCAACCTTCCCCCCTGTCCCGGCTTTCACTGGTCCTCCACCCCGGGGGGTCCTCAAACATTCCATTTCCCATGAGTCAAACTCATCCATGGAGACGTTGACAAAACGGGTAAGACGCATTCATAACAGTAAATAAGGAAGCAATTGTTGAAGCTAGAAAGCAAATAAACTTCCAATGACTTTCGTGGTGACACTTTTTTATTCGTTAACCCTTAACATTACAGATTTGTTCTCGGTCAAAATGAGCGCAAAACTATTTCTCAGTCTGCTCCAGAATCTTTCCAAACACAAGTTTGATCTGTGAATTTCAATTCTTTAACGTAGTGCAACATACTGTGTTAGCATTTAACATGTATTTACAACTTTAGGTGATTCGTGTTTCAGTGATTTATCACATCACTACTGGAAAATGAGGTGGAGCAATATAAAAGATGAATTTTGTGACCGACTCACTGTGAACTCAAAGTGATTTATTATATGACTTGAACACGAGCTATAACCAAACTTCTAGAGACAGTAATTGTAAAGTTAGATGGATAATAAGAGGATAAGGCTGTGCCATTTGACAATCCTTGTTGCAATAAATAAAGTTTTTTTTTTCCGGACAGAGACGACTGGAGGACAATCGTCGAGTCCATTTCGCAGAAGAAGTGTTGGCCATCATGCCACCTGAGCCGTACCCGGACCTCACTGACTCGGAGGAGGACACTGTGTCTGAAGAGGACTCAGTCTTGGAGGAAGATGAAGAGGAAACCAAACAGGACGAGAGGGAGAGCGCAAGGATAGATGAGGCAACGCCGCCACGCCGCGCCGCCCTTCCATCCTGGATTAAAGCTCTGAAGAGGAAGAATACTGGGAGAAAGCTGCAATGAAACCTAATATTCTGTCAGCTATAAGATAGTGACGTGAGAAAGTGGACTTCTTAATGGACAAGAACACTCTGATGAGACGGTATCTGGGAGTGAAAAGAATGAGTGTCACGTCGGCCCCCACACTGTGTTCACCAAGCTTCTCAAGTCACTTCCTGTTTTGAACAGTAGAGACACTGGAGCGGCGCTTCGATGTTGATTTGGTGTCAATACACAGTTGGTGTTGTTTGTGTTAAAAAGACACCCCACACCCAAATGATACTATTACAGCATAAAGCCAAGATGGTGTTACTTCCCTGGGTGATATTGCTGGAGGAATAAATGCTTATTAAAATTGTAGCACTTTGTTTTTCTTCCCACTCCTACATGAGAAGTATATTCAAACCAAGTAGAGGGTAAAATATTTATTTTACATGCATAATAGTATGCAAAACTGTTTTACTTCAGAAACTGTGTAAGATCGAAACAGTGACCTTTTTTTTTTTTTTTAAATGTTATTTTCCCAACCCAGTATTTATCTTGATGTACATCTTCCCACAATGACTAAAACATTTAAACTGTCAAACACTGTTGTGTAAATGTAGGTCCTTACTTACTAGAACTACGAATAAAATGATGCATTTTTAAAAGCAATAATGAGCTGGATCCACACTTGTTGGTTTGACTAAATCACTATTTAAGTGTATTTTGCCACAGAAAAATGAAAAACAAACAGTGCTTTAGTTGAGCTATAGTAAAGACAGAACTTGTCATAAACAAGCGTTCACTTCCATCACAGAGGAGTGGAGTCTGTCTGTGCGCCAGACAGACATCTTCCCAGCAAAGATCAGCTAACTAGACAAGCTGTGGCGGATTGGAGTTGGGAATATTAAACAATTATTCGTGTCGTGTTACAATAAATAACCCTGGCCATTCTCCCACATCACTTCTGATTTCACTGGCTCTTCAGAACACCTTTAGTCAGTTGTTCAACCCAGGAGGGCACGATTTTTGGCAACTGAAACTGTTCATTTGCATAAGGATGGAAAACCTGTTTCTCGTTGGATGACGTTATTAAACTTGGGCCACAAATCAACGAGAAGCAGTGACAACAAAAAGAACAAGCACCAACAAGTAAAATGTGAATTGAAACACCTGGTGAGTCATTATTTAACTGTAATTCCTTTTATATTTGCCACTGAATCCGGAAAGCATTCAGTCAGATATGCAAATCAACATGCAATACGACCGCATATAAACTGCATTAAACAAGGCCTGCGATCACCTCGCTGTGGTGTGAAACAGAGTTTGTTTTGCTTTGTACTGTTTAATGCACCAAAGCTACATGGATACAGGACGCCTTCTGATGATACACTTCTTCTCCACGAGTCCCACCCTGAAAGCAGTTAAACTTTCTAAGACCCCTTTGAGTGACACATCAAATAATATGGGGTTACAACCAGTCAGACTGCACGTGTCCGGACTTCAACTCATTTGGAGTGGGTGAGTACTTTCACACATCTTGGCATCAAATTCCATCATTTCCCTTGCAATATATTGATTAGTGTTATCAAATTAGAAGGTGACGTCCTGTGGTCAGCTCCTGTCACTTCCTCTGCAGCTCTAGATCACTGTCAGAGCCATTAGGAGGCTCTTAAAGCCGCTCGCTCCGTGGTCATGCGGCTGCAGACTGCTGGCAGGCGGGGGAGGCATCCGTCACAGGGCAAAGGTTATAAATATAGCCATGAAAACGGAGGATGTGACGAATAAATAGCGAAGAGAGCCATGATAATGTGATTTCCAGAGCTGCGCCGATGATGGAGGAATCGCTTTAGTCCATTAGTCGCTCAAGTCTCCTGCTGCTCTTCGTCACCGCCTCCGAGTGGACTAATAATGGCCCATTTGTGTACCGCAAGCCACATACACTCAATCTCCCTCTGTAGCAAGGTTCATAACACGCATGTTCTGCCATGCACTCACTCAAACAGCTGCGCTCATCACAATAGATCCATCCGTCTGATGCTGGTCATTCAACTGGTGCTGTATGTATACAGGTTAAACAGTGTATAAATGATGAGAGTTGGGATGTGTCGACGCTCCTTTCCGAAGATTATATCTTGCCTGAACCTCTATCATGGGAGCTCAGTTTCTCCAGACTAAATGGACAGCAGTCACATGACTCCACCCCTCCTCCCGCATTTCAATGTTGCATTATTCCTCCGGTGTGTGGTCGATGTTGTACCAGACATGATGGCAATCCTGTCATGGCTCGATTCAAATTTCTCGATTCTAATCTGAATTTCTTTTTCACATGAAGGTGGTATGGCTCTACTCTGAGTCTCAGATGACAGAGCTTTCGATATCGATATCATTTCAATGATGAAATGCCTGAGTGATAGATCACAAAAAAACTTCCCAAATACCAAAGTTGCAAGAGATAAAAGACTTTTATTGAACATGTTTTTTGTCTCGCCATATACCTAAACTAGCTTGGTTGACCCAGTTCCTAAATGATATTTGTCAACTTTGGATGAGATGCAGAGGACACCGTGGACAGGTCAACAGCCAATCACAGGGCACAGAGAGTCAACAGCAACAACCACCAACACACACACACACACACACACACTCAAAAGGAATGCTGAATCAACCTCTGTATGGTTTTGGATTGAATTCCTGGAGTAAACCATTCAACAGTGTTGTTGATTTTATGTTGCCGCTTGGAGCAGCGGTTTCAAACTCACAATCTTTAACACAGTCAAAGTTATCGGCCAAACAGATGTGCATCTATTGGCCAGTCTGTAAGTGACTGCTAACATCACACAGAATACAGTATGTTCGTCTTTTCATTATTGGAGGCTAATTTTAGCATCACGCGTCTCAGCAGTTCACCACCAATGAGAGTTCATGTCTCTATCATCCAGCGGCGTTTTGCCATCATTCATCAGATTCCCATCAATCCGAGTCAAGATTTTTCTCCAGATGAATTGCTGAAGTTTCCAAACTCTGTCGAATGAATGACATTTGGTTTCTATAGCACTTGAAATGACTCGCTGGGCGGAATCGGGCTCCGGGGCCTTGGGTTTGACACCTGCCTGCCTCTGCAGGGTCAGAGCTTGGAAATGTTTCACCATTATTTCATTTCATTTCATATGATCAGAAACCTCTTGGCAGAAGTACACATGGTGACAGTGTTTCTACATGCATGGACCACGAAGTGCCGAACCAGTTTTTCATTTTTGTTTTATTATGTCAGCAGAGCAAAGCCATGTTATTTCTTTGAGCTCATATACAGTCAGTTTAGGAGGTAATAGTGAGTTTCTTATTTCGTTATTAAATTAACTGAGTGAGTGGTTTTATCAGTCTTGGGTTGTTGTGTTTTCTTTGGGCTTTACGGCTGTACAGGATGAAAATATTGATTTGACTGAGCTTGGAGATGCCTCTGTCTCACTTCCTGTGTGACCGTGCAGGAAGCAAACCAGTTCATCAGATTCGGCTTTAGGTATTGATTGACAGGTAGAATGTCCCTTTTTACGATGAAGGCGCTCCAGTCAGACGGCCTGGTCGGAAGCTGCGAGGGAAAGGGCTCCGGAATCGTAGGAGCTCTTGATGTCTCGCTTGAGAGAGAGCTGACTTTCAGGGCTCGGAGCCAGGGACGCGGCTATCTGAGCATCCGAAACCTGGGGGAGCCAGATACAGAGATAATATCGGTAAAAAAAGTAAAAAAAAAAGCAAAAAAAGTAAGTTTTCAAGCCTATTAATATTAAAATTGGTATCATACTATACGAATTTGTGGTGCAATATTAGGAAAAACAAAAGTAGTACATACATATGAGGCCACAATAAACAAAAAATATGAGAAATATTGATTTTGAATTCAATATTTTTTTATGTAATGCATTAGTATGAACTACAAAACAAACAATAGAACAACCATTAACGTGAAAGCATTTAAAAATATTAAAAACTACAACTGTTTTTGATGGAAAATGAAAGCGTGGATTTCACCTCCTCGAATTTTTTGGCTTTGTACTGATCGGCTCCTTTCAGGAAGTTGAGCAAGATGAGGTCACACAGAACCGTGCCCTGTCAACAGAGGAGAGTTCACCATGTCGCCCCCATCAGTTCAGATGAATAGGTAAACAATACTGACCAGTCCAATGGAGGTGAAGGCAGCCACCAGGTTGATCAGTGTTGGCACCATGTCAAACTTCCCTGCCTGAAATGTAAACAGCCATCTTGGTTTTTCAGTATTAGAGAACAACAACACACTGTTGCCCTCAAAGCATAAACCCATTGAAGAACTTGGACTGTTGCAGTGCATTATGAGACTCAAACTCATTTTGACCAGCTTGCAATGAATAAACATCATTATGAAGCAGTGTATTTATTAAATGCATACGGGTCATTTCAATATAGGCGTATCAAACTTCCTTCTGTTGGAAAGCTCCATCTACTCACGTTTCCAGTGACCATCACATCAAATCGAATCGCAAAGGCCTTGTGGAGAGTCCGATACTCCGTCCCGTTGTCTGTTTTGAAATATTTGGCGAACCTGGACGTGAAAAGAAATGTGAAACACCGGAAGATTGGAGCACACGCTGTTGAACAGAGAGGTCTTGTACCTGAAGTTGTAACCTTTGGAGACAGCGTTTTTGGCAAAGGGAGCGTCCAGTCTTGTGAAGGAGTATCGGGGTTTACACTGCTCAATGTCCAGGTCCAGGTTACACTTCCACTCTATGTTTATTCCAATTTCTCCTCCCTGGGAGGAGGAATAAGTCACACACAGTACACACATGAAAGAATGCTACAGAATGTGTTGTGCATTCCAATAGTACTATTAAAAACGTGCCATGAATTCACTTTATTCGCTGGGAAACCATGTGATCCTCTGATGACACTCGAGGTGTTGATGGACATGGGGACCACATTCCTCTCTCTTCCCATATTACTGATGTCGCTGTGTGACTTAAAGACTGACCATGTCCGGAAGTTTTGTTTTTTTATGACAATTTCTACTGAAATATTTAAGCACAACTGTCATTAACATTTCAAATATAAGTCCTATTTCGTACCATTTATTGAGATTTGAAAGCATTTAAAGGAATTTTAATGCTACTTTTACGGGACAATTACATTAGGTAATTACATTAGGCATTGAATAATAACAAAAAAAAAAAGTAAGATAAAAAAAATTAAATTATATCTTATGTTGAAGATTTGTTTCCCTTAAACATGTACAACTTGTAAGTACAATATGATACGATATGTGAAAACAAAGTCATGGGACAACGGTCCAAAATGTTGCACTGTCAAATAATATTTTGCATTTGAATCATTTTTTTGTTATATGCTTTTAAAGAAATAAACATAAAACATGCTTTATTTCAAAAACAAAAAAACAAATTGATGCTTCTTTTCTGGATTTTACAAATATATTATTATTATTAATAATTATAATAATAATGTCGAGACACACTGCTATAATAACAGATGTGTGTCTCGACAAGCTCAGCGGTCCATCTGAAAATAAAAAATAAGATTTGAACCTTTTCTGCGAGGGTGGTTACATTCTGCTTCGTATAAGTGAAGATGTCTCTGATGGAGAAGATGGGGCAGTAAGGATTTTTCTCAGGATGGTAGAGGCATCTCTTGATTTCGTTCGACGTCATGGTGGAGGGGAAGTTCCCCCTGTGGAGAAAAGCTGAATGTCATTCCTCTGACACCAACTCATGTAAGGACGCAGGTTTGCGCGTGTAACCTTGTGACATCAAATAGAGGGAAGCGAATGCTGTTTTTGATGAAGATGGTGAAGTTCAGGACGTCGATCATCGGCGTGCTGTGGACAACATGGCGCAGGAGTGACGGATGTGATACTCAGAAACATCGCTTGAATGTAAACTCACAGCGTCACCGAGTCGTCTTCGGCAGGACACCAACCCTCGATCTCACATTTACCCAGCTCCTCACCGTACCTTAAACACGTTCCTGTGATCTTACCTGTGGGGACGCAGAGAAACGCGGGACGTAAACAAACCTCGAGGAAATTTGGAAGCGGCTTACTCACCGTTGGTGAGGATGGAGTCCAGATGTTTGGTGCAGTTTGCATCCGTGTGACACTCGTACCTGCCCTGAGACTAAGGAACAAACATCAGGTCGGGACTCCAGGTCATCATTTAGACAAGGCAGAATGAAGATCAAGGGCATCACCTCCTGACATCTGCCTCGGAACTGGTTCTCCGTGATGATGAGTCTGGTCATGATGCAGAACACTCCGGCTCCCTGAGGCACACACATTATAGGGCTGTAAGACGAAGGCTTGGGCTGCAGGTTGAGCTTGTCTCAGTACATGAGAAAGTTACGTGTCTGACGCACCTGGGGAGGAAGGACGTAGTCGGCCACATCCATGATTCGCCCGTTATGGAAGCCAAAACCTTTGACTTTGGTCATGACGGAAGACTCGATTCCTGTGTCCGTGGTCTGATAGGCTTTCTCATGGATGAAGACCCAGCTGCACGGGGGTGCGAGAGGGTCAGTGAGAGCAGATTCAACCCAAACCCTTGTGTCCTGACAAGCCAAGATCTTTTTATAACGGAGCAAAAGAACATTTAGTCAAGTCGGTGTTTCTATCCGTTTCACTTGTCTTACTAGCAAAGGAAGTCTTGTTGTTTTGGCACAGCAAATCAAGTTGGTATTTTAGATTTTAGAAATTGGAGCCATTCAAAACTGTCTGTTGCATCTGGACTGTGGAAGGAAACTGGAGTGCACAGATATAAAACAAGGTCAATGCTTGACTGACTGTTCTCTGTAGTTATGCAGAAAATATTTTGTATTTATTATTTGTTAATTGCAATAAAAAATATTATTATATAATATATAATTATATTATTATATAATATCATTAATACAGCTGAGGAATCAGGTTTTTTTTTTCATATTTCACATTCACATACTTGACGTCCGTATATTCTTGTACATTTTCATTTAAAAACCATTTAAACGAAATCATTAGCAACATTTCATGCAACAAAATATATAAATCTATGAGCAATTAAAAGAAAAATTGATGTAGTAAAACTCTTTCTAGATTTTGGATAAAGCATAAATATAAACGATGAAATAATTAAACAGGAAATTGGAGGAAAGATTTTTTTGCAGCTTATTTTTGTGACATAAAAACATTTTTGTAATGAATCATATATTGTTCCACACTTCTTGAAATATTTGTTAAAAAAAAGAGTTGCTGCTTTCAACTGTGCATCTCCAGATCCTTTTGAATTTCACGTCGATATTCTGTCAGAGAAACAAAGAACGCGTTGCATTTGACATACGCGCAAGCAAAAGAAGAAGTACTAACCCCACAAAATAAGCGATGATGAACCCCTGAACAATCCTGTTGATGATGCCCACCGACCAGCTCTTGACCACCACAGACTTGGTGGTCTCGTAGGTGAAGAAGTCGGCGACCCAGACCCCCACCGCCGAGGGCATGGCTGCAGATCCACTCTCCGAGAGACGGGTCGAAGCTGAAGGCTCTGATCTCTTCAAGGAGGATCTTCAGCTTGTGGAGGAACCTCTGTCTTCTCACTGATCCTCAAGCAGGCGGTCTGACCATCTCTGTGTCTCCTGCTGGTTCTCAGAGTGGTCCTCCCCTTCCTTTCTCTCAAATAGAGCAGAAGAGAGTGTGAGTGCCTCTTCTGTCCCTCCCTTACAAGTCCACCACAAACCCCAGTCCCTCTTTCCTCCCACCATCCCATCCCTGCGCTCCAACACAAGGCCTCGATCAATAACCAGTTCAACCTCTACATTTGGGCCGATCCAGCACCCATCTGGACCAGACAAGCTCAAAATGGAAATATTGAATATCTTTTTAAGTCGTAAATTTTATCTTCTAAAAGTCTTACGTATTTAGTTTCAAAATGAATCTTGAAGCAGTGATGAAGTTTCATGAAAGAGTGTCCTCATTTTCAGTGCACAGTAGGTGGTGCTCTCAGTCTAAAAAATGTTGTGAGGTTTCACTGAATTACTTGTTTGAAACAAAGGATTTTACTGCTGAGAGCGCCATATAGTGAGCATTGTTTCATGAAGCCTCAGAAGCCCTACCCATCTGAAGTAGGGTCGTGGGGGCAGCAGTCACAATAAAGAGGCCCAGGCTTCCCTCTGCTCAGAAACCTCCAGCTTCTCAGGAGGAATGCGAATGAGAACCCAGCGAGTCCTGGGTCTGCCCCATGACTCCTCTCAGTTGGACACGTCGAGAGGTGCCCAGAAGCAGGATGTCAAGAAGCGTATCATTGACGTTGTTAGCGGTAGACGGACTGTGAGATCTTAAAAACAGTTCATGAAGAACAGAGGAAACTCTTCTATTAAGAAGCAGAGTGACTTTTCATATCTCTGCATGAGTGAAGAACATCAGACGTGATTCTGCTCTTCACGCACTAAAACACTTTACAGACCGTCGTGTTATCATCAGACACCCGATCCGACCACTTCTGACTGATCCTCTCAAGAGAGCGGCGTTAGTGCCTCTCACGTCACATGATGCAGTGACAGTGTGTGTGTGTGTGTGTGTGCGCGCCTCAACCACACTGTAATTTCTTAAGTGGGTCCATTATGTTTGTGGTCACTTTACCTGATAGACATTGAGCTGTCCATCATCACAGAGACACACGTACTGTACATATTCCTCTTGGAGCCCAGGGAGACCGGGCAGTGAAATGAATCCCTGATATTGGACACCAACAAGATCTTGTAAGGGAGGAAATGTTCAGGAGGTGATCTGTGGAAACACACCACTGGGTCCACACAAACATCCTCTGGTCATTTAAGCAAAACCACAACCACAAAAAAAGGAGGAGAATAAAAAAAAAGACAGTCTGCTGTCCTGACTCCACCACCAGACTGGACCAGAATATACAGTGATCCAACAAATGATAGCACAGCTAATCCATTTAAAGTTTAAAAAAATATATATTTTATTTGACCCCTCCCAAAAAATACCAATCCATCATCATCGAGCATCTTGTACCCAGCTCCTCAGGTCTTGCTTCAGGAAGAACTGGGGAAAGATTTGGGAGCTGCACCCCTAACCATCAGACCTGAATCACTGCAAGGGGAGAGGTGGATGGGACGGGTTCATTCTCAGGACAAAGGACCTTATCATCCAGACCCAGGAAGCAAAACAAACCACACATCTGAGTGATAGGCTCTTAAAAACCAACACTCTCGACTCATCCTTTTACAAACCACCAGGTATCAGGGCCTCAGACTTTCATTTGAAACCAGTCACTCTGCTGTTCACCAGCGTCGCCATCTAACTTCCTCTGATAAAACACTCCAAAACCACCTGCTTGGTTAAAAGGACCTGAGGAGCAACACCACATCGATGAATCCTGAGGTCGTTTAATCGCGCGGAACAGAAAACAAACGCTGCTGAGACAAGAGCCTCATTTAACAGCTGACTATTTGAAGAACATCTCAACCGACTGCACGCTGTTTTAACACCATCACACACAAGACTGCTCACGCTGGACTGTGGAGGAAATATGAAGCCAGCTGAAACTAGTGTTGGCGGGGTTTCATGAGACAGAGTCCTAATCTTATGAGCCCAGTAGGTGGTGATGTTGGTTTGAGTATGATGTGAGGTTCCACTGAAATACTTGCTGTAAGGCAAAGATTATTCAGCAGACAGTGCCATCTAGTGGCCTCAGAAAATGACACTGTTTCATGAAGCCTCATTAAACCCATCACTAGCTAGAACGATCATTTGGCTCAGACACAAGGGAATGGAACATTTTCGCAGCGTTCAATTGGGACTACAACTAATGATTGTTTTGGAAGTTGACTAGTCACAGAGTGCCATGATGATGGGTCGACTTATCATCATAGGACATGTACGGGTGGAGGAACACGGCAACATGGCTGGTTGTGGTGTTACAGAATACAGCAGAATTTAAATAAATTAATTCGGGGTGGGATTCGATTTAAAAAAAATCTAGTTAATTAGACAATTTGTGATGAATCAATCTCAATTAATCAAAGTTTAATGGCATAAGAATATTTGCCACAAGGAGCCACATTTTTTCAATTTGAATGAATTTGGTATATTACTGAATCAAATGATGGACACATACATACAATTAAAGTAACTATTGTTTATTTTGCATCAGTTTGACAACAGCACAATTGTGGCCATATTCAAGTTTTATATCACCTTATTTCAACTAAGGCGCTTTTAATGTCTTGAAAATTTTTGTATAAGAATTTCAAGTCCATTCAGAGTAGTGGAAACTCTGGCCACTGTGTGGCGGAAAAACATCCTTCCACATTTGTTGTCATCATCCTAACTGCCACGTGTATTGTGCATCAGTGTGATCAGTGGACCAGAAATTCCAGCACTTACAAAGGTTCCCTGTTGTCTGGAGAGCTGTTACATTTTTTTTTTGTTGGAATTAATCCTAATAATGTTGGAATTAACACATTTAAGTCCCACCACTACAATAAAAAGAACATATGTAAAGACTTGTGTATTATATATCAATTTTGTGTATTATATATCAATTTTGATGGCTAAAAATGTGGTGTGATTGTACTGCAAGTGTCCTTTGAGGTCGCAGTGGCCCCTTCTACAGTGCAGAGAACGACACGACTGGTCGGCTAATGAACCCGTCAGTGACTAATATACATTGCAGCCCGAGTTTCAATCCAACACCGTCACACAGCGGACGCAACAGGTTTTATTAAAAAATGTTTTATTTATTTTGGGCAGAAAAGAGAGAGCTGGAATCACAATTTCCCCACATCAGTCCTCCAAATCATCTGAGTGGCGCAGTTCATGTACAAACCGAACATGTGGACTAAAAAAGAAAAGTCATATCATCAGGGTTTTGCAGTGTCTCCAAACATTTCTCTGGTTCTGTGCAGAAACAAAGACGTCTGTCCGTCTGAAAAACAGAAACTGAAGGAGTTTGATCCTTGTGTGAAGAAGGAAGGAGTGTGTTTAGTCAGAGTCTTCATCCTCGGAGCTGGCAGGTGTGGACGCAGCTTCCTCCTCCTCTTCCTCAGATTCCTGGCAAACGAAATAAAAAAGAAAAACTTCAAACTTGTGTTGGTCAATGGAGGCTGTGTTTGAGGTGTGAATGTACGGTGAGAAGTCCGCCAGGAAGCGGGACATGCTTTCATAACCACTCACTGTTGTGACATGAGTTTAAGAGTAAAGAACAGTCCTAACAACATGACGTTAATTTCCAGAAAGGCCTCACCTCCTTCCTCCTCTTCTTCTTGGACTTGGCCTTGTGGTCCGAGTCTGAGGAACTTTCGCTGGTCTCAATGAACTCCTTGCTCTTGAAGCTATCGTTGCCTCCGCGGTCCTTCTCCTTGTCCCCTCCAGCAGACTTCCTCTTCCTCTCCTCCTTTTTACCAGACTTCTTACTTTCCCTAAAAAGACAGAAACTCCTGAGTCATCCAAAGTTATGGTCAAGGTCAGGAAAATAAAAGACAAGGGTTCGCCTTTTCCTGTTTTGATGATGGTGAATGAGAGGAGGAACTTGATCTGGATGATCGATGTCTCGCGACCACAGTCTCCATCAAGCTGCCGTTGTTAGGAGAAACACTTGAGTGCACTGAAACTCACTTCTTGGAAAGTGAAGAAGTTCCTGCTCCGCTCTCCTGGTACTCCTTCTTCGCCTGATCGTACTCTCTCTTGGCCTCAGCTGCCTTGGACTCCCACTCCTGCAGGACCCAGGCAAGAGGAGACGTGAGAACAGGCCACACAGCTCCTTTCATTTCCACGACTCCACTCAGCAACATTATGACCACCCATCTGAAACGCGTACTGGCTTCTAAGAAGTACAACTAGGACTGACCTCCTTGTCCTCTTTGCTGATCTGCCTCCACATCTCTCCGGCCTTCTTGGAGATCTCGGTGACGGAGATTCCGGGGTTCTCGGACTTGATGCGCTCACGGCTGTTGTTGAGCCACAGCATGTAGGCGCTCATGGGCCTCTTGGGGCCGCCGGCATCCTTCTTCTGCTTCTTCTGTCACAGAGTTCCACCCATCAAAAATGGATTCCAACACACAAACGATTCCCCATTCAGACACCTGGCACGGATCACTCTTCTCACCTCTTTGCGTGGCTTCCTCTCCTTTTTCTCCTTCACCACTTTAGGCTTTTTCCTCTCCTTCTCCTTTTCCTTCACCTTCTTCTTGGGGCTATCGTCTTCACTTCCCTCTTCGTCGTCCTCGCTGCTGTCGCTTGCCGAAGCGTTGCTGTCGTACCTGAGGGGTGGCGACACAGATAATAAAATAAAGCTGAAATATCATAAAAAAAGGTGAAGAAAACAGAAACATACTCTTCAGCAACGTCGTCCTCTTCCTCCCCAGGATTGAAAGACTCGTCTGAGGAGGAGAAACAACAATCAAAAACAATCAATGTGAGCTCAGAATTGTTCAGCAAAAACAGTAGGATGTTGTTTATATGGTTTGAAGATATGGTTTGTTTATACTAAGAATGTGGGTATGTAGATGACCAGTCAGGGCATAAGTGCAATTCAAAAAAACAGATGATGAAAGGCATAATTATTTATAATAAACCATAAACTAGTAGAGGAGAAATTTTAGCAAAGAAACAAAAGGTACACTCGGATCGGGTTCCACAACACACCTGTCGTTCACTCACGCACTCACCACTTCCGCTGTCGGAGTCGTCGCTGCCATCACCCTCTTCCCGAATCTTGCCCTCCGCCTTCATCCGCTCCAGGTAGGCGTCGTGCTGATCCTCGTCAGAGTCGCTGTACTCGTCATTTTTACCCTTCATGCCCTGAGAACAAGTCAACAGCGCAGCCATGGATCACATGCCCGCACCTGAGCCCGATTCCACGTCCTCCCACTATCTCATCGTCTTTGGAGACGAGTTTCAAATACAATTTTGAGCTGATTCGCCAATAAATGCCGACCTGTTGACCGAAAGCCAGAGCTATTAAAACGTGGAAGACAAATCTGCTGACACAGAACAGAGACGGCGAAAAACTTGGAGACTTCCTGTCTACGGCAGGAAACAGAAGAGCCCATTAGTTTCCATTGACCTGCTGGTTTGACCCTGTCCCCGTGGCAACAGATGATTTCTACCATCTGAACAGAGACTAGACCTCAGTAAAGACGTCAGTGGATTTAGACAGAGAGCATTATGGGTAATGAAATCATGGCAGACCATGTCATGGCAGCTGCCTCGTGCTTCAAGAAAGAGTCAGTACAAGGCATGAGAACACCAACACACACATTGAGAGTTATCAGGGTCCCACACACACACACGCGTAAATCACGTTTAGTCATTGATTATTCCAGATTCCCCAGGTCAGGCAGGTCATGGGCAGCAAAGCTTCCAGTTATCAAGAGAAACATCCACACTACAACTGGCTGATTGAAAATCTGTTTGATTCCAATATTTAAATATGGAAAACTGCTCATCTGAGTCATGACAAGACCATCTACCATCACTGCAGAAGGTTATCAGAGATCCTCTGGAGGAGCTTCTGCTTTACTCATGTTGCCTTTCTTGACAAGCTGACAAACTACTTTAAAGTGTGGCGCACTCGGTGGCGATGACATGACCTCAGTGAGTTCAGTTCAGAGTTCAGGTTCAGGTCGTTCTAGTATGGATGTTGCTTTTCAGACTCAGTTCCGGACAGACACAGCCGAAACCCCATGCAAGCACAACTGATTTCACACCGATCACGTTGTGTTCCAAACACGACGCCCATGTTCGATACCCACCTTCTTCTACATGTACATGGACAAACACACAGGAGAGGGGTGACACACGTCAACAAATGCACATGGATGAGGGGAGAAACATTTGCAGTATGGCGTGATGAGAGGTTACAGAGCATGGCTACCTCTTTGAAGCCTCGGTTCTTGATGTTGAGCTTCTTGGCATTGACAAAGTCGAACAGCTTGTCATACTCCTCCCTGCAGAAGAGAGCAGAGGTTCAACAACAAAAGCAATAGAGGGAAAATAAAGTCGATATTGTTCGACTCCTTATGTCCTGCTCATTCACCAGTCTGTATTCAGTTCTGAAGGATGTTTATTTAGACACACATTTGTGGCAGTTCTGGTGATGAAGACAGGAGTGCAGACCTTTAGTAGCTTTCTCCTACAGCATAGACTGGGTCACCGCCCTATATTCACTCTCAATAAGCCTCTAAATGGACATGGCTGATAAGGTGTGTGTGTGTGTAATCCTCATTTAGTCCTGGTTGTTTGACTTTTCTTTGGGAATTTTCTGACATGATGACCCGTGAGCAGAGCAAAAGAGGAACAAAATTCCTTGCATCCTGACCCCTCCCTGAGCAAAGGCAAGATGAAGCCGAAACAAGATGGAAGACTGATCTGCGTCACTGCCTCACCGTGTTCCGTGCGCGCACGTTGGGTCGCCAGTGACAGGACATGATCGCCAAGTACACAAATACTTAATAAAATGCTAACTACACACGACCATCTTGCCATGTCGGTTTGTTCAAATGCCACACACTATACAGGCACATGTAACACATTTGACCGATTCAACGGCAGAAACACTGGGTTTGCAAAAGTAAAACTTGTGATAGCAAACCATTCATCCAGCGCACCCCAGAGCAACACAACTATGGAAAAGGAGAATTACCACTACCCTCTGTTTTGTTCACAGGCACAGTTTAATAAAGATGGAATTTTCTGTCAAATATTTGATGGTCCAGGAGAAGAAGAAACTCTCATGTAAATGTTCTGTGTGCTTTCTTAAAACCACTTTGATTTTCGTATTGTGTTGATGGAGGCCAAGTTGAATCCCCACATTACTGAAGAATACTTGAATTCCAGCAAGGTAACTGGCATGAGGTCATGGCTGATAAATCCCAGAGGCTTTGATTGAAAGACCTTTCTGAATGACAGTGGATTTAGAACAAAGCCCAATCTCTACAGCAGCATTTTCATCTCTTCCTTGCTTCCTTTTTTACATCACTACTTATGTAAAACCATCATTTTGTTTTGTAATCCTCAACACAGTCACATTTTCCTCTAGAAATCCCTGAAACATTCTACAGCAGCGTTAAAGAACATGACCTACATAACAAACTCTCTCCTGTGTTAGCAAATAGCACAGCGTGTAACAGTAAAATTCACAAATACCCGCATCGTCTTGGGCTTCTGCGCTTCATGTTGCTCGTCCTCCTGTGAGGCTCTTACTAATTCGCTCACAGCTATGACCCTATTTAAGGGTTGGCAAGTTGCATGGACTCAAATCTGCCTTTCATCTTCAAGTACATGTGCTTTTAAGTCTCTACTGGATTCTAAGAAACAGAAGGACTTTAAAAGGTCACACTGAATGATCATGTTTTTGGCTAAGATGCTACGTATAATACAGGATGACACAATGCTGGTGCAGTTAAAAGCCAACTCTAAAGGCTGTTTCTTTGTCCATTGTGACCTAATCTGCTTAGGGAAATTGTTGTGTATTGTTCATGACCACAATTATGACCTCCTCCTCCTGTATCTGGTACTTTAACCTAACAAGATCGTTCCAGGAGGTGCAGCTATACCACCTTTAACTGTGTTTTAACTGACAATTATTTGTCAGACTATACCTCACTGAACTCCCCAAATATCGCCCTCTGCTGGTAGCAACCCTCACCTCTCGATGCTGCTGAAGGTGTACTGGTTCCCCTGCTTGGTCTCGATCTCAAAGTCAAAGGAGCGTGTGGTGGTGTTTCCACGGGCAAAGTTCACATAGGAGATCTCCTCGAAACGAAGGTGCACAGGGGGCTTGTGGACGTAGATGAAGCCCCTCTCCAGTGGGTAGAGGAGCCCTGAGGATGCTTTGTAGGAGCATGTGATGCACTGAGCACCTGAATGTCTGAGTGACACAACCAAGAGAGTGTGTTAGAGTGGAATCACAAGATGAACTAGAGTTTACTTCACTGTATATTTGCAGTCGTACCCCTGGAAGTTCCCAGGCACAGTGATCTTCCTGTTGACCAGAGCCTTCATCACCCGGCTGACCATCTCATAGAGAGAGCCCGTCATGTTCTTTTTTAGTTTTCCTTCAAAACGACGCTCGACATCTTCCCTGAAACCGAAATTTAGACGCATGTTCAAGTTTTCACGTTCTCTGCCGCCTCCTGGTGGAAGTAGCACAACATCAACTGGAGATCAAAAATCACAGATTTTAAGAACACCTTTCCCCCAAAATAATGTTATCTTCTCTTGATAGACTTGATCATTTTCGGTTGGGGCCGCACCTTGTGACAAGGACGGTTTCTTTTTTTAAACAAACTCTGGGCTGGTCAGTTTGTTTTTACTTTCAAGAATCTACCATCTTGCTCAGCATTGTCCTGCATGAAGATTGCCGATCCATTTTGTGATGAGCTTGAGAGCGGAACCACATGTTATATTGATGGCTTCGATACACAATGGCATCCCCTCTGCCATGTAGGTGCACAACAGGCTCAACTTCCCCAGCAGAAAACATCGCCTGAGCCATGATGCCTCCTCCACCGTTGACTGACTTTGAAGAACAGTTTGAGGTCAGTGTGTTCGCAAAAATGTTTCCCTTTGGACACAAATAAAGTCTTTACGAAAGAGAGCTGTGGACCACTCAGTCAGTTGAGGCACTTGATTCTTTCTGCAAATAAGTGTGTCAACATCAGGTAATTCAGTTAACCAGCATCAGGCACCAGATTCACGTATGAGTATGACAAGGTCACTGTTGCAGTGACGTTTGACATTTAAGAAGTTGTAGGTCGTTCTCTGATTTTGATCTCCAGTGCACTTCACATTCACATCACAGCATCTCACAAACTCACTCGTTCATGTTGAGGGTGAGACTGATGTCCTCCTCTTTGGAAAACAGCAGGATAAGGAAGTGATAGCGGGTCTGACCTTGCTTGATGGGTGGATCCAGACTGATCTAGAGATGGAAACATGCCAGTGACAAGGGTTCGTTTACTGGGTCATCAATAAATGACTCTTCAGATGTATTATCCTTTATGGAACAGGGGCAATGAGCTGACAAACGTACCACAAAGAACATCTGCCTCTGGTCCTTGTGTGGCAGCAGGAAGAGACGCAGGACGGTGGTGTAAGGGATCTTGTAATCAAATGTTTTACCGTGGAGGTGAAGGAAGGTCGGATAGATGCGAATATCATATCTGCAGATAAAGAATGACATTCAAGTATTCGGAGTTCATGTCCACACAGAGACTGACAAGTGTGGGTGATTCTCTACCTTCCTCTGGGTGTGAGACACTGAAGCTCTTTGAAGATACAGACGGCATCTCCAGTCGCCTGGATCACGTCCGCCTTCGAGAGCACGTTCTGAGCAAAGGCCTGAAAGCAGAAGGAGTCATCAGACAAATGCGTCGCAACACAAAGGAAGCATGTGGCCTCATCTCACTTCTACGGGGTCCTGTCGTTCGTCAGTCTGGCTGGGGGGGACGTAGAACCGGACCTCCATCAACGAGACCTCTGCATCATCGTTCTGGTGAAACTCCAAAGTGACTTCATTCTTCCCAGTGGCGCACTGGGACACGTTAGAAAGTGGGATCTCGAACGCAGAGTTGTCGTTCACGTCAAAAGATAACAGCGGGCCTGATGTGAGAAAAGAGAAGTGTTTTATGAGCTGATGTTCAGTTCCAGTTATAGCTTTCAATACACCGTTTGCTAGTAGAGCATGTTAGTCAGTAACACGTTTTTGGAATGTGTTCACCTGAGAACTTGGCTGTTCCCCAGTTCCAACCCTTCACACACATGTCCTTCTCCATCAGCTCCACCTTGTAGTTTGACTTGAAAAACTCAGCGATCTTTTCAAAGTCCTAAAAAACAAGAAAACCATTGAAGTGAGGCCTCTGGTTACCAAGAGTGACAGTTCCCGGTGGGGGGTCAGTTTGAAAAACATCTCAACCACCTGAAGGAAGCAAATTAATCAGAATCCATTTGGAACAGTGACTGATGTCGGGGCCTCCAGGGACCGGGGGAGGTGGATGTAATCCATCCAAGCTTTTTTTTGTCCTCCTCACAACGCTGCTGACAATCAGCCTGTTTATTTATCCTTCCTGAACACACACACACCGACTGTCCAAGTTCACACACATGTGGAAGTGATTGCAGGGCGCAGAGAAGAAGAGAATGAGACTCTGTGGGAAAAATAACTTACGCACCTGGATAGCTGCCTGTCCATATGGTTGTTGCAGCAAATTACAGACCCGGATAGGGAGTGAGTGAGCGAGCGTGTGTGTGTCAAAGCAGCCGAGTTCATCAGTCTGATAGTCTGGATTAAGGCATTGTTTAAAGGAGAACATGTGCGTCCAAGTTTACACAGCTTGTTTGTGGGGAAGTGTGAACGTGTGTGTCCTCATTAGGTCTGATGTCGAGCGTTTCTCTAATCCTCATTAGCACATTGGCTCCTTCCTAACTAATTTAATGATCACACACAAGCACGCGTGAATACTGTCGTGCACACACTCGGCCTCAAACCGACACGGCTTTAATGACTGAATATTTCTACCCTGTTTTGCACCTTTAAACCAAGTTTAGCTTAATGGTCTGAATACTCCACAATGTGAGCAGCTGCAGAGGATTTTGGAGGTTGCAGTCAGCGTTGGGTGGTAAGGCCACACATGTGCTTCACGGTGAAGTTTCAAAATGACAACACTCATTCAGACTCGTATTTGTAAGTCTGGGACCAGAAGATATCAGGTGAAAACCATTATCACTGGGGATGTGAAAAAAAAAGTTATTTTAAAATCATAGGAATAGTTAAGTTGCCATGCCTAATGATGGATCAGAATCAACCCACCTTTCGACAAAAAACATTTTCTTTGTCACTAGTGTCAGCCAGTTCATGAGTTGGATTGATGACTGTTCAGAGGTATTATCTTTGTTCAAATGCCGTTTGCTATGACGTCACCTGCCCAAGCCTGTGGGGTCTGTACAGTCTATCACAAGTGATCCCAGAAAGGAATCGCAGTGAACCAACAAGCGGGTCGTAGGTGGTCAGGGTTCAGCAGACCCACCCTGAGTAGCATTGTAGCATTGCAGCACTTGTCTGCCTTCCTTCTTGTGTATTAATCAACCCTGACTTTCCAAAAACCTTCCTGCTATGGACGACAACAGCACAGCTGGTATGCTCCACCAGACCTGATGAATTGGCAGCAAAGAAGAGACGTCCCATTTATGAAGCAGACATTACAATCTCTCTCATTTCTGGCTTCTACTGGCGGCGGTGTCGCTTAATCGCAGACACACTCTCACAGGCAGCACTAATGCTACGACCCGGCATCAGTTAGGGACCAGTTAGGGTGAAATCTTCAAAAGGGCAAAGAAAAACAACCATAGAGAATTGTGAAAAGTTTTTTCATCACACAAGACAAAGACTGACAGTTGACGATTATGAGAATAGAATATGACTAAATGCTCATTTATTCACATTATTTCTAATATTTCTTCAATAGCATCTACTATAAGAAAAGGGTCCAGACTGGTCCATCGTTAAAGTCAACTGTTAAGAGACATGAGATACAGCAGAAAGACAGCTCAATTTAACCCCAAAATAAAGCTGGTAGAGCAGTCTGTCAGACATGACCAGGTTCTACCAGAGACGTGAAACATTGAATTTCTCATCTCCACACTTAGTTAACTATTATAGTTCGGCCCATCCCTAATTGAGACTAAAAAAAACATTTGAATCATTTATAAATGTATAAACAAATGTGAATGGAGCAACAAAAGCTTAATTCTTGTAGTGAGTTTTCATATTCATATTTTCATATTCATTGGACAGAAAGAACTTACAAAGTCAGGTATGTGAGCTGCATAACACAGAGCAAGACAAGGTCAAATACAGATATAAACATGCTCTTGAGTCAAAAATGTAGATGAATTTCTCAAAACCTAAGTGATTATTTTGCTGTCAACCAGTGAAACCATACAGCTGCCTGAGCATAAATTAAATCTGTGAACGAATGTTGTTTAATTATGACCGTATCAGCACCTTGGTAAACCAAAAACAAAAGCACCCGTGATCCTCGCACACAGATCAGCTTCTTTCAACAGGTCAGAAGCAGATGCTTCACAGTGTCTGCGCAGGTCCAATTACTAATACTAGCTGCAGGATAATAAACAATGACCTCAGAGCTCTGAGCTCCTGGGCAAAGGGATTCATCGCTACAAACAGCACAGGGAAATAACGGGCTGATTAACCCCAGGAGACTCTGCTTGTACCAGCTCCTCGATCCCGCTCAGTTACTTGCGTGCTGACATTCTCCACACATTCAGGGGTGGAGGGGGAAGGAGA
The DNA here is from genome assembly GCF_027744825.2 of Synchiropus splendidus. Lineage (NCBI taxonomy): Eukaryota > Metazoa > Chordata > Actinopteri > Syngnathiformes > Callionymidae > Synchiropus > Synchiropus splendidus. Next base: position 3,731,202 of record NC_071344.1, read on the forward strand.
TAAAAACAAACTTCCCTTGTCCTTCTCCTGAGCCAAATTGCTTCAGTGGACTGATATAAACACTGACTTACATGAGCCAATGATTACACTGTTTATGTCACACACATGCTTGCGCTGGTTTCCCTCATTAATCCCATTAGGAGCTTTGGGACGGAGAGGCGGCTCTTTCACACACTTTTAATAACGTACCCGCTTAAATGTGGCCTTTTTCGCAAGATGGCAGCATTTTTCAATGGAAATGTCAGACACAGGATGGAAGTCGTTTATAAGCGGTCCCCTTGCTTGTGTTACATCCACCGTCATAAACACGGCTGCCTCGCCTTGTTCTCTACCCAGTAAGGCAACAATTATTTGCCTCCAACGAGAATGTTTGGGGAACCAGCAGGAAGAATATCAATGGGAAAATGCTGCCATTTGTTTGGACCAAGATAAAAAGACTCACCGTGTCCCTGAAGCCATCATATTTATATATGTGTCCAGAGCTGGTGCCCAGTTTGATTCCATGACCTAAACACACTCGTCTCCACTGAGCCAAGTTGAGTTCCCCAGCTGGGATGCTGTCCACCTTTCCCGTCTTACTGCTCTTGTAAACAACATTCTGCTTGCTAAAACGCAGCCTCCCGTCATTCTGTGGAAACAATAACAGGAGAAAATGAATAACAGACACTTTAATGAAGAAATTACACAGGGGGAAAGCTTTGCGAGTCACACTTCAGGTTGACAAAAAACAGTTGAAAACGCAGGGATTTTAATCCCCCCATGCTCCTATGGTGCTGGGAAGAACCCTGACTCTGATCAAAAAGATAGTTACTGTGGATGAAAACTGGAAAGACAAAAGCAAGTTCAATGAATTTTCGACATCTTCCTCCAACACAGACGAGAGCATCTTGTGATGTCAGATAAATTTACAGATATTATTTTTCAATAAAAACAAGTTTCAAATATTGAAGGAGTCAGTCATTGAACTAATTAATTAGTTAATTAAATAAAAAACGACAGACAGGCCAGAAAATGTGATCATAGCTTTTCTATTTTCAATCTCTCTCAACTGTAAGACTAAATGAGGACTTAGACTAAATGTAACGTATCAAAAGCAATGCAAAACAATGGCAGCAAATGTAGGTCACATAAATGTCAAATGTAATTACAATGTATCTGAGGAGATAAGCGGTCATTCAATGTAAACAAAGTGAGGCAACCATTTTGCAAACTTAAATTCGTTTTTTAATTGCATTCAAAACATTCAACATTTTATTTTGATGTTTATTTTGATTGTGATGTGAAAGTATTTTTAATGTGAAGTGAGACTTTATTGATGAAGCAGAAAATTGGTACCCTTTAAGACTTAGCTTGCCTTTGCAGCTCCTAAGAAAGGTTGAGATTATGACTTCATTTCATTGTTTGGGGAAGAAATATGCTTTAAATAAAGAGTTGTAGCTTTCTTGAAATCTGTAAAACAATGTCAAATCGCTTTCTCTTGCATTTAGGTAGCAATTTCTGCAGCTCAGAATCAACAACTAAGTGAACTAACTAACTTACTAAAATCCCAAATGTAATTCTCCCTTTTAGACAATTTGAAACGAATGAATGTGATTTTGATTTGAAACTTTCCCACAAGATGGGTCCAAAGAGACGAAACTCACCCACGAGCCTTTGACCTCCTGATAGATCTCATTGAACTCGAGTGTGTCTCCCATCTCTTCGACAGGCCGATGCTTGAGAGGCAGAGGAAACCAGACACAACAATGAGTGACTCGCACAAATCAACTGCAGACTCTGTTATCCATTCCCAGCAACAACACATATCAATCGCATGAAGAATATGAGCCGAAAATGAAGACGATTGGTGCAAAAAGCTCATCGATGTCTCTCAACCACACTGAGCTGTCCGCAGCTGGCTCGTGCACTTTCACTCGAAGTTAGCTCCCAAGCTAACTTAGCAGTTGTACCTTTGACGGTCACTGAGACGACTAAGGTAGGTTTGAACCGCAAAAACACGACTAGAAACATTCCCGTGATGCAACAATGAGTGAAACTTAAACCATTATTTACTAACAATAGCAGCGCCAAGATGAATCAAGTTGGTGGTGCTTGTTTTACTGACCCACACCAGAGCGTGTTCGTATCACATAGGAAAAAAACACGTGACACCGCCCTTTTCGGATCAGATGCACGACGAATCAAGCGCTCCAAAGCAGTGAGGCCGGTTTCAGAGAACAAGCGATGTTTAACACTTAAATATGTGAATACAATGTCTCTTGGTAGTTTCCAAAACCAGGTATATCCTTGACCGTGTCTCTGAGTTACACATGATAAGCGCGCATCTCCAGTAATCCAGAAGGAAGAGTAAATCTTAGTCTTACTGTCACTGTTGTGAGAAGAGCCTCCGATTTCCCGCGTGTAGCATCGGCCGCTAGTGTTACGTCACAGGAAAACGATTTCAATTTACTTCCGGTGAGCAAAACAGTAGTACGTTTTATTTTTAAATGTTACTTATATTACTCAAAAAATAATTTGACCGGGATATTATCTAATAATCGCAAGTATTTTAGGATACAAATCGATGCCACAATTTTATCTTCAACAGCGTGCAGTTACCATATCTGACCACTTGATGTCGTACTGTACATCCACTGAAGCTGGATCGTCACAATGCCGCAGACACCATGAAATAAAAAGGTTGCTTCAGATTCCATCAGACTTTGAACTGCATCAAAATGCCAAAATGTATTTTTTTTTCCAGATTTGTTTCATTATTATTTTATGCTTTTAATGAAAAACACCTCGACATATAACGAACAGTTCTAATAGATACACTCATGCTGAGCAGAGGTGCAACGTAGCAGTTCTCGCAGAATACTGTAACACCTGCTGGCCTTCTTTTGGGGCTTTGAAACAATGTCCAACTGCATGACGACCACAGGGCCGGGACTCCATAGGAGATACATTTCCAAACTGGGCTTTGAACATCTCAGCAGATCTTGGATGTGGCTGTGGAAAGGAAAGTTTGAAAATGCATGACGGAACTGTTACACCTGTGATCTTTGATGTTTGAAATTGAGTGGATAAACAGAAAACTCAAGGCTGTACACAAATAAACCATCAACCTTTGGAGAAACAACAGCCTCCCAGTCCAATGGGTTGAGCAGTTCAAGCTAAGGAAGAAGGTCAAATGGAAATGTTTTTTTGCCAAAGATTAAGCCTAAAGTTTCACTCTGAGCTTCAAAATATATTAATATATTTCTATTGTAGCATTTCCCCATTTATATAAACTGATTTATGTATATAAACTTAATAAACTGATTTTATGGCCAATGTGTTGGCATGGACTGCGACAGTTTTATTTCCAGCACAATGACTTTCTTCCGTCTTCAGTTGTTTTGTTTCAAGAGAACAAACTGAGTTTATGCTTTAAATGTTTTCTGACTTATCTTGGTAGATGGCATCGTAAAGAAATTAATAAAAGGCCAGAGAAATGGAAATAGGATGAGCAATTTCGATAGGAATCCTTTCACGCTGTTTTTTTTTTCAGTGCTACATGTCAAGCTTTCTGAGGAAAATTGGCACAGAATGAGATTCAAATCAGATTTGATTCAGCTGGAATACTATTTAACAAGAGCATCATGAGTTCTGTGGGCCTTAAATTGACATTATGATCAGACTCTGGAGGCTCCAGTTAAACTCATAGTACATTCTTCATTAGCTTTTTCAAGATTCATTCATAAACTCTCAAGCGACCACGAACCGGACCACACACACACCCTCTTCCTCTTTGCTCTCCCTTATAGCCCCCTTTTGTGCGTTCCTTTTTAATGTGTTTAGTTTGACTCATAAATGGTGCAGCGGTCCAACCAGAGTCTGGTTCTCTGGAGGTTTCTGCCTCAGCGGCACAGACGTGTTATTGCCCACACATTATTTAGATATGAAAATGTAAATTCAAGCTAATGATTTAATGATCGTTACGTTTCACAGGCCTTTACATTAAATTCAGTTTAAGCTTATCTTACTGTAGTGATGAGCATATATATTACTAAGCTATACATAGTAAATAATAGTATTAAAACAGATTCCCAATATTCAGACAGTTTCACATGCCTGACAGTAAAGCTGACTTTATTGATCTTGTTTTTACGCAACTTGTATGTAGTCATTTATATTTTTATTCCACGCGATGAGAACGAAATGTGTATTAAAACACGGTCTGGAGTGACGTCATGTGTTGCCAGATTCGAACAGAACACCAGCACCCAAAACTAGCGTCCGCAGTCAAATGTAAAAAAAAAAAAACTTGTGTGGAACCGAGCTGTGGATGAGTAACTCATGTGGGTCAGAACCTGCTGGCCTGCGGCGGTCCTGCTGTTCAAGGGAAGCAGCTTCGAGATCAAAGTGGCGGAGTCCGGCCGGGTTCGGGAAGATGAGGGGAGGACGGTGATATAAATGAGTTCTGACAAGTTTGGAGGGTTCGGGCCGAGCTCGGATGCGTCAACCTGGTGAATCAGCGCCGAAGAGGAGGAGGACAAAAGAAGGAGAGTCAGGGATGGGAAAGAGGGAGGAAAGGAGAAGAAGGAGAGGAGGAGAGAAGGAGGTACATAAAGGTTCGCCCTCATCCCGTCTGTCACAGACCACACAAGTCAGCCGCACAGTAGGGTTCATCTTCCTCACCTGCAGCCTCGCACTCCATCACCAAGTCTTGCTGAACGGAATACGGCTTTTTCAAACAAGGGTAACTCACTTTTGGTGAAACACGTTTGACTGGGAGGACTCGCTGACATTTTTTGAGAGGAGGAAAATTAGGAGACCATGAAAAAGTTGCATCGCGGTGAGTGTCTTTTTTGTATTTTGTTTTTAATTTCCAAGATCGAAACAGGAGATTAAGGAGCAATGGTTTTAATAACGTGAGGTAGTTTAAAACCTGGCAATACATTTTAATCAAATTTGGATTTTCGACAGTGTATTTTTTTTTCTTTTTAATCTATAATAATATTGAATATTCAGTTTTAGAACGACAATAAAATTAAATTGATTTTAGATGATTTATTTGTACAGTATAGCAACTGCATAAATTCACTTTTAAACAGAGTAACTGCACATTAACTTTCGTAATACAGGAAAGTAAGAAACAAATATCCATCTATCTATCTATCTATCTATCTATCTATCTATCTATATCTATATCTATATATATCTATATCTATATATATATATATATATATATATATATATATATATATGTATATATATATATATATATATATATATATATATATATATATATATATATATATATATATATATATATATATATATATATATATATATATTAAAATGGATATGTTCCATTTTGATACAGTTCATCTTATTTGGGAAGCATCAGTTTAGCTGCCAGATTTAACAGTGCTGAAAACAATCTTGCTTTAATTTCTTGCTTTATGTCCAACGAAAAGCCCAACTGAGGCGAGGAATTGATCTGGCTCCCTTCCACGAGTTGCCTTGTCAAGCTATGTTGCAGAAATTGAAATAGATGAATAGAATAGAAATTGATTTAGTTGCACACTGATTATTGACCATTTTAAACATAACTGTTGGCATGGAACTGGGAAAATACCAATTGTCTTTCTATAGTGTGACCAAAACTCTGCCTTTTGTTTTATTTTTCATTTCTTAAGAAGTTGTAAAAATTGTCCATCTGTTAATATTTTTATTGACGTTTATCATTTTTATCATTATTGTAACTGAACGTGGACGTCAGGATTGAAATTTGACATTTTGAAGAACACTAAAAGAGGGAGAGTGTGAGAAAGAATGGAGTTGAAAGAAAATCTGGGGGTCTTACAGTAAATGATGGGGGTAGGTCAGAGGTCGGGGGGAGCTTAAACTCCTGTCTAGTTAGCTGTCACCGATATGAGAATGTACATGATTCACTTTAGTTACACACACTCACACACATGCACGTCGACAACAGAGCGAGGAGTAAAACTTCAGGACATTTTTTGTTTTTCTCCTAAAAACATAATAAAATGGCTTTAACAAATCACTAAACAATTGAAAGAAGATTCGTGTTTATCGAGAAAAGAAGGGACTTTGCATTGATGATTAAAAACCGACGGATAAACCACATAAGAAAACTGTTTTAGCAGATAACTTTCATCCAGTGGAGACAAACAACAGAATTCCATATTTATGTTGGCCACACATAAACTATGTGTGTAGCCGGAGGGAAAGCGAACACAATTCCACATTTACATTAGACATCAGGCCATGGAAGTAAAAGCCAGAAAGGAGCGCCGCAGTTTCTCGAGAAGCGAAGAGGACACTGACATTTTAAATCTGATCTTATTCTTGAATAGTTAGTTGACAATTCATTGTTTTTATTCAAGACCTGCTATTTAATATTTAAACGTAAAGCTCCTCCTCTGAAGTAACTGTAAATCAGGGTTCGCATTAGCCGCTAAAGCGGGAATGATAAAAGTTTCTTAAATGTGTGTGTACTCTTACTTTTTAATTTTCTAAAAGTTATTATTAACCCAAATCAGTAATTACGATCATTGATAATTTACAAAAACACATTGAATATCAGAAATCTTTGTGAGCAGTGTAATTTTTCGAATGATCAAAGCTTTATGTCTATTATTCATTACATTTTCAAGGTAATTTAGAAACCAGAAGTACTCATGAATGTGAGGTCAACTCTAGTGTGAATGCCTCACTACACAACAATGATAAATAGCAGAGTTAGCATCACCATGCTAACTATGCTACCATGATGGTTCAGTTATACAATATCCCTCACGAATTTGGTCAACATCAATCTAGATTTTGAATTAAATTAACGTTTGTTTTTATTAACACATTAGTTTTAAATCACAAAAAGTAGAATTTAAACTGTTTAAATAATTTAAGGCCCTTCTTTTTTCCTTTGATTCAATTTGGTTAAGTCATTTAACTGATGTTCAAATTACTTCACTGTTACATTTTTATTCATAATGTTCATCTTGTTTTTGTACCTTCAAGATAGAAATAACCTGGATTAAGATTCAATAGAATAAACAATGAAACTGAGACGGGTTGAGATTAGATCAGGAGAGTTTCTGTATATTTATCATCGTTTTTAATTAAATCATTTTCCTTCACATCTCAGGCTTGTTTTTACAAGGACATCCAATTCCTCCATTCCAAGTCCCACTGGCTGGATTGAGTTTTTGACCTTTTTCAAGTCAGAGTTTCTTTCCTCGGGGTACTAAGTGTCCTCCCGCTGACCATGACACCTCAAACTTTAAATGCTCTGATCCTCAGGTTTTTATTCAAACAGCCAAAACATCTCCACAAAAGCAGCCGGTTGCTTGACATAATATGTACTCTATTGATAACAATGAAACTATTTTGATCCAGGATGTTTTTTTTTTTTTTTCAAACTTTCACTTGGGATCACAAAGTCATGGAATTGTGATGTTTTCGCAGAAGTGCGGATGAGATGCCAAACAAGAGCAGAGCAAACTTTCATACATGTAAATCATCTTGACAGATTTCTTACATTTTCTGAAGTTGTTTAATTAATTTCAGCCAGATCTTGTCTTGTTGAAGATGACCAAAAATATTGTGTCCATTTCAGTTTTGAATAGTAAGTATGTAATTCAAAACAAGAAATAAATTAAAGATTTAAAAGAAAATGGCAAAAACATTAATAATAGCGACAAAAAAAAGATCACTGAAAGAACTTTTAAAAAATCTGATGAATTCAAGTCGATTTTCTCAAACCATCCAAATGGTTTTATGACATGGCGAAAGAGGAAAATGGCGTTACCCAGATCTCCTTTTGAAGAGTCCTGTTCAATTATTTTATATTCGGCAGAGCAAGAAACAAGCCGGTTGCAGAGGGGTTAATGTGGTGCAGATCCTCGATTGACAGAAGTGAGTAGCACCCAGAGGGGAAGAGAGTGAGCAGGGGGGACTGATATAAAATGAGTCGGTCACGCTTTGAACAGTTACACATGCTGTTTACATTTTTCCCAAATTAACATGGCCCCTCGCCTCACAAAACTCTCCCTCCATCAACTCCCTCCTTTCCTCTTCCTCTTCTCTTTAAATCCCCCCATATATCCCCTCTGTCTTTATGCTACAGAGAGTGGATCAAAAACATCTTAAAATGTAATTAAAGAAAATGTTTTTAAATCAAAGTAGCGTTGTATTGATTTAGCTTGGTGAATTTAAACTCTCGCTAATTTATAATAAAACACAGAGACAACTCATATTAACATTAAAATTTAAACTGTCAAGACCGTAACAAAATACAATTTTATTATTTAAAATGTGTAATACAATTGTTTGAAATTAACATTATGTAATAATATCATGAAATAACCACTATTGTTGGTAAACTTGATTTGGATCAGCTTGTTATACCTCTTGTTCAAAATATGAGCTCAGTTAACTGCAATATTAACCTGAAATACTTACAAATAAATAAAGCTTGTGAGTAATAATGAAGTTATCATAACTCTTCATAAAATGGCCCTAACTTAAGGGGAAAAAAAGTTGGCCAAAAAGGAAATATTGTTAGACAAATATAAAATATGTATGAATCTGAGTCATGAGGTACCAGTAAACATTCAACGCAGCCACATCAAGAGTACTGCTTTTGTTTTCTGTCTCTTTGCGTTAGTTTGAGACATTTAGGGACAACCAAATTCTCTTCATATAGAAAATATAAATCAACACTTTGTCATGTCTAGAAAGGGAAATACTCATAAATGGAAAATTCCTTTCAGTAGAAAGATGCATTTAATTATGAGGAAATATTTATTTTATATGTTCGAACATGAAAAGTGTGCGGGGGTCGGGGTAGGGCGGGGGGCGCAGGAGGTTATGGGATAAATTAAAAAGGTCTGAAAAGACGGAAGTAGGGAATGAAGGATGGAGGAGTGCTGCCAATTAGTGAAAGGAAAGGAGGGTGGGGGTAATTAAGAGGAAAGGAAAGAGAGTTTAAGATGCTGGTTTGATGAGCGAGACAGAGACAGCCACTGAAATGAAAACCAAACATGGCCATAGATGATTGGGGCGGGTGGAACTTTTAAAGAAGCTGAACACGCACACAGGAGGTGAAGGAAGGGACAGACGGCAGGATAACGGCGGGAACTAAACAACAGACGGAGTTTACGACCATCCGCAAATGGTTTCTCAGCTTAGGCTTGAATTTTATTGCAAGAAAAAAATGTTTCCTATTGCGTTTGTTTTTGGTTCATTGATGGTGTTTGGCAGAGTGTGTGAGTGTCCACTGCCAAAGGGATCTATTCAAAATCAAGGATCAAGAGCATCCAGAGAAAAGAAAGAGTTGAAGATGGGAACAGCGTGTGGTGTTACAAGAATGGATGTGTGCTCATGTGTAAATACTCAATAGTTTGTTGATATGGAATTATTCGAGATAATGTGCACGTGTATGTGAGTGTGTGCGTTCGTTGTGTTTGCTCATTTGTGCGAGAAGTTAGCGAAAGAATGCACTTTTGATTGAGTACAGACTCCTTGTAAATCTGGTCTTAACTGTAGGCAGACACACAACACTGACCCCCGCTCTCAAACCGTCGACTGCTAGTTCTTGTTTCACCTGCGACCGTCCTCACTGCTCTGGAAGGGACTTCCTGTTCCAGCTCGCATACATCTGGGAAGCCAAGACACAATGTCCTCGACGCACAACGTACTGGACCTTTATGTCAACAGCCTTAAAAATCTCCTTGTTCTGTACATAAATCTTGCACAGAAACTAGCTCCTGTACATTTAACAGCCTAGCTCTTAGTGCGTTTTTATATATGATTTAAAATATAAAGGTCTGTTGTCTAGTTTGACCTAGTCCCCAGCCTTTTGAAAACAACAAGCCTATGTTGGTTTTACATATTTCCATTTCCCTTCTTCCCATTTCCAAGTAGCTTCCCTGCCTGAATGGTGCCAATGCCTTCCCCGTGTAGCGCAGAGGGTACACGCAATGGGACCATCGGTATAGGTAGTGTCTGGAAAAGGGGTCATGAACACCTCAAGACCTTCTTTCTTAGAAGGGGAAGGGCCTGTCTGATGGTAACTAAACAGAAAACACCCATTTGTTCCCTGCATATAAGGCCCCACATGTGGTTCATTTGATGGGAAAAGGAATGGATAAAGGTTAAGACCTGATGCTAACACGATAGCCAGATAGCATCGTAGTGCTAATGGCTACGTTCAAGAAAAGCTGAAAAAGGTTTGGAACAAATCTTTGTCTTTGAACTTATAATAAACACAGGGTCATTGGTGGCAGCTTGTTGCCATGTTTACCGATGCAGTGTTTTTGCGGAGGCGTAGGTTTGTCATGTAGACATAACAGTGAATCATCTGACCATCAGATTGGCGGTGAATCACCCGTCCTTTCACGTTGGACTCAATGTGCATGCTGATTTTGCCGTTCATTTTAAAAGTTCCATTTCAGATTAAAGTGCATGTGAGCGTCTGTCCAAGACCCTGAACGCTCGCATCCATCAGTGATCAAATTGAACATATAATTACAAATAACATTTCTGATTCGCTGCCAAAGAATGTTTGACTCTTGATCACATCTCTGTAGGTTTCCTGAAAATACTTTTTAATGAAACTGTAAACGATCAAGATGTCATTCACGCCTCAGACTTGACATTGTTTAACTGCTAGCTATTCCTCTCAGGTGAAGCGTGAACAGACATTTTGGCACAAATGCTCCTTCCCTAGATCAAATTCGACGATTATTTCCTCCCTGAAAAATCTCAATTTATTGCCGTCACTCATTTAAACAGAAGTTCGTATCGGATCTCTCTTGCGGTTAACATGAAGAAAAATGGATCTAAGAATCCACCTTGTGACCCAGATCTCAACTCTAAACCTGGACCCTCCTCATTGTTTAGTTTTGACCTATTTGGATCCAAGAATCTCTGGCGCCCAAAACTTACACTTGTGTTTAACAGATGGCAGCCAGACAGCAAAATGTCAGATAGGTCTGATGGAAAAAATATTGTCTGCGATGAATAATGGCGCTCCTGTGTGTGTGTATAAAGTCGTACACATAGACTCGGGTCATGGTCGGACGCGGTAGGAACCCCTGTGATGCTGTAACGTAATCCTCCCAGGGAGAACGTTCTGGTTTCAGCCCTGCCCGGCGGCGACGGCTTGCTCTGCCAGGTACATCCACGCTGCCTGCAGGCGTCGCCTTGAAGTCAGCCCGCATGCCGACGGTCGTTACCCAACGTAACATTATATAACAACAATATTTCTGTGGGTTCGTCCCCCGTGCTCGAGTCGATCTCAATCCAAGCAAGCCTGCGGACGAAGAGAACAATTTGGGTTGAGTCACCAGAAGCCGTAAAGTGGGGTTGAAGTGTTTTAATGGAGGATGTTCAAGACGACAAACAAGCTGCTTAATCAGCTTCATTTGTGGTTGACAGGTGATGAGGAGGTGAGGCTGCCGCGGGTTGTCCCACTAATTTCAAGGTGTGTGTGGGAGTTGGCTTGGAGTTTTGGAAAATTAGTCTGGGAAGGTGTTTTGATGTGGTCGACAGCTCAGACTCAACAGGTGCTGTCAAGAGAGATCAGGTGTACGTCGGATGGAAGCATCACCGGTGTGGAAGCTTCGCGTCACAACACTTGGATTGGAATTGAGATTCCTTCGGTTCTAGTAAATCATTCACCCATTACCTTTGCGCTGCGAATTCTCTCCGGCTTGCTGGATTTAATGATCAGAATGAAACAGGGTAAGCCAACTGTATGTTTTATCTAAATATCTAATAACTCAAATCTAGTTTTTTATGTACTTATTAACTAAACAAACAAACCTGTGAGCAATTGTGCCTAAACAAAAGCAAATAGTCTAGGAGTGGCTTGGCATCAAAAGAATAAAAAAAACTGTGTGTGTAGTTGAATATAAACTTGTTAAAAAACAATCCAAAAACTAGGAAGACTTGCATTGAAATTACACAAACCTGATAAAATAAAATTGGTAACTCTGTGACAAAGGCATCTATTTGATCTTAGATAAAGTTGTAAACTACTTACTTTCCAGGGAATTACCAAGGTAGGGAACATGTGGTTCCTTGTGGTGGTAGGTGGGATACTCTTTCTATCATGAGACATTTGTAGGCAGGTTAAGGAATGGGTGGAGGAGAAGCCAGAGAGAAGAGGAATAAAAGTTGGTAGAAGAAAGATGGAATACGTGTGTGGATGAATGGAGGAGTGAAGATGGAGTGGGTAGATGTGTGGATGACTACAGCCTGATGGAGATCCTGGGAGGCGAAGAAAAGAGTGCAGACAGGATGGCATGGGAGGTGCCTATCTTCTTATTGGAAGTGACTAGGAAGGGCATGGTTAGGAATGAGTATAATAAACCTCATGTTGAGATGCTTTGGGCAAGTGGAGTGGAGAGATGAAGACTGGAGAGGCCAGGAAACCGAAGGTGGAGAGGACAAGCAGCGTGAGGGAAATGCACTGAAGAAGAAGACAGGTGTGAGCAAGCTGGAGGCAATGGACAGGTTTCTCAGATGGGAAATGCAGACTGACAACCAAGAAAGGAGCCATAACTTATCAAATGTCGAGCAAATAATCAGAAAACGGAGACATGCAGCATTGTTGTTTGAGGAGATATGATTCATAACACATTACGTGAGTGTCATATGGCTGGATCCCAATCTCTGTTGGAGTTATAATGAAAGATCTTGATGCTAAGAAATGAGCCAGGAACACCAGGTTAACATGCCTAAGCTGGACACTGACTTGGGTCAGCCCAGCTGCCTTCAGTTATCACAAATGCTGGCTCTTCTCCCAGTCATTTGTTTCATAACCATAGCTGATCGTTGCAAAATTACACAAGACCTGATCAAGGCTTTGCTGTTTAAGTCACAATGTAGGTGTAGTTCAATCTGTGATAAAATAGGTTTATCATGAGTGTTGACCTTTACTATCAAACATGTGAACTGACCTCAAATAGTGGAATCTTCTTAATATTGTTATTAATCCTATAGTGATTGTCAGAACCCTGTGTTTGATGTTTTTAAGCACGGATCAAGACTTGGCTCTCCGGCAACACTTTGAGATTCTTCTGTGACAAATTTGATGCAGATGAAGATTTCAGTGTGAAACCTGGTTCCCAGAGTGTGGAGAAAGAATACAACAACAACCTTCCAAGTCAGTTATCCGAAGGAGTTTTTTTCAGAGGGGCAGCCATGAATGTGTTGTGGATAAATGTTATTCCTTCTATTTAATCCTGCTCTGTCGGGAGATGAAACAGAGACGAAAAGGGGAGTCGTGTGGGAGTGAGAGAGCTAATCGGGGTTAATTGGCTGCTGTTATTTTGACCCGAGGCTGAAAGGAGATAACGGAGAGAAGGGAGGTGATGTTGGACCAGTTTGGGATTGATTTGCAAGACACTTTAAGAGTGGAGGAAAGACAAAGGGAGCTCAGGAGAGAAAGCTGACGGTGTCACTTACATATTTTACACCTGTTGAACAGCAGCATGTTGGGAGCCAGAATCACAGACCTGCGGTTCGGCGACATGATGGAAGAGCACAAACAGGACGAAGCGGAATGATGAAGAGCAGAGATGACAAACAGAAATGAGTGTCGCGCTCGGCTGAGGAAGTGTTGACAGCAAGTTAGGAGACAGCCTGCGAGCTGCGCGGACGGACATGTCGTTCTTGAATGTTGAAAAAGACCTTTCAGCTCCAATTTTCTCTGTTTGAAACCAGAGACAGAAACACTAAAAGGTTTCCAACCCCCTCCCTCCTTTTCACAAACAGAGACCCCACCACCACCACCAGCACACTCACACACGTCTTATAAACAGTCTCGGAAATGTGAATCTAATCCGCGTACATAATTACGAGTTCAAACATTCTCACAAACACTTGCACAGTAACATAAAACACCTATACAAACACTTCCAAAATCAAGCAGGACCTCCTCCGAAAACATACAACAGAGACAAACACATTATTGTTGTGATTGTTCGGAACGTTGTGTGTTTTCGCATTTGATTTATCACGTTTTGCCGAGGTGGGGTCCTCTTTGAAATGTGTGCGACGGACGCTCGCCTGAGCTCAGGAGCCATTTGTCAAACTGTCAAAAGATCTTAGATGAGATTCTATTAAAACAGCTACAATTGGGTCGGAAAGGGAAAAAGGTTCGCTGGCAGCGTTGCACGACTCCGACCTGGTCGCATGTAAACAGACGAGGCCATCGTCATAGAGACAAGAAATAAACCAGATTATTGTAAAATTTCTTATAAACATTGTGATGGTGCGGCAGGGAAAATTGCTCCCAAGAGGTCCGGTTTAATAACTTCAAATTCATTTAAATGCCTTTTCTAAGACAAATAATCGTAAACCGTCTGAGAAAATAGCGAGCGAGATAAATTTCACTCCGTTGTTATGACTGCAAACAGACACTCCGGGAGCGGGTGTCAGCGGACAACCATCTGGGTGAGTTTTTAATGGGCGTGTGTCGACCCCACAGTGCATCTGAACCACTGGATCCTGCTGTTGGCGGTTGCCATGGCGACGGCCCTGGACTCCACGCACACCCTGGCCAGTGAGAGGAGCTCGATCGAGAGCACGTACGAACTGACCAAGTACCTGGAGTACCAGCTGAAGGAAATCAAAGATGTTTATGTGAGTCTGGATGTTGAATTTGTCCAAGAGCTGCTTGCTCTGTCAGGGTTGAGAATCAGTGAAGATTGTAAGACTATAGAAGATAGAAACACAAAAGGCAGAGACCAAAACATCATGCTGTCGTGAAGATTCATCGAGTGAATTTTAAAATGGCCGCTCACACATGAGGCCAATTTACAGTCATCAGTTACACTCTGTATGTATTGGGAAACCATAGTGCCTGGAGGAAGCCCATGCAAGCACCAGAAGATCAGACCAACGCTATGAACTCACAAGAACCTAAAATACAAATGAAAAACAACAAAAGTTCTGACTCCAAATATCACAGATGCAGCTGTTATCAGTGCAAAAAATGGGCTGGTATCGTGGTACATAAGACCCATTCACATAGGTCTTTTCACATGGGAGCCCATTATGGTGAGGGTTGTAGGTCAAGAGAGCGAAACCCTACGTTCAGTGATGACGCATCATTCATGTGAATCAGATATATAGACTCTGAAAATGGCCCTTGAATGGACCGAAAACATCTGCATCAGGTGAAAATATACAAAACCATTCTCGTATTGTTGATGCAAAATTATGATCATAAGAAAATCACACTGCAGTTTTACAGATTTTGCTACAAATAAGTATTGTTATTTGAATGTAATTTTCAAGTTTGCATCCTGAAAGCCTCAACTTGCAAAGACTAGAGAACAATCTAAATCCTTAAACCATTGAATTTCAAAAGATGACAGGTAGTAAAAGTTCCTTCAGAGTGAAACATGAATCTCTAATGTCTGATGCCCATTTTTGACCTCACACTTTGACCTCTTCTTCTACAGCTCAGCTACTTAGGACCTCCATTCAACGATAAGGACTTTTCTCCGCCTCGGCCCAACAGCACCGCTCTGTCCCTGCCCAGTGCTGCCACGCGCCTGGAGCTGTGGCATGGACTAGAAAACCAAGCCCGGCTGGCTCAGAACCAGAAGGCTTACTCGGTCCTGCTGGCAGCTGTCAGGGATCTGGCTCGGTCCACTCTCTGCCCGTCCCTGAAGACGTCACTGCTGCACTTCTGCACGGGCCTGGACGGGCTGCTGGGTTCCATATCGGCGCTGATGACCACGCTGGGCTACACTCTTCCTCCTTCATCTGCTCTGGGAGGCGAGGGGAAATCCGGTGAGCTCCAGGTCGGTGACAGGCCGGCGCCGATAATGAGCCAGAGCCTGTACAGATCCAGAACCAAGGCGGAGCGTAACAACCAAAGACGAGGAGGCACAAGGGCGGCCAGCGGGGAGACGGATCGCGACCTGGCGGAGAGAAGAAGAGGGAAATCAGGGAGACGCGCAGAGGCCGTCACAGCTGTCGGAAGGAGTGGAGGATCGAGGGAGAAAGGGCGAGGGGGCAGAGGGAGAAGAGCCGTGCCGGAAGTTAGGAAATGGGCCTCCAGTGAAGAAGAGCAAGTTGAGCTGGGAGAAACAGAGCTATGGGGGAGTAGAAGGAGGTTGCTGAGTATCAAACAATCCGACGATGGGGACAGAAAATCAGGGGTTTCTCAACCCAGCAGTTTGGACACGCCCCAGTTCAGCTACAACCTTCACCACCTTCACCCCGACACGCTGAGAAAGGAGGACGGCTTCGTCCTCCAGGGAGGCTTTTTAGTCGGAGAAACTCAAGGAGACTTTAAAAGCACCTCCTCATTTGTTCATCGGCGACCTCCCCGCTCCCTCCTCGCACCCACACTCCCCCCTCCTCTCTCCACTCTCTCCCTCCTCTACCAGTTTGGAGCAGGTGAAGATCATGACCTCTTTCCGAAGCCTTTGTCCTTACAGAGAAGCCCACCCATCCTCACCCCTCCACTCCTCACCTCCACCTCCTCCACTTTGCTACTATCCGTGCGCCCGTCCATGAATGACTTCGCCAGGAAGGTGGAGGGCTTTTGGATATTGCGGGAACTTCAGAGCTGGCTGTGGAGGTCAGCGAAAGACTTTAACCGACTCAAGAAGAGACTGAGGGGTTGAGATCCTTGAGAGCAAAGATATACTGTTTCTTTTTGCACAGACACTTAGAGGAAAGCACACAAAATGTTCATTCGGATCCCCCTGCAACAAGTGCATGAATGATTATTTGGCAGGTCAACGCAAACACACACTAAGTCAACAAGTTTCCAGAGCTGTCACTCCACTAATGCACATAGCAGCTCATTGAGGGAGGCTCAGTGAGACTGGGCTGAATTACTGGACTTCACGGCTCATAGATCAACAGAAATACCACTGTAGGTGGTGGGACACACACAAACGCAGACATGCACACACAACACACAACCAAGTGACAGGATGAGCAGCAGCTGAGACAGAACTTCCATTCAGTAAAAACTGAATCAGCGGCCCAAAATGTGTGATTCAGCAAATATTCACTTTCTGGACGAGAGAGAAGCAAGCTGGATGAGACGGGGACAAAAGGAGTCAGAGCATGAGGAGATGGCTCAGACGGGGAGACAAGGGAGGATGAATGACTCAGTGGATGTGACCTGGTAAAAACGGTCAGCGGCGTAAATGCTGAGTAATGCTGAGTCTGCCAGTCAGTTACTGTAAATCTACAACAGGACTTTGTCTGCAAGGAAGGACACACTGGTCCTTTGTGAGGTTGTGTCATTACAGTACGTTCACCTTCTCACCCAACTGGACCAGAGTGAAGTGCTTTGATGGTTAAAAGTTGCCAACAAAATTGTTTCTTTATAGTTCTCTGAAAAGGTGAATGGATTTTGTGTCCTGGTTTAGCAACGAAATATGTTTCTTCCCAAAGGTGAGTGTTCTAGCATTACAGCTCCAAAATCAATTTGTTTTTCCACTGAACAATCTAGTTTTTGTTGTCCACTTTTTTCCTGGCAATTTCGTTTGTCACAGTTTGAGGATTTACATTAAACAGTTGCAGAGTTCATAGCTAACAACATTAGGCAGGTACATGTAACAAGCTGCTATCTCAAGTTGCAAAAACCAAAATTATGTTGGATACAAGGCCTATGTTGAACTTTTAAGATCTACCATCACCTACCTTTGGTGTTCGACTCACAGACTGTCATCTTACCAATTGGGCACCGCTGGATTAGACTAAATACTTAATCTGATTTATCTGTGGAATTCAGAATATCTCTTTGAGGATGAAAAGTTTGGAAATACGTTGACATTAATTATCAAACTAGCAATAATTAAGCACTGTTCTCATGCTGAAATAAAAGAGAATCTTCAAATGTATGACTATGAATTACTCCAAAAACTGACTTTTGAATGTTGAATCTGACTTTCATTTAGTTTTAAATTATAACTATTCTGTAGCAACTAACAAAGGATGCAGACGAATATATACATTTATTTCAACTTAATGTGATAATTCAATGTATTTTGCTGTTAAAATATAGCAGACATATACATTCACTGTCCTCTGCTTGATACCTTAAACAGGGTTGTGGGTGGTTCAGCCCATCCCAACATGTAGGCGTGAGCAGAACAGGTTGCCAGTTCATTGCTGAACACATTCACACATGAACACAGTCACACCCACTTACAACTTCGACACCTCAACTAGCATCTGTGTTTTCAGCTGTAGTGTCTTCAAGCACAGCAAGATCTTGTAAACCCCACACCGAACGTTTACCCTAAAACCCAGAGTTACCTCGACCCAACATGACGCCAACCTAAATAACTCCAAATCACACTGAACAAACAGATAGAACACTTAGTTGCTGAGGTGATTTATGCTTTGGTACGTCTCACTCTCTACTTTAAACAATAATCTCTGCACTGTAATGCAGAGTTCCTCGAGTGATTCGATGAGCACATGATAATTAGTCTTTCTAGGCAGCCGCACAAGCGCCCGGCAGCATACGCCATTACAGATGTCATTAAAACGTGATCCAGCCTGATCATGTCTAATAGCCACCATCTCATCTTGGCCTGAGGAAGCAGACGCCCAATCATAAATCAAAGTCTGTTGCCAAGTCTATATTTAAAACGAAGCCTGTGAATCCCTGCGATAGCTTGGATCGATCGAGACACTCCACATTTGGTCCATAACCCGCAACACTCATTGATCTCAACTCCAGACTCATTGGAGAATGTGCCTTTGATGATGCGTCCATTGCTTATGAGACACATGACTGTTATATTTATTTAAAAAAAAAAAGATTATTTATTTTTCTCCTCAGTGAAAATATTGTGTCATAACTCAAGAGAGAATAAATACTTGCTTTTGTACGCTGTCTGATGTTGTTTGTCATTTGGGAAGAGTATCCATGTGGAATTGTCGTCTGGGATGGTTTCAGTTTTATAGGGATGGTTTCGGGTGATTGGCACAAGGGGAGAGGATTTTGGGGTCGGTGCAGTCAGGAAACAAAGGACGCCTTTTATTCACAGTTTTGAAAAAAAAAAAAATAGAACGTGTGAGGCGTGGCAGGAGAGAGTTTTTTATTTGTGTGTCCGGGTGAAAATTTACGATCTCTCCCCTTTCATCTTTCCCTCTGCATCATTCTTCTCCCCCTCTCTGCTCTTCCTTTCTCATCACAGGATCTCACGCATCTCTTCTTCCTGAGAGCGTCGTGGTGACCTGTGACAGTGAGGGATTTACATGCTCAGGTACAAACAAAACCCCACTAATCCCTCCACTCTCCTGTCTGTTTTTCAACGCTTCACCCCTGTTGTTTTCTTCTTTTATCATCCTCTATTGCTCTACTTAGTCACTTGTTTGACGATTCCCCCTCTCTTTCCTCCTCCTTCGCCTCAGGCCACATATTAACGGATCAATGAGAGGATCTTCTACTACCTCCGAGCTACACACCTGTACACCATCGGACACCACACGCACCATCGTAAAAGCCATTACTAGTCCCAGAACAAGTGCACACACGATGAGCAGGAAGCCCGAGTATGGTCAGCGGTGACACGTCATGACACAGTCATGAGTGAGAAAGTCGGGGAAGGGTTAACGCTGACAGAGTCATGACACATATATACTGTATATAGACTGGTGTATACACACCCAAAGAGATGCGTGTCATCAACAAAGACAGCTTTGTGAGTGTGCGAGCATCTGAGTGTGTCTGCGGTTATGCCCCGGCGTGGGCTTGCTATCGTGGCACGTGTGTGACTCATCTATGTGTCAGGATTTTCGTCTCGTCATGCTACATTATCTAACAGCCGCCCTCGTCATTTGAACAGAAACGGAAGGTCAGATTGTCACACTAGATACATCACTTTCTCCATGACTGCGTGCTAGTCACCTCTTTCCTCAGAGAGAAAGATCTGAGAAAACAATTGATGCTCCATTTTACAGCATCATGCTGAGTATAAGAGCAGAGCATAACAGCCAAAAGTAAAACCACTGGATTTAAGTCCAAACATCCAGATCCAGCCGTTTCTTCGGCTTGTTCACTAGATCCAACTCAACAGGGAGATGGACGGAGTGGTAAGGTTGGACAGACAGGCGCTCACACTCATCTCAGACATCTTCGTCTGACTGCAGACTTCAAGAGGAATTTTGATGTTGGCAAGCTAAACTTACATGGCACATCAAGTGCCATTAGAAAAAAAAAGAAGAAAAAGAATGGAAGTTGAGATCATAAAATTTTGAGATGTGAATATCATTTTAACGACTGTATTTGATTATACCACATGCTTCAGTCGCTGAACAACCTATTCGGTCATCATGATTTTCCTACCAGGCCAGAGTGTGAGTGCAGCAACTCCCACTCACAGAGCTCGCATTGTATTTTCATTTCAACTCAAGAAAGAACTCCAGATACACACAAGGACAAGTCACTCATTGAGTTCATTATTGAGTTTATAAGCAAAGAGTGATTGAATAGTTATTCACTGTTTTTAATACAACAAATATTACTATGTTTTCATTCATGTTTATTATATAAATGAGAGAAAAGCTGTCATTATGAGATTTAATTTTAAAATGAGCTCCAGATGTCGCCACAAGCAAGTCACACCGGAATCGCTTCAACTGATTTCACCTGGAACTAAGATTTAACATCCGAAATTCGCCTTTCAACTTCTTCCAAAGTCTTTGGTTTGGAGTGTTTCTTTGACCCACCACGGCGATGACCCATTCATATCATTCACCCATGCACCAAAGACAGGAGAAAAAGCAGAGGAGCCGCATCTGGCATGGAAATCTACTCTTCAATATTCCCTTACTTCTTTGTTTGTGGTAAATGAGCAAGTCAGCTGCGCCAAACCCAAGAGGAAGAACTTGATGGGCGAATACGAAAAGTCTTGTCTTCCATTCGACTAGAGTTCCAGGTGAAATCAGGCGACACTATTCCAGCTGAGTCGAAAAGACTATGGGAACAAATGGAGCCAATATTGGGTATGTTAAAAACATGAGGTCGCCTTTCAATCACCCCGTATACAGTCGAAGTTTCATGGGGTTCCCCTGGTGCACAATAAAGCTAACATTACACAGCTGTGTGTACTTGCGAAGCCAACTCCAATGATTCGATGTGATGTGGCTCTATGTTCACCAAACACGATCCTCCTCAGCTGAGCTCTGGTGGCTTCAGTTGAAACACAAGAATACTTACGCCACAATCTGTGCTGCCGACAATATGGTTTTTTTTTTTAACCCAAAATGCTGTAGAAAAACAAAACCATTTCCCAGCTAATGGAACCATAGATTTGTTGGACACACCTGGATGACACAGTGCCAAAAAAGAAGAGGACTATTGTAGCCTGAAGTGATACTGAAAATTTACTCGACACTTTTTCCCTCCATAGTTGTGCTACCTTCAGCCATGACAAGAACCCCTGGAACCGAGGCGGTGCACACAATCACAGGCTATTGTTCTTGGGTTTAAGATGACCCACATGTAGAAGGTGGTAGTTAGATTACTCACCTTGTTTAGATGATTAAGTGAAAAAAGGCGTCTAGTCCCCGGCCTGGAAACACTGGCTGCTCGTGAACACAGCGACATTGGAGCTGCCAAAAACATGAAAATGTGATGTGATCATCAGGAACTCACACAAAGTTCTGAAATCTCGTTCTGCCGAGCGCTTTACCACAGTGGCCTTTAAATGTTGTGGTTTCTGGATCATCTTACAGGCCCAGCCTGACGATGGTTGACTGTAAAAGTTTGGAAGGCAAAGACGCTGCTGTGGAAGTCATGAATGAAGGTCGCCGTTTTCCTCCTAATTCTTCCCCTCGTGATCACTCAAATGACGTGTTGGCTGCGTCGCTGATTGTCCTGTGATTAAAGCGAGAGTTAATAGTGTGACTGACGCTGAATCGGGGGGTAAGACATGTTTTAGACGTGAGATAGAATCAGAGCTGTTTGTTGATGCAGCTGAAATGAGGCTGTTTGTGACCTGATACGCATCACAGTACCACACCAGCTTTAATAACTGTGACAATAGCATGAGAAGTCAACCAACTGAAACAATATTCTCTGACTCTGTCCACAAACAAAACACAAGAGTGATGCAGATTCTGTGCTGCCACAGGGCGCGATGGGTTCCAGTCCCGCCCAAAGGCCAGTGGGAAAATGACAAGTATCTTCTATTGTAAAGGAGGGAGAGGTGTCGCTTTCATGATCTACATCTGTAGTTGACAGGAGGTCTACATGGAAGCTAGCACATGTGAATCAATAGAAATAAAAAAAAGTTAAAAGAAACTTACTTCTAAAAGAAACTGTCAAAAAAACTTATATGATATATGATCTTTTTTTGTGGCCAGATGGTGTATATGCTAAACCTTAGCTTTCCCATCTGATTTGAAGGGTTGACACCAGCATCTCCTAAATAGCTCCTCAGCCACGGTTCTCCACCAGAGCCTGCAGAGTCCACCTTCCATCTGTTCACTTTCCTGAGCTTTTCCCTCCGTATTATTTGTCATTTTGTGTCATTTTACGTCATTTTCGCCCCAAGTCCCCTTTTATGTCAGCTACAATCAGACCCTTTCACGCTTCCTAAAATTCCAGCGGCCACCCCCGCGCCCTTACCCTCTTTTTTTTTCCATCTTCTTTGCTCTATCTCTCCGTCCGTCCTCTCCCTCCCTATCTGTTCTGCTCACCTGCAGCACATAAAAATTCCTCCCTTCCTCCTCCAGAGGATTGTTCGTCCACTTGGGGATTTACTGCATTCCGCTTCACTTTCTCCGGAGCCTTCGTATCTGTTGATCCTGGCAGCACTACACACAAGTTGTTTCAAGCCATATTCTCGTTTGTCTTTTTAACACGTTCAGGTCCGACTTAAAGCTTTCGTGATTCTTTCTCCATCACCGTCTCAGACATCACATATTCCATGACCCCACCTGAATTCTTCTCACTCAGTTCCCGCCCCATCTGGCCTCTCCCTGCTGCTGGCTTTCGGCCAGGGCCTGGATCGTCCCGCCTCCACTGACTTACCTGCAGGGTGCAGGGTTGGGCTCAGGGTTGTCGGGGGTGCCGGGGCTCCTCAGGGCCCGGGACCTGTGATGCGGATGATTTATGAGTTAATCAATTGGTTGTTCGTGGGAGTGAGCGAAACCGCGGAGGTGTGCGAGCGCTTTCATGTCGCAGTCTCAGCATGTTGACTTAGTCCCTTAGGAAAACATGGTGAGCTGTCATTTCCCATGTTGCTCTGCTCCCCGACATGTTTTCAAAAGTAATTAGGGGGAAAATGAGGCTGGGTGTTCACTCTTCTGACAGCTGAATGGCTGTTCCGAACGCACCGTTGTCAAGCCACGAAAACACAAGGCAAGCGGTGACATCACACGTGGATTACGTGATCCTTGGAATTCCTGCAGTTCACGGAAGCAAAGCCCTTTATTTTATAATTATAGCGTAGGAGGAAAAACATGTTATACACCTCCACATGGAAGTCAAGTTCTCTTTTTGTCTGTCGACTTTTGCGCCGACCCGAAACAAGTTGCGTCATAGCAGACCCACCGTGAGGGTCACCAAGTGTATTGCTTTATTCTAAAGATGATATGGACAATCTCAATTTTAGATGAAACCTGGCAAAGAACTGCTTTGTGTCTGTGGCTGTCAGTCACTGGACCACCAACAGCATCATCGATCCATGTAGGAACAGCTGCTCTTGTACTCAAACATCGTCTGTACACACATGCTTTCAAGGATTCTTTTAAAGAACAGTTTGTTCCTGAATCAGGTTCTGAACCAGAGACTTTTTTTATTACATCCAGTTTAAGCCTTTAGTCTGAATACAATTGTGTTTTTAGCTTGTTTTTTAACAGGCTTCTTCCACTTTCTTGTCACTCACTTGACATGCATGTTTATCAGTCAAATATAAAAGGTTAAGACTTTGTTATCTAGTGTTGAAGACACCAGGGAGAGAGAGTCTATGGCCTCGTCTGAAGAACGTTCCATTGGCCGACTTCAGCAGGTCACTAGGACTTTCTGACGTTTCCATGCTGAAAGCCTGGCTTTCTATGAAGTGATGTTTGAGCTCTGCAGTGCGACATGTAAACAGGATAACAAGCGTCGCCCCTGCAGACTATCCGGCAGATAAAAATGAGTACTGAAGTCATCAGATCACACATTATATTTATATAAATTTGGAGCTGATTTCTTTATTCAGTTGGTGTTGAAAAACAAAGGCAGCGAGTGTATGCGCTCCTATCAGCTGGATGGAAAAACACAGGGACAAATATATACATTTGGGTTGGAGCTACAAGGAGTGTACGTCAAGCCACAGGGGAAATACAATACAATGGTTTTCACACTGATCCCACCCTACACACCTGAAGGATGTCGCTTTACTTTTCTAACTTTATATACAAAGAGGTTGACATGAACGATAAACTTGAATGTGATTGGAATTAAAACGCGAGCTTCAACACAGAGCGATTGTTTGGTTATGTCAAAGTCAAAACATATGTAACATGCCTGACTTTGTACAAAGACCGAACTGGATCGGAACTCCGGAAAGAGTGACTGCCAACTGACCTCCAGCAGGGACAACTGGTGCGCTTTCATTCCACCTTTGAATGATTGTGTGTGACTTGTAGCAGAAAAATCGGGTCGGCACACATATTAAGTCAGCAGCCCCCAATGAAACCCGAGAGCGCCTGTGTCTGATTATATTAACGTTGAATATTAATTTACATTTTCACACTTGTTGAGCTTTGACAACTTCAGAGAAAAATATTAGGTTTTGTTTTTACAACATGCAGGGTCAGATCCAGGTCTGCTGGTAGTAACAAGTCAACTTGATTCTGAAATTACAGCCAAGAGAATCAGGAACATTGAATATGTTTATGTTTCACCTGCAGCCACTCACATCATAAAAGTGTCGCTCTATGTGTCTTTAATACTCTGCTGGCACATGTCCACCTCATTCCAAAATATTTCCTGAAACGGGAAGTGAAGCCGAACGAATGCACCTGAGACAGAGAAGCACTGCATCATCTCGCCCCTGAGCCAGTCACTGTACTTTCTGATGGATCATTAAAAGACTATTGCAGTCCACATTCATGCTTTTAAATAATATATCAAGTATCAACTGCCTCATTCATTCATTTGCCACTTCAGAACAGAATTATTGGGCAGTCAGTGCCCAACCTTGAGATGTTGCTCCCTTAAAAGGTGCGTTCACAGCAAACATTTCTCCACCTCGCCACACATTTTTTGCTTCACAATCCAGAGTCCATGAGTAGAGTTATTCCCTCTGACGCATTACACACATTGAGTCACCTCAACTGCCTGTTCACGTGCCATGTATGTATGAAATTGTATCCATTTCAACATACATCACATACTCCCATATGTTCTTTGCGTTGGTATTGGTGTTCACCAATACATCCTCCAGGGGGAGCAGCCCCGAGTCAGAAGTTCATGCGACAACTGCCAAAACAAATATGGCAACTGTGGAAGAAGTATTGAGAATGAGCCTCTTGCACAGCATTGTAGGAGGTGGGGTCGGTAAGGCCGTTAATAAGAGGAGGATCTCTGTCATTGTTATGTCTTCTTTGTGTCTCATTTGAGCTGCCTCTGGTAGGAACAACAACACTGCCCCCAATGGTTTCCGGTGGTACTGGTCTGTTTGGCCGGTATCCATAAGAAGTAGCAGAAATACGGACAAAGCGAACACAGAGCCCGGACAGAACTTTCTGTCCGTATCCAGATCTGTACGTAATGCTGAGCATAAATGGGCCCTTAGATGGCTCAACATTATAATCCCAACTGTCAAGGAGAACGGATGGCCTCACCTCACTGTGTGATTGTGGGTTAGTGCGTTATAAAACCCCTTTTTATATTTTTTTCAACTCCATTTTGACCCTCACATGCATCAGAATTTTTCTCAGACTGTTGCCGAATGGTCGTGAAGCAGATTCACCTCAACATGAATAAACATCACTATTTTATTTCACAAATCATGTCACAGCCTGGACTCTGCAGCGTAGTCACTTGGCTGATTTTTTTTCTGAAGTCGTGACCCAGGTCAGGGTGATCTCCTCACACATGCTAGCATGCGGACACACACCTGTGCGTGATATACCGTGACTACTGAACACAGGCAAAACATCTGGGACTCATGTTACATCAAAGTGTGAAAATGTACCAGATCTGTAAGGAAAAATGTTGAATCTCCATTCTGTGAGCTTCTCAGGTCTTAGCTTTAGTTCTGTGTGGTTTTTAGACAGTGGTTAGCTATGGTGAATGGGCTGCCCATGATACATGAGTGAGCGCACGACTCTTGTCACGTTCAGTGATGACATCACACATCATTCAGTCCAGACTGAGGCCACAAAACGACCGATCTTGGAGCTAACAGAGCCCGGGGAGAAAAGAGTGGCAGAGCCCATGATGGGACAAGGGAGAAGCACCAGAATCTGAGGGAGAATTGTCAGCACGTCAAGAGGAGGGGTTGTGTGCCAGTGGAAATGGGCAGTCAAGGATTTGACTCAGACTCCCTGAGCCAGGCTTTGGCCCGGGGCATATCCGACTCCAACCAGAGAAGATCCACCGTGGAGGCGTCAGATAAAGCCTGGGGAGTGATAGGAGAGCAGAGGAATCCCACAAGGACTCTGACTGGGGCTTGAAACTGTGTCTCAGGTCAAAGTCTGTTTGGCTCCGAGATGTCAACACCAGGCTTTGTTAAAAGACTTGAATCCACCTGGAGAGGTTCTTTTTGTTCTGGATTTCTCCTGCAATAGTTCCACACGTTCTGCCCCCAGCTGGCCAGAGTGGACACTGAAATTAGTGATACAGTTGGAGGGGAGGGTCAAAGTCCACAGTGAAAGCCCCCTGAGTTGGGTCGTCTATAGGAGGGCGTTGCCAAAAACACTATTGACGTGTTGTAGTTTGGCATTAGATGTTTCTCATTAGATGTACTTCTGGCGATCAATGCCACGACTATGTGAGGTTGGTACACTTGCCTGACCTTGAGGCCAATCTGCAGAAATCCAGCTATTGTATTTAATAATGTTGAATGACAAATAAAATTGTAAAACAATAGAAGTTGTGAAGTTTATGGTTTCCCATCAAAAAACTAGAGTGAACGCTGATTTCTTATGACTTGGAACATGGAACACAGTGTGTTTATTCTGAACTCGTGGTAACATATGAGGTTAGTTGGGAGCTTAATGATGGGAAATGCCGAAAGTTATGACCCAAGCTCTTTGCTCAGTTTTGTATTGAGCCTATCTGGGCGTCATTATTGAAAGTCTTTAGGGGTTCACAGTGTTCCAGGGAAATCGGAACAATTAGGGAGAGAAAGTGAATTTTCCTGCAGTTGATATTTTCAAATGGTCACTAAATACACAAGCCAATCTGGCTCCATGATGTTCGTGTGAGAATCTGCACAGATAGTAGGTAACAGACTTTTAGGATCTGAGTTGGGATTTAAGAGGCATACATGGAAAAATGAGAATCAGAGAGGATGTTGAGTGGATACTTGGTCGTACATTTGAAGGTAGGTAGCGACTGGATAATAGACCTGGAATTAGGGAGCAATCCCCACTCTGGCTCAGGAATCTATCGTGAGGCATTTATGAGTATCAACAGACAACAGGATAAATGTGATTTTCGCATGACAATTCATAACTGTAATGTCACGATGCAGTTCAAATTAAATCCTCTATAAATACTACAACAAAAGCCCTGTAATGGGGCTCAGCAGCGTGCAGTACGAGGATTTATATCTCACTCCAGGCGTCGACGACATTTTAAAAGGTCGCCGTTAATATTTGGTTCTTATTTAGTTATAATGGTTGAATTTACTTCCTGCATTTTTTTCTGTCTCTTCCACTTAGCTTGACAGCGCGTCGGGAGAGCGCGATGAAAGGCGAAGCTAGAGAGAGATCACTAGAAGAAGGAGAAGACAACGAGGGAAAGTGGAGCCAGATGACAGGCAGATGATGGAGGGGATGTCTGATGGCATCTAATTACTCTGATAGCTGACAAGCCGACTGCCAAACCAGCAGATGAACAAATGAGAAGCAGACAGGAGGAAGGACGAGAGCGAGTGATGTCAGAGTGCAGGGGCACATCTCCGCACCTTTGTTCCCCGAGCCAAACTATCCCGAGGTGCTCCATTCACTGCTGCCTGGAACTTCCCTCGCCGCATTTGTTTTGCTCATTTCATGGCAATCGTATTCCTCCTCATGCCTCGTAAACGCTCGCTGATGATTAATAGCTCGAGTTCCACTCTGAGCTCTATTTTTTTTCCTTCGCCGAGGCCTCCAGTGGGAGTCAATGAGGCGTTTTACGTGTCGGTGGGTCGCCGTCCACGTTACATGTTTGACGTGTCACGCTTTGTTAGAGTCTAAAACGCGTGTTTTGGAGCAGCTGTTCGACCGTAGCGAGAGGGCGTCCGTGCGCGCTCACATGCACACTTTTATCCCTCTCAGAGAGAGCCAAAATGGTGTGAAAGATAAATAAAAAGCTTTTAAACTGTCTGCAGGATTTTAAAGACAGGAAATTGGAGAGAAGATACAGACTCCATAAGTGGAAGACGCTCACACACACGGTCAATGTCATAAATGGGAATTTAGTTCAAGCATATGCTAAGTGCTAGCGCCTTTACACAGTCACCAGGATCAGTTGTCATTTTACTGCTCATAAAGTAACCAAATGTGAACTTCCTGCTTCCACAATGCTGTTGACAATCTGTGATATAATGGAGTCAAGAAGATTTGGCTCAGTCTTCCCATTAGATTTGCTCCAAAACCTCTGTCGCAGTTTGTAAACTTTCCCAATTCACAGACAAGCTAGCAGATCTTCTCTAAAGCCCCTGACTATTTCTTCATTCCTTTACGCCATTTGACTCTTCTTTTCTTTAATTCCCTTCAAGTTGTCGGGCACACACTTCAAAAGAGTGGACCGGGTCAAACTCCAGAAAAGATGAGCAGACCATAAAGCCCAGATGAATCCTGAGCAGGCAGATGAAGATTCACATCCTATTTATGTCACCAGGTTTGATGCTCAACAGAGTTTCCAACCCCGAAGCTTAAAGAGAGAGAGAACCAGAAACACATCCAGAAATGCACAAATAATTTAGCGCAGCTTTTAATAATGAAGATGTTTGCTTCTAATCAAGAACGCTTCTGCAACAAGAAACATGAAACGGAGTAATGTGACAGCTGCTATGCAAGTATTTACTGCTGGGAGAAACGATATTCAAGTTGTTTTGAGTCCGCTCCAGCTTTCATGTTAGGAAGAACAAAAGATCAGATGAGAAGGCCGGCTCGGACCCGGGCTCCACTGGGACTGTCAGAGTTAATCCACGGGCAAAGACGCCGGTTGGGAGCTGAAATAACAAACGACAAGAATTGAATTTTGCAAAATGTGTCCCAGCTTGATTGACGCTTTCCACAATCAAATCAAAGTGCTGACAGCTGGGATTCATTTCCCGCAACTGTTGTGGTTTAGCGACAGAGAAGTCCACTAATGGGAGCGCGGCAGGAGAACTCTGCGAAACACAACATAAAGAGCGCCGTTTTCTTCTGACGTCAACAAAGACGAGCATTTGAAGCTCCGCCGTTATTTGTTTCTGTTAAACCAAATGTTGTCAGAAGTTGACGAAAAGTAGGAAATTGAAAACGCACCGCAAAAATTCTGGGTGGTTCAGTCGAGTCGCCCGCAGCGCCGGCGTCTGCCAAACCACAGAGAGAGTCATTCAGTGCGGCGTCTATTTCCTCATTAGTTTGTCATTACCTCGTGACAAGTCGTATTTCAAGAGCAGAACCGTGAGTGTTCAGCAGCGCTAACATGGAAGAATATCAGGAAGAATAAGACAATTATCGTGCGGCAGAAGCTAGCTACTTAAGTCAGACGGTCTGGAACAACAAGAAGAGAAAGAGTTTGGCTAACAAACTAACATCTCCTCAAGAAATCGGCGCCACCAGCGAGAAGTTAAGAGCAACATTTAGTGGCAGAATGGCCCCCGGGTGTCAGTAATGCATAATAAAAATACAAACTATCACTAATTCAGAAGCACATCAGACACAGCTAGTGATGGGTGGATGAGGTTTCATGTCCTCATTTTCAGCACTCAATAGGTGGCGCTCATGGCTTAAAAAGGAGGTGAGGTTTTTATACAGATGACTGTGGCCTCGAGAGAACTCTGAAAATGAAGTCACTGTTTCATCAACCAATCACAGCAGCTCATTCATGATGTTTTGAAATGTGCTTGATCATCATGGCCGGTCCAATCTATAGTCACAGATGTGTGAATCACAGAGGGCATCAAACACCAAACATACAGTCTTGGTCAAGGGACCAAACAGCAACAGCAACTACAATCTGTTTCACTTAAAATCATTGGCACCACCCATCATGCATTGCAGCTCACGCTCACCACGATGACTGAAGTTGAGCTGAGTGGCCCAACTGTAACAGTTCTGTGAGTCAGTCCGAGTTCTCGAGAGGCACCGCTGTAGCCTGGCGGACCCGGAAGCCGTCCACTCCTGCGTCTTTGCAAGAGGAGACTGACACCTCCTCTTGTCATCATCAGCTGGTGCAGCCTTTTTTCTGATGTGTTTACTTACCAAGCCATTGTCAAGGATACAGTCTTCCTTGAGGCACTCAGTACTTCCTTGGTCCTGGAGACTGGTCTCGTTCACAGACCACGTGCAGACAGGTGGTCTGTCCTGATGGGTGGCCAGTGAAACTGAATACAGGACTGTGGTGGACCCATAGATTCCAGCTCTACATCCATCACTTATTACCGGATATCCTACAGGACTAGTTCACCCGAGGGGGCTAGGGTAAGACCGGGGTAGCGCCACCCACCCGCTGCTCCCCACTGGAGTTGATTTGTCAGGAAATGTCAGACAGTCCAGGTCAATACGAAGCTTCCAAACCTGCATACCCATCTGAGATGTTTCCAGTCCAGAGCCACCATGAGAAGCATTGCAGTGCTGACACTGTTTTGCACAGATACATTGCTAAATCCTTCTGAAGAACTTAAAAGGAGGATGTTTGTGTGTTTTTCTAACCTGCGTTGGATCTGCGGCCACCTCCCGCTTCAATCCTGCAGCCGGAGTTTCATTAAAGCATGCTTTTAACTTAATGCACGATCTTATCGCGGCGCGGCGCCCGGGTCAGCTCCTCGCTGCTGTTTTTATTATCACTTCTAATCTTCCTCCGGTATCTCCTGCAGCCCCTCCATCCTGTTCTCCGCTCTCACTCTCCCCTCATCCCATCTACCGTGCAAACTCGAGCATTATCAGCTGTGATGTGTTGGAGCGCCTTAAAAGGCAGAAACAGTAGATGGTGTAGGCCCAAGATATCCGCTGGACTCCCTCCACCTTTTGTTACGCCCTCCTTTCTCATCGCTCCGTCCACAGTTTGTGTTACAACATCTTCGTCTTGTTCATATTTTCTTTCTCGGAGTCATCCATCATGCGCTGTCGCCGGCGGTCAAGACATTGTCGTGTAATTATCTCATATCTATGCGAATATCCTTGTTCTATTCTAGAGCTGCGCCGGGTTAAACGCCCTCTCAGAGCTGCTTTGACTCTTCTCTTCTGACTCTAAGTGCTTCATGTCATAACTCAAGCCAGGGGGAGACGTTTGATTGGCCCTCAGGCCCAACGGCAGGGCGGATCGCCTTTGATTCTCAGCTCAGTGGTAGCTGTCATTCTCATCCAGCAGCTGTGGCTGTTGAAAAACTTTGAAAGCGTTAATAAGTTTAAGACACCTATTTGGCTGGCTGCATGTAAATACACATTAAGAAATTTGAACAATACTTCTCATTATGAGCTTCGTTCTGCTGCAAGCATGCCGTTTTCATTTGGGGATCCACAGTGGGAGACTAACCCTTAACCACTGCGCAACTGGTGGCGTGTATCTGCCCACTGAGCTACAGGGTTGGAGTGAGCAGAGAAACAGTGGGGGGGATAATCAAGCCAACACTCCAGGCCCCGAAGGTCCAAATCTCCGGGTAAAAAAGACAACATCAGCTCTACAGGACGTATAATCCAGCCCATCTTCTTCCAATTCTGACCAAAGACCAACATTGTTATGATAAAGCTGCCTCCTTACTACGGGAGATATGTGTTTCTCATGTCGGGCCGGGGTCCCGAGCACCTGACACTTCAATGTTCCATCATGATTTATGCTGGCAATATGTTGTTGTTGTGTGCGTGTTTATTCAAAACAACATGACAATGAATGCAAAATTTATATAAAACTTGTCCAGCTGTGGTGGAAAAATTGCGTTTTCTTTTTTTTTGTCGGATTCCGTGTTTCATCTGAGAAAACCGCAGCACAGCTGGGCTTGCCAGAGAAGTCACAACAAGCAAGCAAAATAAGACGCTCGACATGAAAAGCTCCTGTCCAGGGGAGTTGGAAGGCATTAGACATTAAAAAAAGGCATTGAGAAAAACCCAATAATAATTCAAATATTCATGTACTAGCTGTCTTATTATTATGTTTGATTTTGTGACTCCTTTTTTGTTACACCATTGGCAATTATAAAAAAAATGGGAAGTATTTGAGAGGAATATCATTGATCATCCATTGTATATCTTGATGGTGTGAACTAAACTGAAGGTAGCCGCTGTCTCTGTCTCGGACTGGGCGGACTCTGGATTTCTAATAAAAAAATAAAATAAATAAAAAGATGGATTCTGGATTTTTGTTCGGGTTTATTGTGTCATTTCTTTTATATTTATGGGGGTTCTCAAATTGATTCACAAGAGGGCCACACTGGGTGCAAGTTCTGTTGTGGCTCACCAGGAGGATACCCAAATACCATTGAGGTCTCTGAAGACTGTTAGTTTCCCGACTGGTTCTGCTTGTTTCAGCTGCCACCTGATTGGTTTACTAGTGTGTGCTTGCACCCACAGCGGCTTATTTGTGGATCAGTTTTTTCCTTATATATACTGTCTTGCTCTTGTCTCTATCCTGACCTCCAAATATCTTGGTCACATCTTGGTCTTGTTCTCCATATGCCTGGGTCTTGTCTTGGTCTTGATAGTTGGTGTGAAAGTTGGTGTGGTGTTGACTGCAACACTAACTCAGACTACAACATAAACTGTACTGTGGTTGAGCTTGATGGCACTGTTCTGAAGGAATCATTTTGAACATTCCTCTTCATCCTGCTCTGGATAAACAGTGAAAATGTAACCTGACTGTTCATTCAGTCTTCTCAGCTGGTTAGCAGTAACTCGAGTCTCTTCCATGTTTTCAACCAATCCGCTTCAAGCTCGCACGTTATGGCGTGGAAAGTGGAGGAATATTTTTCTGCATTGTGGTGGCACATGGTGTCAGAGGTGGGATGGTTGAATTGGGCCAATGTTTGTAGAGCAACAGCAGAGGTGACAGACTACCCCCTTACGCCTTGTGACTGGGTACCTCTCGATAAGGTTCTAGATCACTCACAACTGCAGCGTGATGCTTCGTGTCTTTGTTGAGTCAGTCTGCACCGTAGTTTTCATTTCGGTCACCCTGTTTGTGTTAGCTGCCCTCACTTTCTCTATCATTTTTACAGAGAGCATGATGCTACACACAGAGCTGGCACTTGCACAACATTGTTGTGCAGCCGCAAATATTTTCTGGAAACCACTGTGTTTGTCATGAAGAGCAATCTGATGATAACAAAATGAGTGTAGGGCTTTTTATAATTTAACTTAATTTAACCGTCAAAAGACCGAGAGAAAGGTCGTCTGTAAACTTTCACAAGCGAAGATATCGAAGCTAAACACAGGATTTAGCTCAGATGTGAGCATTTTGCTGACATCTGTTCTGAGTTGAGCGCAAAACGTAAGATGCTCTGATAGTGTGATGAAGAGCAGCAGGGGTCACTGCGCGCATCAGTGTGGATTCAGACTTGATGCCGTTCTCACCGAAACCGCTGCTGATGTCGCAATGTGAAAGAGCGGCCCGTGCACTCCGCACTCAGCCCATCAATCACCACGGCGACCAGGCAGCAGGCTCCAGGAATCCTTCATCTCACACTGGTTTGGAGTTTTCTTGATGGGCGGACGACAGTTGACCGAAGCCAATGGCTGTTTTTCATTTCCTCTCTTTTTCACGTGAATGGCATAATCCAAAATCGGAGTGACACCATGGTCATGTGAAAATTTTGCATTTTTTATTACATATTTGTCATCTGACCTTTACATTGAGCTGTCATGTTTAGAGTTGGGTTGCGGGCCAAAAAAAGGGCTTTGGTCCTGAGGTAAACTCAAGTCTCTCCACATGATGCCGCAAGATGTGTCTGCGTATCATTTCAGTGAAAACAATACCATGCATAACAAAAGGCATCACTGCTCTGATCTGATCTAATCCCTTCTCTGCACCAAAAATAAGCTTTCTTCCATCATCCAGGGTCAAATAGAACACACATGCAAATCTACATGCCAAAAATGTATATTTTCAGTCCAGAATGTCACATGACATTTGCATCCAATCATTTGCTACCCTTCCGTCGGCCACATCTCTGGGACAAGAATTGTTGTGAACCCTCTCGCAAGATAGCCGCAGATCAAAAAGAGCTTGGTGCACGTTGAGTTGTGTAGTTCCCACCTGAGACTGCTCTCAGCAGAGAGGCATATTCGAGGCAGACTGGATGAGTTAGACATGGTGAGAGCAGTTTGACTTTTACGGCCGAGACGCAGAAAACACATCCAAGTAACTAGAGGCGGCGAGGGGCTGGAAACAATGAGATGTGTCAAAAAAGATGTAAACAGGGTTTGTTTTTAGTGCTTGAGGAGGGCGCTGGATTACATTAAGTTGAAGACTCCTGCTCCAAATGTTGCCAGGGGGCGAACAACTGCGCTGGAAACTGCTTCGTTTCAGCACACATGACTGTTTCCTAAATGAGTGGCCAGTAGTTAGAGAGGTTAAATAGACTCTGTGGTAAAAAGGCGCTCCACGCTGCTTTTATGGGTCTGTGTTGTCCCCCTGTGGAGAACAGCAAACATTACTGTAGCTGGCTCCACTGATGCCCACTGCGTGTGTGTCTGTCTGCCTGTGCTCGGCAGACCACCGGGACAAAGATGTGTCAAAAGAGTCATGTTATTAGATATGTTTTATGTTTGGTGAGACTCACCCGTCGTCCTGCCAACGCGCCAAACCATACTCACATTAATGTAAATTAACAACACATTGTGTGTGTGTGTGTGTGGGTGTGTGTGTTTCCAATTGACCTGCAGCCCCCTTAAAAGGAGTCCTGTGATGCGGCTGCTGTTTGACATAGTTTGAGAAATTCCTTCCTATTAGGCCTAATTATCATTCTTAAATCTGTTTCTACTTAAATCAGGTCCAGACAGCCATCAGTGATCTCTCACACACACACACTCACAGAGACAGCATCAAGAACACCAGGAAGTAATTTCAGTACACATCAAAACTTGATGTTTAACTGAGGTTTATTGCCATTTTGTTTTAAGATTTGCTTTATTGTGTGCAACTTAGCTGCTTATTTATCGTCTTCTTCCTCATGCTCTCTTGCTGCCCTCTACACCCGTTCAACCCTGGTGACACCTGTTGGACAGAGGCCTTTCCAGATCTCTGTACTTACTCTAAATTTCACCCCTCCTCCTACTTCCATGTCATTATATGCATGCATTCTGTCATCCTCTTCAAATCACTATATCATCATTATCCAAGAAACCTCCTCACTGACGTCCTCTGTCAGCCTATCCTTCACATTCTTCATAAACCCATTATATATTCCTATTTTTATTCACACCTCCAGCCATATAGTATTGAGGTTAATTTTTGGATACCTCGTGTGATACAAAAGAATAAATAAAATAAAAACAAATGATATGTATATAGGTGTAGTTTGTCTGTGTGTGTATATATATATATATGAATGAATGAATGAAATCACATGTACTTCCAGCGCAATACCTCATAAAGCTCGAGGAAACTACCTGACAAAAAATGTGTTGTGCTTTTTTTGAAATGAATTTCTTAAAATAGAAAATACTAGAAAATACTTCTAAAATCAGGTCTTCCAAAAGCGTCCTGAAAAAAAACTCAACTGTCTTTTGCAAGTACATGTCGTCGCAACATGAACCGTGCAATAGGTTCACCGGAGTTTTTGTTTAATTCGCGTGAAACGTACCAAATGGATCGATCGTTTCGAATTGGTTGAAATGCAGCGCAATTGCCACTGCTGTCCAGCAGATGTCAGCCTCCACCATGATTTGAGTCCAAAGGCTGCTCAGGCGCTTGCAAACTACACGCGTTCAACACATTACCCCAAATCAAACGGCGAAGACAGTGAAAAGATTTACTCGAAATTCACTGATTTAATGTGAGCTTCTCGTTGACATCCATGCATCAGCTGAAAATCCCCTGGTTACATGGAGGAGCCTCCAGCTGTCCGCTCCACTGTATGCCAGAAGAATGAATCCTCTGTCCCAAACGTGTCCACACAGCCATGTGCAAGTAGAGCAGTGAAACCCCAGACACATGTACACGAGTACAAGTGCTGGACATGTTCTACCGATTCAGTCCGATTTTGCATGAAACCAGGGGGTAAATGGTCAGTTTATCTACTTATTTATTGAGTTACCATCCAGGCCAAGACACTGATCTGCATTCAGTATTCTCATTTCGCAGTGCTGGATATTCCCAAGTACAGAAACCCATCTGTACAAAGACAATGATGCCGTTTGTTTGGTCGTGTGGAGCCAATTCTGCTGGGAACATGTGACACACACACGATGCATGGCTTCATGTTCAGAGGCCTGAAATGCATCAGATGATTCAGAGCAAAGAAACTCATGCTTGAATGAGAGATTTTCTGTAGCTGGAGGCGACGCGAGTCATCCGATCGGGATCCAGGCTAAACAGACAAAGACGGCACACTGCACCCAGGAGGCTTTGGTGCAACAGGAGGGTTCCAGGTGTGTGTCACCGCCTCGTTCATGCAGAACAATCGCGGGGGAGAAATCAGCGGTATAATCAGGAAAGATTCCTCATTCCAGGCATCTTGACCGAGACTGGTTTCAGCAACGTAATGCAGCTTCTTCCTTTTCATGACGCCTCAGAGCAGAGCACTGGAAGTGGAAGTTGGACTTGACTTTGTTTACACAAATTCTTCCTCAGCATACAGATTATTTATCACTCTTCAGAGTCCACGTGGGAAGGAAACCATCCGTTATCGTGGTCTACCAACTTAGACCCAGAGCATGTCAGGAAACTGTGTGGCTATTTTGTCTCCACACTGCTGACAAATGAAATTATCCCTGAGTGTTCTGAACACATGGACACTCATCCAGTCATGGCAGAATTGCTCAACAGTCCTGCCAGGGTTTGAACTGGACCTCCCTTGTTAGTGGATTTCCAGGCAAAATGATTTCCTTCAAACCGGTGGCCATCTCCACTAATATCGATCCCAACCTCTCAAGTGCCGCTGAAAGCATGTTGCTGTTCCCACTCGTGATCCATCCAGCCGTCTTACCACCTGTCTTTTAATTTACGGCATTATTTCTTTTACTTCTGAGCCATTTTCCATCGTATCACCCATTCACATGGGTCAGGAGGCTCCTACAGTACTGCACTGCTCAACCAGGCCATTGAGTGAATGGCTTGGGTCATGGGTTCGGTGTACATTCATGCACTCATAACCGCAAACTGTAGCACCCAGGAGGCAAGGTAGGAGTCCTACTGTCTGACTGAAACGGAATCATTGTTGGCTTTTGGGGGGAGGCGAGCTTTGCATTTGTCAACAAAAATTTTGAACAAATGTTGTTGTCAGTTTACCACTATCACATGAGGAATCCGAGACTTTAAGAAAAATGCTGCACGTGTGACTATAACCAGCACAAAACATAATGCAACATCAATGACAGACAAAAATGAGAATACTTCAGTTGCAAAAAAAAATCTAGACCTAAACCGAGTAAGATGTTTCTTTCATCAGTGGCTCTTCCTTCCTCACACCAGTACAACGTCCCACTGACCAATGATCGGTCAGATGGTCACATGACCCATCTTATGATCAACACCTCCAACCTGCACACCGTATTCCACCTTTCTCCAGGTGAGAACGGCTCGGGCATAGAGGCGGTGATCCTCATCCCGACGTCACATTCAGCGCGCTCACAAAACATTAGCATCAGTTGGACTGAAACACGCTAATATATCAATAACAGCAGCCTGCCGGAGGATGTGAGCGAACCCTGGTGAACTTTTCCCACCGTTGGGAGCTAGAGAGAATCACATCAGCAGGAGGCTGAGCTGACTGGATGTTCTCTGGTTCTCATGGACGTGGCAGGTTATAGGTGCGGTCAAATGCCATGTTTGCAGGTCCCCACAGCTGGAGAGGCCAAAGTCAAACAGGATTATTTCATTAAAATTGGGGTCGTGAAATGCTCGCTCACATAGATCCAAGAGCTGGAACAAATGCTATATGACCAAGGGCAGAGCCAGAAACGGATTCTGACAAATCGCAGTAGTTGGAAATAGAAAAAAAGGGAGCCATTTTCCGAGGGACACGGCGGGGAGCAGCCTTTGTGCCGCTCACCCCGTTGGAGCTGTGAACAAGCAGGACTAATGCTTCTGACTAGGAACGGGAATTATGAGGGAATTATTCCTGCTAAGCTGTCAATCTGACAGAGTTAATCAAGATTGAAGCCTAATGTTCTTTCCATGAAGGAACATTTAGCTGATGAGCCACACTTCAAAAGCAGGGCGAAACTTTTTCCAGACTTTTTAGACAGCTCTAAAACAGCTGAACATCGATCTAGAGACAGTGGGTAAGAGGCCACCAGTCTCTTCTGTGACATGGCGAGATAATAATCTGCTATAGAGATCACTGATGGTTTAAACTGGTGCACTGGAAAATTGTTTTGTTTACAGGTGACATCATCTCCCAGAATGTGACACCACAAGTCCAGGTCTGTCACAACAGCTGATCTATTTTGATCTCTTCTGGACCATAGCCAATTTAATGGTGATCATCAAGAAAAGCCATCTACAGTGTCTCATCTAGTGTCACTCTAGAGTCTGAGGGTGAGAATATATCAGTCAGCTGACCCTGGAACACGACAAAATGGAGGCCATTTCTGAGAACAGCCAAGTCTGGCCATCATTTCTTCAGCTGCTGGCCCCACAACCTGATGAATAAAGAAAGTGGAGGAATTTAAATAAATGTTGCAGCCTCTGAAAATAGTATTTCCAAGTTAAAGTGGTGTTCTGCAAGGTTCCTTTTGAGGCTCTCTAACATTTTATGATTCATATTACACTGGCTGTTTTTGCTGCCTTGAGTTAAATCTAATCACATAGAGTTGAAGGATTAAACTGGGTATGTTATACTGCACTGATGGGGTCGGGTCCATCATGAAGTCCAGCTTTGGTGGTGAGCGCCATAAGATGTCACCGCTGAGGAACCAACAGGGACAAGTCTGGAGTGGAGTGGATAAATGTGTTGACTAGGTTTGCCATTAACCTTGTTCAGAACACAATACCATGTTGCTCCATACGCCTGGGTGAATGGAAACCTTACTTGCGAGCAGCAGTAAAATATTCAATAATGAATTATCCACTGTCAACAAAATGGAACTAGAGAATCATCAAGATTAACTTGAAATGATCTCAAATATGAACCCTCAACCTGACCTCCAGTAACTCACTCCCATACTGTATGTATCTGTAGGATGGATGAACGACGTATGTTATGGAATGGAATGGACTTTATTTAATATAATGCACTTGTAAACGATTTAAATATGCATGAACGAATGTGATCCATCAGACAAAGTGATAATATTTTGATGAAATGGACCACTTTATTTCAGCATTTGATGTCAGAGGTCACATCCTTCAACCGCGAGTTCCCCCACAGAAATATTCAGAGTCTAATCCAATAACACTGAGGAAGCAAAATGAGTTGCATGAGGATTTGATCTGCGTCACTTCTCGACATGATCATCAGGGACACGTTCCAAACTGAATCGTTATCTGATGTTGACAGTTTTTCAGCCGGCGTGGACAAAGCCTGACACGCACGATTGACGGAATTTTGGTTTGTTTACACTCACTGGCGGTTATTTGAGCCTGGTGTTTTCAGACCATGACGACAAAGGGAGTCGATAAATCATTAACTAAGACAGTTCACCGCTGGGAGTGTTGAGTGCTACCCACGTGCTTCATCATTATTGTGAGCTAAAAAAAAAAAAGTAATTCAGATGTCAATCGAATAATAATAATAATAATAATAATAATAATAATAATAATAATAATAATAATAATAATAATAATAATAATAATAATAATAATAATAATGATAGTGTGTTATTTGGATGTAGCTACTTTCACAAACATCGATTTAATAAATCAGAATTTATTTCAAAATCAGAAGGAAGTGCAGCTTGATCTGCTTCAGGGGCGTCACTCCCTCGTGTTGGGTGACGAGAGTGTGGCGGCTGTAGGAGTGACTTTCCTCCACCCTGCTGAGGCGGTAAACCCCTGGAAAGAGGGAGGGAATTAAAAGTCAAATTAGGAGAAAAGGGGGGTTGTCTGTCATGAAACCTGAGAGAAAAGAAGCCTGGAAGCGAGCACGCAACCTTCACATCAGGGGAAGGAAAAGGAGGAACAGGACTTCTCTATCCTGCCTTAGATTGACTTGTGTTCCTTTCCACATTTTTCCCACTTCGTCGCCGATACAGTCTGAAGTAAGTACGTGTTTGTGACATTACGTGTGAGTGGTATGACGTGTAATTCGTGTGTGGAGCGCGACTGACCGGCTGAAACACGTGGCATTGCAAGTATTTGTATTTGTGTAATTTGTTGTTTGCAAAGGGTGCAAACAAAGCATTTTTAAACATATTTATTCATAATTTGTCGCGTACCAAACCCTTTCTTTTTTCCCCCAAAGATAATAGGAAATGCATGACCAGATAAAGAACAGACCGAATCCTTCACTGACTGGGCTCAGTTGTATCAAACCATTGTGTTGTGCTCCATGCCATGAGACAGAAATCTGTCCTTGGAATGCTTTCTTTTTAAACATTGCCGTTCAATGAGGCATAATCTCCGAATGCACGTGAACGCATCCTCCACTTTTGGATACTTGCCGTCTGTTTGGTTGCGCCACGTGACCGGCGGAACGGACGGGCCCCGCGGTTTCAGTAACCGGACCCGAGTTGAGGTCATGCCCGCAGAGAGACAGCTGCTCCGGGGGTTGGGCTTCGCGCACTCCTATACTCCTCAAAAGTTTATGTTCTTAGAAACTCGTGAAAATAAAGAGTTTGTCCTGCGTCCCTTTGAGTCCTGCGGAGTTTGATAAACAGGAGTGCGGAGCGGCCAAACGCATCGAGAGCAAGAGCAGGCGAGGTGTGTCGCTCCTTAGCTTTAGTGTCATTCTAACCTTCATTTAAGAAGGTCGAAAGCCTCATTGAGATTGAAAACTTTTTACAAGAGAAATCTGGTCAAGCAACAAAGTAATTCAAAAATAATAATCAAACAATTATTATGGCTTTTGCTATCTAGTTTATGCCTATGAACCTAATTTAATTTTGAGGAGACAATTATTATTAGATTAGACATATGTAATGTTGCATCAGATCTGTCAGGTATTTCAGGAAGCCACCTCCATATATGGTGTTGACTAGTCCTCACTCACACACACACACAAACCTTTCGTCCTCGCAAGTCCCTGCTAACCTGTTTCTTTCTGTCCTGTTCGCTTTAGAGCGTGTTGCAACACCAGACTGCCACATTTGGGTGACTTGGTGTCAACAGTGTGTTGCGTCTGTGAAAGAACTGAACAGGCGGGAAGAGAGGAAGCAATGTGTGATAAGGCAGTTTATGTGCCTAAAGGACGCGCGGACACTCTGATACCAGCAGAATTTGAAGACCATGCTAAAAATATGTGTCTCTACAACCCTTTTTCA
Organism: Synchiropus splendidus; assembly: GCF_027744825.2. Lineage (NCBI taxonomy): Eukaryota > Metazoa > Chordata > Actinopteri > Syngnathiformes > Callionymidae > Synchiropus > Synchiropus splendidus. The sequence goes on from NC_071344.1 coordinate 3,773,130, forward strand.
GACTTATGTTGATATTTTTGGAACAACTTTGCCATGAATGGGAACTTCCCGGAATAATTGTATGAGATTGAGCTCCGAATCCTAAATAGCATGGACAAACTGGAGTGCGTGTTTTTGATCCCGCTCATCAATCCAGCATCGCAGTTTGTAGACCCAACTTGTGGCGCAACAGTGGATGTGGAGGCCAAATCAGTCATGGGCAGTAGAGGAAGATTACGAGTCATCATTCAGAAACTTGGCTTCTTTGCTTGGCAAGTCGAGTTGGTCCAGGATGGCAGAGATTTGGGAAGAAGCTGGCTGAACTGTGGGAGAATGAAAATACACTTATTAATATTGGGTAAATATAGTTGAGAAAAAAGAGAACAAAAAGTTAAAGATGAATTATTGTATTTAAAAACAAGATGAGGTGTGTGGCGCGATATATGGAGGGAACCCCCACTTTTTCAAAGTTGTCTGTGGTCACTGGTCTGGATAATCCCATTACACACGCAGCACACACGTCACTGTCCGCTTAGATCTTCATCCAGAGCCCCAACTGATAAAACACCCTCATTAAAAACTGCTGAAAGTCTTTCCTGTTTCTGGCCGTGACCTCCCTGCCACCTGCCCCCTCTTCCTCCCCATCCTTCCTTTCCTCCTTGTCCTTTTCCTGGTTCACGCTCACAGGAGGTTACATTTGGAGGCATGTGACTTTTACAGATTTTGAGTCGCAGTGACCTGCGCAAATAAACCACTGAGCAGATTACATTTGGCTGCAGTGTGTGCTGGGGAGCATGTGTGGGCCGACCTGTCGGACACTGTTACATCATCATTATTTCTAAAGTTAAGGGCTCAGTTTGACTTTGTAACAGGACGCTTGAATATAAATGGTTTGGCTAATCTGCCGTGGCTCATTCATCTGAATGAGCGGGCTGTAATCTCGCTCTGTTCTGATGTAAATTGTTGTCACCCCTGGGCTGTTTTCAGATGTAAATGTCAAACTTATTTTGATGCGGTGTGACTCTCAGAAATTGTTTCCCTCTGTCACAATCACTGCAGTTAGGGAGACCCGCACCGCAGGGGCGGTGACGAAGACTGTTAGGTGCAATCTGTCAGATACCAAATGGCAATTTACAAGACAAAGAGGGTCGACAGGAGCATTAGTTGGGTCTATGTGAAGACTTCCCCTTTGTCTTCCACGTGTCCTTGTACCTGGTTCCTCCACTTCCAGCATGTCACCTTCGTTCTCAAGTGGATATGTTTGTCTTTCTCACTCATGATGTGGCTTTGACTTTAAGTGCATCTCACCACAATACAAGAAGTGGTGTGTTGACAAAATGTGTTCTGGAAATAACTAAAAAAAGCAGAAAAATATGAGGCTGAGTGAAGGAGGTACGTCTTTACATGTGAATAATCATGACAAAATAAAAAATAAAAACAGCGTTGCATAAAATAAAGTTTAGTAAAAGCCGATATTTAGTAATAGTACATTTTTATGCAAAGAAGGAAATGGTTGCAATTTAGAAATAAATACATGTCAAGACATAAAATGTCTTGCTAAATTTCTAATAGTTAAATAGCGAAAAAGTGAGAATGTGAGAAGTAAAAGTGAGAAGAAAGCTCTTGAATATAGAGTATTCGTAAACAGAGGCTAGGACAAGGAGAGTATCGTCTTATTTAACACAAGAACACCAACAGGCAAAACTGAGGGCGTCACCAAACTGGGAATGAAGACCTGAAGCAGAGAATAAAGGAAGGGTTGGTAAACAGAGAGAACAAACAACAAAATGTTACTGGTAAATGGAAAATACACTGCGAGTCAAACATATGGAGCAAAAGTATCACTAGAACAAGAAAGTCAAAGGTGTGTGGCAGTCACAGAAACTGAATAAAACTCATTCCTCTGAGAGGCTAATTGACCAGCATGGGAGTGAAGCTTGGCTGGGGCGTTGAGAGCAGGTGTGTTGACAGTCTGCTCAGTGCCAGGTGCCTGCCATTAACAACGCCAACACAAATGCACAAACTTGACAATTAGAGTGGATTTGATCAAATGATGACTAGTTGTTTATTGTTGATTTGTATATTTACTATAAAACGGCGTGAGAGCTGCAACAAAAACTACTGGTTATGAGCTATATATATATATATATATTGTCCACGGGAAATCAAAAAACCATCAGTTAATTGGGGATATGTAGTTCAAAGGAGCTGAAATTGTTATTTCACCAGTGGTGTTCATCTTCTTGTTGAGTGTACTTGTGACTCCAGTTCAATGGAGAGCCCAAACCGGTGGTCACGTGAGGTGAAGCTTGGGTGGGCGTGGTCAGACTGTATCAGCGGAGTGGCAGCTATTATCTCCGGCGCACACTTCCCATCCAGGAGGCTCCTCTGGTCAGCAAATAAACCGCCAAATCAGCAACCACGCCGACATTTAACCTTCCTCTGAGCGGGTTAAATAAACAAGTCCAGTCGACCAATCACACGTCTTATTTGGATTTCAAATGTGCTGGTCAGACTGGATGCCGTGTTATATGGCGTGATCCAGAGGAATATGCTGACATGCTGTCTTCAACAAAAATGTGCATTCGATTGTATGTTTTTCATCGATAATTGATTTGTTTTTTATTTTTTCAGCGCAGTGATGGCGCCCACTCTGGTGCAGGCCTACAGGAGGCGCTGGTGGATGGCAGTGACGGCCGTCATTGAGAACCTGCTGTGTTCCGCGGTGTTGCTCGGTTGGGGCTCCCTGCTCATCATGCTCAAGAGAGAAGGCTTCTACTCCCACCTGTGCTCAGGTACCAACAGCGCATCGCACTTGAACAGAAAAATCGCAGATGAAGATTGTCTGGTGCCCTGGGAGCTGAGGGCCAGGTTTAGAGCAGGACTGCCCAAACTCTTCCAGAAAGGGTCACAGTGGGTCCTGGTTTTTGTTCAAGTGTAACCAACAGGTGACAACTGAAACAATCTTCTGTTAGAGTGTGTGCTTGTTGGGTTTGAACCTTGGCACTTGAGGACCGGTTTGGTCGCCCCTGGTTTCGAGTGTTGAGTTGGAGGTGGCAGCGACTGGAAGCCACTGCATGGAGGGAAGTGTGAGCTGCTGAAGTCAGGTGGCCCAACAAGAGGGGGGTTGATGTCATGATGTTGCTCAGTTGTGATCGAGTGTCACGCAGGTCCGGTCAAAGTGACCAAAGAGAGTCAACAGAGACACTGAGGATTGGGTCAGAAAAAGAGCTGAAGCTGGCAGCCGCAGAGTCTTGGTTTCGTGTCTGTGACACCAGCCACATTTCGTGAGAGGCTCTGACCTAGTTTAAAAAAAACTCACCTTAATAATAATCACCTTAATGACCTTCCATGTTCCCAAATGGTAATTACACTTCCTTGTCTGTGATGGCTGACAGCCAGTGCCAGGTGCGGAGAAACAGTACACTACATTTAATGATGTGTATGATTAATATGTGTGAATGGAATATTTGTTATTATATTGGAGGACAATAGACTAGCATCAAGGTACTGGTGGGTCACGGCAACTCAACCTCATCAAATAAAGTTGTCGTTTACATTGTAAAACGGTCAGTGACATTAGGAGCAAACCAGATGCCACGCCGTTCTCGCTCTGAACTGCAGCTTCTCTTCCAGAGAACGACTCGGTGGTGCTGCCCGTGGGCAACTCCTCCGGTGGTGAGGCAGAGGAATGGCTGAGCTGCGTGGACCAGGAGGAGATGTTGAATTTGGGCTTCACCATCGGCTCCTTCTTGCTCAGTGCCACCACGCTTCCCCTGGGCATCCTGATGGACAAGTTCGGACCACGTCCCATCCGCCTGGTGGGCAGGTAATGGCGTCATATCAGTCGCCTCAAAAGGTTTATGGAAGCGAGTTGTTGGCTGCCACGTGAACTGCACAAGCATTTGCTTTACTTTCACCACTGCATTCAGCCAGGTCTCACATAGTAAATTCCACAGAAGTGGATGGGTGGCATTCCCAGAATGGGAGTAGGTGCTCCATTGTGAGTCGATGAATGGATGTGGGTGTGGTCAATCTGTGTGGGTGTGTATGCATGTTATTACATGACTGTTATATGCTGAAATATTTTCTTAATAGTCTCAATTTTTAAAGGTCAGTAGGCTAAGTACAGTTGCCAGAAGGATTTTCTGATTTGGACTTTCCCAAACAAAACACATCTACGTGGACTGTTGACTGACACAAAACTGGTTAAATTCTTTTAAAACTTTTATCCAATCATTGACTGCTTTCTTTGGGAGGAAATATGAGTGCCCAGAGGAACCTTGCTCAAGAACGCTCGGAGGTTATATAAACTGTGATCATATTTCAAGCCAAACTTCAGAGGCAGAGCTCATAAAAATAAACCATTAACATTTTCAAATTCACTTTGAACTTATTATAAAAGCTCCTGTCTAATAATGCATGCCTCTGGAACCTGTTAGTCATTATTTCAAACAAACCACACCTAAACAACAGTTGAGCCTCTGTGGCTCCTGAAAGAAAGTGACAGTATTCATGATGTCTTCAGGCTTGACACATGCTTCGCGTCGATCATACAACTGCTCCCTGCCCTCTTTCTGCAGAATAATATTTAATATACAAACTTTCGGCCTCAGTATTAGCAGAAACATCGCTGGTTCAAAAATCAGTGTTTGTCAGTGGGATTGACCTTCTACTCTGACCCTAACCCTCATAGGCTCTGCCCCTTTCACTCTCACATGAATGTTCTTCTTGAGCAAAGCAGCTATGGAACTTGAGATATTCTGTTAAAACTGGTGTGAAATGAAATGAAAACATGACTCAACATGAGTTTGTGTGACTCACAGCTTCTGTGTAGCTGCCACATCAAACAAAGACGTGTCTTTATCTGTCCACAGTTCTTGTTTTGCGTCGTCTTGTATAATGATGGCGGCGTCCTCCTACAACCCTCAGAGTAAGTCACCCTGACACTTCGGAAAACTGCATTCAGGCTGGAACGTCTCTGCAAAACCTTCAGTTCTGATGCGAACTTTTGATCCTGTCCGCAGCTTTGTCAGCTCTCATCTTCCTGGCTCTTTCTTTGAATGGTTTTGGAGGAATCTGCCTGACCTTCACCTCCCTCACGGTGAGTCACGCAACAGTTGTAACAAGAGTTGTTTCAGTGTTGATCGACACAATATGAGATAACTCATTCATAAAATGTTCAGATGTCGTTCCCACAAGAAAGGAGCTGAAACATTTTGGTAGCTGAGTCTAGGGATGTTGTGGTGCCTCAGCTGAGGAAACAGTGTGTGTGTTACGTGGGGTTGTGTTTGTTGACATCCCAGCAGACATGTGTTTTAGCGTGTGATGTGTCAGCTGGCACCAGCATTATCAAGCGCGTCCTCAGTGTCCTGCCAGGTATGCTGGTCCCCGCTTGTGTTAGAACAGCATGTGTTTGCATTCGAGCTGCACATGACTTTCGGCTGGTGGAAAGTGTTTCCACCAATAACAGGCCGCAGTTGACCACACACCCTCCATCACGCCGGCCCACTCACCTCCGTCTAAAACAGCCTGTTCCTCTCTTCCACCCCGACTGTCAAGTCAGAGTGCTTTTAACTCGGCATGACTGTGCACACATGTGGACACACTTAGCTGTGTGAGTGGAGCCACGAGAAACAGATGTGCAGGAAGTTAAATGTACAGCTGCCCTTTGAGCAGTTTTACTATGCTACAAAACAGTCAGACTTTAATAAACAACAGCATATAGTGCGCCATAATAAAACAACAGTGTTTTCACCGATCATTTTCAGTGAACATTTGTTTGTGTTTACAATTGAAATGGAGTAACAATTGAGGTTTACGTGATGTAGCTCTGTGTTATATATCATTATTTGTTTTTAAATTGTGTAGCATGTAGCAAGTACAAATGGGTGAACTTGTAAACTTGAAGTGACGTAATCCAAGATTGATTTTTTTGTTTTTATTTCAACATGGTGACCCATGATAGCCACTTTTTTTGCTAGCATATGGGCAGTGCAACTCGCACATGGGCAGTCACCAGTTTCTGGATAAATGTATGATAATTTTACAGCCAACTGAAATCTGCGAAAACTGGTTTATTGTGGTTAATATGCCTGGCTAAAGGAGCCAGTTTTACGTCATCCTACTTTCCAAGCCAACGTGTTGATGCTAAGCTAACCTAGCCTAATGCTGTCCTTTCCCCTCCGACCTACTACTGAATCACTTCCACGCTGTTGTTGTTTGTATTTCTATCCTTCCTAGGACTCTTGAAGGTTTCTCATTGACATAACCCTTTCCCCAGCCTTTCATCCTTCGCCAAACCATCCAAAACACATGGCTTCAACCAGGACTCTGACGCAAACTAAAACCCAATTATTATGACGTGGTTATTTTGAAGTTTTAACCCTCAAATTTAGGTTCAACCGGAAAAATGGTCCTCACTAAGTGTCCTCACAAGAAGGAGCTTTACCAAAAAATATTTTTTTGTCAGGAATTTGTCCCCACGAAGTAGGATAAACAAGGCCACGCTCACAAGCACCATCTTCACCCTTTCCCCAGCCTCTCACCCTAAATCTACCCATTCAAAGCAAATGGCTAAACTTAACCACCTTAACCAAACTGAAACCCAATTACTATGACCCAGTTATTTTGAAGTCTTCATCCTCAAATTGAGACTTAACCTTTTGGGGTCCAGCAAAAGGGCTCCACTACGAGGTGTTTTTCACGAAAAACGTCCCTCACTTGGGTAGATAAAGTCTCACACACACAAACATACACACAATTTACAACAATGACTGCAGCTCAAATTACAATGACCGGAATTTATTGTTCCTCTATTTCCCGCCATCATCAGGGAAATAGCACCGTGACACAGAAACGTCACCAATAATGTCGACAAACTTGTTAACATTTTGAGTCATACAAAAGTTGCGAAACTAGTGGGACAGGAAGCATTAGATGGCCTAGCTTCTGTGCATGTGAAGAAGAAACGCTTTCTAAGTCAAATCTCATTTGAATGGAGACTTCACTTCAGTGGCCCATGTCTGTGAACTAAGCAAGTGAAGCTCATGGCCACAGCAAAGCCAAAATTGAGCGCAAGAGTGGAGTCCCAGCAAGTCAGGGTTATCAACCGTACAGTCATGTATTTATAGTCATAGAAAATAACACGGTTCATGTCCTTGATATGAACACATTTCGGGCACCTGACCTCGATGCAGCTGGTGCAACACATCGGTGCCAACACTTTGAAGGTCTTGGGTCACACATTCACACTGAAGGAGTCAAGAAGAAGCCGTCGCAAATCATCTGTGGTTTTGTGTTGCCTGCTGTGAGCACCGCAGAGACAAAACGCTGCAGCTGCGGCGGAGAGGGAGATCAGTCAGAAAAGAAGAGGAGAAAAAGACTCCCACCTCCGTCCTTTCATCGTGCTTGTTATTGTTTATACCCCACTGGAGGCAATTGAGTTGATTATATTTATTGAAGGTAATGGATCGGAGCACACTGTGTCATTGTGCTTCTCTATCACATGATATTAGACCTGATCCAACCTCGCCTCACCTCCTTCACCTTCATCTTTGTTGCATGCATTTTTATTAACAAGCAACTGTGAGGTGTAAATAGTGAAACATTAAAGACCAATAATAAAACAAATAGATCATTTTCTAAGCAATAGTGTGGTCACATGACTTGGGGTGCACCATACAAACCCATTGACCTGGTGTGTCCCACATTCATGTGCCAGTTATTTTCACCTTTCCGTCCTAAATTAAGCCACAGATTTCATCCAATATTCCCTCTCAGAGCTCATTAGGCTACTATTTGGCCTAATCTCCCGGCAACCATTCACTTTATTAAACCTGCTGCCAAAGTCCCGCAGCGCTCAAGTCAGTGAGCACCGCAGGAGCCGGGTCTAAACTGATTAGTCACGACGAGTGCACCGCAAAAAAGCTCAATTTGTGTGTGACTTTTCGACACCGGTTGACCTGTGTGTGTGTGTGTGTGTGTCGGTGCGGTCACGTGTTTCCATCCACATCTCCCTGTCAGTCAGAGAGTATGTGAAATATGTCATTTGTCCGACCCAACAGGACAGTGGTGGGAATCGCGCCTGCTGGTGGCACATGCACAGACACATGCCCCATCAGTCAGCTGACAGCTGGCACGGCTGGAATATACATCTTTGAACAGGAGCGAGCGATGCAAACTCCCCTGTGTGCTCAGAGGGTCCTCTCGTCTACGCTCGATAAATCTCTGCTGTCAGAGACTCCGGCCCTCCGCTCCTCACGCTCAGATGTATTCTCAGAACAGATGAATGAGGACGAGTGTTCTTCTCCATGTTTTTCTGGACTCTCCCAGACAAACTGTCTCAACAGCCTTTTTCCTGCCCGCCCTGGGACTGACCTCACGTTTCCCCCCGGCCGCACAAACACTTTCGCCAGCCTGCAAAAACACTGATGGTCACACGATCGAGGAGGCAAATCTAAACGCCCAGCTTTGCTCACCTTTCCCGAGTGCCGCGGCTGGAGGAGTGCCGGAGTGGCGTAATACGCTTCCTGGAGAAACCTCAGAGAGGAGAAATATTATTTAACAAGTGTTTACTTGTTGTGATGCTGGGAATGTGTCCAGCTACTTCACTCCCAAAACATTCAGCAGCCATTTTCTGTTGACTAAGCTGAGAATGTGGACTGTTAAATCTAAGTATGTGCTTTTGTTCAAGCTAAATTCCCATAAATGTCTCGCTTGTTGCTGATGCCAGTTTGTTTGCAAAGATGATGTCACAGCAACAAGCCTGTTAGCACCTGCAATGTCAGCCCGCATTTACCAGCAACATCAAATAAATACCAATATTGTTGACACAGTCGAACTGATGTGTATCAAATGACGTGTATTTCAGGATGTTAGCCATTTTTGTCATCATTGCTACTTTCTTAGCACCTTCAAACTGAAATGCTAACTCCGCTAACGCTAACTTTTGTTCCGTTTATTCAGTTTGGTGTCAGTCTCACGAGCAGTCGAAAACCAGTTTGTCATTGACGCTATAACTGTGTCAAATGATTCAACCTCTTCTGAAGAGACATGATGGGATGTCTGAGATGTAGCAGGCTACTTCTGCTCATAGTTGAGAAAGAATAGTGAGCTTATCAAGCTACACACTTAAAACCCACACATGTGATCGGGAATCATGATTGACCCACTTCACCACTGGATCAAAGGACACCGGCTACGCTGGCTACAATAGGTCATTGTGGCGTGGGCTAATCCACTTACTACAGTAAATAGGTCGACCTGATATAGGATGTGTTTGTGCCTGGTGCCTGCTCACTTTCCCGCCGCGTCATGTGTGCCCTTGAGCTGGGTGAACCCCCTTGAGTGACTTTTTAATCCTGATGTAAAGAATTTCAGCGACTGAGTTTCTGCTTAGTGTTGTCCTTTGAACTGAGAGCCATGTCCAAGTGGGTCATGATGCTTTTCTAATTCTCTGGATTGCGTAACAACTGTTGAGTTTCCTTCAGGAATGTGTTTTTTGTTTTCCCCGTGCAGCTCCCAAACATGTTTGGAGCCCTGAGCTCCACCGTCATGTCGCTGATGATCGGCTCCTACGCCTCCTCAGCTGTCACCTTTCCCGGAGTGAAGGTAACTTTGATGTCATCTGCTGAGAGCCGACATGCTGCACGCGGCAATAGAGACGCCATTTATTAATAATGGGTCTCTTCTTTCCAGCTGATCTACGACGCTGGAGTCTCCTTCCAGGTGATCATGTGGTGCTGGGCCGGTCTGGCTGGGTTCGTTTTCTGCAACTGCTTCTTGAACTGGCCTGTTGAAGGTTTTCCGACCCCCGACGAAGTGGACTACAGGTCAGTGTGGAAGCCCCCTGTTTCCACCGTAAGTTTGGACGGCGTAATTCTTACCTTCTACATTTGTCTGACAGTAAGATCTTGACGTCTCTGCCGGAACGTCCTTCCTCTGACCAAAAGATTGTGAGAGAGAAGCTGAATGAGAAAAATGGCGACATCCAACATTCCATGGAGAAGCTTCCAAATGGACACGACACACCAAGTGAGTCAGGAAACACTTCATTTGATACGAATAAAGTGCTGAAAATGACTGTGAAAACCTTGTTTCTCAGACTCCATTCCTTTCCGTCGCTCCGTCTTCTCGCCCATCTTCCTGTGGAGCCTGGTCACCATGGGGATGTCTCAGCTCAGGATCATCTTCTTCATGGGGGCCATGAACAAGATGCTGGAGTTTATGGTCACACATGGCGAAGAGCATCGTAAGTCTAAAGCACTGAAACACCAGCAAAAGTCTCCACCCACCCAAGTTAACGCCACTGTCTTCCAGCTTCAGAGGAGCTGGTGATCGAAGCAGAAGAGAAAGGTGAGCCACCCACACCATGAGCCGTGTGTTTCAAATGTATCGTACTCATTGTGGATTTTCTTTCTCAGTCAGTTTCTACTCATCCATTTTTGGGACGCTGCAGCTGCTGTGTCTGGTCACTTGCCCTCTTATTGGTTACATCATGGACTGGAAGATGAAGGAGTGTGAAGAGGAGAAACCTTTGGCCCGTGATGCGGAGCAGAGGTATAAATACCCAAAGATATGTGACTGCAAGTAACATCCGACTTACGACTGGGATCCGTTCCGACCAACCGGTCGTAAGTCAGATCGGACGAAAGTCGAAAGCCATTCAAAATAGCAGTTGAAGTTTACAAGTTTACATATAGAGTGAGACTAGCACGAGTGGTGAGAGCGCCTACTGTGGCGTGTACTTACCCACATTAGGGCGTTTCCACCCCAAGAAGGGCCAAAATATTGGCTTCGATAAGGGACCCAAACGTAGCTGATGGGGGACCCAATGCCTGAGACACATACTGTGGGTAGAGTTGCAGCAGCAGCCATTGTTGTTGCTGAGCGTTAACAGGCATTTCTTGCCTCTCAGTTTTAGCGTCTCAAACGCAGTATTGTCGTCATTAAACTCATCAAACCTATTGCAAAACCAACAGCCATTTACAATTACGTGCAAAAGGATGAAACTTTCTCTCTGCCATGTTTCAGCTTCTTCTCTTTCTCTGCTTCTCAGTGGGAGTGTGGGCCCCAAAAGAGACCGAAAAATCCAGAAGGTGACCAATGCCATGAGGGCTTTCATCCTCACCAACCTGCTGCTCATCGCCTTTGGATGCTGCTCGCTCATCGACAACCTGCCCCTACAGGTGAGAGGCTGTCATCACCGCAAGCCCTTTGTCACATCAGCTGACCGTGACTTTGCTCCCCCTCCAGATCCTGACCTTCATCCTCCACACCATGGTGCGCGGCTTCATCCACTCGTGCTGCGGAGGCCTCTACGCTGCTGTGTGAGTGTAGCTGGTCACATGATCTGTGCCGTCCCCGGTCACATGCCTCTCATCTTCAATCGCTAACAAGATAATGACACGTCGGCGTGTGTTTGAGCAACGAAATAATGCCGCGTTTCCGACTCATTTGGAGTTACTTGCCAGCAGCAGGTTAACACCAAACATCAAGCTTCTCTTTACAATGTGATAAAAGCAACCAGATGTGGTGACAAACACAGCTGCAAACCTGGTCAGGGCTCAGCATGTCTGACTGTTGGCATTCTCATATTCCTCATGTCTCCTCCACAGCTACCCATCCAACCACTTTGGCACCTTGACAGGGCTGCAGTCCATGATCAGCGCTGTGGTGGCTTTGCTGCAGCAGCCGCTTTTCATCGCCATGGTGGGACCACTGAAGGGAGACCCCCACTGGGTGAGGACGCTGCACAGAACAGCACACAGACATGAGGAGCTTCATCTCACTTTAGATACTTATAAAGTCCATGACACGTGGTTACTCTTGAAGATGTCATCTGTAGTCTCAGGAAAGGTGCACATTGATTTGGAAAACTATTTTAATTCAAAGCCTCAAGTTTAAAGTTAACTTTGACTCAATATTGCTCAATATATTTTTAAATATAAAATGTGTTATATTATTTCATGCATTCCTCGTGGATTAATTGCCTGTATAAACATTTCATCTCAATGTTTTTCTTGAAATAGTGAGCGCTTCAAAACCATGACGCCATCAAACGTTGTTTCGTATTGCAGTGACACCTGGTGGCCACAACGCAGAATACACATATTTATTTCCTACTTTATTTACTCAAGAATTAAAAGCGTGTCTGTGGTGGATTTAAATTTCGGTTATAATAGTCCAAATACGTTTTGAATGCAATTTTAAAACGTGCCAACGATTAAAAATCGGTATAGTATAAGTATTCAGTATAATACTAAGAACTATTGAAACTCGAAGAAAATTGTATTGTAAAAGAAATATTCATGTAATATTAACAAAGACATCATCTGCCAGTAATGTAAGTTTCCTCCTCCAGACTTCACTGATAGTGTGGTGCGTTCGGGCGGCATTTCACCTCCAAACATGCTTTGTGCTTCTGACTCTTTCTCATCTGAAGTGTCTTTACTCTGCACTGTTAGTGTACATGCAGACCGTAGGTGCATTGCTTATTCTTCTAAAGGCAGATTTCAGCGATATTTTAATACCTTTTTCAAGGTAAAATTCCTTCAATGTGTTTCATTCATGTTCCTCCAAAATGTATTCACCTGCTTCTTGCTTGACTGTGTAAATAAAAAGCACATTAAGAAATGTTTTTAAAGAAAACGGTGAGGTTATTTTATCCTATTTACAATGCACCTGAGTGATAAAATTGTTATAGTAACTCAAACAAGAGTATTCACACAAAACAGAGGCTGCAGACTTTCCGAAATTGACCCTCCACCTCTGTCCTCATCGGTCCACAGATCAACCTGGGCCTCCTCATCCTCTCCCTGTCTGGATTCTTGTTGCCGGGTTACCTGTTTTACCACCGCAGACATCTGATCAGAGAGCGCGAGGCTCGCGACACGCTGGCGGCGGGGCAGGAGATGCAGGCGCTGAACCACAAAGAGGCCAACGGACACAAACCTCACACCAACGGTGTGGCTGCCGTGAAAGCTTAAACAGAGATTTCGTCACCTTTGCCTTGGACAGGACCAGCCCTCTTTGACATTTGCAGTGTTTGACTTCAGATCCCCTCAGCAGCACCACAGTCCAAATTTTTTTAAAGAAAGAGGTGTTGTATTTATTTTTTTATTACCCGTGTCAGTCAGTGAGCCAAATTAAATCAAAGCCATAGCCATTTTTCATCCGCACAGATTCTCGCGCGTAATGTGCGACCACGGTCACAGCGGCACCAATGTCCAATGAAGAGTCACACCAAAGACAAAGGGGGACGTTTTTCTTCAGTGTGTTTCACCACATGTACTGTACTCATCACGCTCACCTTGATTCGCACACACACCTGTTTTTTTTTTTTTTTAGCAGACAAACATTTAGTTACTTAGATGTCCTTCTCATTATCAAATTCTGATACTGAGCTCAGTATTGTAAAAAGAAAATCGGATACTTTTTAGAAGTACTTTTCACACGCAGTCAGGTCTGTTCAAGGCCCCTACGACCTTGGAAGGTTGAACATCTGACCGCTGTCTTGAGAGCATCACTGAGACACACAGCAGATAGACTGGTTGTAGAGACATAAGTTCTACCTCCTCCATTTCCGTTTTTTTGTACTGTCTCTCTGCAACACCAGTGTTCACTCTCACGTTGTCGACCCGCTAAGTCCCAAGTCGCCCAGCTTTTAAGAGTCCGGCCTCGGCAGTTTCAATGCTTTTAAATATGTATTTTTCATTTGTTTTTTGGCGGGGACGAGGCCTGATCCTTCACACGTGACGCAGTGTGTCGACACTTTGTACGGCTTTATGCACAGAAATGAAATAGTGTGTGTATAAATGTGTATTTAAGTGTATTTTTTATATATTTGCTGTAGCTTTAAAAGGGATGTTTCATTGTCATCAAATTGTAAATAGAATGTTGTGTCTTTTTTTTTTTTCGCTTGGGTGTGAGCCTTATCCGGTGCGTGGTCTGGATCCCCCCCAAATTTCACAGTAGTGGAAGAGTTGTCATTTGTTGCATTTAATCGTTTGTTTAAAAAAAAAGAGAAGACTTTCAGTGTTTTGTGGGATGCATGTATATCCTTCTTTATTATGCAACCAAGGAACACCAGTGCCTTACTGTTGCCGTCCTCCTGGCAGTAAAGAAGCATGTGTATGTGGTCCATTTACTGCCACGACTGTAGATTTACTCGAGTGTGAATGTCTGAATCACAAAAACGTGGTTTTTGTTAGATCTTGATTAAGTCCCGGCTTGTGCTTAAATTATTTGTACATGTCGCCTCCGACACTTCATTGTTGAAGTGGTATTGAAGAATGTACACAATAAATTATGCTTGAGCGAAGTAAACAAATGAAAAGTTTCTTGTCATCCAACCAAAAACATGACTATTGAGTGCAGAGACGGTGCTAGTGATCACGCACCGCCATCTACTGGACAACTTTGGAACTACGCTGGCGTGAACAGGCGGACGGTGGGGGTCGAGTGAGCTCTCGTGACACCTGGTGGACAAATTATTGTTTACACCTGAATCTATGCAGTAAGGAAGGACGTGGTAGTCTGCGTGTTCGCAGTGACAATTCAACTGTTTATCAACGGTTTCTAGATAGCAAATATAAAAGTCATGTAGTGAACGTTTTTTATCGTGACATTAAAGAGCAGAACACAAAGCAAAATGAGATCAATTGTATCGACGCATCTCGCAGCCTATAATCCTAACATAATACAGTGCCAGCGAGGTATTATCGACTGCTATTCGCAGGTGGATGGTTGAGAACAGTCTGATATTTTGGACACCTCACAGACTAGTACACTCAAATCTAGATACGCTTTCTTAATATTAATAAAAAAAAAAGGGTGGATAATCACTTTAACCAAACAATGTGTTTAAGATGAGAATTTGTGATCAGGCACACACATGTGTACCATCTTATCGCTAAGAAAAGAAAAACAAGAAAGTAAAAAGCGACAAAAGCTGTATAATACCAAAGTTTATTTGAAGGTGGCATCAAGGTCAAAAGATGTTACAACATAACCAAACATCCTTTCGCTGCGCACAACAGCTCACCAACATTTCATCCGCTGCTCGGTCACACTGCCGTTCTCTCAATAATACAAGTCTTCATAAAACACACACACACATCTTCTCTTACAAAATGCAGTCACACACATGCACTCACACAGTGGGCCCTATCTATCTGAGGCTGTTGCTGTTGGGCTGTGAGCCGGCGAGGCCGGGGTGGTCTGGACTGTGGCGGTTCTGCAAAGAAGAGTGAATGAGGTCCTTAATAGCACAGGGAAAGCTGGAGCCACACAAACATGTCTTCACTAGGAATGACTTTCAGCGCACAGGAGGAAGGAAAGTTAATGGAACGCAGATTACAGGATTCACATTGGCAAAAGCATGAAACAAAGTGTTGCGCTCCTTTATGACTGAATTAGTAAACATGAAGGGAACACATTAAAGGAAGAATAATGATCCAGTCAATGATAGAGTTTTAAAAAGTTGATCTTCAGTGTTTGAGCGCCCCCAACGGGCAAATAACAGACTTGTCTGGAATCAAAACGAAATATAAAAATATTGAAGCAAAATTTAATTCCAAGCTTTAGATCAGACTTGACATGTATTTTCATAAACAAACAAACAAACAAACCTAATCATAATTCCAAATAATCTCACCTTCTTCTTTTTCTTGTCTTTCTTCTTTTTCTTCCGGTCAGGATCATCATCCCTCTTCTTCTTCTTCTTCTTAGGGTCAGTGTCTGATGGAGTTTCTGCTGTGTGAGAGACAAACATATCAATAAACGTGGAAGAAAAAAACACAACATTTTGCAGCTTCACCTTGTGGTAGAGGGTCCTGGGGCCGATGGTGTTTGTGCTTGTGTTTGCTTTTCTTCTTTGGAGGTTGTATGTGCATGAGTCTGTACTGTTCTGGCAGCTGGAATTAAACAATGGTGGTCAAGTCAACGATCTTTTAAGCTGACAGAGTGGAACCTGACTGAAGGAAATATTGTTCAGTACCGGCCCAGTGTGTAGTCTGAAGCCTGTTAGCATGGCGCCGGTCAGTGGACTAAAGGAGTTTCCAGATACCGGGGGTTTATCGATGAGCGAGCGAAGTGAGCTACCGTCCTGAGTCCCGGGACAGTCGATCATCCCTGAAGAGAGGGACATGAGAGCACAAGGTCACAGGGTGGCAGCAATAAAAAATGGTTCTTAGTGACCAGTTTCCTGAGTCAAATTCAATAATATCTTGATGACACAGTCGATTCAGGACATTCTGGGCCAGAAACTAATGGATCCAGGACCAAAAAACGACACAACACATGTGAACATTTAAAAAACCAACCTGGTAATTCTGGTAGAAAGTTGCTGAGCTTTTCCTTCACCTTCTTCCCACAGAATTTGTTGTAGGCGTGTTCCAGGTTGTAGTGTGTGATGAGGTTCGTGTTTCCAGTCAGCTCGTTCCCAACTACCAAAAAAAAATCAAAATTAGCAACTGCGTTAGATAAATGTTGCAACCTAAGAATTTACCACTCGGACAACCACAAAAAAACGAAGGCATTTTTCCTAATAAAACGTCCTTGCCCTGGATAGCGACTTCATGTATTGACCAACACAGGATACCAGCAGCAGCTAGCTGCATCTTGCTGGCTTTAGCATGTTAGCATTGTTTACATTCTGCTTGGACCACACTGGCGTCCCGTCCTACTACTGAAAATTATCAAACCATGTATGAACTGTAAAAACTATGCGCTCCTGACGGCTCAGAACACGCTAGTACCGGGCAGCTCTCGCAGTAAATAGAAGGGCTCATTCATGGCTCCTGGCTTCCGCAGAGCAGGCCCCTCATCCCCGAGCTGCGGTGGCATCTGCGCCGTCACTGAGACCTGGTTTGGCGGAAGAGGCGGCGGCGGCTTCCCCGCTCCGAAAGCCAAAGAAGACGAACCGGCTGGTCCCTGAGTTTCGTTTTGACCGTACAGCGTTGAAAAAATCTCCGTCATATTTATCACAAGTTATGAAATAAAATAATTCGCCGGAAAAGGAAGATTACAGCTGCGATGGCTTCTTCCGAGCGTCATTTGCTGTCCGCTGTGACGTCACTGGCCGACTCGTTACCGTAATGGCAGACGTAAACACAGAAATTACCTTAACTGTAGGCTAAACGAGCACATTCGGCACATGGGTTTTCAAACTTTTATTTTCTGACAGAGCACGAAAACACAAACGACGTACATATTTTTAACATCATTGATTAGAACACATTTCCAGGATGAAGAGTGGATGAGAGGCGTCCAAATTCGCTGACCGTCACCTGAAAGAAATTCGAAATTCCAATCATTAATGTTTCTTTTTGTATTTATTTTATGAAATTCAGAAATATGTTATCAAAACAATTTATTGATCATATAATTTTATTTATTTTAGTTTAAGATACGATTACTAAGTGTGACTCCCTGCACAATCTTTCATCTTTCAAACATACTCGGTTGTTCCACTGTAATTCATTTTCCCACATCCTTTACCTTCCAGTCCTCAACAGCTGCAGCAATCTTTTGCTCAGTCTGAGTGATATTTTCTCTGCCAGCCCGAACCTTCTCCGCGATGGTGGCATTCTCTGCTTGGATCTTTTTCAACTCCTTTTGCAGGTAGGCCTCTTGTTTCTTATAGTAGGGTACCAGAAAACTACCCACGTCTTTTTCAGGAACGCCAGTAGGTCGCCTTTCAGAAGAGGAAAATGAGCACTTGGAGTTACTGTCGTGGAACTGCTGACCAAATACACGTGAAAAAGCATCATTATTTAAACCCACCATGCAGGCTCGGGATTGTTCCTGGCTTCACTCTCCAGTTTGTCCAGCGCATTCAGTTTGGACTCAAACCGGCCTTCCTCAATCATTCTGTTAATGTCCTCCTGTAGACACAAACAATGACTTGCCACTGCAGCCGGCTGCACGATGCATGTTTGTTATGTTGCATAAATCATATCAAAATCACGCACCTGTATTGCTTTTCTGAGTTCCTCAATAAATTCCTTATGAATGGACGCAACCAACTTAGGGTTATTTTTGTATAAGACACCAAACTTGCTGGCAAACTGCTCCCTAATGAAGAGACAAGAGAGACCGTTTATAAGGAGAAAAGACAGCAATATAACATTAAGAATCATCAACAGCAATGGTGAATGACAGTTATCCGCTGCCCTGTGTTGTTTCAGAGGCATGAGCCGACATTTCTTACCGGTGTATGTTCAAAATAAAATGTGAATTTCTGACATCACATCTTTAGAATGTTGATGGATATTAACTTTGTTCTACAGTGACGTGAGGATCTGAGGAACTCTTTTTTTGTTTTTTCATACAAGAAACTCAAGTTAAAAACACTAGTAGTAACTCAGTCTGATTCAGCTTCCTAGATCAAGGGGATTCTGTTCTGTGACTGCAAAAATGTAGGAACAAAAAAAGCATCCACTCCATGCAAGTTATCGTCATTCAATAAATATATACATAGTGTAATGCCTCACTAGCATCACATATGTATTTAAAATCCACTTAAATTAGTCACATATTTAATGATCTTAATCTTTATATATTGATTAAAAAAAGTTTTAATGCTTAATGCAGACTTAATTTCCCTCATGCTTTGATAGTTTTGGTCCTGTGAAGTATGTCCAGGGTGAGATAATAACTGAATGACCAAGTCCTTGAACTTAACAATAACTGTCAACGTGTGACGACATTTAGACAAATGAATAACTCCTGAACACGTTGGAAAAAAAAAACTCCATTCAAGTCATTCATCCCTGTTTTTTTCGCAGTGTTCGAGTTTAACTGGTCAATGAACAAGAGGCTGTATTCAATAAAGCACTCGCACAATTGCAGGAAGACCACTGTCGGCGCGGAATGACGCCTAAAACCATATATACAGTGGGTACATTCAAAAACGAAGAAAGCCTGGTCACCTGGCAATGCACATGAACTTCTCGATACTGGTCTCTAAGATTTTTTCAAACAGCTTGAACCGACCACAACCAGCAGCAGAAGGTGCGGCGACCGACTCTTTCGGGGGACCATCTTGTGGAGTGCTTGAATCACCGACATTTTCTGCTTCTTTTCGCGGAGGAGCCGCGTTTTCCTCCATGACTCCAGTCAGTTTATGTTTCGCACTACCCGCCAAAACAACGGCAAGCCGTGAGGGCTAAAAGAGCTCTTGGCCAAGTCCAGTGCGCCTGCGCGCTGCCGCACGCTGGTCCAGCCAGCTGCTTCAGCTGTCACTCTGCTGGCCGGACGCGAGGGCACACGACATGGGTTTAGTGACGGGACTCTGCGCTTTCTTGTACCATCTACCCCAGATTTACAAGTGGCTGCTGAAGCCTTATTACATCTGCTCTTTCTTAATGACGATTGCCTTCCTGGTGGTTCGGAAGACCCCCGGTTTGTGCGAACACCTGGCGTCGCAGCGGGAGGACGGGAACTCCTGCGACTTTGACTGGGTGAGCGCGTGTTAGGGTTCGGGGGCAGGGTGGGCCTCGTGGAGGATCATCGAGATCTGCCCACGAGTAGTGTTTTTTTTGTAAAGTCTAATATGTGAGGGCGGTATTTTATTGAATAATTGTTAATTGTGGATGAATTAAATCGGACGTCGTGTTACGCACGCCCACTTTTAAAGCGCTGACGCAAACTTCTCTCCTATTTTAATGTTCGTTTGACCCCGCTCTTCTTTCTTTCAGAGAGAACTTGAGATCCTCATGTTCCTCAGCGCAATCGTCATGATGAAGAACAGAAGAGCGAGTCAGTAACTCCCCCCAGCCTCCTCCCTCCTTCCATACACATTGTTTATGGTCAACAACTGACACAACACGGACTTGTTCACAATACAAACAAATACGGCTACGGTGACTTCTCATCCACTCCTCCCAAACACTCAGAGTAGATGTTAAAATGTGACCATCAAGATAATGTGTGACGGTTTAAATCCTTGAAACCAGATATGAAGTCCTCCATAAGGAAGTTTGGTCTCCAGAGCGTAGCTTTGTTGGATAAACATTGCACTGCAGGGCCACTCTCTGACCTTGAGGCTGTGTTGTTATTGTCTCAGTCACCATGGAGCAGCACATCGGTAACCTCTTCCTCTTCAGCAAAGTCGCCAATGTCATCCTCTTCTTCAGGCTGGACATTCGACTCGGCATCCTCTACCTCACTCTGTGTGTAGGTCAGTAGTAATGCACCCAAATATTCAACAAACATTCAGTCCCATGTGACTGTCACTGACTTTTACTCTCTGTCCATGTGACTTGTGTCCGCAGCGTTTGTCATGACCTGCAAGCCCCCTGTCTACATGGGCCCGGAGTACATCAAATACTTCAGCGACAAGACCATCGATGTGAGTTCTCGAGTGGCGTGAGTGAGTTCACAAATCAAGCTGGGGGCACTTCAAAAATGCTACAAATGACTGGATAATGGCTGATGAATATCTTGAGTTTCCCATGAAATATCTATCGTAAGTGCAAGTATGAATTTGGTATTATCTGGTTTATGCAGGTTAAAATGTAAGTCAGACTAATGACATGTAATTGGTGCGTGTCATGCATTGGGGCTATGTTTGTTTGTGTGTTTGTATACAGGATAACTCCAAACAGACATGTACTGTAGTGAAACTTTCAGGGCTGCTAGGAAATTTAGATTTACGAACGTTCTATCGTTCTCCCTTTGATTTTCAGTACCGAACATCCGCTCAGGCAGGAAACTGACATTTTGATTAAAAAAAACCACAACAGCATCACTGTACTAGATAACCTTTCATGTCACTATATTTTGAGGCTCTTCTTACTTGGCATCACTTCTTTTCTTGTCTTTCAGTTGCGCCTTAGCGCTATTGCCATCTGGTGTCCATTTTAGCTCATTACACCCTGAATGTTCATCAGAGAATATATTAATAATATAAGCGTGGAATGTTTGTTTTTTTAAGTTAAATATTTGTTCAACGCTAGGAGGAGCTGCAAAGTGACTCGCGGGTCACATGGATCGTTGAATTCTACGCCAACTGGTCGTCGGACTGCCAGTCATTCGCTCCAGTCTTTGCTGACCTGTCACTCAAGTAGGTGTTAAATGTCTGATCGAGTAAATTTTGAGAACAAAAAATAAAGTTATTGCGCTAAAAGACAAGGAATGTGGATAAAAATGTATGATATATTAATATTTTCAGATATAACTGCGCTGGACTTCGATTTGGAAAGGTGGACGTGGGACGTTACGGGGACGTTTCAGAGAGGTCAGTTGGTCCAGGAGATGTCGAGGGATCAGACATATAGAGAGCAGCTACTGTCAAACACTTCTTGCTCTTCTCAGGTACAAAGTGAGCACCTCCCCTCTCTCCAAGCAACTCCCCACACTCGCGCTGTTCCAGGGAGGGCACGAAATCATGCGACGCCCTTTAGTGGACAGTAAAGGGAGAGCAGTGTCGTGGACTTTCAATGAGGTCTGTTCTGATGGAAGGATATGTGATCATTTCTGTTCAATAACTGAAAGCGTCTCATTCTCAGGAGAACATCATCCGGGAGTTTAATCTCAACGAGCTTTTCCAAAAATCCAAGAAGCTGGTCAAGGCTCGAGGGCTGAAGGGAGAGGAGCTCATCACTGAGCAGGAAGAAGGTCTACCTGAGGGCGACCCGACTGAGGGCAAGAAAGACCAGTGACGTGGGCCAGCAGGAGCTTCTTAACTTATTTTTATAATGATCTGAAGCATTATCAGCTATGCATTGATGTGGACTCCCACTTGTCATGGAATGTTCATGCGTTCCTCAGGTATCTTCTAGCTAAATTAAGTAGTGATGGGTTGATAAGGCTTCAGCGAACTGTCTTCTGATTTTCAGAGCTCAGTAGATGGCGCTATTGGTTTAAGAATGATGTGAGGTTCCAGCGAACTGGTTGCAAACATTATATAGCAGATGGTGCCATCTCAAAATTAAAACCCTGTTTCATGAGACCTCATTATCCCATCACGAGTTTTAAGGTTCTGTTTACTGGCGAGTTCGAGATACCCCACCTCGAACTGACCTTGGAGGCGTTTACAAGTGAGAGATGTTACACTTTAACTTTGCCTGAAACATCCAGCCTGAGTAGGGGACGTGAATTTGCTAATCATTGCTACAGCAGAGAATACATGTGTTTAAATATTAAATAAATGCAGTGTTCTGTTTCTGGAAAGTGTGTTACAAGGCTGCATAATCACAATGTTTGCCACAGTGTCACTCAGTTCGACCTTTTATTTTGAGAAGACATTTTTTTAAAAATACATAAGGCCATTTTTGGATTTTTATATTCTCGTACTGATGACCGTAAAAGTGGTTCCACTCATCACACCCCACTACAGCAATATTTATTTTTCACACTTTTTTTCTTTACACTCATGATTCAACTTGTTCTGCGTCACTCGACTTGGCTGCCGTTTCTGGTTGCTTGTGCCTTGAACTGTTACCATCATAAATGTCCTCACGCATCTGCACACCAGCGACATTCAGCAAACATCATGCACACTGAAGACGGAGCCAGGGAGGGTCACAAACTTCCAACTGCAGTTTGGGTTCACTGCGTGCTTCAAGTGTGCTTATTTTTCTCCCCCCAAAAACACACATGCTACACTGAAATAATTTACTGCAAACACCACTGTGGTCCTCTACTGCTGACATACTGATTTCAGAGTAATGCCCAGGTCTAAAATCAAATGTGCACACATGCTTCCCTTTATCTGGACTCACCAGGACATCGAACCGTCAATAAAACCGCCGTGTCTGTAGAAAAATAACTGAATGGCCTCTGAAGGGGGAAAGGAATAAAATAGCTCTGTAGAAAATTACCTTTTAAAATAAAATTTCTATAACACATCTCATAATAAAATATCAGTCTACTTCGCTTCTCATCCAACAAAACGGGTGCAGAACGCGACCCGGCATGAGTTGGTGAAAAATAAATAAGCCCCTCCCTCACTGACCCTCCAATTGTACGGCCGTCTGGCGAGATATAAAGTTCAAGAAACTGCACTCCTTAACAAACATTACAGCATAAAGAAATGAACACAGGACACGTAATGGTCTTAAAGCTACAAACTGATTTTGCATAATGTCTATGGCATCAACATTGCAAGCGTACATTCCACAAAGATCTGTGTGCGGCGCTCGATGACTCAGGCTACGTCCACATGACCGTCGTAAAAGAGCATTTGGGATTTGCATTTTCCAACCTTGCAAATATGCATCGAACAGACACGGAAAAGGTAAAACATTTTAGTGTGACTCTTCTTGTGATTGTTGCAGTTAGTTCAACCACTCGTCCCAACTACTGACTCACTATAGCAGGGCACGTACCAACAGAACCATCAGAGCATAATGTACAACTTTTTTTTGGTGTGAGGCTGCATTGTAAAAACAATTAAAAAAAAGAAAAGCACATAACATAAAAAGAAGTCACAAAAGTCGACCATCGCGATCACACAATTTGGTAATGTGAACGCAGCTCCTGTGGCGTTTAGCAATAAAGACAATGTATCTTCCTCAACTGTCCTCCAAAAGATCCTTGTTCTCTTTGGATGACTGTGGCTGATGCAGCCGTCAATCATAACTGGATTAAGAAAAGAATAAAATCACACACAGCAGCCACCCGCAGGAACAGCTATCAACACCTGACAATAGTACCCAGTAATGATCTGTATGATTTCATACACATATTTGTACATATAAAACAATATTTTAAAACAAAGATTTACAAAACTAAAATGACGTTTATGATTTGGGGGCGTCTCACGACGATTGTCCTGTGGTCCGTTCTGACAAAATAAAGGTTTGTTTTTCTGCTCAGCTGCAGCAAACCGCCCTCCGAAGGTCCTGTCAGAAGTGTCACACACGTACCAGAGTAAAGAAGAGACTCTTGCATTCAGTCTATCACTCGCTCAGACAGCCGTCCAGGGAAAAACCACCCACTCAATGATCAGATTCAGAAGGTGGGGATCCAGAGTTTCCTCCTCTGCAGCACGTTGACTCTCAGAGTGGCTCACTCACCATCAGGCTCAGTGAGTGGCGGATGTCCAGTGGCCTTCCCCCTCAATGTTGCCTGACGAACCGACGCCTCCTAAACTGAAATCTCATAAGTTGTTCCTCCGACACCTGTCACCTTCTTCACCCCGCCTCCTGGCTTGGATGAGGTGTGATTGGCCATCATCATGCGAGAGGAGGACCTGAGGAGAAGCAACACCCGTGATCACAACAACATACCTGCACTGTAAAAGACAACCACCGTTCCAACTTGTGCTACAGCATGTTGTGCTCTGACTGGTGACAAGTCAAATCGCTAAAAGGCCTGGCTAAAAAGGTGATTGTGGTGTTTACTTCAAAAGAAAAACAAAGGCAGAAGTGACCAAAGCTGAGCAGACAGTTTCCAACTTCCTTCTGACACAACTTTCTTGAGTCACTCTCAACCTGACTCAGCTCCAGAACAATAGATGGCCCAGTAGTTCCGCGGGTCAGAGCAGCAGTACCATGGGTCACTTGGTCTGGTTTCCCATTTCTACTCCTCATGAGTGTCAATATTTGCTGTGCAGACCTGAGTCTGATACAGAACCATGAATTTAGGTTTGAGCAACTTTAGCCTCCTGAAACTCTGTGTCCTTGTGCTTTCCTTTTGTCTTTACAGAGAGATATTTTGAGACTCGAGTCGCATCATCCTGTCACACTCAGGTCTCACGTGGTTAAACTTTGGATCAGTGTTTGACAGGCAGGATTATTTTTAAACATCAAACATGCTCTGCTGTATTGTTGGAAAACAAGTGTCAGAAAACTGGAGGAGAAAAAGACTCACACACATCAGGGAGGAAGAGGATGGCTGACACAACAAAGAGGAGGAAGAAGAGGGAGGTTAGGATCACATGGACGCAGGAGGGTAACACGCCAAGAGGCTGGACCATGAGACACCATCACTCACTGTGCAACCTGGTGGCCTCCTCCGCCTCGCGGCACGTTGCCCCCTCCAGGAGGCCGGGGTCGGTTCTGAGACAACGCCTCCCCGGTGTAGGACTGAGACTTTCCGAGGGAGAGGCCGCGGGGGGGCGGGGAGACAGGGGGTTCGGAGGAGTACGCCCCAGGTGATGAGGAAGATGACGAAGGGTTCCGGTGGGCGTAAGAGAAGTCTTGGTTATTTTGGAGCAGGTGCAGGGTCTCCTGGGGTCGAGTGGAAGTGGGAGTAGGCGGGACAGAAGTACGCAGGTAGACCCTGTGGGGAGAGGAGAAAGTGGCAGAGCCCTGGAGCAGCTGCCCCTCCCTCTGCTGTGCGATCTGAGCCGAGAGGAAGGGCGAGGTGTAGCCCTGCAGCGGGGTGCCGGATGACACCATTCCAGTTTTGTCCATGATATTCGGCGAGGGCAGCAGACTGCGAGTCTTTTGTGGCGACAGCTCGTGGGCGGCCGATTCGAACACTGGGCTCTCAGACGGCGTCAGCAAGCTGTCGTAGGACAAGCTGCCGTTCCGGGGCGTCTGATTGGCCAGGCTCTTGTAGCTAGTGTCTGTGGTGCCCTCTGAGTGGAGCGTGGCCAGTGGGTTGTGAGCTGTCTGCGCGGAGCGCAGGCTGGAGGAGTGAGAGCCGGCGGCAGACAGCACCAGCGAGGATGGATAGGAGGTGTTGGAGCGTCCAGTCAGGGAGTAACCCGACATGCCTCCTGACACTCCACCAGGACCCCCGGGGCCGTCACTCCTCTCCCCTCCCCCTCTGCGCATGCCTACCCCTCCCACTCCCACCGTGGACCCGTCCAGGCTGCTAGGTTCGGATCGGTAGCTGGGCTGGCGACTGGACTGCAAGATGGAGGGAGAAGGAGAGTCCAGACTGTCCCCGCGGATCATCTGAGAAGAGCATGAGAGACAGAGCAAATGCAGAGGAGATGTGAGCAGCAGGAAGGAGTTGAGGAAGAATGGAAAAGTGCAGAGGAGGGACAAAGAAAAGTTAACACCTCCACGTTACACAATGGCATCAAACAGCACAGACAGACTTCATCCTAAAGGTTCAGACAGGGAAAAGAGTGGTGGGGAAACTTGAGTGCTTGACCAGTGCTCTACTCCACCATCATCATCATCACACTAGTGGGTCAGGACTAACTGGCTTCAGCAGGCATCACCACTTCATGTCAAAGATTTGGGATACGTCCACACTACTGCACTTCAAACGTAATAGTCAATGTTTAATGGATCATCATGAGTCAAACATATTTTTCAAGTGTGACAGGTGCTGCCTCAAAATGCGGAAAATCTCCATTTGTAATTCAATGCAATATATTAGTGTACGAGTCCTGGTATTTGATAAGCCATGCACCTTGCTCTTAAATCTCCAGAAAACAACAGTACGACAACCGGATACCAACAGTGAGGGAAACATGGGTTACAACGGCATGTGTGTGCATGTCTGAGTGGGAGGTGCAGTGAGTGCTGGTTCTCAAAGTGAACAGACCAGTGACACGTCAAATGAACAACAGCATAACAATTCGACAATTACTGTCTCTTCCAAGCAGTGTTGGAAAAATAGAATTTACTAAAAACTTCACCCCATTTACAATGATCACATGTGCCCCTGTGGATTTTTGATGTGTGTCATGAACCCTAAAAAAAGTGCAGTGTGGACGTAGCCTGTGAGAACACAAAAATGGAAGTATACATAAAATGAAATGCACATTCCCATCAATGCATTTCCAGGGGGAAAGGATAGATCAACTCAGACACACAGACGGTATACACACATTACACTAGCTGAGACTTACTGATCAACTGACGGCCACTGAATGATCAATTTCGAGTGAAAACAAAAAGAAGGTCATGGCATTAACCTCTCTGAGCACCAAAGAATGTATATGGAACAAACTGTAGCAGTAGCATTTATTATTCAGTTCACTGCTGCATCACCACACTGAGACAAAGTTTTTTTCTCTCCCTGCATTAAAAACAAGAGCTGAGAAGCTGAAGCTTTAAAAAAAGAACAATGCAGTAATCAGATTAGCTTTATGTCATCAATGTCGCATGTAAACTGATAATTGCCAGCTATTTTTGCAGTACAAACAAAGCAGTTTCAGAGAGTGTGTGTACCTTGCTAGCGTGCGTGAGGGCAGTGTGGTTTCTTCCAGGGCTGGTGTACGGAGGCCGATACTTGCACATCGCTGGTGTGTTTGGAGCTTCAGTCAACAGACTGCTCTCTGTAAGACAATAATTCCAAGGCAAACCGTTTGAACAAGGAGTGTTTGGAATTGGCAACAGTCAAGAGTGATGGGATATTTCATCTGAGGTCTGCAGTCTTCACATCAATGTTGACATTTTGTGTCTCACCCTCTGTGTCAGCGCGGGGCAGGCCTGGATATCGCAGATCCTGTTTAGGAGGAGGGGGTGGGGGAGGCTCCGCATCTGCTGACTGGCTCTCTGTTTGGTCGATGCTGCTCTTGGACTGAAAAACATTTGGAACTGTCTTGACAAAGGACAACACCCAAACAATTCAGACCAAGTGCAACTGGTGAAGTATGTATAACCTTGCCACAAGGCAGGTAAGAATTTTCCTCCATCACAAGGGCATCTCTGCAAAATGATTTTGCTTTCCATACATACATCATCAGTTATCCAGCATTTGGTTCTCTTCAGGGTCTTGGGGAGAGCTGAAGGCTATCCCAGCGGTCAATGGGTGAGAGGCAGGAATACACCTCAGACAGGGTGCCAGTCCATCACAGGGAAACACACACACACACACACACACACACACACACACACACACACACACACACACACACACACACACACACACACACACACACACACACACACACACACACCATTCTCACACATAGGGCTGGGTATCGATTCTAATTTCAAGAATCGATTCGATTCCGATTCTCATGACTTAGAATCGATTATCACAATTCAATTCGATTCGATTCGATCCGATCCGATCCAATCTCGATTCAGGTTAGTATTTAAACCATTTTCTGAGCTATTGCCATAATCACATGACAAGTGACGCAACGTATTAATACTAGTATCATATTGACATTCAACAGGAAATGAATGAAGGATTCATAGTAAATGATAATAAAGATCCAGACACAGAACGCCAGATGTGACTGCTCATGGGACTGGTGCATTATTAGAAATAGGACATGAAAAATTCACCCAAAAGATGCTGCTGTTTAATATTAATGCATTTTTATGTTATTATCAAAATGAAAAAAAAGATATTCTCAGCCAGTGAAAATGTAAACAGAGTGCTGGTTACTGACTTCACAGCAACCTGACGGTCATTGCGCAGTATGTAAACAGTTCTCTGTGGTCTGTAGTACGTACGAGAAGAGGTTCCACTCCTCGTCAATATAGTGAGTTGTCAGACTCGTGTAAGATTGCGAAGCCAGAGATGTCCACGTATCACTTGTAATGCCCACCCTGACTGCTGACTGAAGCTTACTTTTCACGTTTTCTTTTACTGACTGGTGCATGTTTGGGATAACAGACGTTTGCGAGACACCGTAGCATAGTGTGGCTCTGTTACTTTCAATAGCCGCCTGAAGCCTTCGTTTTCAACGACGGAAGACGGGCGCATATCTTTGCAAATGAAAGCCGCAATCGCTTCAGTTATTTTGACAGAGCATGCAGAATTACCCGGTAGTGGTAAAGTTCGCGTCACGTGATTTGTGAGGCCGTCAAAGGGGTTGGACTTCACCCGGAGAATATGTGTTAAAACGTAAATTAATTAATCCGATCTTTGGACATACGAATCGATTTTATGGAATTGATGTACGAATCGATTCAGAATCGGAAAATCGATTTTTTAAACACAGCACTACTCACACACACAAACACGCACACCTAGGGGCTTTTGTTCCAATCACTTTCTATTCAGCATGCTGCTCAGATTATTTAGTTAAATCAACATGATTTAATTTCTGATATTTTTCTTGACACAGTCAAAAGTCTAAGCGCTTATTTTCCTCTCACCCTTGTGCTGTGCTGGTCATTCTGGATGCCATTGTCCAGCACCTTCGCTGCTAACTGGGCCTCAGTAAGAGTCGGTCGGAGAAAAGGAGGTTGCACATCCACTGACTGGGGCTTCCGCCATCGACCAATATATCTGCGGAATGGAGGTGCACCAGCAATTGAGTGAACATTCAAACGTATACAAATAGGCTCCACTGTTTGAGTTGTTTTGACTAACATACTCAAACCTCATTTGCTTATATTTTCATAAACAGAAACTGAAAGTTAAGTCCAAGTGAAACGACAAAACAAAGGCTTGTGGCTCACAAACTGAGAAAGGTGAGCGATTTGTAACACGGAAACAAAGGCTGACCTGGGGGCCTGAGATCTGCAGAGCACATGTGAAATATTCCGCAAGCAGCCATTGGTGAAAGGGTTAACTCCTCCCCGAAACTTTCCAGTCACCTGGTAGGAATTAAAAGGGTGTAAACATGATAGCAATTACCAATGTAAATGTTCAAGATAAATGTTTGTATTGGGTTAGTTCCAAGTTCTCACTTGGGCAACATTAGTACCTGCTCATTGGTGGTTCGTCCCCGAGACACCAGCACAATATGGAACCCGGTGAGTCCAGCAACCGGGACGAAGAACAGACCAGCAACACACATCACCGCCATACTGTATACACAGGCTCAGGAATGTCACGACCAAAAACAAACGTATTAAAGGAGAGAATTCCTTTGCCATATTCACTTCCAAAAGGATACGTGACAGCAGCATGGGGTGTGTGAAGTTGGTGGCGATGGTGCAAAACATAAACCAACCCGAATCCAAACACATCTACAATGTGCGTGGTTAGTGAGAGAAGGAAGAGAAAGAAATATCTGTAATTCCTCCGACCGATACAGTTGTTAACCCATGGACAGTGGTGGTCAAAATCCTGAAAGAAAGAAAAAAATAGTCATAAGGCACCAAGAATACAGCAGAGTGGCTGTCACTCAGGAAAGATGTGTTAACATTCAATCAGCCATTAACAGATACTAAAGGAAAAGGAGCATAGAGATCATGTGATGTGCATCTGTTTTTTTATGTGTGTGTGTGTGTGTGTAACATAAAATACAAACAAATACGCATCACTTTTCTACAAGATTATGGTTTTACAGCAACAGATGGAAAAAATTGAGTTTAACATTGCACTGTGTGTGACAAAACTGTGTGAAAACATGAATTCTTGACAAATTAGACGATGACTTTGACTCTGTCGAAAATTTGGTGTTGCAGAACTTAAGTTACTTTAGAAATCCTGATGACAACATGTGAGTTCATTCTTCTTCTAGGTGCAGCGAGACAACCAATCCGAAAGCGATCACTCCAGTTTCTGCTGAACAACAATCAAATCAAACATGTTCCTACAAGCTTGAAGTCACACTCCACTTGGTCGCAGTGAAGGCTTAACACATTGAAGAACCTTTTCTGTATCATGCTTTCCATTTACATTTCTACATTATTCATCATCGTACGCTTGTTGTGACAAGCCATTTAAGTTGCGCTGGAGCAAATTGCAGAAAAAACTGGCAGCGTACAATTTGTAGTCAAGAACATTTAAGTCTCATACTGAGGAG
This sequence comes from Synchiropus splendidus, assembly GCF_027744825.2. Classification (NCBI taxonomy): domain Eukaryota; kingdom Metazoa; phylum Chordata; class Actinopteri; order Syngnathiformes; family Callionymidae; genus Synchiropus; species Synchiropus splendidus. The sequence goes on from NC_071344.1 coordinate 3,803,683, forward strand.
GGAACTTCAGAATAAAGATTTTAGAAGCATATTATAATAGCAAAGGTTGAGTGTGTTAGCCAAGTCAGTACCTCCACACAGTTGTCACAGACTGAGCAATGCGAGCAGCGTGGTGGTCTGTAGAAGCGGCATGTTGAGCACCACTTCATGCGCACTTGGATGCCTTTGATTTCCACGGTCTTGTAGAGAGGAGCACGGAAATCATCCTCTTTGTCTTCATCCTCCTCCGCTAGGAAAACACAATTAAGAATGAACATTACATTCAAGATTGAATCAGAACAAGGAGTCGGTCACAAACAGTGTTTACAAAGGGGATGAAAGAAAACCACTATGGAAAAACAACTATGCAAATGATACAATTCAGTTGGATCCCGTTATTTGTCAACTAATACGCAGTGTCAACTATTGAAAAATCAAATGAAACACAAAAAACAAGTCAGAGGCTTCAACTTTCTAACTTGCTTATGAAATGCATCTTTAAATATATGATCTTATTTCCTTTCCCTCACTTCAACTGAAGTAATTGGACACACGCTAACCCGCTCCGAGTTCGTATTTGCTATCATTTTTTCTTTTTTTGGAGAAATGTGGAGTTTATATGGAGACAGAATGTTCTTCACAAAATATGCTTGACTTGTCAAGAAGGTTGTGGGAGTTGTTATGCAATGCAAATATGCCACGGAGGCAGAAATAGAATAGTCACTGATAAAACCTTCTAAGATGCTGGGAAGCATTCTGAGTTACCTCTGGGGAATACACCCGGGTCCATGAAAGTGGCCATGCAGAAGTTGGCCAGTGTAAAGAGGAAGATCACAGCGATATAGATTGGAATGGCAGATGAGAAATGTTCTGAAAGCCACGGGCAGCTGAAAAAAAGAGGAAGTAGGAATAAACAACTATTATTGACTTCAGAGATTTTCTCAAAAAGAACTGCACTAAACAAAGGGAGCTGTCAATGCATGTTATGGGAAGGACAGAGAACACCTTTGATGCACATTCAGAAAAGGGTGCGCACGGATGGGCACAATAATACATGGCATGGGTGAGGAGAGCTACTATGAGAAAGTAATAACAAAAACAATAAAGGCAATCATGAAGTCATTTAGAAAAAAATGAGACATTTTCACCACAAACTTGGTCGTACTTACGTGAAGCAGAAAAAGAGGGTTGTGGATCCAACAAGGAATGTGGTGGCGGCAGACACTGGGACATATCGGCTGGGTTTAAAGGGACGGGGAGGAGCAGAAGCTGCGCCAACCACTCCTCCCCCAAGATTGCCCCCATTGAAGCCCGGCATCAAAAACAGTAAGAGGTGGAAGACAGGTGGGACTCGAGCGGACAACCGAGTTGTGGGTGTGCTTAACCGGTCAGAAGGCCGATCGTTGTTCTTGTTCAGTTGGGTCCATAACTCTAAAACTCAAGCCTTAAGGTCAAAAATACAAATCTGTTTGATCGACAAGCAAATATTTAGAATCTATAAAGGTGCCTTATAATACTCTAGAAAAAAATATGTTTATATAAGTGAAATATGATACAAAAATAATTGTAAAAGTAATTTATTTCCGTATGGCTTTACTGCAACAGTTTTTGGTGCAATAATGGAAATAACTCCAATAATAATTTCCTCCTGGCAACCATGAAAACACAACACCGCCAGGCACGAATACACAGGAACAACCCTATGATTATTGAGACGAGACAACTTTGTTCATGAGAAACTTTCAATCATTTGTACTTGTTTGTTTCTCATTCTCAGGGGCTTATCTTTATGTGCTGGATTTCCTGTCTAAAATAACATATTGGTAAAAGGATAGGACCAGGAAAAAAAGAGGTAGTTGGTGGAAGGATAGCAGACTTAGATCGGAAGCAAACAGAGCAGACTGAGCATAGCAGCTGACAATGACTGCTGTGATTGTCCCAAGAGGGTTTATTTAGGCACTGGGTGGGTCAAAGAAGCTGAGGATGGCGGCAGGGGGGACGATCCAGCATGCCAAACAATGCCAGCAGGGGAAATCGATGCAACCAGCAGTAACAATCTGATCTGCTGAGCAGCAGTAAGCTGGATTTTATTATCTAAAAAAGTGTCAGTTGGTTACCTCTTACGTAACCCCAACTCAAATAGTCTGCACAAGAGCAGATATAATGCTCTCCAAGGTTTCCGGATGGGTACCAGAATCAACTCATTCCAAAAAGAAGCTCGGTGTAAGTCACTGCAGTGTCACCACACTTGGCCAGGTCTGCATAGACTGACCGCTCCCACCTCCAGTTCCTTAGCACAGAACACCCTGTTTCCATCACGCATTCTTTAAACATAGCCATGGAGTCTCATCATCGAATGCAAGCCGCTTTCTCTTTTAACCGTTTTTCTTTTAGGTCCGTGGCACACTGCTGGATGGCTCTGAAAAACAGATTTTGAAATTGCGATTACATTTTATAAACAACAGTTTTGATATGTGGTTGATTTAATGTTGCAAATGAGGATTTTATAAGCAGCATGTGCTCATTAAAAATGCATCTCAACACCAAATGAGTCATACACATGACAATATGTATCAATTCATGAATAAACATCAGCAGCAGATCATTTCAAGATATTCATATGAAAATCTAACATGGCATAACTGAACACTGAAAGTAATACAACAAAGAAAAACACATTTCATCAATGAGATCATAGTCAGCAGCCATTATAGAATACTCCACTAATAGTTGGATGAGAAATACAATGGGCAAATTTTAATAAAAGAAGCCAGGAAAGAACCCAGGCCAACTTTACATTGACATTCATCATTCAAACAAGGAGTATTGGTAATTAAAACCTTATCACCTAAAAACGTTTATTGCACCAATAAGGAAGTTAAGGTTGCGCCTCAGCATATCAGAAAAGATTTGAAGATATAAGATGACCTAATTTCACTTATTAAGAAACACTGATCGGACTGCTGCTCCTGGACAAGCACATCAACACGTACACTAGCAGTGCTGATGACCATGACCAACTGTCACCTGAATTCCCCCAGGTGGTCAGGCAAACACAACAGAGGAAATTTAAAGCACCTGAGTAGATCCTCATCTGAGTGACACCTCCCCCCGCCATGTCCGCATGAAAAACTAGTTTGAGCAGATTGAATTTAGCAAAAATAGACCTGGAGTAACAGTGTAATCCGAGACGAGAGCTCCACCTTTAAGCAATCGCTACAAAAACGTAGCAGTGCAGTCAAAACGTCACCTCGACTGTTCTTAATCATGTAATCATCTGTCGTCAACAACACACAATGATAGCGATCTAGCAGTGTTCACTTTGATCATACTCGTTCTTAAGTACACATCCTTTTGAGTGTCCAATTGTTGGTGTCATTTATCGGGTGTAAGTTTGGTTTTACGGAAAGACACAGACTATATTATATTTTTTCCTGTTAACATCATGTAAAATTTGTGGGCATATAAAATGTCAACGTTGGAAAAGAGAAGCAGCATGAAGTATTTTACAGTGCATACTTGTCACTTTCCAACCTGAAGCTGTAACAAGCCCCTTTCTAATCGAAAAACTGTGGCTCTATAGTCTCCAAGTAAATGACTGAACTCACCACCCCTTCTAAAATGACACCATCAGCCCATCTGATGAATCATTTCAAGCCTTTATTGTAGACTTGTGGGAAATCAAGTCATTAAACCAACACACAGGAGAGACGTTTTAACATATATATGTTAAGCCATTATGTCGAACCACATAGGGACATTCGAGGGAAACCTATGATTTGATCACCCTATGACTGACTTAGCCATCAACACCAGAGAAAATACGTTGATTACATGTTTAAATCTAAGGTAGATAGAGAGTGAACATCGCAAACTACAATAACCGAGTCATTTACGTGTGTAACAATCATTATCGCAGTCGGAGCTTCATACTGTAAATTCTATGAGCACTATGTCAGACGAAAGAGCAGCAGGCCCGGGCAAGTCAACTGGCACAACTACAATTCCGTCAACTATTGTGAAAGTCAATTTGAAATGAACTCAATAATGTTCTCGAAAATACTCGGTGGCGATTGAATTTTCACAACAACACACTACTCACTCATTTTGTCGCTGCCCTCCAAAGTTTTTATGACATAGCCCAGTCCCTTCCCACAGCCGAAGCTAAGCTAACGTTACCTGACGATAACGAAAGGACGCTATAACTCAGCATTTTACGTCCATCAGTGTGTGACAGCGTGTCGATATATGAACGCCTAGATATGACAAAGAGCAACGCCCAACAACACGCACCTGGTGTGACAAATTCGAGTTGTCCGACAGACTCTCAAAGAAGGCGAGTCGTTTCGTTGTTGCTAAACTTAGCTGTTAGCAAACTAGCCAGGCCGACATCGGAATCCCGGAAGCGCAGCAAGGTCCCGCAGGTGGGCTCACCAACCAATCAGCGACCAGATACTGGTGCCATGGATGGAGGTTTAAAAATATTTTTGTTTATAGTTTGACACAATTTGGTGTTTTAAAATATGTCACATACACAAATTATTCCAGCTCCGAAAGACACAATGTCAAAACAAATTTAGAGAAAAACAAACAACAACAAAGGTCGCTTTATTCTTGATAGTATTATTAAATATTTTTGACATTGCATGAGCGATAATTCATAAGAGCCTATGTGTACAAGCCAAGTCTGGTGGAATATCTGTTGTATGAGATCTTGTGTGATGAACTAAATTCTAGAAAGAAACTAGCTTTAAAACACCACAAAACAAGGACATGCAGCAATTCCATAAATGTCATGTGTTTATTTTGATCACAAAAGATGAAAAATATATTTCATTTGAGCTATCGTATAAAAAGGGGCAAACATAATTCTAACAATTAACAGATCTTATCAAGTTAAAACTTGCAAAAATGATTGATGTGAAATGGATCACTAAAAAAAGGATTCATTTCCAAGCTATTTCATTTTTTACTTTGTGTCCATAAATCGGATGTCCATGATCAATAGAGTGTTTCTGGGGAGTGGTCTGGGCGCTGGGGAGAGAACCTTCATCAACTGTGCTTGTGTGTCTACAAAGGTCACAACTATGAATCCACACACCGGACTTTCTACTATACCCTTCCTGACCCCATCCTCGCTCTCCTCTGCACTGCTGACACTAAGCACGTGATACGTGAGGTCTCTTCCCGGAGTAACAGGAACCAGCTTCAGCTGAGTGTCGTCCTGTGACATCCCCAGTGGGAGGCAAGAGTCCGGGATGGACGGAGCGCCAATTTTATAGATGCGGACATCAGAGAAACGGACCTCGAAGGAGAACGGGAAAAAAGACAGTCCTCGGAAACCATAGAAGTATTCACGGATCTTTTCATCGCGAGCATCCCGTCGACAATCCTTCGAGCGTTCCACAACCCCTCCGGACTTGGGTAAAAGCACGACACGAACAAAGTGCGGGAGATCTCGTTTGAGTTCATTGTAAAGTCTCTCGTGATCCAGCACCAACACGACATCCACCTCAAAAGCGGAAGCACAGTGGACAAGAGCTTGGTATCCAGACCCTTTCACCCAGCCACAAGTGTTGATGATGCAGCCCCCAACGCTGGCTTTCCTGTTGACTTCACAGCGCTGGGAAAACACTTCAGCCAGACACGACGTAAGCTAAGGACCAGCAGAAAGAAAAAATCTTCAACATAAAATGACACAGCTCGTAGAAACTTTTTCTCAGGATTGAAGAGTCACCTTGTTGTACAATTTGATATTTGTTCCTGGGGTGGTGGATCCAAAGTGATAGACCAGAGGCGCCTGCACTGAGAAACCTTCCTCCACATCTGCTGGACGCTCAATGCATAATGCTGACACTGTCCCTGGCACAGACACCTGTGGGAAGATGATTTCACTTCATTCAAATTTGATTTTCCATTCATTATACAGTACACAAAACTGAGATTAAGACCATTCATCACAATGGTAGACCATTTGGGTTGCTAACGTGTGATATGAGAGAAAGTAAACAAACAAAAGAGTAGTCCTTGTTACTAAAATGTCTCTGTTGTCCTGTCCAACATTGTTTTGAAATAAAGCACTTTGGTATCCTGGAAATCTATCCACACTTCATATTCCCACTTGGTTCCAAGTCAGCTCCGGAGCTCCCTGGGTTTGAAGGGATCATTTCAAGTGGTGAATGGCGAGTGCCCTCAGTCTTAGGAGTATTGGGACTCACTACACTTACACGTGAACGAGCAAAATTTTGTTGCCATGATATAGTGACATGTTTTTGTGCAATGACAATAGTCTAAGTCTAAGTTCACAATGAATTGACTGGTTGTCTCTTACCCCGCTCTGTCCAACATCAAGCTCCACCAGTGTCGGCCTCCTGCCTACTCTCACGGCGTAGCTGAGGAGCAGACGGCACAAGGTGGATTTCCCCACATCTGTAGGACCAACGACCATCACCTGAAAGGGTATGACTTATAAGTATGGACGCAACTGATCCAAATGCTGCCTAGGACGTAGTAACACACATATCCAACATACCCTTGGACCCCTCTCATTGTCCCTCTCAGCTTGTTTCCTCATCTGTTCCAAGGCAGCATGTGTGTTTAGGTAGAGCAACATGGGTGTATCCTTGGACACATAAGCGACCTGTTGGATCAAACGTGATCGGAATATATGTCATGGTGGTATGATGAAGAGTCACTTCATCTTCCATGTGCTTACCTCCGGCTTCCCATACAGATTGATGCTGCATCCGTGCCAGGTGAACACAGCAATCTTTGAGCCAGGTCCGAAGGTGTACTTCTTGTTTCGGTTCAGTTCAGAACCAAAGACCTCAGCCATTCCAGTGAGAAGCTCCAGCTCAACATGATCTGCAGTTTCTCCTGACTCAACCTCGAACCGGAGTTCAGTTTCTTTCTCCAGGTCAAACCTTGTGCTGGTTTTGCCCGACTGAGGAGCATCCTCACTTGTCTGTTCCACACCCTCGGTCGACATGGCTGAAATGGCATCAAGAACAGTTTTTATTATTAAGCAAGTTTATTTAAATACAATTGATTATTAAAAAGAAATGAGAAAGAACCAATTCCAGCCATTTATGTTAGAGGGGGTTAGGAAAAGAAACCGTTTCAAATATATAACTTGGTATGAATCCACTCATTAATAAAACAGCGAATTATCGTTTAACAAATGAGCGGACGCAGTGATTATGTGTTGACTTATTGAACTTCTGTGGACACATTTCTTCAATATTAATTACACTGCCTTTAAATACTTCGCTAAACGTGAAACGTAAAGCTTGAATGGGGGTTAGCATCAAGGAGCTAAATGATAACGAAAACTCTGTAGCAATGGATAGTAATGTAAGGTAATAGCGAAATACGGTTGAAAACATTCTCATTGTAGTTCGGCCACGACCACGGTAAGTTCGAAATAAATACTTACCAGGTAATTCCGGTGTAACGTTGACGCACTGGAAAACGCTGCACTCAGAGAACTCCGTCACTAAAGTCGCGTGCAGATGACGTCACGACCGGATCGCACAATCGTCAAAACAAATCATAACGCCTTTCATGAACCGATTAGAAACACGTGTCCCAAAAGAAACTTTATCTTTTTAAAATGAACTTCCTATTGCCAACACCTGTCCATCTATACAGGTTAGATCTGGTGTTTAAAAAGAGAAAGTCTCCATTTAAAAATTGTATTGTGGTGTATGTAGAATTGTATGTAGACTATTCAACAATTGCAACAATTGCAGACTGACAGAATGTCTTTCCAATTATGATCTCTGTTGACCTAGTTTACATTTATTTCACAATGTGACGTGCGATAAAAGGCACAAGCTTCATTTATATTGCAGATACTACCAAAACAACAGTGGAATTTATTGGCAAAGCAAAACTAGTGGCAGAGGTGTAAAAACACAACAAACAACAAACAAACATTACAGAACAGTCAACATTAAAACAACATGCAGGTGCAGAGTCGCTCCACTGAGTGTCAGTGTAGGCAAAAATGAGAGAAGCAGGCGCTTGGATCATCAGAGAAGAGACAGTGAAACTTCAGTTTAGTCACTCCTCGTCATTGGGCTTCCACAATCCACATTTTTGAAACACTAACTGCAACGAAAGAGAACATTTATAGTGATACACGTTGAAAATAGAATAGAAAGCACAACACAGAAGAACAGAATATGATGGATGCTTGTGTTTGTGTTTGCCTTCTTATGCCAATGCACATTGCAAGTTGCAAAACTTACTCAAGCACCTATCATTTCCTATTGAATAATTGTGAGATCTGATGATGAAGTGTATGAACATTTTGACACTTGTTAATGAGTAATAGCAGATGGAGCGATGATTGATCAACAAGAATTATTAACAGAGAATCACAAGGCAACCGTAACTGGTCCACCTTCAGCGACCCAGTTACCTAAAAAATATTATGGTACTATGGTACCTCATTTGGAACTTCACTCTGTCTTCAGTGCTTCTTGCAGAGCATCAACAACCACTTTAGGCTCTGGAAACTTCAGCTTACGAGGTGGCCCCTTTTTAATTCCACTCCAAAGTGATGTTTCTGTTGATATAAGATGATAGGAATTCATTTTTAAATGAGTTATTTAATATTACGTTAACAAGAGCAACTGTTGCTGTTGTTGTTGTTAAAGCTGTGTATTTAATACCGTCATGTGGCACAGCACCAAAATCTTAAAACATCCTCATGTTGTGCAATTCTTTACCTTTGCCTTCATCCATGAGAGTGACCTCAAAGCTGTTTCTTCTGGGCTTTTCAGGGTTGAGGATCACAGCGAGTTCAGGGCGAGCAGCAAGGAGGGATGACTTCACCTCCTCAGCATGACGCCCATACACTCGTCAGCTCTTGCTGTAAAAACAAACCAGAAAAACAATCACACCAATTTAAAAAATAGGTTCTAAAATATCATATTCAGAAGTCATAACCTGATGTATCAATATAGCTTTTACTTTAATAAGCAATATCACAGCAGTTTCAAAGTAAGCTGGCATTCTTTTCCTTAATATTATTGTCACTCTGACTCCTCCTATTCAACTGGACATTCTGTTGAAGTTAGAAAGATGTGACAATGCAGCAGCCTCGCCTGCAGCTGTCTCCATGATAACAAAATGTGATGACGCAATAATTTACAGCCATATGTAAAAGGGGGCAAGTGACGGGGATGGTCCACACCAGTGTTCGATGACAACACGTCGACCCTTCTCTCCAGCCTCACTCGCTCCTTCATTCTCCTTTTTCTCTTTCACAGCAGGTTTTTCTTCAGATTCTGCTTTGCGCTTTGTCCCCCTGCGACCTGAAAACAAACCAAGAATTTTTAGATGGATAAATACGACTTAGGTGTCTCTGAACAACAATCAACAACATCAGAAGGCACATTATTTATATATGTACTTAACATGCATAAAATGCATTGAATAACGAATGAAGAATAATGAATTTGAATGTAGTTTCACTACCATCATTGTAAACATGGTCAAAGAACCTCTTTTTATGATTAGCAAAGCCAGGACAAGAACAAAAATAGAATGGAAATCTTGACTGAATGGGTTCACTTTACCCAGCCCTACAGCATGTAGACTCCAACGTTAAGAAACTTTGAAAAAGAGTAAAAACAGGTTTAACCGATTTATGGTTGTATCGTAATTTAAGAGCAAATGGTCGCATTTTCATAAGTCACACGATTAAACACAGCAGAAGTAAGTTTCACCTACCTGCTTTGGACGCCATTTTTGTTATGAAACTTTCGCGCTTCAGGACCGAACCATTACACCTTTGTATTGGGGGACAGCGGACAAAACCACTTCATTACACAGGGGGTCTACCGTTGTGCAATTTGATTTTTTTGGCGAATACTTGGAAATATAATGGATATTTTCTTTCTCATATTTTTATTTTGGTGCGAAGCTTGATTGAATTACAAAACACAATGTCTTTATTATCGCTTCTGTTCAGACACCCATATAGGAATTACCCCCCCAAAAAAAGCCAGCACTAGTATTTTATTTAAGTGTCAGTATTTTTTTTTTATTTCATCCCAATTTAAGGTCTAAATTAGGATACAGACGCAAGCACACATCACAATCACTGCAAAGAAAAATTGAACAATGCATATGCAAATTGGAGAATTGCTCGTTACTCCAAGAAAGAGCAGACACAAGCCTATTTCAAGAACAAATATGGTCATAACGGAACAGCGGTGAGTCACACCAAGTTTAAGAATTGGCCACACGTGACAAGTGTCTGCCTACAAGTGAGCAACAAAACCTCCCACAGGGAGTTGAGGCTGACTCAAAGACTTGCCGTTCACATCATTTCACATCTGTTGTTTACAAATACGTGTTATAAATTGAAGAGATTCAGTAAAATACAGGGCTCTGGACAATACGTACAAGAACATATTCCCTAAGAGACTGCTGCTTACTCTTCGCAGCTCAGTTCATTTATTTCCCAAAGATGGGGACAGGCAGGTCCGGGCCTTCTGTCTGACTCATCATAAACTCTTTCAACAAAGTGCTGACAAAGAGATAGACAACTGTCATGCACATCCTATCTACCTCAACTTGAACAATATTTTACCTAACAATGGTTGATTTGATGTTTTACTTTCTGCGGATCACAACATTATTATTTATCCACCCACACATTTCACACTGCTGATTCAGGTCAGATTGCAGGGGCAGCTGTTGGACCACGGATGGCCAAACTCCTCTCACTCTTGATACATCATTCCGCTCTTCAACCACCGAGGTGACCCTCAAAAAGTGGTCATCTGTCTCTTGATCTCACAAACTTTACTTCTTCACTTCATGAACAAGACTCATGAACTAGATCCTAAATCTCCTCCATAAATAGATGGATCTCACCTCTAACCTCTGCTGCCTCACATATAGCTGTGAACCTTCCAGTGAGAACCAAGGGCCTTGTTTGAGGAACTAAAATGGCCTCACCTTCCACATACATCTTGGCTTTCAGACCTCAGATAAGCATGCGTCAATAGATACAAGTTTGTGTTTTGGTCCTCCATTTGCAACATGTTTTAGGGTGCTCCAGATGGAGACTCCGCATGTGCCGAGGTTCACTGCCTGAGGTAGGGAGTCTCAGGTTCCTGTGTGTAGGGAGCATGAGAACTGCTGCTAATGATATTCATCAATTATGAAAAACTCTGTTGTTGTCACGCCGCCTAATCTAGACTATTGTGTTATGTGGTATTCTTGTCGACTGTATCAGGTTCACATCTACTGGCGCTGAACTGCAGACTGGGACTGGGACTCGCACGTCAAACTGTAGCACTCTACATAAGTTCATTTGATACTACTGAGGCAGTTAAAAGCTGATTTACCGGATGGAAACATGCTTGCTGTATGAGCACTTGAACAACGGTTGCTGCAATTCTTTACATCTCAAATACTTATTAATGCGTTTTGATTTGGAAGACTCAGCTGATTTTTATGATTGAAAAGAAAATCATTTTGCAGATATTAGGCAGAAGCGTTGTGCCTCATTAATGCCTAAATTCAGCACATGGAAGTTGTGAACGTCACAGTGCGCTAATAGAGACACCAACTCAAAGCACCCTGGCCAAAAACAGCATCACCGTGCGTGGGTGAGTTCTTGTCAGCGAGGGATAGATGACTGAGTAGTTGGGGTCCAAACAAAGACAAGCTGACAGCTCAAGACAGGAAGAAACACATGCAGCAGAAGGGGCAGGATTCAGGGGAAGAAGACAATTGTATAGAGAAGAATGAGTGGGCCCAGCATGTGACGCTACACATCATCAAAGTCGGATGACTTCAGAGAGAGCCTGTGCACTAATGGCCGGTAGTGGTTGTTCCTGTTGGGGAAAAACCGGATATGTGCTACTTCATAAACCATCAGCATCATCTTCACGCCTACGTTTGAAAATATGGGGAGAGCAATCATCTGGTCACGACTTCGGAGCCACATTGACACATCTGAAAAAGTCATGTGATCATCGACCGTTCAGGGTCTGCAGAGCACACGCAAACATTCCCTCCAGTCCTAGTCTACTCCCTATGCGGTCTAATCCCAACTCGTGCATTGGGAGAGCCTGAACAGTTGAAATAAAAAAATATATATCTATATTTTTTTTGTGACGTTATATATATGTACAGCTTCACTTAACCAGCGTCAAATCCAGAGCAGGATTTGAACCCTGAACCTTCTGGCTGAGAGGCAAGCACTGTCCGTGTTATTAAGAGAGTTGTGTGGATCAATGTTCCCTCTAATTTGCGTGCGCAATTGCGCATTGCTCATACAGTCTTGGCGCACAAAAAATATCTACGCTGCGCACCAAAAATCCATCCTGCCTCGTCGCATCAGACCAATAAAAATAAACGCCCACTGCGGTCAGCTACCTGATGTCCTGGCTGACTGGCTTTTATGAGCTGATTTCTCTTAAAGTCGCCCGTGGTTGGGCAAAACGCGCGCATACACTGGGCCAATTGGGAGCGCAGTGGAGTGCCGCTCAGGAGAGGGAGAAACGAGAGAGAGGTTTCAGAGATAACACGCCAGTCAGGTGAAGAAATTAGCGTTATCCACACCGGATCACTGTTCCGTGAGCAGCCGCCACAAGAATACGGTGATTACAAGAGGTCTAAATTAAGTGTCACACTTGTCGGTTTCATGAGTCTTATCAGCTTGAGATAGGATAAACATTGTAAAAGTTGCTTTGAGAGTTACAGTTAGTTTAATTGTTGTATTCGGAGAATCTAGATTTTATATTTTGAATATATGACGCTATTATTCAGTTTAAGTATATTTAAATATGTAATAATGTATCCAATTAAAGGACAATTGAAAGGCTTTTATTTCTATTGTTTTATTTTAAAATTATTAACACTATTATACTATTACTATTACACTATATACTATTACAGAAGTCAGCACAGCCGACATCGACCGGTCGCTCACAGTGGTCCAATGGACTGCTCACAGTGTTATGTGTGTTTGCTCAGACACATGAAAACTTAGAGGGAACATTGGTTAAGAGGTTTGTTTTTATGCTCCATCTGCTTGGTTTTCCACTTCTCTTTACATACTCTGTCAATGAAAGCTCAGATACAGATCCAGGCTTGTCTCATTCTCATCAAAGACTCCCCACCGTAGTACTTCAGGCATTTTCAGCTGCGATTTGTCTGGGAATTTTCCAGGTAATTCCAGGCAGGACGAGGAGATTGGACAGACCCTGCACCAGACGGTCAGTCTGTTGAGGGGGTGTGCAATTATCGGGATGAACTGTCACTTTCCCCATCCTGCCCCCTCCCTGAGTCATCTCTGAACCCCATGCCTTCCACAACACACAGACACACACACATAGACACAGACAAAATCCTGGAGGGATCATTTACTCATCGCTGTGTAAGTGATGCTGCTGGGGGCGAGAAGTGTAAATTACTATGACTGTGATATCACAATGTGGCATGAATTGTTTGCACATCACCCACATAGATCGTTATAACCACTTTCATGGCACAGATTTAAAACATGTGCCCCAAAAATCATGCTACGGTTGAGCCAATTTTAACCTTGAGTCAATACAGGATAGGAGACAAGAAGGACACAGGTTGCATAGATTTCCATTCTTTTTAATAAAACACAACTGTCAAACAGGTTTCATCGAAAAATATAGAACCTAATTTTGTTATGCAGATATGAAGCCAACACTGGACGAGGACGAGGATGAGAGGTGACTTGAGAAGAGGCACAAAACCAGCTAGAATATTTCAACCATGTCACCTTGAATTCTGATTTCAGGCCTGAATGTGTGTATGAAACTAAATACCATGTTGTGAGTAGTTTTCCCAGGAGGGAAAAAATGCTTGTGATGCGAGAATGTGCTCAGTCTGAACAGTAATGTTCACAGGTAGCAAAATAAGGCTCACTTCTCTATCGCTATTAAAATACACACCATTTAGTGTTGCTATGTACAGGCGTGGGATGATGTGTGTTTTCTGGCATCCATCCATTGTCTTGTAGAATTATAAAAGACATTTGCTTGCTGTAATTCCATCTCTCAGATTGACTTGTCCCTCACTCCTGTTCAGGAACTGTAGTGATGCTATGTCATTGTCATCTCAGAAACAGAATCCATGTCTTCTTAGAAAACAAATATTGTCGATTTACCACAACACCTTCATGACACTGTATGCGGTGAGACATTGAGTGTCAGGTGTGTAACAGTGTAGGCTTCCTTCTTGTCGTGTCTGGTTGGACCTGACATCAGATGATACTGTAGGTTCTAAACGCTCTAAACTTACCTCTGTCTTTCCTCATCTGAGTGGAGCAATACCCAGTAGATTTAGGGAATTGTGACCCATGTTTTGCTAGAAAGAGCAAGTTGGAGCAAACTAAGAAAAAAGGTGTCGAGAGGAGTTCAACCGAAGAGGAACTGAAGTAGGATTGTCGCTGCACAGACAAAGAGCAGGTGAAGGAGGACTGGACTTGCTTGTCCAGGAATAGAGGAAGAGGGGAAGGGTAGGTTGTCATACCCAGGGGGGCACTCCATCTCTAAGCAGCGGATGGAGGCATCTTCATTGCCATAGTTGGCCCAGTATTCTTCCTGGTCAACCTTCGGAAGAGCTACTTCCTCCTCAGAGGGTTCGTAACGAGTGGGGAAGGACTGAGCTTGTTTTCTGTAGGTGTACTTGGGCTTCACTGCGGAGAAGGGGAATTCCTTGACGATCTCAGTGTTTTTCTGGTATGAGGACTTGGATGATGAGGCCGGCTTGTTCTTAGAGAGCCACCAGCGTGTTTTTGTGCTGAATGTGGTGGTGGTGGTTCCTGTCAGGGACCCAGGGTCAGGCAGGGGACACAGGGCAAAGTCCAGCTCTCGGAGGAATCGAAGGTCTTGCCCCCGACGCTGGGACGGTGAGGTGCACATCAACTCGGAGGATGATATGCGAGCTTCACGAAACCACTCCCACAGCGTACGGGCCTCGCAGCCACAGGACCACGGGTTGGCATTCAGCCGGAGGAATTGGATGCCCTGAGTGTCCTTCATCGCCTGTCCAGGGAGCTCAGCTAGGGAATTGTTGAACAGGTACAGGATCGTCAGACGTCCCAGGTCACGGAACGCCCGGCGATGGACCTGCTTGATGCGGTTGTCATGGAGGAGGAGGCGATCCAGGTTGACCAAACCACGAAAGGCATTTTCGGACAGGGCACGGATCCGGTTTCCATGCAGGAACAGATGCGACAGATTGACCAGATCGGAGAACAGATCATCTTGCAGAAAGTGGAGTTGATTCTCCTGGAAGTCATAAATGTTGGTTAAATACTGGAATGGAATCTGCATCTCTACGCTTGGGAATTGGGACGCTGTGAATTCTGTTCAGTTGTTTTTCCTTAGTTTTATGAGCAGACAAATTCACTTGAGGTATGAAGGTAGTGAGTTGCCATCTAAAAGTGAAGGATTCTAATGAAATAGACTTGAAAGAATTCCTCACCTCAAGTAGTGACTCTTGTGTTATACAATAATCTGATTGGCTAGAAGGAATACAAACCTTTGACATTCACAATCATGCAGCGGCCACAGAAGTAAATAAAACAGGAGTAGAGCTCCTACATGCTGCATGCTTTATTTCCTGCTGCATTCTCCTAGCTCAGCCCACACTCTGTGGTTTTGAGCCAAAAATAAAGGCAGCTAATGCATTTCAAGTAGCTGATAGCAGACATCATGCCTCACTTGGAAGGAGAGATCGGAAAGTGTTCCCTGCTTGTCCATCAATGGCTCACTTGATCAGACTGAACTGTGACTCTTCGATGACGACAGCATGTCTTTTCTTTTTTTTTAATGATGATTTACCTTGTATTCTAATATCTTTTTAACAAGTTAATGGTGCATATTTGAAAAAAGAATATTGTGAAAATAATTAGAATCAATAACAACAATCCTTTATTTGTCTTCACAAGCAATTCATTATTATTAAAATGTACAAATAGCAATGAATTTGGTCTAGAGAAACCAAGGTTTAAAAGTAACTCTTTGCTAAAATGTCCTGATGTGGAATAAAACTGTAAATAAAAACAAACAAACAAACAAAAACATTAAATGAGTAGAAACATATCTTACTAACTCAATAGTAGAACTACTGCCGATGCTGTCGATGTGTATTTTTTTTGCTTTTTACTATTAAAAAAACCTGTTGCTTATCCAAAACTAATCTTTTTCCTCAAATAATAATATGAAAATGAAACGTTTTCTTATTCAGATTTAGAATTTGAAAACTTTGTTAATTTCCATTTATTGGCCATATTGCTGTGACATTATCATAATTTAGGACTTGTTGTTTTGGTAGTACAAAGTTTCAAATCTGAGAGCTGTTCTGCCACGTAGCCCACACATGGGCAAAGCAAACTGAGCAGATCTGCTCAGAAAGTGGTTCTGCAACACATGAATCGCTCTTCAGTAGAGGCAGAACCTGTGAGGATTTACCTGCAGGTAGAGGAACTGCAGACTGTAGAGCTTGTGGAAGAGGTCATGGGGGAGAGTTGCAAGCTTGCAGCGGTGCATGTGCAAGCTCTGCAGCTTCTCCAGGCCCCTGAAGGCTCCACCTTCCAAGTGTCGCAGCGAAGGGTTATCCCCCAGATCCAGCTCCTCCAGCACCCTGAGGTTACTAAAAGCACCTGCTTCGATCCACGTAATGTTGTTACCATAAAGCCACAGAACCTGTGGAGAATGAAGGATGTGAGCGAAGATAAAAAAAAAAACAGGGAGAAAAAGATCTCACCTGTGTCTCGAAGCCAAAGGAGTCAGAGCGGAGCTCTGTGATGTGGTTGTTCTGGAGGAAAACACGCTGCGAGTCGTACGGCACCCCGACCGGTACCATGGTCAGGTTCTGGGACTGACAGCTGACCGTCATGGGAGTGGGATAACACACACACAACTTGGGACATGCACCCACTCCTGATGGCTTTACCACCACCAACCACAGGATCAACCACAGAGAGAGTCCACCTGGGGAGAAAGACCAATTTTCAGTCAGGGTCATAAAAAGTCGCATGAGCTTATATTCTTATTAAAGAAATCATAAAGCATTTGCGCTTCTTTAATCTAAATGCATGATTTGGCACGATTTTTTTGGTAATTTAGTATATTTTTTGTCCTTCTTTACAGTCCACAGCTTCTTTATGTTTTGAAATAAAGAAAAATGGTGATGGAAAAATTGTATTCTAGTCTTCCGTTCAGGCTGTTGTAATCAGTGATTGTCTCTGACACCGTCACGACTTGTCACAAGCTTCCAGAACTTGCCCTTTGTATCACTGACGGGGATCTATTACAGAACCGCTCATCCATTCATATCTAACGGATTCTTTTACTCCGGTAATGAGGCTCCAGTGACATTGTTACATAACAGCATAAAAGAGGTCATAAAAACCTCTTAAAGAGCTTAAACATCTGAAACCCTTAGAACGCCTCCAAAAAAGTGATCCACACGTGCCACCCTGCATCGTATTAACCTGCTTTCCGACTTCCTGGACTGATTTGGCCCAAAGTTAGTTTCCATTGAGGAGAATCGGGCGTAAAAGCAGTAAAAGAACCGGGGTCGGTTACAGTTCTCATCAATAATTCTGCTGATTCTTGGCACGGCTCAGGTGACCGCACGTACGCACAAAATGGACCACCGTGGTAAAAGTACCAGCGTGAAATAATAATGAAGTTCCCATTCATCTTCTGTGCGCAAGATTTTCCACTGGCTCACCCCATGACCTTTCAACAAGACCGTTTAGCCCGAAGTGGATGTTGAGGCATATATATATATATATATATATATATATATATATATATATATATATATATATATGCAAACTGTTGCAGAACTGTGCAGACACTTCAACACCTCGTCAAGAATCAGATGCATACATACACATAACTTAGATTTCGGAATGCGTAATCGTGCGTAAAGGCGCGCTCAGAAGGTCAGCATCGTTTTAAAGTTAAAAGAAAGCAGCCATTGAAAGGTCAAGCAGTTCTACATTCGTTTCATTTGAAAGCAGTAATGCACTCACACTTGAAGTTGTGAGCGCTGGATCTCCTCTTGGTCCGTCGGGTCTCCATCTCGATTCAAAGCCGAAAGCGAGTTAGCCTGCGCGGCGTGCAAGTGCCAGCTGACTGCTATCTCTGCTCAGCTCTGCGGACCGAGGCTCGGACGGAGTGACGAGAGCAGAGACCACGAGGAGATGTTTATACAGGAGATCTCCGAACGCCCACGGCGTGGGCTACTGGAGGTTCCACGCTACGTCACCACAGCAGGAGGGAGGGCTGGTACCGGAGGAAGGACAAGAAAGGCAGGAGCCGGGCGGGATTCCGCCTTCACGGTTCCGTTATATTGAGACGTTGGAGAGAGCGGACATGATTTATGGTTATTGTAAAACACAATGCTCCGATGGTCACCACAATCGATGCAGGATAGTGGGAGGACAAGTGATAGAGCCAAGAAGACATCTTCATCTTCAGGGTCATACTGTGTGACGTAGAACAGGGCTCTTTGGATGTTTTCTGCGCACTAGACAGGTTTGTCCATCATCAATCTACTTAGCAAAACATAAAAAAAAAAAAAGAAAAAGAAAAACTCACAAACATTATACTGAGTTGTTCTTAGACAGTAAACATAATGATTGCTGAGCTCTGCTGTCAACATAAAAAGGGTTAGCGGCCCCTTGAGCTATATCCCCATCAACCCGTCATTGTACCTGGGATAACAGTAAAAGAGAGGAAGTGCATGAAGGATGTAGACAACTGCTGTAATTGTACGCAAAAACTTCATGAATAGGGCTCTTTTTAAATAATCTAAATAAATGAATGTTAAAAAATAAGAAATCAATCAGAATCATTGTGAAACCTTTATGGGAAATATGGGAATGCAAAATGATTCTTCACTGATTTTGGAGACAGATTCTCGTAGCTGCTGCCTCCTCGCTCACTATTATTAGTTGAGCAGCATCAGTTGTCTGCGCTCCTGTGATGCGCTGGTGATGTCACTCTTTTCTCCGAAGTGAACACATACCCTGTGTGTGGGATGGTTTTAAATTACAGGAGGAGAGTGGTTGAATGGGCAGACCTCAGTTGTGTTGCATGCTGCTTAAATCTGTAAATTAAATCTGTGAATCAGATCCTGTCACGTGGTTTGGCCGATTTAAAGGAGGCAAATTTCGACAGCCGTGTCATTGGAGATGCCTCGTTGTAAGCCTCACAAAATTATCTGGTGGACTGCCACAACACACATTGGAGTCGAGGACTCTTCCAAATCCAGTTGTTTGTTGAGGCTGCCATGCCGCCAAACGGTCAGGTCTGAGGGAATGTAATTGACTGGGAACCCTTGCATTGGTTTACAGAGGTAGCTCAACAGGAAGCCTGTGGAATGCTCAGATTTGACTCTAAATCATTCAAAGTGAAGGTCAATATGGTATGCTCTCATGGAACAAACAAGATATATAGGTGACTTTCATGATGAGGGCACATCAGACTAAATGGTGGAAATTACTTTTTTTTTTATTTAAAAATTGGCCAATTCAGTTTAAGCTTGACTCGTTGTTTTGACTCAAAATGTGCGCAACCATTATGCATGACATATAAGTAGCTGGACACCAAGGTCTGCAGTATGTGAACTCCCACCAGTCGGGCAGAGGTTTACTCGCTAATGAGTCCTTCTCGCCTGAGATGCCAAGAACATTCCCGCCATGATGCACATCATCTGTTCCACACAGTCACATGGAAGGTCTTCTGCAGGAAAAAGCTGTGAACGAGGGCACAAGCTGAAGAGAAGACTTCTGGCTGTTGGGAGCGTGAGGCAAAGCTCCAGTCAAGTGTATTTCTGGGAAGCTGTCAGTCTGAGGGCGTAGCTGTGGCCCCCGTTTCACATGCAGCCTGCCTTTATGTGAATCCCAAAAAAGTCCCCCAAAACCCACACGCAACAAGTAGTCATGTAACCTTCTCGCAGCCTGATGTGTCACTGTGATTCATGTGCCGCGTGACATTTGAACTGGGGTAAACACAACATGTTCATGGGGTCTGTTCCGAGGATTCATTCTCCTTATTCACTTCGCATTCTTGATTGTTTTTAAATTCATAAGCCCAGAGTGAAGAACTACACAGTTATATTTCATTTCCTTCTACTTCCCCTTAATGGTTGTCACATGATCCATCATCTAGTCCACCATCGTCATGTAGTTCTTGACTCTATATTCTTTCCGGAGTCAGGTTGAAATCCATCTGAAAACATTCCTCAAGACTTAAGGTGAGGCATATATGGCAGAAGAGACCATAGAATTCTGTGTCTGGCCCACTCCTGACTGTGATCCTTGTTTATGGATAGATGTATATGGCACGTTGTTAAAAACCATCTGTATTATGAGGTGATTCATTCCTTCTCACACTGCATGGAAATAAATATCTGCTTGCAAATGAAAGAGACTTTGCCATAATCTCCGAGCAAGAATATGTCAGTAAGTGTGATGAGGAGACGCATGCCAATCATTTCAGGCACTGGATCAATGTCAAGGGTTTGTCACCTTCATGTGCTGTCATCCGGGTTGGGTTGTAATCGTGGGATGTATGGAAAGAAATAACATTTTTACCCACACTTCCGCTGTCATCTATCCTATGCACACGTTACTGGAGCTGTTTACGTAAGCGGCAAACTCGGTTCACCTCTGTCTTCCTGAAACTTCCTCACAGTGACCCCAAAATGGGAGACCCCTTCTATACTTGGCATCATCTACGTGAACAAGTCATTCAGTTTAATATCTGAATGCTTGCCTCAAATAAAAATTCTATTTCATTTTAATTGGGTAGCGTTTAAAATATGAATAACAGCAATAACTGAGTAGAACACTAGGTAGCAGTACAAACACTGGGCATGTGCAAGTCTTCTGTAACACAGAGAGGTTTGAATCCATGAATAGATTTATGGGTTTAGAGGATCATCCAGAACATTATCAACATGTAACCATGTTTCCTATCTTATTGTCAGCATTTCCTGAAAATGGAATTGATAGAAACATAGACAATGACATGACCTCTTTGGAAGAAGATAGAAGAAAGAAAATTCTCAACTGAGGGGCGCATCCAAAAGTGAGGTGCCAGAGCCGCTTTATTCCTTTACATAGGGCATGAATGGGATGGGACTTACAGCAGCAGAAGAGATTTTTCAGCTCCATGGACTTCTTTTTGAGATCAGGCGGCCATAATGTGAGTCGGTACCACCAATTGAGCTTTCTTCATGAATAGATAGATAGATAGATAGATAGATAGATTGCAATTTCTCCACAACCATCCATATGATGAGGTCTTGAATACTATGAAAATGTCCTCCTGCCATCATGACAGCTGTCTGTTTACAATTTCAAAAGCCTGGCTATAACACCAACACAGGAACACGGGGGTGTGATGTGGTGTCACATGTCGTGATTTTTTGATGTTTAGGATCAGTGGCAAGGGACTGTCGCCTTCATGTGCAGTCAGCCAGGTTGTATTCACAGATTGTTGGGAAATAATTTCATTTGTGAATGGGATTCAAATTGTGTTTTACTTAAAACACTACAGCAGAGCAGTTCAGACCTTCATTTCTGTCAAAACCTTCACCCTCTTACAGACAGACTCATGTTGAGAGTGAGAATACTAAAGCTCAGATAATCATCTCATCTAATGTCAGTGAAGAAATGTAGCAGAGGAAGATTGATGTGCTCTGACGTGTCTCAGGGAGTCGATGAAATGGCTCACTTGATTCTGTGACGATAAGAAGGAAATGGAATGTTGACATGAAAGGTTGAAAATGTGGTTCATTTATTGTTTCTGTGAAGTAAGTTTTAAGTTGTACAACCCACTTCAGAGTTAGTAATTAACCTCTGCACGGTTGTGGACTTTGGGAGGAAACCAGAGCGCCGGGGGAAACAAACAGCTGGACCTGAACCCATGTCTTTCTCAGTCAAGCTACTCAGTCATCCATCTCTTAAAAGGTTCAAACTCTCTCAGCAGTCCTCAGAAGTTGAGTGAGCTCAGTCTGAACAGCTACAAACACAAGTCTGAGTCGACACACAGGTACATCCACAGCAGGAACCAAAATAACAACTTCATATATTTTTGTTCCCGACAGCTCGAGCAGCCAGACTCAAGATGACAGACTGAGACTTGACATGTGTCGCTGCCATAGTTTTCTGTATGTGAATCATCTCATTAACAGGTTTTCACCATTTGCTCCTCCCACCTTTACTGCTATTTCTGCCGACTCTTTCAAGAAAATGTCTGAGATTCCGGGGCTGTCGGGCTGTGCTCATCCATGACGCACATGCATGAATGCAGCAAGTGAAAAGACACGCACGCCAACTCTAAAATTAACATGTTGAAGGACAGTTCAGCTCCAGCTCAGTGTTAACTGTTTTCAGATGAACTATCCTTTGGTCTTCTTCCCAGGGCCTTCGCAATTAGTTTCAAGATGTAGTGGATTTGTTAGTAACATATTGCAATGTTGCTGTCACCCGGGGGTTGGATTAGTCCTCTCTCGTGTTTCGTTGTCGCCTTGAGGAAAATTCTAAGCAATGTGAATATGTCGATGGAATGTGAATAACATCCAAATTCTTTGCAGAAACCTCCATGTTGTCACCTGTCTGGCTGTTCCGGAGCTCTTGCTGAGGCTGCTTGCCGCTCCATCAACACACCAGCACAATATGTATTGATATCATTTAGAAAGTAAAAAAGATGAAACTACACAGTATTTTTTGACAGATTTGACTGATTATTGCACCTCTTCAGTTTAATGTTCGACCTATAATTGTTTCACCACTGTAGCTCTGTCATTTTAGAGCCAAATACAGAGAGTGACAGCGAAAAGGAAAAAGCAATTGTTTCCTTCCTAACTTTCCCTCTTTTCTATGAAAAACATAGAAATATACTTCAGTATGAAAACAACTGACAAGAAAACAATAAATCGATGCAAGCACATGTTCATCATCCAAAAAATCCTTTTGTAAAGCCAAATGTTTTCACATTTCAGACGACATTATTTTTCTCTCCTAAACATGTTGATCAGCTGCTTTATTTACAAGATCTGAATGTCGCACTGGCATTGATTCTCCAGCAGGTGGTGAAAGTTGGGAATCTTTAGTATATAGCCAACTTTATTAGAATCATTTGCTTTGGGAAAGAAACAAAACCGAGTTGCCATCATATCACCCAACAACTAGCACGCCAATCACCTGAAAAGATTTTAAGTGAACAAGTGCAGATGAGAAGTATTTTTTCCACGTTAAAACCCCAGTATATTTAGGCCTTGTGCCTTGTTTGCTGCTCGCTGAGGAATGAGTTTTCGACAGTGCAGGTAAACGGACAGAGGGTGAACGAAGGCCAGCAGGCTGAGAACGGTCAGACCAATGTTGACCTACACAGGAGAAGAAAGGACATGTTATAATACAACTGAAACGGTACTGTTCTAGAATAGTGATGCTAGTGTAGCCGAGATGTTGTGTTGTGGGTGAACCACATGAACCTCAAAGACATATTCTACCAACCATATTCTGTCTAAAGAACCTTTTCAACTTCCAGAAAAGTTGCTTACATATAAAGGCTCACCACCCAGAACATCCTCCACAATAGTGAAACAGGGGTACTGTAGCAGAGAAACTACGGTGGACACACTCATGACCAGACCAAACAGTTTTCCAAAGTGGTATGAGGGGAATCTGAAATACAAGAAAACCGATTCAAATGAGTGAGGGAGGGATGGATTTTGAGGTGGTCACTTACGCCACACTGAGGAATGCTGCGTTGCCGCCGTACAGAAAAGAGCGATTGAGCACTTGCAGGATGAAGGTGAGGTACTGGAGAGGAAGAGACGGTATGGACGCGCACAGTGAGAAGAGCAAACACTGCAGCGCCGTCAGGAGCAGCGAGAGCCAAGAAGAGTTGAGATCAGCCTCCTGCTCACTCATCCCTGCACACACCAAAGTTTCCTTTACTAATACGTGTATATTGGGCCTTTGCCTCAGAAACAGCAATAGCCTGAACTCTTCAGTTCCAGCATAAGTTTCATATCCATTTTTTTTCAATGAAACACACCTTTTCTGATAAAACCCCAGTTTTGTAGTTGAGTTACCTTCAGCTCGAGGCTTGCCCTTGTGTCTGTCCATGATGAGTCCATTCCATGGAGCACACAACACGCCGCACATCTGGGTGATTGAAAACGCGTTGATATACTCGCTCACTGTAAACAAATAGCAGGAATTATTGAAATGAAATGACCACAGTTATAATCGCAGCTGGTATAAAATAGCTAAGGCTGCAAGTATGAGCAAATACCTAGTGAGGGTTCTCCCTCAGTCAGACGGAGCAGCATGGGGTTCAGCGTGCCGATGAACAGTAAATGTCTGAGCTGCATGACCGACAACCAGATGATGTGGAGCAAAAACAGCCTTGATAGAACACATTCTCGGAACGTTTTTTCAGGAATCTCTGCATCGAGAAGGACAGAAGTGTTACCGATAAATCACACAGCTCGTAATTTACATTTCCACTTACCTGGTACAGCAGGCTCCTCCTTCAACTGTTCAGCCGTCTGTGACTTGCGTGCAGAGCAGGGTGATCTGTTCATGCAGTGATTTTATAATCAGCATCACACAGCATTTGCAGAAGATTTCCTCAAGTGGAGTTGCGTTTAGAGGCAACACACTTACTAAGAGGCATCGAACTCCCTCGCAAACAAAATTTACACAATAGCGAGCCAAAACAGAAATAATATGGAACCATCAGTGTTTTAATTTTCTGATGTTTTTCCTATTTTTTCTTGAGTCCAGCTATAATTATTAGTCCATTGACTATACGAAACTGTGTGTGTATACGTCTTTATTCTGCCTTGTGGGGACCATTTGGCCGGACCCCACAAGGTTCAATTTGAGGCTGAAGACTGCAAAATAACTAGGTCATTATAATGAGGTTTAACTTTGTTTCAGAGTCCTGGTTAACAAGAGGCTGGGGAAAGCATTATGTCAATGAGCGGACCCCACAAAGATGGTGCAACAAACCTAAATGCAGCGCTTTGATTTTTGGTTTAAAAATAATAAGTAAATAATTTTAGTTAATTTAAAAACAGATACAATTTATGACAATATAAGTTTATTATTTTGGAAGGAGAGATTGGGGTAAAAGTCTTGACAAGCCACCTTCTTGTGAGGGCGTTTTTGCCTGTCCCCCCAAGGATTATTTATATTATGAAGCATTATGGCAATGAGAGGTCCTTAAAAAATAGCAAAACAAACGTGTGTGTGTTTATATGTCCCCTGTAATGGAAAACATTTTAATGAATTCTCGTACTTTCCGCAAGCACAAAAAGAATCTCTACTTGTTAAAAGATGACAATGGTGTGGGTGGAATGAACAGGGACTATTAAAAAAAAAAAAAAAACTCCCGACCTGAATGTGTAGTTCTCTGGCAATGGGTGTGGAATAAAGTGTCTGGGCAACAGGAAAAACGTTCTGAGCAGAGGAATGACGCTGCAGGCGGCTACAAACAGGAAGAGATGGTGTAAGGAGATCCCAGATTCATGAATGAGCTGCAGAGAAACATGAAACAGTGCTGACTACCTTACATGCAACCAACCACTGGTGCCTTTTCAAACAGCAATTCAACTTTCATAAACTTTGACATGCTCTGTTTTCTGTATGCTTTTATTTTGTCATTGTGTTTCTGTTTTGTCCTTCCGTTGTTTTGCTTAACAGATAATGACACCTGGATGGAAGCTATCGCCTTATCAGTTTCCATGTCTCTACCATGACAATACGGCATAGCTGCATGCTGCTGTGACAGGAAGGGAGCTGTTTGAATGTACTCCTTGATTCACTGAACAATGTTAGGATGTGAGTTGCTCTTTAACGGCTCTCCTCCCGAATGACAGTGCCATCCGTCACCGTGAGTTGTGTACATAAGGAGCACCATCCCACACTTCACCTAATTCCATCCTCCATCTTTCTTCAACATACTCTCACAAGATAGTCACAATGTGACTCGGAGTGGTTCTGCTACGTTGGAGGTGGGCAATTCAATTTCCTAAAGGGCCACATTAGAAACTGTAACGGTTCCGGGACCAACATGCCAAACTTGACTACAAAACATCATGGAAAAATATCCAAAATATATACTTAAGTAACAAGGACAAAATCAACCTAAGATGAAATGTAATTACATAAGAAGTGTAAATATGCTATGAAACCTATTGAAATATTTCATTTTATATGCGCCTAATTTGAATATAAATCAACTATGGACAAGACCTTCTAGATAAAAAAGGCAATTTATTTCAAAATATATTTTCTGTATTCCTTGAATGTATTTTGGGGAACAGGAAAAACACAAAAATGGCCAATGAAAAGATGAAAATTTTAGTCTTAAAACAAGAACATGCTATATTTACTAATGAAGTGGTGGTGGTGACAAAAAGAAAAGGAACAAAAAAAGCAGCAAAATTAGGACACATTGGTTATAGTTTTAGTCTGTGCTACGACGACACATTTGAACGAAGAGAAACTGTGTTGATCAAGAGAATAGTTCCCGATAGTTCTGGTTTAATGCACTTAAATAAGCATCTTTCAGTTGAAACCAAGTCGATAGGGAGCATGTCTCCAACTGTTACCTAAGTTTGCTGAATCACCAAGAATCCACAGTGCAAGATGAATGACAGTGTTTCTTCTTTGCATGAGAAAAGTTGCTTCAGGACAGATACAATCACATCCAGCATCATGACATCAGATGGAACATTTAACGCACTTCAGTCTTACGATGCGCAACAACACACGTGACAAATGGAGAGTGTTGAGCATATGTATTTATGTTGAGAACACGGTAACACTAGTGTAGTGTATGTGCCTATAGAGAGTTTTGATAAGACGATCTAGATTGTTTCTCTCCCCACACGACCTGTCAAAATCTTGTTCCTCACCTTTAGGACGAAGAAGAGAGCTGCTGAAGAGTCAAACGCTCCGTTGTAGAGAGTGATGACGGTGAAGCGTCGAGGGCCAAAAAGATTCCCAACCTAAGGAAGAAGAAATATGAACTTTTCAGATGTAAGAGAATGAAAACTGAAAATAGTTGATACAATAAATGGAAATGAATCACAACTGTAATATAGTTGCTGTTTTTAAATATGAATTGAGAAATTACATTGACTACGTTCATAATTCTTGAATTACATGATCATTCATGAATAAGGGCAAAATTTTTAGTCCCCCACATTGTACTGCAACAGTTGAACAGCAAAGAACAGTAGTAAAAGAAATACATAGTTCTAAAAACGAAATGAATGTTAATCCAGTTGGATTTAAAGCAAATGTCAATGGGCTTGGAGGCACAATCGGAGCAGTTACAGAAGGCTGTGATCTCAGCGTAGGACAGCCATATATTACCTGAGCAGAAGATAAATACCTGAATGTTGGAGATCAGGATCAGAACTCCACCGATCGCAATGCAGCACATTGCTGGGAACAGCAGGATGGCAAGCACTGACGGAAACCAAAGTCCAAGAGTTTGTTCCTACACTTCTTAAATGGCGCACTATGGAGCTATTACCTGGAGATGAGAGGCCCACCATCAACATGCCCCCAGTGTAAACACATCTAGGATAAAAAACAAACAAAGGTTAGCAAAGAAACTCACTTTCTTTCCTCATCCTACACTTAACACTCACAAACAGAACACACTTTGATGACATGCTTTTTGTCTAAGTGGAGACAGACATGGAATATCTGGCACCACATAGTTGTGTGAACACAGAATCGGAGGAAGGGAGAAGGAAGATGCAGGTGATACACCACTGTATGCAATCTGCACCGTGAAGCAAAACCTCAGTGTTTTCATGAATCAGGAACTGATTTCTTGTACAATAGGACTGTTTAGGCATGGCTTCACTTGGGAGCCAGAAATACCAGATTCATATGATGCAGCTGGATGCTAGACTGACGGTTGAACTTCACTTGATGTGTAGTCGATCAACAACAGTATAACACCACTCAGAAGTTGCAAAACAATCATTGTAGCAGATTAGAAGTGCATGAACGTTCATGCAGTGAACACATGGAGTGATGGATGGATATGAAATATGCGTGTAAAAAAAAAAAAAACATCTGAACTTGTGTGTGTGTCAGGAATGAAGCTTGAACACAGCTTAAGGCTGAGAGTGTTTTCCGTGACAAATGCACCACATACGTACATGGCACAGATCCGAGTCACCAGGGTCCCGAAACGGTCGAAAAAAATTCCACAGGGCAGTGTAAAGAAACTATTTAAGGAGGATGCGATGGTGAAGACCAGTGAGAATTGCTCGTCCTGAGCTCTGCAATCTGTCATAGAGAACAATTTTAAAGAAAAGCCCGTTAATGTTTTAACAACAAAACAAAACATATGCACAGGACAGAACTCTAAAGAGAGGAGTTCAATCATTGCTTCAATTTCGAGATTAATTTATGCCCCAATTGCAGCATCAATATGCAGGAAATGTAGCTAGAACATGTCAAACAAAAATTCAACAAACATGATACCGAGCACCTCAAGAATGCAGACATTGATTACTGATGGTTGGTGTTGGTACATTGTGTAAATAAGACAGTGTTGATATCAGGGATGGAGTACGAGCGGAAACCATATGATCAGCAGCAAAGAAACCACACTTTTGAATTCACGAAATGAACACAGGAGGACAGATGGAAGAACCAAGGGAACCAAACTCAAACGGAACTGAGTCACTTCCTGTTATGTTTTGCCACTTGCCATTGTCCAGCATGAAGGTCTCAAAGTCAAAGATGAGGGAAAGATCCGGGATGAGTGCTTTCTTCTGGCCCAGCCGACCAGATTCTGAACCCCCCAGCCACAAAGTCTGCATTTGACAAACAGCGTGCCCTGGTTGACTGACAGACTCCCGTTGCTGTTTGGTAGGACTGATTCTTAAGGGTGAAAACTCCTTCATTGAAGCACATGAAACACTGATTACATTCTTACTCTCATTGAAGTAATCTGAAGAGTTTAATTTATGCAAGAGCCTGAAAGTGTGAATGTAAAAAGTTTGTAAGAGTAGCAAAGATAAATTAGGTCAAGTAAATTGTGTAGAACTTGTAATATTGGACAACCAACTGGAATAAACACAAAAATATCAATGAATTCAACCATAACTGACCCAGGGTCTGTGTTCCGTTGGCACTTGTGATGTTGACACACGATGACTCAAAGTAGCCCTCTGATTTCAGGACGAAAACCAGGGCTGCCCATCCGAAGATGACTCCAGCGAAACATAGACACTCGACCAGACCCGTGATGAAGGTGAGGAAGAACAGCGGCTTGAATTTTGGGCATGCCATGCTTCAGATCCTCTCGTCACGGCTTCTTCTGGAAGGTTTTCTCACTGTCAACACACACAGAGACCACAGGTCCAGGGCATTCAACACAGATGGTATGACATTCGCAAAACAGTGCACCATCAGCAGTTTAACAAAACCAGTCATTTCTGGCTCTTGAGCATCACAGTTCCTCATTCTCGGCGGTTTTTTTTTCAACTCTCACCTCGTCCACATAAGATGGCGCCGCGCAGAGGAGACCCACTTTACCTTTTGTTTCCTAAAAGACAGAGTCACTCTACAAAACAGCAGTACCAGTATAGAGGGCTAAAAAAATAAATAAATGAAGGAAACTGTAAAATAATATTCTAGATCCTAGATTAGTCCATGGAGGA
This sequence comes from Synchiropus splendidus, assembly GCF_027744825.2. NCBI lineage: Eukaryota > Metazoa > Chordata > Actinopteri > Syngnathiformes > Callionymidae > Synchiropus > Synchiropus splendidus. The sequence continues at coordinate 3,833,413 of NC_071344.1, forward strand.
CTGGATTTGGAGTCACACTCCAAATTATAGTGGAAAAATACACTACTGGCTGATCCAACCTGTGATGTTACTTATGTAATATCCCTCAGTCAGAATGAGGCTGAGTAGTGTGTGTGGCCTCCACATGCCTGTATGACCTTCCTACAACACCTGAGCATGAGGTGGCGGTGGGTGGTCTGCTGAGGAACCTAGACCAAATCCTGGACAGTCTGCGGAGCAACGTAGCGTTTGAGCGAGACACACAGTCCCACATTTGCTCATCTGGATTCAGGTCTGGGGAACAGGCGGCCCAGTCCATAGCATCAATGCATTTGTCTTGCAGGAACTGCATCAGCCACGTGTGGCACCACCATATGCTCTCACAAGGGGTCTGAGGATCTGAACTCGGTACTTATAGGCAGTCCGGCTACCTCTGGTGAGCACATGGAGGAGCATCTCTGGCCCTATTTACACACGGCTACTTTTCGAAACAAAGAAATATCCCTTTGCAGGCAAACAGAGAGTTGCCTCTGGGAATGTTGCTTTTCAAACAATTGAGGAGATCTTGAAAAAAACATCGACGTTCCTTACACTGCCACCTGCAGTTTTGGAATGTCCTGGTTGCAGACATATGGAAACGTGTGCATCCTCTCTGTTTTTCAAAGAACAGAGAGGATGGTCTGTTTCTGAAAACAGCCTGCTACATCTGAACATAGGCCAAGCCAGGCGTGGGCAATGCGGTGCAGGATTTTGTTCCAACCGATCATGCACACATTTAACAAATGAGCTCTCAGCTGAAACAACTAACGCCACACTGACAATGAACTGAACTCAGGAGCAGGAGAGTGAACAAGAACCAAAATCAAAGTCAAACTGGTGAAATCAGTGACTCGTGCGGCTGTAATGTTGTAACAGGGGTCAGAGAAGCTCCAATAAATTGCAGCAGTAGCATGTTATAGCATGTGAATGAGTCGCAATTGGAGCCTCCTTGTTTTTCGTGGCCAGACATTGGTTGGGGTTAGGTTAGCCGTGGGATGGCGCTCCATTCAGTCGATGTTTTGATGTGTCAAATGTCTATTTAAAGCCCATCAAACAGCTGTGCGTTTTTAGTCGCAGTGATTTATCCTACATCTACTTTTGTGCTGTCCCCCCAAGTTTGATGAACGCTTACCCTAGCATCATTTGAATAAACAAAACAAACAAAGCCATAGAATACAGCAATCATACTTTAATATGAAAAATATACACAAGAAACATGACATGAATTGAGACAAGTAGAAGTTCATTAAATATACATAAAAGTTGTAGTAGTAATGAAAATGTGTACAAAAACATCAGGATCATTTCAAACTCCAGCACATCAGTATTCTCTTGTAAACATGGTGAGCAAGAGACCTGAATGTCGTAGTGGCACAGATGTCGACAGGTGGTCGAATCAGGAGCTTCAGTTCAGAACCAGAAGATGAACTTGCGTGTAAATTGCCCTCAAAAGCCTTGATCCCAATGCATTCAAAGGTGTATTGCTACGGTCATGGAAAGTGTTAAGCTTTGTTTGCTGCTCGCTGAGAAATGAGTTTTCGACAGTGCAGGTAAACGGACAGAGGGTGAAGGAAGGCCAGCAGGCTGAAAATCATCAGGCCAATGTTGACCTACACAGGAGAAGAAAGGACATGTTAAAATCCAAGTGAAAAGGTATTGATCTAGAATAGTGGCACAAGAGTAGGAAGGAAGTTGTCTGTGGTTAAGCTGCATGAACCCCGAAATTTAAAAGTTGCTTACATATAGAGGATCTCCACCCAGAACATCCTTCACGAGAGTGAAACAGGGGTACTGCAGCAGAGAAACTACAGCAGACACACTCATGACCAGGCCGTACAGTTTTCCAAAGTGGTATGAGGGGAATCTGAAATACAAGAAAACCGATTCAAATGAGTGAGGGATCGAGGGATGGATTTTTAGGTGGTCACTTACGCCACACTGAGGAATGCTGCGTTGCCGCCATACAGGAAGGAACGATTGAGCACTTGCAGGATGAAGGTGAGGTACTGGAGAGGAAGGGAGGCCGTGGACGCGCACAGTGAGAAGAGAAAACACTGCAGCGCCGTCAGGAGCAGCGAGAGCCAAGAAGAGTTGAGATCAGCCTCCTGCTCACTCATCCCTGCACACACCAAACCTGTCTTTACTGATATGCAAGTGGAATAATAGAGAAGAATGCTCTACACTGTGACTGACAATATTGCAATATACATTTTATTGCTTCGATTCACCAAGGGCCACCAGCAGGGGGTGCTGCAGCACATCTACTTCTTTATGTTACTCTGGCTTTGGCCATGGATAAAAGTTTGAATAGATAAAGCACACATTGTGGATAATAGTTTACGGTCGACCTTAATTATAATCTATATTTCCTGAGTAATGCACAGATCTACTTCCAACATTTCATGCAACATTTTACAACTATTAGTGGAGAAAAGTCACTTTTTTAACTTATAGTTTCAGTGGAGGGCAGTTTACTGATGATGCATTTATGGAACTACCTTTACATTCAGTCCGTTATTGTCTGCCACATATGTTTTCTTTCCTTGATAACTGCCACTTTTTTAACCAATTTTGACATGTGTTTCACTTTTCATTTCCATTAGAAGCGACTCTTCCACAGGTGGGAAGGAGAATGCATAGGTTTGGTCTAAATTTCCAGCTGCTGATCATGGGAACAGCTGGCAGAACAGCTAACCACCCTGGCTTGAATCCTGGCACCTTTTTATCCTGGTTTGTCAATTGTGCCACCAATTAAAGCAGGATATGCTGATCCAACTATTTCAAGCCGGCCTTTCTCAATTATCCTGGATTTCTTTATTCTACTTTAGTGCAGTTCCCCCACAGGCTACAGCGTTTGAAGTCCAGTGTGGCTGCTATTAGCAGCAATTGAATGCCACTGTGACCGTATAAAACACACCTTCACTGGTAAAACCCCAATTTTGGAGTTGAGTTACCTTCAGCTCGAGGCTTGCCCTTGTGTCTGTCCATGATGAGTCCATTCCATGGAGCACACAACACGCCGCACATCTGGGTGATTGAAAACGCGTTGATATACTCGCTCACTGTAAACAAACAGCAGGAATTATTGAAATGAAATGACCACAGTTATAATCGCAGCTGGTATAAAATAGCTAAGGCTGCAAGTATGAGCAAATACCTAGAGAGGGATCTCCGTTGCTCAGACGGAGCAGCATGGGGTTCAGCGTGCCGATGAAGAGGTAATGTCTGAGCTGCATGACCGACAACCAGACGAGGTGGAGCAAAAACAGCCTTGATAGAACACATTCTCGGAACGTTTTTTCAGGAATCTCTGCAACGAGAAGGACAGAAGTGTTCAAGTGGCACAGATGGTGATTTAGATGTCCACTTACCTGGTACAGCAGGCTCTATGGTCAACTTATTGGGGGGCAGCTCAGACGTCTTTGACTTAGAGCAGGGTGATCTAGATGGAAGGAAATGGAGCAAATGATTGAGGATACTTTGTCATTGAGAGATTGAGTTGGGGTGGACTGAAACAGCTTGGTGGAAGTTTGCACTCTTTTGAGTGCTTTTCCTGTTACCATTATTTTCATATTACATTAAAAAAGGTACGGCTTTTTACCTCCGCCAAGGAGGGTATGTTTTCAACGGATTGTCTGTCTGCCTGCCTGTGTTAAAAATAACTACAAAAGTTATCCACAGATTTGGATGACTCTTGGTGTGCCTGACAAGGACTCATTCTTCTGTTCATATATTTCCGTATTTCTTCATTCCAACAGACACACACACCTGTGGTACAGAGGTTCTGTCATGACAGACTGTTCTGAAGCTTCAGGGTGCAATTCTCACATAAGCCAACAAATAATCCTTCATAATGACACATATGTACTCATTTATTTTTCTATTTCACGTTTATAATATTCAGCACTCCACAATTACAACCAATGCTGTTGAGGGTTGGAGGCTGCTTTCAGGGGTTTGCAACATATACAAATATATTACATTTAAAATCATTCAGATTTTGCCTTCAAATGCTCATGAGTTAATTCAGCATACTGAACTCCCCGAGTGTTGATTCAAAGTCGTCCTAAGGTGTGAGTGAGTTATATGTTCCCTGCCACTGAAAAAGTTGTGGAAAATGAGTGAAAGAAAGTCCAAAGACAATGACGATGATGTGGCATGGATGTAGCCCCTTTGCCTCCAGTCTGTCACATGCAATAATGCACAGGGACATTAAACAAATATGGGTTTCCTACCCGAATGAGTAGTTCTCTGGCAATGGGTGTGGAATTAAGCCTTTGGGCAACAGGAAAAATGTTCTGAGCAGATGAATGATGCTGCAGGCGGCTATAAACAGGAAGAAAGCGTGGAAGGAGATCCCAGTTTCATGAATGAGCTGCAGAGAATCACAAAACAATGTTGAATATTTTAGGTGCAGCCAACCACTGGTGCCTGTTCAAACAGCATTTAAAATGTTATGAAGACACTAAAGCACTGGACACTATCATCATAATGTGTGCACTGAAAAATGCACTTCAAGAAAGTTGAGAACTACGGTTTGGCATCTATTAGGTATTTTTGTCGTATGTTGAATTATTTATTCAAAATTAATGTTTAAAGTCCCTGTCCTAGTCATGGCATACTCTTTTGCATTGAATGTGTTGATAGCAAGTTTTGAGAATCTAGAATCTAGATTATTCTGATGCATGTTTTACCTCACCTTTAGGACAAAGAAGAGAGCTGCTGAGGAGTCAAACGCTCCGTTGTAGAGAGTGATGACGGTGAAGCGTCGAGGGCCAAAAAGATTTCCAACCTAAGGAAAAGAAAAATTACTTGTTTTGATCCTGGCAATAATGAATCTCAGCTATGATATTGTTCCCGCTTTTAAATATGAATTGAGACAATTTTTATCAACTGCCATCATCATATATCATGGACATTTTCAATCCGAAGATCTTTCGCCTCATATTGTTCTGCAACTCTAATAATTTTTATTTTTATTTTTATTTTTATTTTTATTTTTATTTTTATTTTTATTTTTATTTTTATTTTTATTTTTATTTTAAGCAGATTAAGTGAAGTCATCACCTAACTATCACATCTTCAGACCTCATTTTTCATATCTGTCTCTCTCTGTGACTGCAAAAACAGGATGTCTTCATATGACTGCTAATTCCATTGTTGTTCTTGCTGATCAGAAAATGTGAAAGAGATCATCTGCATTAGACAGAAAAACACACCCAGCCCACCTGGAAATACAAACTTGAGGATTTTCTCATGAGAAACCCCTCTGGATAACCTCCTCATGAGCCCCTTTTGTCTGCCATCTTTATTAGGAGGGAGCTCTTCCAAAGAGTATACAAAACACACAGCATTCCTTCAACTTCTCCACTCCTCCACTCCTTTTTGAAAAGGTGAAACTATCTTTTAGCACCTCAATATTTAGTTTGGATCCTGTATGCACTGAGGTTTCATGTTCTTGAACAACTCCGTATCTTGGTTTAAACTTTAAAATGTGAGAGCCAGTGTTGCTCCATATTTTTGCTTTTGCCGAGACACAAGAGTAAAATAGAATGCAACCTGTTAAAATTAAGCTTTTGGCAGCGTGATAATGCCAAAAAAACGTTCATAAAGATTAACCTCAAGTGGTAGAAACAAATGAGGCTGCCAATGGCTTTTAATGCTCCATCAAATGGCTGTTTTCAGTGCACATATCGGCCCTTAATATGGCCCAGTCGGCTCCTTCTGAGCCTCCTTGTAGGTACAACTATGGTGCAGCACAGTCAGTCAACGGTGGATCTTTTTGTTTTTCTGTGTCCAGAACATTATTTGAACAAAACATTTGGCGTATCAGCAGGTGACAAGATGTGTCTATCACCTAGGTGCCGTGCATGCTGACATGTGTGGCGCTTCAACCGAGAGAAAGACATCACCTGAGCAAAGATAAATACCTGAATATTGGAGATCAGAATCAGGCTTCCTCCGACTGCAATGCAGCACATCGCTGGGAACAGCAGGATGGCGATCGCTGATGGAAATCAAAGTCAGACTCCACAAATTTGTTATTATATTTCTTAAATATTGCACTATCGATTTGCTACCTGGAGATGAGAGGCCCACCATCAACATGCCTCCAGTGTAAATACATCTAACGTCAGAAAGGGACAACAGGTCATGAGTTTGTTGCCATAGAGCAATAGTATCCATGTATTTATTGACACCATCATGAGAAACAACTCGACGTGAGTCACGTCCTTTCCGCTCCCCACACTTAAAACAGATGAACAAAACTCCTCCAAGATTCCTTTCTTGCATATTTCTCCTCTGAGTGGAAACAGATGTGAATATCTGGTGCTAATGCGTTGTGTGAACGCAGAATCTCATTGAATCATGATGAGGTTAATCGTGTGACTGGACTGTCGTCTTACCACATCATATGTAGTCGATCCACAACATTATGGGATGCCGCTCAGTATCACTTGTTTATTAGGGCAACACAGATGTGCTTGAACCCCAGTGGCACACAGCGTGATGGATGTACTGTATATAAAATATGTGCACGTGTCTGCATATATATTACACAGCTGCAAACAGAGAATATTCCCCTTGACTCATATACAAGACTCTATTGCTTCCACCAGTCACCAAACAATCAGCAATCACCCACACTTCGATCAAGATCGCGACATGTTAGGCAGTGTGTGTGTATAGGGACTTACATGGCGCAGATCCGAGCCACCAAAGTCCCGAAACGGTCAAAAAGGAAACCACTGGGTAACGTAGAGAAATTATTCATGAAGGATGCGATGGTGAAGACCAGTGAGAATTGCTCATCTTGAATACTGCAATCTGTCATAGACACAAACACATGGAGGATTTAACGGTAGGGTGTGTTGATGTTTCAAAACTGAAACAACAGATGCACCAGACAGGACTGGAGTCAGTTCAACAGAACGGGATTGAATCTTTGAGCTGCACAATTTAAAAATGAGTTTATGCTTTTATATGCAATAAACAATAATAAAGATTACCTAATAGCATTTTCAGTCGTCTTGTTGTTGATGAAAAGATGCACACAAAGTTTTGATAATGATTGGGTGAGAGTAAGGTGTCTTGCCCAAAGACACTACAAGTGGATTTGAAGCGATTATTGGACGGCCCTTGTCCAGGAGTGTCAAATTGTTTTCTGAGGTGGTCGGCGGGACGGGACCTATTAAAATGGGTTTTACTTTAGCTCAGGCTCGTATAAAAGCCTCTGCGACTCAGGCTTACTACATGTTTTCAGTGAAATATCATTCTTTATTTCCGTAACTATGAATTCTTTCTCATGAATCCCTCCTCAGTGAGACTTACTTTTTGTCCACTTCTGGTCACTGTAGATCAAGCTACTTGCCCTACAGTCGCTCCGTGCGACGCGCTTCAGTTTGCTTGTACTGCTTATCTTCATTTCTTTCGCTCTTAGGTGAAGCGCTAATCTACTTATCTCGGATGGGTGCGGATGGCACATTCATGAGCATCAGAATTTTTGACACTACTGAAAATAACCAGGATTACTCTGGCTTTCTGGTTTACAGGATTTGTGTGTGGTGGGGTAAAAAATCAGAGGGACAAGTCGCCCCGTCGCTCTCTTAACTGTTGTTGCTATGCCAGTGCTGAGAAATGAGAATGTGTCAAAAAGTTTTCAATATTTGAGTGGCAAAGATAAATACTTAGATAAAGCAAATACACCTAGGCTTTCATCATCACAAAACACACCGTCTCACCCCAACACAATCTCAGTAGATTAATAAATTAAAGAATAACTGACCCACTGTCTGTGTTCCGTTGGCACTTGTGACGTTGACACACAGTGACTCAAAGTAGCCCTCTGATTTCAGGACGAAAACCAGGGCCGCCCATCCGAAGATGACTCCAGCGAAACATAGACACTCGACCAGACCTGTGATGAAGGTGAGGAAGAACAGCGGCTTGAATTTTGGGCATGCCATGCTTTAGATCCTCTCTTCACGGCGTCCAAACTGTCAACACACACAGAGATAACAGGTCAACAGATGGAATGACTCTGCAAAACAGTGCACTATCAAGAATTAAAGTACTCAAGTCAAATTCTCATTGGTCCTTTACTCACTCTTTGGCTTTGGAGCCTCTGAGCTTCACTGTTCCTCATTCTCTGCTTTATTCCAACTCTCACCTCCTCCGCATAACACAGCCCCTCCCACTGTGGAGTCCCACTTTATCTTTTTTTCTGAAAAGAGAGAGTCCTTCAAGTGAAAGTTGGAAGAGTGAGATCTCAGGATGAACTAGACACTGGCAGCCTGACAGTGAGTGAGCCTTCCCTGTTCACAAAATTACTTGAATTTACTTTGAAAGTAATAATCCGATGGCAAAATGTCGCCTTGCACTATATTTGGCCATCATCATGTTGTTCCAACAAATCCTCAAAACACATGCTGAAATCGACTTTTTCAGTGTCAGAGTGTCAGAGTCACGAATCGCTGGCTTGCATTTGGAAACATTTAACACGTGCATGTGCTCCCTCATCTGGTGACCCAAGCCTCAACATTGGTTCACTATTTCCTACTTCTCTGTTTTACCTTTGGTTTTAATACTTGGTATTTCTTTTGCAATTTTTTACCATTGTAACTCACTTCACATTTCTATTTGTAAATGTTCTGTAGTTTCAAGCTGTCCCAAACTCCAAGTTTTGAATCGTGACCGAAAGACCATGAAATTGGAAAGAACATTTTCTCTTTAGGATGTCAGGACTGGGTCAGAAAAGGGGTCTTCTAGGAGATACCCAAAATAGAACCGTTGCATCAAGACCTGTCCTTGTCCTGAGAACAACAGTCTGTACCTCAGTTCCTTGAGTGCTGCCCGCTGCAAGAGAATGGATGGATGATATTAACTGTAATTAGCTGCGACTATATAAGAAGACTATTTTATTCAAATGCAATATTAAATTCCATTGTAATTTCCATCAAAACTATTTTTTTTTATTCATTAATCTGCACCATTTAGGTTTTATATGAAAAATAAATATACATTATTTTTAATTGAAAAAAAATATGTTCGAATCTCCCCCACTTTCTTCACTACTGCTTTCAATTTTACCCAAGAAAAGCATCTCATATTTATGATATGTATTGACAATGTTTATGTTTCAGCATTTAATCTTTTTTCTGCTTTGTACTTTGTACTTTGTACTTTGTGCTTTGTACTTTGTACTTTGTACTTTGTACATTGTGCAGTACAAAGCACAATTCCCGATCCTGTTACAGCTACATTTTATTCCTTCCTTCAGTTTTTGGTTGGCCTTTGGCTCACATTGATTATAATGTGAGCCTTTTGGAAATGAAATTGCCCACATCTGATCCACATTCTGACCAGCAGTGAACCCAAGCAAAGTGACTGATCAGCATGTTACAGAATGAAATGATCTGATGTCATCATCAGGTGCCACTCTTTCCCCACCACACTTACTACTTCCTGATTTTGAGAAATATTTTGACAAGCATGATAATAACAAACCTCACATGACCTATGGTGATGGGCAGTGAAGAAACGACACAAAGCAGAACTGTTGTGGAGAAGCTTGACAGAAATAGGAAGCGGTAACATCGAGGCTGGGCCAGAAATTACGTTGATGTGGCACTGAATGGGACCAAATTTTACGATGTGGCCAAACATACTTGAGAAGACGTGTTTAATAAAACAGTCATGTCAAAATAAAAATTCTATATTTGGACATTTCAGCTGGTCATATTTTATTCATGGATGCACCCAATAATACACACAATATTTAACACACAACCAAATGCAATCTAATGCAGATGGATGCCATGCTGGTGTGGACGGTTCACCGCCATACCAGCTAACTGGGTTACTGAGGACCGTTTGTCTTACAGCTTGTCCAACAAAACCCAATTATCAAAAGAAATTCTCCAACACAGAGTAAGCAGCAACAGTGTCCATACCACCTTAGCTTTTGAATGAAATCCAGTCTGAGTGGAATAATTAAAATCGCAATTCATTTGAGCATCATACAGGGTGGAACACATTCTGACTACAGCAGCCTGTCAGAATGTGCATCTCCCTGAACCATTGTGTTGAAAGAGCAATCTACTTCATATTTGTGGTATTTCATCATTGTGCACTTAATGTTACGGCTTTATTATTATTTTAATTATTATTACTTTTTGAATTTTTCATTCAAGTTTGGCCGTTGGTGAACTCGTGAAAAAGGCTGACAAAGCATTGTGTTGAGAACGACTTTAGCATGAGCAGATCATCTCACGAATGAGCTCGCGCATGCTTCCCCATCACATGAATCACTTCTTCTTTCCAAAATACATAAAAGAATTATCATTTCTGGAGTAAAAACATTAACCTTTGAAGCAGGTGCTTGTCTCCAGTCATGGCATGTAAAAATCCTAGAAGATAAGATAAGATAAGATCAGAAAAAGACAGTGCAAAGTGCAGTGATTGAGAAAATGCTTAGCAATCAACAGTGAGTCCCATCAGAGATACAAACTACTGTATTGTGCAACCTCACAGCAGTGGGCAGAAAGGAGTGATGAACTTCCTCCTTCATGCAGCCAGAATGGAGGGTTCTGAAGGGCTGCCACTGAATGTCGCCATAGACAAGAGGTCCTCAAAAACATGAATAAATAAAAATCCTGTTACTGTCAATTAAATTGTCACGGCAAGAATTTAGCATCCTAGACATCACCACGAGTGACCAGCAGCCATAGGACATCTGTACCTGTGACTTCTGAGGACCCAATATCCTTCTGGAAACTCCAAACACGGCTCCATCCATGACTCACTGCTGCTCTAATGTATCGGCAGCACACTTGAGTGCTTCCACTCATAACAGCTGAGAGAATATCAAACAAACATTCAGTGTTTGGAGTAAGAGTAAGTGTGGACGGACAAGAGGAAATGTTCCTCAGAAATTAAATGAAAAACGATATTGGTTGATATTGTCCATTTTGTCAGGATGGTATTTCATTGAACAACATGTATTTTCTATCATGCTTGTTGAACTTTCTATGTTTTCATATTTATGTTGTGTGCATCTTGTGACATACTTTTTGTGCAGTTGAGCGTCACTCAAGTGAATTTTAAATGTGATCTGAGGCCTTTACACACACTTCAGCATCGCGAACAAAATGGAATTAATTTCTGTACCACATGCTCATGGATCATACATTAAAAACAAAAAACAGTCATAGACTAGGACGGGAGTCATTACTGCTTGTTGCTGGGGTTTCATGATCATATTTTGAATACATATTTAGGAAAGGACTCAGGAGAACAGCTTCAGGTTCTGGACTGCTCCTCATTTTAATGGACGCTTGGGCACCCTCAATAACAGAATGGAAGTCGGCACATCACCAACCTCAGTCTAATGTTTGCGGTTGTGGTATGAACACATGAAAAAGAACAACTATTGTACTTTGAAACAGGGAGTTTCTACTATCATACAGAAATGTAAATGAAGTGAGTTCTTTTTCTTTTACAACAACCATTGTGGATTAATGTATCACATTGCTCTCTATGTCTTTAGTGTCTATGCTGTTACTGCTGAGACGTGAAGTCATATTTCCCCACTGTGGGACCAATAAAGGATATCTAATCTAATCTTATCTTATTCATTTGTCAGGTGATTTTACAGACATTTGCTATGTTTGAAAGAAAAGAAGACATAAACATAAAAAAAAAAAAAAAAGATCAACAAAAACATACCTCAATCATTTCAGTTAAACTGTTTTTAATATTAGACTGACCAGATGAGACATATTTTTTCTGCATACGAACAATGTTATGAGAATTTTTGTTTTTTTGTGATTATCGTTGAATCATAAATTTAACAGTGGAGGACATGTTTTAAGCAGGAGCTCATGAAATGTGACACATTTAAGAAGTAAACTCCAAAACTCTAAAAAAGAACAATAGATCACCATGACAACAAACCAGTCAGTAAAGACCACGAGCGAAATTATCTAACCAATGAGCCTTTACTTTCATATCAGACGAAGGGCTAGTCTGTTCTGCGTGGCGAGTATGTGTGTCTCTTCATCACCGTTTTATTCTGTAAGATGTTTCAGGTGAAAAAGATTTTGGAAATGTTGGCTTGACTGTTAACTGCTGTCGCCCCCTTCTGGCCATAGCAACGCAACGCATCTAAGATTGACGTCAATCGTTCTGGAGTTGAAGAATAAATATTAAATTAAGGAAAATTAAATGACGTTATCGTCGTCTAACTCATGACTGCTTGTATGTCTAACAATATTCTAACTAAACACTCTTAAAAAGATGAGTTATCCCAGTCAGTTTTTATTCAACTTCATTTGATGTATTTTCTTTGTTATTTAACTGAAACACCCAAGCAGCATATTGATACTAAAATTGAATCATGTGGAAATGAATGATCCTACTTTCCGTCTTAAGCTCCAGGTATGGCTCCGAAAAATGTTTCAAAAGTGTGTCAACCTGCATTATAGCACATGTTTGCAAGTGCCGTTTTTAAAGGAAGAAAATATTCTGTTTTCTGCATCAAGTGTCTTTTTTATTTGGATTGTCATTTTATATCAGAAAAGCAAGTGGAGCAAACAGCAGCTGAAGAGTCGAGTCGATTGATGACCTCACATTTGTGCCTCGTTAGCGTAGGATTAAAAAGCTGGCCGAACCTTGCAGCTTTTTTCTCAGTTGGGTCATCGCAATGTCTCTGCAGGTCATAGTGAGGTATGTGTGCAGCGGCCGTGTCCATTGGTATTGAGGCGGTTTTAGGCTCTAAAGCTGTTTCTTCTTGCAGGTCTTCCATCTTGGCCTTGCTGCTGGCTGAGGTTTCCTGCCTGCCTGTTCAACAAGGTTCATTTCAAGTGTTGCAAAACACATCGGAGCAAAGGATTAACCCTCAATTGTGATCTTCCAGGTGGATACTCGAGGTACTCTGTTGCTCCGACCAATGTTCAGGGAAACCACCAGATGAACCAACTAGGCCATTACCAGCCCGCTATGCAGCCTCGAGCGCTGCCTCACAAGACCCAAGCAGCGCCTAAAGGTGTCGGCTTCGCCCAGCAAGAACCTGTGCCACAGACGGGACAATACGGTATGAAATGTTTTTTACCCCAAAATCTCAGCCTGATGCAGCTACAAATATAGTTGTTGAATTAATCCTGCCATAAAAATCATGGAGCAAACTCCACTCAGAACCAATTACAGCCTTTGACCAAGGAGTGTGTGCTTAAAATCCTACTGTTGGTTGCTTTGGATAGTGTTTACTGGATAAGCGGATCAAATTAGCCCAACTCAAACGTATAAACCACCATGTTTCGACAGTTGCGGTGCATTATGGGACCATGTGGAAGTCAAGAGAATGTACATTAAATTACATTTTTGTTTTCAGTTTCTGAATGGGCTGTTGCCCCGCTAGCCATGCACACCCAGAGTGAGGCAGCTGAGTCAGCGTATGTTAGCCCACCAGTGCTGCCTCCTGAGTCCCAGTTCCAGGCAGGGGACCTGTACCACTACAAGACTCTCTCTGAGCACGGCCTAGCTGAATCTGAAACAGAGGAGCTAGGATACTTGCTTCCTCCACCTCCACCTGAATCACCGCCGAGTGTCGCCAGCCGGCCCCCGCCTCCTCCTCCTCCAAAGTTTGGCCCTGGTCTAGTCTGGGGTGTCTATCCTCCTTACACCCACATGTTCTTGACAGGGCAGATTCCCAAAGGAACGCTCAGGCACTTCAGTGCAACATATGAGAAGGGGAATGACAACTGGGGAGAAGACCATTACGAGAGCTACCACTATCCATCAGAACCGATTCCGCCGAGTGATCCAACAACTCAGAACAAAGTCTTCCCCTCTAAATGAGTAAGATGTGAAGTTGCACAATGAAATGTAATAAAACTGTGCTCTTAAAACTGGGTTTTTTTGTTTTTTTTTTCCAGAACAGTGTTGCAAGATTAAAAATAAAAAAAATAAAGAAAAGCCAGGAATCTGCTTTTGCTGTCTTGGAGCTTTATAAGATGGACATTTTTGGAAGTCATAAATTCAACTGATGGCTGAGGGTTAAATAAAGCTCCTTGTTCAAAACCCAGTTGAATGGCACAGGTCAATGGTCAGATCCTGCAAGGCTTCAAACACTGTGTGCTGCGTTTCCACAACACACACAGCTGTCACACCCCCCTGGACCATGCCTGTGGAAATGTGGCTCTATTTTGGGGTCTTGTGTTCTTCGAAAGGTCAGATAAAGAAGCCCAGGCATCCTCACAAATGGGAAATGGTGTCGGGTGAAGGAGGTGAGGGTGGACATAGCCACAGACAAGTCAGAGCAGCAGGCGAGAGGGCAGGACAGAGGGTTCACTGTCGAGGATCTCGAAGATGGAAGAAGCAGCCAGAAAAACAGAGCCTTCAGAGATCACTCTTGATTCTGACCCCGACAACCAGGTTAGTCTTGTGTTCTGACGTGAGGTACAGTAAGAACTGTGTGAGAAGATCCACTCATGTTGTTGTGAGGAATCTGAATTTCATTAAACACCAGCAAGAGAGGAATCCACTCGCTAACCTTTAGATACAGTAGCTCCAATGTGCCATTAAATTAAATACAAGATATCTGAACTACCACTCTCGCTATTGTAAAGACATATTCAATACCTTAAGAGAATAATAGAAGTGCAGCTGTCGAACCAGCAGTAAGAAATTACACTCATTGTATTCCCTCGATGCAGCAGAGCCTTGCCTTGAGCCTCAACAGCAGTGAAACATCACTTTCTCACCTTCTTCTACATGTACAAAAGATGACATGCCACCACTAATTAAAATATGGATACATTTTTTTAAATTTGAAAAAAAAAAAAAAAAGTATGGCATTCGTTTCAAAGCAAAGTAAAACAGTGAGCCTGTTGAAATATGGTTGACTGGACATTTCTCATTAGTTTAATGGTTTTGCACTGACTTCATGCCAGCCGGATATTTCATGCTTTAACAGGAATGTAAAAATTGACCTTCCTGTGAGCTTTAGATTTTCTCAGTCAGCAATAATCGTTGACCTCCTCTCCCACAGACAGGTGAGACACAGGTGTCGGGGAGAGAGGATTCAGTAGTATCAGCCAGTGTGGAAGAAGCACATGAAGAAGCGAAGGTGACGGAGGAGAATGAGAAAGAGGAAGGTATAGAACCGGAAAAGACAGAAGAGGATGCTGATACAGCAGACAAGGATGAAGCTCAGGCATCTGAGTTAGAAGTCGAAGATCATGACCAGGACAAGAAGCCCTGTGATGCAGAGGCTGACAACTCAACACCAAAAGAAGAAAGTCAGGACAAAGACAAGCAAGAAAAAAAGACAGAGGAGAGAACAGATGAATCAAAGAACAATGAAACAGGGGAAGCTGAGGTGGAGTTGAAGGACCAAAGCAATGAGACTAAAGCAGTTGAAAATGAAAAGGTCGAGAATGATTTGAACCAGAAGACTTCAAGAGGAGCGGAAAAAAAGAAAGCGAAAACCAAAGAAGCTAAAGTAGAGGAGAAGGAAACAGAAGCTCTGAAGGAATCTGAGAAGCAAGGGAAGACAAAGAGAAAAAGCGCACCTCCTTCTTTGTCTCGCCCCAGACCCTCTGCTAGAGCCATGAGGGCTTCTGCGAAGAAGGATATCATCGCCAAGTTCCAACAGGGTGCCCCAGAGTAAGTGGGAAGATTACGCCTCAAAATCCAAAGACACTGTTTCCTCTCACTCTTCGCTTTGCAGGACTCCGATACCATGCAATTTCAAAATTCAAAAGTCATCGACAGCTCTGGCCACAGGTGCTTCGATTAAACAGAAGATGCTTCAGTGGTGTCGCAACAAGACCCGAAAGTATGAGGTGAGATGATGATAAAATGATTGGAAAACCCATTTGTTCTGGTGTCTAACATGTGTTTTATGATTTTTAAGGGCATCAACATTGAGAACTTCTCATCTTCCTGGTGTGATGGAATGGCTTTCTGCGCGCTCATCCATCGTTTCTTTCCAGACGCCTTCGACTTCAGCACTTTGAACCCGAAAGAGAGGGAGAAGAACTTCACCTTGGCCTTTAGAACTGCAGAGTATGTTGAAGTTTGTCTACGTGTGAATTGAATGGAAGGTCGACAGTGTTTTGAGTTTTATATAAAGGAAGTACATTTCATTATCGGTTACTTCTTAACTTCCTGCATTTGTAA
Source organism: Synchiropus splendidus (assembly GCF_027744825.2). Taxonomy (NCBI): domain Eukaryota; kingdom Metazoa; phylum Chordata; class Actinopteri; order Syngnathiformes; family Callionymidae; genus Synchiropus; species Synchiropus splendidus. Next base: position 3,849,613 of record NC_071344.1, read on the forward strand.
ATGTTTCTCCCGACAGGTCTCTAGCGGACTGTTGCCCTCTGCTGGAGGTCGAAGACATGCTCATGATGGGGAACAACCCAGACCCCATGTGTGTGTTCACCTACGTCCAATCCCTTTGCCACAGTCTCACCAAGATCGAGAAGGAAAGGAAGGACAAAGAAAAGGAGAAAGCAAATGAGGAAAACAAGCAAAAGGAGGATGCTGCAGAGGAAATCTCAACGGAGAAAGATGATGGGGAGCTAGGGGGCGAGACAGTGGACGTGGAGAATAAAAACAATGAGGAAGGAGAGGAGACACACAACACATGTGAGGCGGGGGAGAATGGGTGTGCGTTAGTTGAAGCAGAATCTTAGTTGATGGGATAGGACGCCGGGTTAGAAAGTCTTAGCTTGAATATCAGTGGTGTGGAGAAGAAAGACGACTTTAAGTACCTTTGTGTTTTTTTTTGTTTGTTTTTTTTATTCACTGATTAAGATTTGTTTTGTGCACAGACATTTGATTTTGCTTTATATGAATAAATGTGATTCCTGATTTTATATGCAGCATAAAATTAATTTGCATCAGACACACTATGAGCGCGGGTCATTTCCTACAGAGATGCATGGAGATCCAGTGTTGAGGATTCAAGTCGGCCATGTTGTCTGCATTTGTGTGCCTCTTAAAAATGTCAAATAATGGACTGTTAGTGATCTGTTGATGCTGAAAGCCAAGTTAACCAGTACAAATATATTTATGTTTAATATACTCTAAATGACTAAATATACTCTAAACTCTTTGTTGCTTGGTGTGAGCTGAACCATCTGCAGCTCAATGTGGCAAAGTCCAAAGAACTGGTGGTGGCCCCAAGGAGGACCAAGTCTCATGTGACCCCCGTTTCCATCCGGGGGGGTCAACGTGGATACGGTCGAGGACTATAAATATCTTGGGGTCTACATAGACAATAAACGGAACTGGGCTCGGAACACTGACGCCGTTTACAAAAACGGTCAGTTTTTGTAAAGTTGTCAGTTTTGTTGAGTTGTCTCTTTTTCTTGAGGAGGATCAGGTCCTTCAACATCTGCGGGACAATGCTGAGGATGTTTTATGAGTCGGTGGTGTCCAGTGCAATTCCGTTCGCTGTGGTTTGCTGGGGCAGCAAATTAATGGTGGCGGACACTAACAGACTCAACAAACTCATCCGCAAAGTTCGTGATGTGGTGGGGGTGAAACTGGACTCCTTGGAGACGGTTATGGAGAGAAGGATGCTCCTGAAACTATGGAGCATCCTGGACAACATCACCAATACAACAACAACAGGAGCACATGGACCAATAGACTGAGACTACCCAACTCAAAGACCGAGCGCCACAGGAGCTCCTTTCTTCCCGTGGCAATAAAAACATACAATTTGTCTCTGAAAAAATACAATGAAGGGATTTTGGCATATTTTTCTGTTCTTGAACTACATTTCTACATTTTCTAAGCTTTTTTGTATCACTTTTTTTGGACTTTATAATATTATTTCTTTTTAATTTATTGTGATAAGTTGTGTACAGAGCATGTTACGAACACAATTTCCCTTGGCATCAATACAGGTTTTCTGAAAGGAAGCTTTCAGTGTTGGAAGTAAATTCACTTGTCTAATTTGGAAAGTCATGCCGGCTATCGTGTACTACATAACTCCACTGGAGATACTCAAGTATTAACTTCACCGCAGTTCGACCAGGGTGGGTTACGATGCGCAGTGGTCGAGGGATTACGGTAATGACGTCATACACCCGGGAAGGCTATTGTGCAGCTTCCTGTACAAGCTAGCTAACCTTTGACTGAGCCGTGTCGATTAAAACAACACATTTAACGGCAGGAGCGCGGACGAACGTGTCCACAAACATGCCGACGGACAGTCTGAACCTGGAGTCGCAACTGCTGTCCATCATGGACGTGCTGGTGAAGGCGGCGGTGCTGGAAATCAGTCAGCTCTTCTCGGAGAACTCGACGTCGTTGCGCCTTCACCTGAGCCAGAGCCTGAGGGAGAACGAGACCCTGAGGATGAGACTGAAAGTGATGAGGAGCGAACTCTTCACCCTGCGGCTGCAAACCAGAATCAACCGGCCAACAGGCCGCTTCACTCCAATCAGAGCTAATACACCAAAAACTCGCATCAAACCAAATGGTAACGACACAGAATTGTCGCTGCTGCTGCGACGTTTACCGCCCCCTAGTGTAAGCTAATGCTAACAACAACAACTCGGTCTAGTATTGTGGTCCAATAATACGATTCAATTTGGGTAGCATTGTAAGGCAGGTCAATCCATCCTTTCTTTGGTGATTTGTGTGACAAGCTGATTTTATTCAGCGTCATAGAAACTACATGATTGTCGAATAGTTGGATTTAACTACACCGTAAGGATCAGAGCTGGTTAAGGGCAAAAATAGCAAAGCTTTAGCTTTCTTTCATTTAAATCTGCTGTTAAGGTGATTTTTTTATTATCCACCAGTTGTCAGAACACCTGCAGTGGTACAAAAGCCAGTTCCGGATTCTGCCCCAAGCTACCTTCAGCCTGACTCAAAGACAGCCTCTCCTGTTAAGGAAGAAGTAAATATTTCACTTATATTAAACGTATTACACATCTGCACTTTTTCAGAAGTGTTTGTTCTTTTCCCAGTCTGCAGATGTCATCCTGATCAACGATGAAGATGATGTTGGAAGGTGTGCTCCTATTGAGGGTGAGCCCAGCCTCAGTAATGAGTCCCTCAGTGCAGTTACTGCATGCCTTATGTTTGTCAAATCAATATATGTAAACTGATATTTAGTGATGAAAATACATTTAGATTGTGAAGGTGACATAAGACGGGAGACAGATACTGTGCCGCAGTTGTATTTTTTATAAATATCATTACTTGCAGCAGATCATTTTTATTTGTGTTTTAATGACAAGACACCTACCATTTAGATCGTTGTAGTCACCAAATTATAATTTTTATTATTATGTCAGGTCATGTCTCATTTACATTAAATTTATGATACATTTTGCTTTAAATTTGTGCGTAAAAACATGTGTAAAGGCAGTCTTTCTGCAGTTCCCCAAAATGATTCTAGCTACTATCTTATTGTGTTGAATTGTTTTGAGTTAATTTAAGCCAGGACAGCTCACATTCCCAAATTCTAGCTTGTAATAATGACCAGCTCTTAACTGTAAATAAATGATGTCTCAGGTTTTCCGAACAATTTATTCACATTGTTTTTCGTTCATCCCTTTTCAGATGAAAACGATTTCCAAGGTTCTCAGAACAATGCTGTTATTTGCACAAACGCCGAGGCTGTTGGTAGTTCTTCTGACCTGCTCGATAATACTGAAGAGCTGAGAATAGTGAGCGTCCATGGAGGAGGCGAAGGGCCTTCACAGGAAGACAGCAATTTGTTCTTCACAGCGTCTGACTTGCGGGGTCTCAGCTCACTGTCTTCTGAAAAGGCAATCACCCATGATAGCTTTCTGAATTTCACGGCCAGTGATTCAGCTCCAGGAAGTGGAATGCCCAGAAACAGTCAGAGAAATCACTCCCCTCAAATAAATGTGATGAAAGCACTCACAGGAATTGAAGGTAAAGGAGGTCATCCAAGTCACATCAGTCAGCTGAGTCCCATGGGTCTCCAGTCTCCTGCCAAGTCACTCGACTGTGGCTTCTGCGGGGAACGTTTTCTAAACCGTGAAGACTTCATTGCACACCGAGCTACTCATACAGGCGAGCAGCCAACGACTTGCCCCATGTGCGGCAAGTCATTCGTGAACAAGAACACTCTGACCATCCACATGCGCATCCACACTGGGGAGAAGCCGTATGCTTGCGGGCAGTGTGGCAAACGCTTCACCCAGAACGGCAGCCTTAAGATCCACCTGAGGACTCACTCGGGGGAGAAACCGTACTCCTGCACCCAGTGTCCCGCCAGCTTCAATAACCCCAGCAACCTGCGAAGACACAGGATCACGCATAACACCAACACTTTGCTCGGACCATGAGCGATACAATATACCAATTTGTTTTGATTTAATTTAAGCTTAAATTGTTAGTATGAGCGCAGCAGATACCAAACTGGTATCATTTACCAGATGATCAACAATGTTTTAATAATTGTAATAATATGGAGTGAATCTCAAATGCCTTTCTAATGTTCTTTCCCCAATTATTTATTTTTTATAAATATAAAATGTGTGGAAGGATTTGTGTGACTTAACGCCTCATTTTCAAACACTATTGAAATTAGCTGTTTATCTTGGATAAATATTGACAGAATAGCATAAATAACATAAGATACACCCCTTGAAAGATTGTTCAACAAATAGTTTTCTTTATAAGCATATATAAATGTCGTTGATAAAGTTAGTGTTTAGTAGTGATGTTTTCCCTGTAAACAAAAACTATCTACCTCTGTATTTCAGCTTTATTTTATTTCCTTATGTTAACATAGAGCAATAAATTGTGTGTGTGTGTGTGAATTGCACAGCTCCATTTGTAGTTTGTATATTTATTATTAAAGAAATGCTGAAGCGCCCGTGGCAGTCTGTTTCAGTGTATGAATGGAAATGCTGTTTCGCCTGTAGAGTGCACTATTGTTTTTGTTATTTTAACTTGCGCACATGACGTTTGGGGGAAAAAAAGAATGTGAGGTGTTCGCTTTTACTTCTTCTAGTGTATAGTTATGGATGAATTCTATTTTGTAATTTACTAAATTAAATGAGATAATATAAAACAATACATTCTCGGTTATAAACCTTGCAATGTATTTTGATTATATAACTCTCAATAATTGAAAGAGTAGATGCAAAATAACATGAAACACTAAAGACAACCTGCAACAGCACTTTAAAAAACAACAACAAAGACTCAAAGAAAATGAATTAAAATAAAACAGCATCAACCATATGCGAATGAGGGGCGCAAGTGAATCTTGAACTAAATTATTTTTGTGTTTAACATTGACAATCCTGTCTGTAAATCGAGTCGCAAACACGTTTGTTTATGATTAAATTGAAAAGAGGATGTCGGTCACAGTGGCGGTAGTAGTTTTGTCAGGTTGGTACGGAATGTACTTCCACGGCAGACGCCACTTCCTCTATTGTATTTGGCTGTCAAAGAAGTTACATCAGTCTCTGATGTGAAATACTTTTAAAATAAACGTAGAGTTTATACACGTGTGACCAACCACCTGTGCGCCAGACGGAATTATCTTTGCGCCGTCATTACGGTCGCGTCACTCTTTGATCCCGCCCTCTCTTTGATAGAAAACTCGGCGATGTCGCTTCGTCTCTTGTAGTGAGCTTGACACAGAACCCGGGGAAGGAGGGGTAAGAGGGGAGAAAAGGCAGCGTTCACGGACTATTCTAAAGAAGACCGGAACGACCTGAAATTGCCCGTGTGAGTAAATCCAGCACCGCTAAAAGACGCGAGGAAACGTTGAGTTCACGCTAGTAGTGGCTGCATTGCAGCGCTGGCAAGGAGTGGCCAAAGAGACTAGCGTTCCCAAGCCACGTCTGTCTCCACTGTCGACCTGAATTGCTTTGTATACGCCGGGTTCTAGTTGAATTACGGTGAGTTATTACTATGCTTTCCTTCAGTCCGGTTTAATTCATGTGGACCTCGCTCACATAGTTGATTCGTGGTTGCTATGCTAACGCTTGGCGGCGGGGACCGCTTCCAGACGGTATGTGGGTTATTGTGATGCTAACGTAGCCGGACAGTTGAACCAGGTCATTACGGCTTCTGGCCGTGAATACTGATAAACTACTCTGTTTTAATGTCCATCACTGTCATTTATCCCGATACTGGTTTCAACAACACCACTCAAAACGGCAAAAGGCTGAATGTCGAGTTGTTTGTGTTAGTCTGGTGGTGCTAACTGTTTAGCCGTTGCTACCGAAACGGTCAGTTGGCGAAAATGCTAGCAAAGAATCCAATTTAAAGGGACTTTGTAGTATCTTTAAAGTTCTAAGAGTTAAAATGAGGCAAATAACTGTTGAGAAGCCTCAAACCCCCATGTTTTCCTTTTACCACACTAATCTAATGTAGTCGTTGACTATTTTTCCTGTGTGTTGACCTACATATAATGCATCCGATGATCAGCATTCATCCATCCGTATCTTATGTGTGGACTTAAATTCATCGTTACTGAGGTTCGTTTTGCTTGGTGAAATCATTTGCGGTCCGCCCCACGTGTATCATAATTCACATTAAAGCGGTCGCCTTTCCTTCAGCATAACGTTTTGCTTTGTGATGTCATCAACGATCAGTTTAGTGTGTATTCACAGTTATCGGCCAGTCCAGTTTCACAGCGTTTTCATGATATTATTTTGGGGTTTAAAAGTCACATTAGTGGCATATGGTCTGTTGGTTTGTAAACCTGTTAGGTGGGTCCTGTGTGAACATGCTTTTGGTTGTGAAAATCCAGGGTGGAGATAACTGACAGCACCGGAGATAGTAATCTGTACACATGGATTCATGTCGGGAATAAATTACGTTGATGAATGAAAATTCATGCTCATTGAGTGACCTAATCGTACCAAAGCATCACTGGGTACTTTCGTGTGTAAACCTACTGAATGTACCTCATATGCAGCCCTTAAAATATATATATATATATATGTGTATATGAGTGGATCTTTGTATGTGGACTTTCTGAAGTCATGATTTGATTGTTGATGCCTGCCGTTGAGCCCTTGGCTCAATTGTGTCTGCTCTTCCGAGGTGTTCAGCAGGTTAATCCCCAGTGACCCAATGTGAGTGTCTATCTCTATGCACGCTTGTAAACACGGTGTATGCGTGTGTGAAGAGGTAAGTGGATTAGGGCGCTAAAGCCTCAATCTCATTACAAGCCACGCTGGGTTTAAACGGTAGCAGTGCAATGAAATTTCATTAAAATGAATTATCAGGTTACCTCGAAGTAACAGGTGTCTTTATCTGACAGTAATTGTGTTGTTTCTACGTAGAGCAAGGCTGATGCCCTCCTGGTGTTAGCGAGAGTTTCATTAGGTTGACAAAGGCACCATTGTTGGGCATGTATGTGTGCACGCACAGATGTCTTCTGACAGGAGTGAGTGAGTCATGCTGACTGATGGTCCGGAATCCGATGAAGCTGTGTGACTCGTGGTGTGTCAGGGCAGGATCAGATGTTTGAGGAGTGTGCGTGTGTGGTGTTGACCTTTAAACCCTTCTGCTTGACATTTGTCAGTCATGTTTTCAGTCACCTAACAAGACCCTCTACCATTTAAAAATGGCATGAAAAATTCACCCAAACACAGATGCTTCTCATTGATTACTCAATTTTCATTTGACCAAAATGTTGTTGTTCACACCAGTCAGCTGTCCTATAGTTTGCAAATTAAAATATAAACTTCAGCACTAAAGACCTACTTTTTAATACCACATTGTTGATCTATTTCCTCAAAATAAATGAAACATAATTGAAGTAAAACAGCCCTTTAGTGCTTTAATTATTTATACTGGTTTTGAAAATAAACGTTAACCTCCAACTCATCTGACCTTCTCACTAGCCATGTCTGATCCTGTTTTGCAGTTGACCGCAAGTCAGTGACAGAGCCAGAATAGATAAAATGGCCAATCATAAATGTTGATCTGTCAAAATGTCTTGAAGTTTAGATATATTTGACAATGATGATTATATTTTTCTTAATATTTTAAGATATTAGTTATAAATCAAATGCAATTCACTGAGAGATTATGTTCAATGAGGATGTGAAAGCTTGTCATCATGGTCAGTGCTATTGTAGATAACAAGTTCACGAATAAAAGTGTGCAATGCTCATAGCAGTTATACATTTGTCTTGTAGTGAACATGCAATGCATATGAGTGTTGCCATCAAATCTATTGGTGTCTGGCATGTCAGCAGACGGGCCTTTCTCTTGTCTGAGGGATTGAAAGTGGCATCAGGTCTGGATAATTTCCAAATTACCAGCAAGTTAAAAGCATAAACGAATACCACAACTTAATTGATCCTATATAAAAGTCTACTGTCACTCGCTTAGTTTGACTTTATCTTGAATGCAATGTTCATTCTCTCTCGTCTGACGATGGTCTTTTGACCTTATTTCCATGGTTATTTTTGGTTTATCGTTTCATGTAAATGGTTGAAAGGAAAATGGCATATGAACATGGTTTAAATTTGTTGCATTTTCCAGAAGAGGAGAATAGTTCCTTTTACACGCTTCCTTTTTGGAACGTTGTTAATCTAACTTTAAAGTCTGAAGCGAATAATAACAAAGTGAGTGTAGGAGAATCAGGAAGTGGTTTGTGGTCCTGTGATTCTCAAGTGGGTCATTGGGGATTTTTGAAATTGCAGTCAGTATCTCTTAATGGACCACCAGTAAGACTTAAGATAGAGTGTGAACACCACATGCTCTTAAGCTTCTGTCAATCATTGGAGGTACAACTGTTTGCAAACCACTGTAGTTCTGTGATCCTATTACCCCCATCTCGTCTTGATCCACGACATCCTGTCTCTCAGGAAGTAGATGGAAGGGAAGGGAAGGGAGGGGAGTGGCGTTCAGGCTGCCCTGATTGTTTTTATTGTTCTACAAATCTTGCTGTAGACCTCACAAGGTCAAAATGAATAGCTGATTAAGGTGGAGGGTAATGAGTGAGGAATCACATTTATAAGTCTACTGTCATACTTGTTGCTTAATGTTCTCGCAATGTGATTCACACCTTGTCTCCTGTTGTCACACACGTTGTTCGGCCAATTTGGTTGACTGACAGCTGCGTATTCCCCCTGCATTCAATGTGTCTGATTGTCATCTAATCTTGTTTGAAAGATGACACTTTTAATGTTGATTATTATTGATACATTTGTCTGAGAGTTGATACTGAGACGCTGCAAAACACCCCGAAGTTGTGTCCTGTGTTTGTCTCCCAAAAATTGTGTGGGGGCTGCTGCTGTGTTAAAGAGTCAGGCCACAATGTTAGGAATGTGAGACTAGCTTTTATCTATCCTTATCTAAACCCCATCCCTTTCTCTATACTGCTTACTAACTCTCCCATTATTCTGCTGCTTTTATTTGTTTGCCACTCCACTGTCGACATGCCTCTGTCTTCAGGGTATAACAGCCCTGTCCTGCCTTTGACCATATATGGTCAGATGTGGTGTTTGATTCTCTCAGGTGGTTAAAACGCTGCCACTTTTGTTTATGTGACACCCAATCCTTCTATTGGCCCTTACTGACCTCACATGCAAATGCCAGTTTTGGCTCACATTCCTTTTGTCTTGTGAAATGCATATCAGGCACTCCTTGATTTTGTGTCTACATATCCCAGTCTCTTCCCGGCACTGGGCACTCCTTAAGGGGGTTTTCAGCTTTCGTGGGAATAAAAACTTGCGCGGGAATCATTTATCAGACAGAGCGACACACACTTCTCTAACAGTCAGAGTTTCATATTAAGCAAACAGTGACGTCATCATGGCTGTCTTATCTGGTGGATGGCTGAATTACTGTCATCAATTGTAGTCATCTTATCGATTCAGTTTTTGTGAGTTAATGTTTTTGTAGGTTGATGTAAAGTTATTTATCAACACATATGTTGTTCTGAAATAGGTTACCTTTTAAAAATGTGTTTAAGTAAAATCCTCAATACTTCTCTGTAAGAACTATTGATGTTGCTGCTTCAGTTGAGAAATACTGTCAAAGCTTATAACGGTATTACTGTAAAATGTGATTCAGTTGAGTTATTATTTATTGTTATCAGTTTTCTGACTGAAAAGAAATATTTACTTAAAAAATCTATACCTCTATACTTTTCTCAGCATGCTGCCATTGCTCAACTGCAGGTGACTTGGTCAGAGAGGGATGAGACACACTTTAATAACCTGTTCCGATATCCATCATTTTCAAGTTAATTATTGAGAGGAACTAATGGCTCTTTTGTATGTTTACATTGTAAATTCACAAACTAACTTGTTTTATTCTCCTGATTGTTTATCGGGGATGAATCCCTGTAACCTACTGTGTTTTGATGTTTGTGTTTTAATTGAGTCTTATTGTTGATTTCACGAGAGTACATGTTCCTCGTCAGAACAGGCAAATGAGCAAAAGTAGAGTACTTCGTGTATTTTTAAGAGTTGGACGAATCTGAGAGGTTACAGTCATTACCACCATTGTTTGCTCTGAAGATCAATTTGTTCTTGATTTTTAGATGATTTGCTCCAAGTAATCCAAGTCATTTTTTGTTTTCTCCTGAGATGCGTGACAGTTTAACAGAAAGACCAACAGTAAAACGTAGGCCCCCAGTTAATGCCTCGGTCAACAGGTCCTGCAGGTGTTTGTGTTTATTCAACTTTCAAGTTTGACCGTCAGGGAGTGAGACTGCTGCTGTCTCGGCTGATCGTCACTCCACTGATAAGAGAAGAAAGGCACCTTCTATCGGAGACGAGACAGTGTAAGGGCAAGATAGCAGGTCATTAGGTTAAATGTTTGAAGGAATTGTTGAGGGGAAGGAGAAAATTAGGGATCGAAAAATGTTTTTAACCTCAAGATTTTCTCGCAGTTGAACAGTGTGTGTTACTGTTTAGACCTTGTTTGAATCATGTGTGGGCATGGTTTGGCTCAGAAGTCTGACCTGACCTGACCTGAAGTAGTGCATGTTGTGGTGAGGGCTAATGCTGTAGTGATGTGGTTCAGAGTGAATGTCAGGTAGTTGTGCTTCCAAAGGCAGCTTGGAATGATGTTTTTTACAAGCTCTTAAATGATTAATATCCGCTTTGCTAGGTGTTATATTCTTTGGTCAACGAAATTGCTCAGACGTTCATGCTGTTGTTCTTGGAACTTGTAAGGTCAATGATAAGTTCAAGTTCAATGATCTTGTTTTTTATCATTCTTCATACATTTAGATTGTCTCCTGAGATTTTGTTAATAAAAATGTTTTGTGAAATGAGCGTACAATATTGCCCAAAGAATCTGAAATTAAAATTGCATTTGATGACTCTGACCTCAAAACAGACAAAATTACAAAGTCAGGCACTTTGGTTACAAAGAGCGGATTGGAATCAAATAAAGAATGTGAATTGTTTAAATTCATAAGTGGGAAAGGATGAATGGGAAGGTTTGTAATATGCATTAGGCGTACATGAAATCCATCATGTGTTTGTAGGAATGAACATGATGAGATAATGCATGAGAGAACCTTTTTTTTTTTTTTTTTACCAGTAAGCACCTGTTTTTGTCACTGTTGGTTTCGTCTTTCGTCTTGTAGAGTAAATAAATCTGCATCTCATGCTGTTGTGTTCCACTTAGCCATTGATATTTTTTATAAGACAAGATTATATCTCAGCATTGATTGTCCCATGTTTATTTTCCCATTTGTCAACTAGTTGGTTGCTCTCTGTGCAGTCTCAGTCAACAATGATATCATCAGTGTTTACTTAGCTAAGCAAACAGTCATGACTTCATTCCCATGTTTGATATAATTCTTTTAATTGTTAAAACGTTTGCAGATGTGCTCAGTGATAAAATGCGCTTCAATATTCCTCTCTGGGCCTGTGTTCCCCTGCTCCAGTTAAAAAACACACTGGGTGTGTCTGAACTTTCGGCTACTGTTCTTGTCTCTCGTTCAGTGTTTTTGTGCACACAAAGCCAGCGCACCCCCACTGACACTCTTGTACGATATTCCCACTATCTTGCTGTTTTTCAAACAGAGGTGTCTTCTGTTTAACCAACACGTTTTATTTCTCGCCCCTTTTCTGTCTGCAGTCCTTTCTTCCTTGTTGATCTTCTGATTTTGGGCCTTGGTGCTTCTGCAAGCTTCCACTGATGAGCAACTAGATCTCAACCTCTGACCTGTGTGATCTCGCACCACTTCTATCAAACTACGCCCACTGGTGAAGGTTGGTATTTCTCTGTCTGGGTTTGAAATGTACAGCTGTTTTACTTGGAAATGTTTCTTACTGTTTAATGGAATGTACTCTTTGTGTTTTAAACCACAGTGTTTTTAATTCTAGCTGCTCTAAATTGTTTAAATTCCATTGGAGTGTCCAAAAGGGAATTTATTCTGCCCCCTCAGCAGGGTGCTCTTATATCAAGTGTTGATGATAACATAACCTCAGGAGGTTACGAAATGATGAGGTTGTGAATGTGGGTGAACCATTGTAAAATAACTTAATACACCACCTCATTATCATATATTTTTCTGCATTAGGTTTTCCAGCACCATTTAGCTGCATGATCTTCCATTTTTGAGGGTTCGGAAGGAAATGATTGCCTTTCAGTGAGTTTTACGATGATCCTCTTGATATGATTGTTACCATCATAGACCACATAAGGATTTTTTGTTATTGGACTGTTTTTTTTCCCCATTTCCCTTTTTGCCAGAATCTGTCTGAGGGATTTCGCAATGATGACTGTGTCCCAATCATGCCAAAAATACTAGTAGCCCACTTCAAGTGAAATGCTGGCAAATTGAGATATGATCGAGTGGTTTCAGCATTTCCACTCCAGCATTCCATGAAACCTTTCATGTAACACAAACTGTTATAGCCATTTCATTTTAGGTTTCATTTTGCAGCGCAAGTAGAGTAACAGTCAACAAATTGTGTTTTAATATGACATGGGGATAATTGAAATATTTTCTGAGATGGTTTAAGGAAAGAAGTTCATGACTTTGGTGAGGTCACACCAATGATGTGAAATCATGACTGTTGGAAATGGATGGTGTAGTCGAGAGACAGACATTGTTGGTCATGTTCAGAGCTCGGTTTAGAACACCGCCCGGAAGGAAGTTTTGGTATTATACCGAAGGAAAAAAGTTGAACGTAAATCCGATTGATGCCATCGAATCTGAACTTAATAGAGGAGTAAATTGATTCAACATTTTTTTATGTGTATTTGTCAACATTCTTTTCATTGAATTATCTGGGATGATTATGGTTTTGTGAAGTTTGCTAGGACAGTGGCTAACTTGTGAGGACTCCCCAGTAATGAATGGATTTAGAAACAGCAGTCCTGGGAATAGAAAGATTTCCCAATGTATGTCTTGTATGTGTTTTCAAATTCTCTGAGGAACTCTGTAGAAAAGTATTCCACACAAAGGTTACATCTGGGAACAATGATGAGGAACAATGGGAATACCCACTCTACTGTCTTGAGATTCAATAGCTAGTTAGTATCACTGAATAAGTCATGTTTATTATCAATTCTGAGAGTTATGGAAGCATGGAACTGTGAGACAGTTTTGTTGACTTAATCTCTGTTGATTCTCATTGGTTTAAAATCAAGAATGTATTTCTTCCACTATATTGAGAAGCTTTGTTTTATTTTTAGTGTTATTCGATGCAATCAAAGGAAAAAAGTGTCAGTATTGTGTTGGGCAACACACTTGCATAGAAGGAACATATGCTCTAATTTTACAATTGATGACGTGATTGCAATGTGGTTACTGATTCATCTTCTCTTCAGTTAATTTTTCCTGTGAACTTCCCTAACAGTCTTGTGAAGTGGGCGAATGTTGGCATCAGGTTGTGGTCTGACTGGTGCGCAATGAAGTGTCTGAGTGGATGGGACTTCCGACAACACATGAGTCATCCTACTATTAAATTCACTCTGATTTTTGTTTGGGTTTATATCAGTATGTTGTGATTTTATGGTTACAGAGTTTGTTGGTTATTGAATTTAGAGGTGGAGTTGTTCATAAAAGATCAGTTCTCCATAGTCATATTGCGATAAAAGTGCTTGTTTTGTTTTGGGTTTTTTTTTTTACCGTTGCTCCTTACGGGTGTTCTTAACGTATGTAACGCCCCGTCTCTCCCCCTGGGGCCGTGTAGTGTGTATGGAGCAGTGTGAGAGCGCAGCGGCTCTGCTGGAGTCGGTCAGGGAGCAGGAGGTGCAGTTTGAACAGCTGACACGGGCACTGGAGGAGGAGCGGAGGAGAGTGGGCCTCCCCGCCACTAGCCCCTCCACTCTGGGCCGCCCTCTCCCCCACACACAGGTAACGATAATCACCATCAGCTCCATCCAGCGCCTCCTGTAGACGCCCATAACTCCATCTCTGACCTCAACTTTGCATTGCTCGTCCTGTGAACTAGTGCATCAGTCCATCCATTAATCGGCCTCCGACCCGACTCCTCTGCGCTCAGAGTATCTTTCCGTGTGTTTGTTTGTCTCATCGTTCCGTGTCTTACTGGTTTCACATGAGCCCGATGTTTTCGTCAGCTCGCCAAACATCCCCGTCTGGTTGCTTGCGTTGAAACGGATTCTGACATGTCTGAGGGCAGCCATCAACACACGCACACTCACCATGCCTCCATTGTCATTCACCGGATACAAGTGCACGCACACACATTTGTTATCCCTCGTTGTGGAATGCCAGTTATTTTCCCCTTCCTGTTTGAGCATGTTATGGAATGTCTTTTTTTTGTCATGCATGTCATACATAGCATGTTTTCTAAAATTACTCTTCTAACCCTTTCTTGAAATTATTTTATGTAAATGTAAATCACTTTTGAAACATCTTATTTCACTATCTGTTTCATGTTTCTTACTGTGTGCTTTAAATCTTATGTTACTGCCTCGGCTCAAGTGTTATTTATCATTTCATTGAGCAATGATTGTTAACTAGTGGTACCGGTCACTAACATTGCCTGAGCAAAAAAATATGCTTCTGTTTTGATGAAAATTGTTTATAATCCTGACTTGCGCATTTAATGATAATTTGATGCAGAGGTTTTACCACACTTAAACGCAGCATTATTTGGTTCATATTTATTGGTTATTTCGCGTCATATCTAAGGTTTAAGCTGTGGTATTTTTTTCTGTATGTGATTCTATATATTTTATTTACTTTTTGACACCAAGTCATGGTGGGTCACAAATACAGGCCAGTCACCACTGCCATATAGAACACTGTAGTTTTAGAAAGAATATGTGTCTGAATTCTAGTGATAAGGCATCCTAAATATGTCATCCTGTATATTATTCTCCAGATATTGTAATTGTAGTCATTTAGAAGTGTCTAGAAACACTGTTTCTTTGATTCCTTTTGGGGTCTTATCTTACCTTCAGTGAGGGACACACTTCAGTGACAGACCCAGACGGCTAAATGGCATTGTGTCAGACTGTTCAGTCATTGAAGATAAAGGGCGTCTTGTATTAAGTGATAAAGTTTTCTTTGTTTTGACTGTCTCAGAATAATTGGAATTCAAACAGCGAACCAGACTTGAGAGGAAAGGACAAAGGGATTCTTTAGAAATCACATTTTAGAGAAGTCTGGTAGGAGGAAGTGGGTACTTAGTTGGTTCACATTGGTTTAAACTGCACTTCCCTCTGCTATTTTATCATCATAAGAGGAAATGACTTCTGCAAAAAAACGAGGGCTAAGTGGTTTACTCACGCAGGTTGCTTTGAGCCATTTTGTGCTTCAACCTTAATTTACTGCTACTGAGGTATAAACTGATGTGCCCCAGGTTTTGTCCAGTTCAGTTCATTCGGCATGGCGATTGATGGTTATGTAAGAGATGAATGTTGTGAGAGTAAATGCCTTTGCTCTCCAGTGTGCTCCTCCTGTCTGCCAGTGAATCACACGCATGGTCATTTGTGTGAAACGGCGCAAAAAAGTGCTGTCATTCCCCAAAAAGTGGTGATTTTTGTTTGTAATTGTCATCCTTTGTCTTGCTTCTCAGAACGGACGGTTGGGAGATCTCGACATCGAACGACTGAAGCTAACAGATCCATATTTAAACGGCACACATGTAAGTTTTCCTACAGTGAGTGCATCACTTCCATGTGAGCAACGTTTCCATGCAATCAATGATACACCTCATTTTTGCATGTGGATCCTTCAGTACAGGATGGTGGACCCGGCACACGGAGCTCTGGACGAGAGTTACACGCCAGAGGAAGACTCACAGGAAGCACATTCCGTCTTCTCAGAAGAAGGGACAACACGGCGGCTGGACAATGGGGTGGGTCTTTGGAACCATGACTTGTGTTTGTTACTAACACGAGTTTGCACGAGTTGGGTTAATATTAACTGCTCTTTAATGACTTTCTTCTCAGAGCACACAAACAGTGCTTATAATAAGTCATGCCTGGCTGCATTGTCCTCCAGTCATTTAAAGATTTACCTTCACAAATAGAAACCTGGCTTCTTTTTCTGTTTTTTTTTGTTTGTTTTAGTTTTGTGTGACAACATTTACAGACCTGATTTGCAGTTCCTTTAAAATTTATCAGATGCTGACACAAATTTTCAGTCACTCGCTTTATTTTATCGAACTGTGAACCAGAAGTCCATCTACATCATTTGATGCTCTATTAATTAAAATTAATTATCTTTTTTTTTTAAATGAGAAATGAGAAGTGGCTTGTTATGTTCCCGTAAAATTCTGAACGGCAATCGGAAATAGTTTGTGTTTCTATTTTGAATTAAGTACAGCGCAATATCTTATATGTAAAGAGTCTTTAGTGAACGCACACATACACACACATATATATATATATCTCAGTATTAGACATCTCTCTTCATTTTTTTTTTTTCTGCTTGAGCCTTGTCTGCCGACTTTGTTGACCCAGCCCATCATGTAGAAGTTTCTATTGCGTCCACTAGTCATTTTGTTTTCCACTCCCGCAATGCTTACATTGTCCACTATTGTCATCCTTCTCTCTATCACAGATGAAGAAACCAATTTCACGCACAGTCCTGCCTACTGATGCGATGTCCATTGACGGGGGCATGTCTGTCTCTGGGATGGGGGGCTATAGCGCCACCCTGGACCGTCCCTACAGGCAGATGGCAGGGGAATACCCAACTGCTACTGTCCCAAGAAACTACCACTATGGCCCAGTTGGAGGTTACGATGAATACAGAGGTGGGCCACCATCCGAGGCCTACACAAGCCTCAGCAGGGGCACTCACATGGACGATCGCTACAGGTACAGACGACTGATTCTACTGTTGCAGAGAGAAATGTGCTGCTGGATTTGTGTCATCTTTGTTGTTGACTATTAGACAATTTCAAAATTTGACTCCCAATATTTGACCCATTTCCCTTTTTTTATTTATGATTGTGTAGTTATTAGAATAGAAATTCACATCTGTGTTGCATTGTAATATTGTATTTTACTGTGAGTGTGTTTTGTAAATATGTTAGAAGCAACTAAAACGTTTGAAGTTCATGTCCTGAAAACCATTTCTCTCCTTTTCTCCCAGGCCTGTAGATGGATACAGGACCCTGGATTCTGGTTACCGGGCTCCTAGCCGTCAGCAAATGGACCCCTATGCAGCACAGCCCCAGGTCAGTCGGGGAATGAGGGCATTAGGCTCTGCGTTGGAGATGCGATACGGCCATGGCCACTATGGTCTGGAAGATGACCAAAGAAGTGTTGGTTATGATGACTACGGTATGGGGCCACCTCCTATGCACCCCGGAGGCTATGGCACAATGCCTCGGCTGGGTGGCGGTCCTGGGGGGATGGACAGAAGAAGGCTGAGGTAAAGCCAACAAGTAAAAAATAAAAGTTAATAATTTTGAGTGACTTGAGCTGATGACCAGTCTTTGGTCGAAACAGAAGCTGTGAAGATACTTTGGATGGTGATATGGGAGGGGTCGACCCTTACGCCTGGGGCGTGCATGTGCCGATGGAGCGGGGGAGCATGGCATCCCTGGACAGCACCCTTCGGAAAACTGCTCCTGGTTCGTGGCGACAGCCGGAGCTGCCCGAAGTGATCGCCATGTTGAACTACCGTCTGGATCCTGTCAAGACCAATGCTGCAGCTTTCCTCCAGCATCTCACGTTCAAAAACGACAAGGTGAAAAACGCTCTGCAAATTTGCAGTGATTTGAATGAACAGTTCTCTAAACTGCGCCATTTATCTTTCAGGTAAAGTCGGAGGTGCGTCGCCTGAAGGGAATCCCAGCCTTGGTTTCGTTGCTTGACCACCCAGGCAAGGAAGTGCACCACTCAGCTTGTGGAGCACTGAAGAATATCTCTTATGGGCGAGACCAAGACAACAAGATTGCCATCAAGAACTGTGATGGAGTTCCAGCTTTGATCAGATTACTCCGCAAAACCCACGACCAGGACCTCACTGACACAATTACAGGTGTGGTTTCTGATCTCCGCTCCTATTGCAAGAAACGACTATTCCAGTGCAAAATATTTGTTGCCAGACCTGTTTTTGTAGACTTCTATTAAACTTTGATTTAAGCTATGAATGGTAAAGCGGTAGTGTCATAAAATGCAACATCTGCCCCCCTCTTTATGCATTTTGTATCTTTGCAGGAACCTTGTGGAACCTGTCATCCAATGACGCAGTAAAAATGGAGATCGTGGATCACGCTCTTCACGCCCTAGTGGATGAGGTGGTGGTGCCTCACTCCGGATGGGAGCGAGCAACCAACGGCGCAGAGGAGACCTGCAAACCGCGACACCTGGAGTGGGAGACCGCCTTGACCAACACTGCTGGCTGCCTTAGGTACTACACCGACCTGACAGTTGATAGTTGGATTTTTACCTGATCAAGTTCGTCTGTCTGTTCATCATAGAAACGTGAGCTCAGAACGCAGTGAAGCCCGGCGGAAACTGAGAGAGTGCACGGGATTGGTGGATTCCCTCATGTATATCGTTCAGTCGCAGATCAATCGCAAAGATGTGGATAATAAGGTTCCGTCCTTCTCTCCATTAACGTCCTTCAAGGGTCTCTGTTCTGTCGTTAAATGTGGTCTTCACGTTCCAGTTGGTGGAGAACTGCGTCTGCCTCCTGAGGAATCTGTCCTATCACGTTCACCGCGAGGTCCCCAGCTGCGAGCGCTATGCTGAGAACATGCCGCTCCACCAGGGGCCCATGCCCAGCTCCCACAAAGGCGGCTGCTTTGGCTCCAGAAAGGGCAAAGGTCAGTGTCTGACAGTTTGAACAACCATTGTTGAAGGGCGACTGAGAGAAGTGGCTTGTCAGCTTGTTGGTGACGGAAACGCCTACTGCAGTTTTTCACTCTGCCGCCTTTCCCTCTTGTCCCTCCCATCTTTTGCCCGTCTTCCCGCTGTGTTTAGATGAGTGGTTTTCCAAAGGTAAGAAGTGTTTTCATGAATGGTTTAAACTAATGAACGCACTTCCATCACTAACATCAAATATTATCTGAGAAGAACTGCCAATCCATCACACGCACACACAATGTCAGACTCTGCAGTGCATGGTCCCATCGCCCGTCTCACTACAGCATGGCTGCATTTCTCATCCAAGCCTGAAGCCTCGCTTCCAATCTCACACTTTGCTGATTTATTTTCTGTCTGCAGCAAAGAAGGACGGAGACGATGGCAGTGCTGACCAAGTTGACATTCCGAAGAGGACGACACCAGCCAAAGGTTTGTGTGTTGGCTATGCATTTTCGGATAGAGCTCACATGTCTCATGACAACCAAAACTTGACAACATTAAAGCCATGTTTCCATTAACAAGACTACCTTTTCTGAAGCTTAGTAATGTCGACAAATATTTTCTGTAGCAATTTTTATATTTTAGTTCAGTTTTACAGTTTTTCATGTTTCTGTTGCTGATAATTTCACTCTATATTCAGCAGAACTGCTGGAGTTGGAGCTTTATTGTATTCATGGATTATTCTCTGCTTTCTTTCAGGTTATGAACTGTTGTTTCAACCCGAGGTGGTCCGTGTTTACACGTCCTTACTCCGAGAGAGCAAAAACCCCTCGGTGCTGGAAGCTGCCGCTGGAGCCATCCAGAACCTTTGTGCTGGCAGATGGACCGTGAGTACTGCAGCACGTCCAATTGGTTGGCGTCCGTTTCACACACTAAAACTTCTCTTTGCAGTACGGACGTTACATTCGAGCCACCGTGCGTCTGGAGAAGGGTCTACCCATGATGGCGGAGCTGCTCGCCCACGGTAATGATCGGGTGGTCCGAGCTATGTCCGGAGCCTTAAGGAACCTCGCCATTGACAACCGTAACTGTGAACTGCTCGGTGAGACCTGGAACTGAAAAGATATTTAGCCATTCCACTGTGCTCTGTGTGGTGCCTGTGAAGCATGTTTGAGTGTAATTGAAGCCAGCGTGTGTCCTTTGTAGGGTTGCACGCTGTGCCTCACCTCGTGGCGAACCTCCCCGGAGGCCAAAGTCAATCTGGACGAGTCTTATCGGAGGAGACGGTGGTGTCCGTGCTGAGCACGCTCACGGAGGTGCTGGGCAACAGTTTGGAAGCGGCGAAGACACTAAGAGCCTCGCAGGGCATCGAGAGGCTGGTGCTCATCAATAAAGATGGGTGAGTGTGAAGTGAGGCCACTGAATGTGGGTCGGCAAACTCCTAAAAATCATTTTGGAAAACAAGTGCCTCTAAAAAAAAAAAAGCAGCTTTTTGCTTCCTGCATTTTGTAACCCCTGCTGCCGGAATAAGAGTCTGAACTGATGTGTGGTTGTAGGAAACGCTCCGATCGTGAGGTGCGCGGCGCTGGTCAGGTGCTCCAGCTCGTCTGGGCCCACAAAGAGCTCCGGCGTCCTCTGGAGAAAGACGGCTGGAAGAAGACTGACTTTATGGTCAACCTGAACCCAAACTCTGGCAACACGAACGGGCCCAGCACACGGGCCAATGGCACATACGAGGATAGCACCACACCACTGCTGGAGAGAGGTCAGTGTTCTCTGGATATCCAGGTCTAAAGCTTGAGATTTGTCAAGCCAAATTACATTCTGGTGGGGCTGGTGTTCGTTATTAACCATTCCTACATTCCCATTTGTTGCTTTTCTATGCCGTATTTTCACCACAAGAGGGCAGTACATTTGCACTGCACATAAGTTTAGATTTCGACAACCTTTACTAAGATGATTTCCATATTTGTTTGATGTAGTAATCAGAATGCATATCCCTTTATTCACTCCTCTTTTCAGGGGAGAAGCGGGACATGATTCCACTGAACGACCTTGGCCACGGTTGGTGCTCGCTTCCCTCATCATGATCCGTGCTTCAGACTTCGCGAGCTGACGCTGTGGTTGATTTGTTTCTGCAGAGGCGTACTCCACACTGGACCAGAGGGAGAGGAGACACACTCTGGACGACACCACAGACACTTTACCGGTACGCGTCTGACCTTGGTCTTGTTGGTGCTTATTAATCAACACTAACCCTGGACCACCTGCTTTCCTCTCAATCGCACCTTTCAACTGTTTTTTTCTCTCCAGCTTGAAGCCTCACATTTACTGATGTTTTTCTTTCCACTCACTTGCTCTTCCGTGTTCTCTCTTTCTCTGGTTGATTCTCAGCGAGGGGTGTACAGGGGCAGAAAGGGTTCCCTGCCCCTGTTGGACTCCTACGATGGTTAGCCCACCCCTCCTCCCCTCTACCCCTTCTGCATGTAAGAGCATGGTATGTTCACTGGCGGCTCGTCCTGCATGGACTCTGAGCTCTGGTCCTTTGTCTCTCAAACCTTCTTGTTTGTGATCGTGCAAAAGTTTGACTTATTTGTGACCAAACTCGACCCCTGATGTGACGTAAAGACGCTGGTATAGTATGGTGGTGCAGAGCAGTGTTAGACATGCAACACAGTGTACATGAGTTGTATCATGCAGATAGAAAACAATGCCGTGAAACACAGAGGTTACACTTCTGACCATTGCTCTTCTCCTCATGACCTTTTGAATTGTCAGTCTTTCAAAGAACTCAGAGGACACATGATTATTTTGTGGAACCAAATGTCACATTTGTGGAGTGTGAACAGAGAATCAGTTCCTACAAACAAGGTTTTTTTTATGTGAAGTAGGGGTCAGGACATTGCACTCATGACTACTTGTTTGTCGTTTGGTACACTCGCTCTCATTCTCACTCTTAAAATGTTATTTTTTTTGGAGGGGGCAATGCTACTTTTTTTTCATCAGCATACAGTTTTACTCATGCTTTACTTAACACAGTTTTAAAGGAAGTTTTTTAAAGGAAGTAAGTTAGTGATTAAGATACTGAATACATTCCTGAGTCAAATGAAGTAAATGTGCTGCATTCAACCTGTAAATACAGCAGCTTCACGACCTTTTAAATATGACCTGTTATCAAAATAGTCATTTTTTTTTTTTTGGACAAAAGCATCTCTGCCTTTTTGACCGGACAGTTGACTTCTCATCTGCTACATGCTCAGCCGCGCTAAACAGTTGCTCTCTTTCAGCACCCAGTCGAGCTCGTATCAGTTGCACATCTTCATCGCGCCTCACATAAATTACAATATGCCATACTGATACAGCAGAGTGTCTGTCTCTGTCTCGATGGCCACTTATTTATGCGGTTTTCTTTTCCGGCCTTTGACTTCTGCTTTTCTCTCTCGACAGAAAAACTGATAGTGTGCATCACCCAGGCGGGGCCATCCCTGCCCTACCACTGCTACTGAGGAGAGTCCATCTGATGCACAGGCTCTCCAGCAACCCCCTCTCCTGACCCTCCTCTGTGCAAACTTATGGGACTGGGAACACGAGGGTTTGGCTTCCAAAGAAAGTGATTTTTGTTTCAGACAAAAAAAGGCACAGTCAAT
The DNA here is from genome assembly GCF_027744825.2 of Synchiropus splendidus. Classification (NCBI taxonomy): domain Eukaryota; kingdom Metazoa; phylum Chordata; class Actinopteri; order Syngnathiformes; family Callionymidae; genus Synchiropus; species Synchiropus splendidus. The sequence goes on from NC_071344.1 coordinate 3,872,103, forward strand.
ATTTTCTTTTTTTTTCTCTCTCTCTCTTTCAACAAATGTGTTGTAGCAACTGAAATGTATTCAGTTTATTTCTAAATTATAATTATTCTGTAAAGGCAATCACACTTTATAGACAATCATTTAATGCCTGTCTTTTTTTTTTTTTTTTTAAATTCAACTTCCGGTGTCATGTTGACATTATTGCTGCACCGTAACAGCGAGCTTTTACGTAGACTTACTTCCACATAGGTTTTATATATAAATATATACTGTATATATGAAGAGAGAGTGGGACGCCTGCGTTAGTGATGGCTCTTTAATTTAAATCAAGAGGTTGAGACGAGACGAGATGTAGATGGAGATGTTGTTTATACAAGTTATTTTCCTGTCTAGATTTATTTTCTCTCCGGATTGTAGACCTGAAAGCGCAGGCGTGTGTATATTTGTCATACAGTGAACTGAACCCGTGTGTGTGCGTGCGTGCGTGTGCGCGTGTGTGTGTGTGTGTGTGTGGAAAATTGATATGGACCTGAGTCTTTTTATTGTGTGTGGACCAGACTTAAGAGACCACTTTTTTACTCCTCTGATGATAGCTTTGCTTTTGTTTACCATCTGCCTCTTTGTTCAACTGGAAACAATGACATGTGTTCGCTTTCAAAACCACACTTGGAACTGCTTCGTATCACCGAGAGTAAACCACTGATGGGAAGCTGAGATAACACTGTCTTAAAACCAAAGCTGGTGATTCAGGGGGAAACTTGTATTTGGAAGAAGGACAGGAGGCACCTTTTGGTCTATTTTCCTTTTCTTTTTATACCGTTATTTTCCACCTTCAGTCTAGTTTTTGTATTTTTTACCTTTTTTATTTCCTCAACGGTGGGAGCGGGAGTTCTGTTTGGACTGATTTAGCAACCTTTTCACGGACCAGTCTTCTTTTTTATTTCAATTCTCCACACACATAGTTGATTTGTAATGTCTATTCTGATGTACCGTTCATACCTGCCTTGGCTCTGAGATGTTTTTTTTTCAGCGAAGTATGTAACTGGTGAAGCTGTTTTTATAAATAAAGTTCTTTTCTTAGACAAGATTGCTGATGTGATTGATGGGGCGGAACCGTGTCGGGTAGATAAACATGTCTAATTAAAGTCTGTCCAATCTGTCGCTGGGTAACTCGATCCTTTCAGGCCCAACTGCGTGCTGTGCGTTTGTCCACTGACCCCCTCAAGTGTTTCATTTGACAAAATGCACTTGATGATGTTGATTCCTGGAAAAAAAAATGTGGTCACTGCTTTGAGGGGAAATGTGACCATGGTCAACCTAAGGGCGAAAGACTGCTAAGTGAGAGCTCATGTTGCACTCTGGTGACAGGGAGTTGCTGGAAGAGAGGGATGTGTCACATGAGTCCACCGCCAAATGTGTTTAGTCGTTCACAATCATCTGTTTCATTTGTTTTGTTTTTTCACATGCATTATCCACTGACGCAGAAGATGTCTGACTTTCTTGGTATTGAACTTTTTTTTTGTACCCGAGAAATGGGGATCTTTGAGGTCATCTGACTGACAAATGCAATCTGCTTGTCTTCAACCAGTAACTGTGTTTTCCGTTTCCTTTTTGGCACGGAAATGCTGGGATACCAGGGAAGCGGTTTTGTTGTTATGGCTGTCCAACTCTTGAGTACTGTTTGGTCAGAGCTGTCCACCCTGTTCTGCTTTCTTCAGCGTCTCTTCATATTCAAATAAGGTTTTTTCAATGATTTCATGATTTATTTATTAAATGCTTATGTTAGCTTGCATAGCTAGCAGGCCCGAAACCTGCCTCATGGAATGTAATGGCTTCTGAGAGTTTTGTCTGCTGTGACTGAGGAATAACATTGACACACCTGATCAATGTGCACGTGCTTCTTGTCTTGATTTTTTTTTTTTTTTTTTAAGCTTTTGCTGTGACAGGCCATTTTTCATCATGAGAGGAAGTTATAGATGTGCGAGCAGCAGTAGGCCAACTGGTGTTTAGGGAGATTGGGAGTGGAATCGAACATGTTGAGGTCTGACTGTTCTGGAATATGTTCAAGAAGGAAAAAGCTGTTGAAGAGAGCATCAGTGTGTGACCAGTTGAGTTGGTTGGGTTTGGAGATGGGTGTTGCTTCTGCTCTAGGGAAGCTCCTCGGGAGCAGCGAGGACGTTTAAGGCTGCGTCAGGTCATCAGTCTCTTGCTGGGGTCTGTTTGGCAAATGTTGTCGCAGTTAAGGTCATTGTTCAAGAGTGGTTGGACCTCAAGGGTGTAATATTCATGGTTGATTTCTAACCCTAAATCCAGCTCACCATCATCTCCAGTTCTTTAGGCGAGACATTTCTATCGGGTTTTAAGTGAACCTGATTAGATTGTAGATGTTGTGACCTTGGTGTGTGAAGGCAAGCTGCCCGAAGAGTTCACCTCACCGGGCATTGAGCAGCTCTCTGAACAAAAATCTGTCTGGGTTGTGTGTAAAATTGAGCGCGTGGCTGCATGGTGGTGCCAAATCTCTTGAGTGTTAAGAACAAGTGCCGGTCATTCCGCTTGCATTACTTTCCCGGCACTGAGAGATGCTTCAGTGTTGCGTCAACGCCAGCTCACACCCCCAGCAAGCTGAGTGTGTAAAGTCTTAACCTGTGCGGCTGGTGCATGAATCCCCCTTCTGTAAACCTGAGACCCCCGAACGCAGCAGATTCTTCTGGCCACCGCCGATGGTCTATTTAAGGCGCCCTGCTGTTCTTCATTTACTCTGCGTCGAATGCTCGGATAGAAGCAACAATTTTTAATTCAAGCTGGACCTGTGGGAGATTTCACTCAGTTCCGCTGGAGTTTTTTGTGGAGCATGGAAGTAAAACTTGTCGTCTGTGTGTTGATCTCAGTGGATTATTAAGTGGAAGTTGTCTTTTTGCAATGGCTTCTTTAGAGAACCTTTCTTCAAATGATGACACCCCGGCACCAGACTCGACCCGCCACACCTCTCACACCAGAAAGCAGACAGGCTTTTCTGGTTTGGGATACGGACTCGGTGTTGTGTGGCACCATCTGAGGCCCTTCATCCCTTTCTTCCTCATCAGCTTCATGGTCGTGGCTCTTGTCTACCTGATGCAGGCCATCATCTATGGGGGACCCTTCAAGGACCCTCTGTTCTTTGTGAAATTCAACGAACGCTGGCCCAGACCTGCTCTGAAACCACAGGACCATCCCTCACCCACAAAGGCTTTTAGCCCGGATCCTGCCTCACCCAGGGACCTGGGGATGGACAATGACACTTGGTCTCTGAAGTAATTTCACTTAGATCAGTTGTTATCCAGGGTTTTGGTGTTTCTGGGTTGCAACCCATGAGGACAGGAAAAGACTTCAACCCCAGGGTACGACCTTAACTCCTGACCTGGAAAGCTTTTGGAGGTCAATTCAGATTTCTTTTTTAAATAAATAAGACCCTATGTTGATTATTAGAAGGTATTTTGAGTCATTATTATTAATCTGAATACAGATTTAAAAAAGCAACTATCTTTAAATGTAGTTGTCGACCTGCTTTATATTGTGCATTGTTTTTTATGTATTTAATTTCCAAAAAAATTACTTGGTTACAGGAATTAGCCTTTGTTTTTTTTTGTTTTTCAAATGGACACCACAAAGAAAAAAAAAGAAAATCATGCAAGTTATTCTCATGAAACTGCTGTACTTTCATGTCTGACTTTATATAAATATATACGGTCCTAAATTCATATTTTCTATTTTTTTATGTTAAAATTTTGATAGCAAATTAGAACAAGCCCGTGTATTCGACGACCGTCAAAGAGGAACGACACACCTGCTGTCTAAAATAGACGTTGCAGTTTCTTAAAGCCAAGCTATGACAGATTCATTCTTTTTTTTCGCTAAACAGTAAATGTGAGTTCCACCAGACGTGTAGCGTGAACCATTTAATGTCGACATATGAGTCGAGCTTGAGCGTCGGAGAACCATCTTGCTGTTCAATAGTTTTGTTTAATCTTTGATGATCCTGTTCGCCCACTCTCGCCCCCTGCTGGTGAAGAGTTGAACTACACTTGCACTTCATGCGCGTCACCGAGAGCTGAGATTGTTTAAAACTTGTTGAGAAATAGAAATAAAAAAATGACAGCCAACAATTGAAGAACAAAATTGGATGATGTGGACTAGCAAAGTACCGTAATTCGCAAACGGTAAGAAAGCGTCACCTGTTCGCAAGTATGGTTAATTAAGAAGAAAATGATGGCCAACTATGTCGAGCTGAAGTAAAACACCTGCTGTTATTTCAAAATGTGTTACTTTAACGTGACTAATACGTTGTCATAATCTCTTCGTATGAATGTGTATGAAGTTAATTGATAGTTGATAGCTAGCCATGATGCTAGCATGCACCACCCTCAGGTCTGTTTTCGCCACGTTCTCAAGATGGTGGCTGCACATTGAAAAAGCTATTTGTATATAATACTTGTAAGGATATTGGTGTGCCGGTAAATTGGAAGTTGCATATTTTATTCAGTAATGAAACGTTTATATATATATATATATATATATATATATATATATATATATATACTTGAATATTACCGCTGCTGTAATATTCAAGTGTTTAAATGGAGAATGTCATTTTTATAATCATCACACTTACAGCATTTTTGAGGTGGCGCATGGAGCAGAGAATTATAAAGGTGAACGAAGGTTGATCATATCTTCTTCTTTGTCTTTGATATGTCCTGTCACATATGCTATCCCTATATCAGACAGGTGGTCTTAATGTCTCAATGTCATCTGAAAATATGTTCCTCTTTTATATGTAATAGATATGTTTATTGAGGTGCATAATTGCTCGTAGCAAGAATAACTCTTCAGATTTTACTCCCTTCACCCACCACAGCTCTTTTTTTGGTCTTCCCGCCTGAATCGCAAGCAAGATGTGGTGTTTTCAAAAAATTGGGTTTGAAGCAGCCATCGTGGCTGAGCTGCAGCGGCAACAACAGTGCAGTCAGTTCTGTGATGTTTTGCTGCAAGCAGAAGGTATAGTGACCATGGATTAATAAGGAGAAGATATTCCCTGTCTTCATTCTCTGTGTCATTTCCTCCAGGTATCGTGGTTCCAGCTCACAGTCTCGTCCTCTCCAGTCTGCTCACCTCTCTTTCCCACCAACTCCCACCTCCAACTGGACAGAGTTCTGTACTACAGCTCCGTACTCTCAACGCCTCCACCCTGCTGCAAATAGTTCGACTTTTGTACACTGGTAAAATGACAGGAGAAGGCGAGAAGGAGAAACAGGAGGCCATATCTGCAGCCGTGAATATGGGAATAGACGGGCTGGTGGAGGTCCCATGGGAAGGAGATGAAAGGGGCTGTCAACGAACTGATGTGGGAGTTCAGACAGAAAGTGGAGTTCCAGTGGAGGAGGAGGGCATCAACATGTGTAGAAATGAGCAGGATGGTTGTGACTCAAGTATGGGCAAAGAGGCATGGACTCAGACTGAAGAAGCACAAGGTCACGCTGACCTTCCCTTGCTTAGTATGTCTTTAACACAGCGGGATGACCTGTTGCTTCCAGCTCTTCTCCCCAACTTCCCTCTCCCCTATACACAAGATGGAGTACAAAACCACCTGACACCTACCGTGGCTTATAATTCAGCAATGGACACAATGGGATGTACTCACTCCTCCTATGATTCGACCTTTCATGCTCTTCTTTGCGAGGACACCCCGCCATGTGCTGGCGCTCAAACATGTATCCCCTCCACGGCGACATGTTCAGAATGGGAGGCGGAGCAGCTTAAGCATTTTCAGGACAACATTCCAGGATTCATCAGCTCCTTCCTGAGCCCTAAGATGGTTGAGAAGGAGAGAAGGGGAAGAAGAAGAAGACGAAGACCAGGCACAGGGAGAGGCAGTGGCTGGACGCCGAAAGCAGGGAGGACACATGGATATCTGACTCAGATAGTTGACGTGCAGAATGTGGGGGTTAGTCGGAAACACTTGAAGTTTCAACAGCGGTGGGGGTTGAGCGTGTCATCGAGAGGACTGGGAGGCGGAACTGCAGGCAGAAAGATGCACCTGACGACCAGAGAGCAGCTGAATCTGGCCAAGACCTGCCAGAGGAGGAGGGTTTTCCGAAAAGTCTGGGAGTTTGACTGCGATGGACAGATCCGACTGGTCAATGAAAACAACAGGAGAGGCCAGAGAGCGCACACTCTGCAGCCGTTTCACAAGGTGAGCCAGATCACTTGACTTCATGATGCAGTTGCCTCTAGTTGGCGCTGTCTGAGCTTTGGCTTCAAACAACTATTTTGTTGAAAAGCCACATGATTTTTCTCAAGTTGTGGTTCTTTGCATTTTCACACATTTATGGCTGAAGACAAATGATGTTGACCTGCAGTGCATGCAGTTGTGGATCACTGTCGATAGTAAAATGAAGCTTGTAAATACTTGTCTGTTGTTTCAGTCTCACGTCCCATCAGAAGCATCACTTTCCACCCATGTGATGCCAACTGACCGCTCCTCCCTACATGCCGCTCCGCCCGCCCACACCCTGCCTGCAGATGCCCTCCACCACACCACTGCATTGCCCCTGCCTGAGGTGGATCCTGACACTCTTCTGGACAGAGTCATGCTGAGTCTGGATATTACCCCGAACATCAGCAGACCAAATCCTCAGGATTCAGCGCTCAGATTGAGCGCCACAGAGAGCAATCCTTCTGGTGAATACCTTAACGCCTCGTCGGCCATTGCTGCTGCAGTATCAGAAGCTGGAAGATCTGAGCGGGACAACGGCCATACGCTTTACCTGCAGCAGGGACGCGAGCTCGCTGATATTTTGGAAAACATCCTTCAAACATATGAGCAACACTGTCAAAGTTCAACTCCTGGGGAGGATCCGCCCCGGAGCACTGCACAGACCACAAATGACACGACTGAGCACAAAGAGCTACTCTCCCACGATGGAACCAGTGCTGTGACCAGGCTCAGGTCCAGAGATGAGTCCTTGAGAGACAGAGAGGCGACAAGGGCAGAGAAAAGTTCAGAGGCAGCGGTCAGTGCCAGCAACATGACTGTTCTCCAGAAGCTCTCAAGAGAAGAAACGGGCAAGTACTTTAAGGGCAAGTACTTTAATATCCAACAAGATCAGAAGCTGATGAAGATTCCGGTGGTGAGGATTATGAAAAGCGATTCTTTGATCGCTGATCGCAAGTGCCTTCAGAATCGGGAATTCACGGTAAGACAGTCCTTTTTTGTAGTTCAGATCTCAAAGGCAGAAGGTCTCTGAAGCTTCATGGAGTATCGTAAACCCATCGGTATGAACATGTGTGCACCTGTAACAGCTGAACATGACTTTGACAGGAGGAGAACCTCCTGACCAGGAAGACACGACGGAGAACATCTCATCATAGACGCAGGCAGCCCCGGAAGCGTCCTCAACCAGAAGCACAAGCACAAACCAATCCAAAGAGGCGTCCCCTATGGCCGGGACGTGGCAGAAGACGGAAGGAAACGAGGCCCTCAGAAGTGGACACAGTGGTAGAAGAGGATTCAGACTCTTTCCACTTGTTCTTTATTTTTCTTCACACGTGGTCTCTACTTTTTTCATGTTTCATCTCCTTTTTCAGAGTGTTGAGGAAAGCCAGCAATGGCTGACCTCGTACGTGGTCAAGACAGAAGCGATGCCCGGCAGGAAGATCTATCCCGTCAGGTGTGAACTGAAGGAAGCACAAATGAGAGTGAGCAACAAGTCTGGCTTCTGTTTCAATGAAAGCAGTTCAGTGTGGTTCGATGTCTTGTCACAAAATATACTACAGAGAGATGCTTTTATTTTGATGATGTGTGTGTTTGACAGGCGAGGTTGAGCTTCCTGAAGGCAGCGAAACAGCTCCAAAATAAGCCAGTGGAGGAGAAGCCTTGCGATCTTCTTTGCTCGCCAGCGGGGATTTTACAGAGGAAGATGAGAGCAAAGAGACGAGCGGAAGCAAAGCTGAGCGATGGTTTCGCAGTCAAGAAGATTTGCTGGGAGTCCTTCACCTGTGAGCCTGCGGAGGAGACGGCTCCACCCACCGGGGCAGAAGCAGCAGCTAGTGATTGTAAAGACAGAGTTCCCTTTGTGGAGCTGAAGCCTGTTGATCTGCTGGCCAACAGTGATTTGCTGTCTGAAGCAGCCGAGGGAGACATCGATGTGGTAGGCGGGGCCTGTCCAAGCCCTGAAATAGTGGTCATTGACTGGGATGAGTCGTCAGGGAGTGAGGGAGAACATGAGACTATTGATGTGATTGGTCTGTGAACAGATTGTTGAAAATCATTGAAACGTTTTAAAGTCCTCAACGATGGATCGACCCTTTTTTATTCTCAGTTTTAGACTTCATTTCTCAAAAAGCATCAGTTGCTGAGGCGTTGTGAAAATGGTTGTGTCAGCATGTTTGTATTTTCCCTGGATTTCTTTTCCCTACTCAGATGATGTGACTAACAGGTCCGTGTCCAACAGTCCAGCAGTGGTTTAGGATTGCAAAGCTTTTAGGGTTCTCGTGTTTCCAGCCATTACAAAGCTTGAGGAAGGTTCAAAGTGGTTCGGATATTAGTTGTTGTTATCGCTGCTTTTTACTGAATAGCATTTGTTGTTTTAAATGATTGTAAGTTTCCTCATTTTTTCGACTGTGATGAAGCTCATTTGAATTAATGACCTCTTCATAAAGTCCATCCAATATATAGTTCATCTTCGATGGTTCTTGTCTTGGCAAGCGACAGCTGTGAGATCATCCAATTAAAAGCACTGCAACAGCACACGGTTGCGTTGTTTCCTCCAGTCACCACCTGACTTTGAAATGAGTTATTGCTGTTGAAACTTTCTTGTTTTACATTTTGAACGAGTGAATCATTCCTGACAAAAGACCCAATCCTTTTATGCACTGAAGAAAGTAGTGATGATTCCATGTAATGTATGATTCTAGTTATGATGATTTATTCAAATAATGATTTCATTCCATATCTATGACTCCATGAAAACTGGTTCAAATGTTCAGTCAAGTGTTTATTAAACCACATGATATGGTTAAACAGAATTTGACACGAAAAACTAGCCACTATTTTGTTTTTAGGGTAGTTATTGAAGTCGATGGATGCAGAATCGCTTTCTTGTGTCTGTGGGAATGTAGCTTTATCCCAGACGATGTAATACTTATAAACCTACTTTCTTGTCTTCATATGATAAAAAAACAGAACAGGAGAAAGTGAAAAGATGTTTATTAGTTACCAACCGACTATATAAGTCTTCATACACAAACACACCTGAGCTGACAACAGTCTCAGAAGGGCAGCACTGAGAAATGCTGCTGGGTTTCCCAGTGATGGTCCCAGTGGATCCTCCTCCACCTGTGTGTGTCCTCCAGCCTCATAAAAGACACACCTTTCATACTGATATGATTACTGTGTATTTATTACTCTGAGCTGGAAACGCGTGATATTGTCTCTGGTCACACACAGTCCCACAAGAAAGAAAGGAAATGAGGAAGAGAAGGACAGGAGGGGTGACAGTACAGGGGTCGGGTGGTGGTCATGTTTCCTGGTACGGTGGCGTCAGTCTGTTCCCTCAGTGCTGGATGCGTCTGATGGACTGGATCTGGGGGCTCTGACTGTGGGAGCCCATGGTCCTCCAGTGGTGGTAGTCTCCACTGTGTCTCTCACACTCCACAATGTACTGCTGACCCCTGTAGCCCGGGTGCTGGTAGCACACGAAGCTGCGAGCACAGACATGGGATTAAGGAAAAAAAATGAAAATGAAACACTTTCATATAAAGGTGCTTTGCTTCTCTGGGTCATAAAATAGACCAAAAAATGAAAAAAAAATATATTCCTAACAGGTGAAGGACAAGAAAATATGGCATTAAAACAGGACCAATCCCAATCCAATGAATGTGAAAGTAATAATAGGATATATATTACAAGAAAAAAAAAGTGACTGTACAGTTCACTCCTACAGTTGAACATCACCAGTCAAGTTACTCACTGAAATGCAAGGGTTGTGCTCTAGATATGACGTAGTTTAGAGACTTACGCGCCACACTGCACTTGCATGGAGCCCACTTCGGGAGATATCCATCCCATGGCCTGGAGAGAAGGGTAGTCATCGCTGATCTCCACACTGCGACCCATGAAGTTCTCCTTCTCGTATATGATCATGCGGCTGGTGTCGTGAGACTGGGAGGGAGGAACAGACGGCATTCAGAGTCTGACCATTCACGCCAACTCCCAGTCCAAACTCACTGCACAGACGATTGGCCGCAGAGACATGATGCGCTCCACGTGGTAGGCAAGAGATCCACTGTAGGATTCCCAGTTGGGGTACTCCCCTTTTTCCAGGATGAACTGCTGGCCCTGGAAGTCGTGGTGCTCGAAGCCCAACCAACTAAAGGCAGAGACGCAGAGTTTCAGAATCATGCCGTGACTGTTGTCTTCCACGGTAACAAGGTGGCAAACTGCTTTCAGACTCACACTCCGCTCTCCACCCTGATGGAGCGGATCTTGTCCAGTCCGGAATTCTGGATGTTCACACATTCAGAGGTAAACTCCACAGACTTGCCCTGGAAGTGCTCTTGCTCAAACACAGTCACCTGAGATGGGAAGCAAGTGTGAAAAAGGTCATGACCCCAAGATGAGGAAAGGTTGAAGTTTACCTTGGAACATGGGATCATTCCCGAATTGCCGATAGGCTGCATCATCATGGACCTAGTAGTTCTGTACATTCTTACCCTTTAAAGTGACACCAGCAACAAATGGTTAGAGAAGACAAACACAATATGTTGCCTCCATTTCTTTGTCTGACAAACACGCACCCTTACCTAGTTTGGCACTTTAGGAAAAGCTAGTGCAGCATCCCCCGTTTAAATTTTGGAAAGAACCTGGCTCTTCAGTTTTATATGGGGCGAGCGGGGAGTGCGGCAGCTCCTGGTGGAACACCGTGACATGTCCAGCTCAGCGGATCCTATTGAGCGTCTGCCGGGGGGGCGACAGGAACAATGGCGCTCTGGTATGTTCCTCCGTGGTCAGCAGTCCGGCGTGCGTCCCAACACAAAGGTGTGTGTTTTACGGGTGCAGCAGTCGGGCACGGAGGGGATGTCTGAACTGGAATGTGACAATGGATATTACAAAAGGAACATGATGTAGTAGCTGAGAGCCAAAGTTCACCAATGAAGCTCCCAGCTCATATTTTGTTGCGTACATTTTAAAGTTTACTTCCCAAAAACTCCCAAGGGGAGGTGTCTCTGCCGACAACAGACTGCTCTGCCCCATAACTCTCCCTAGATGATGCAAAATTAAACATGTTTTGAATTTGCCTGGAAGGTCTTGAGCCCACTGTCCAAGGTTTTCATTCTGGTGTTGACAGTGCAGCGTAATCCCACGGACCAAGATTCCGCCGCAGGACGGTCGAGCCCTCTATGCCTACAGACATTCTTGAGCGACGTATTATCATAACTTATCATTCTTGATGCTATTATGGATCATTTTGGAGACAAGTTTGACACGTCTCTCTGCTCCCGGCTGATGATGTTTGGCTTTCCTTTGTCTCCGGCCCTCAGCCTCAGCGCTTTCCTTTCTCTGGCAGTAATCCTCCCCCCTGCGGGCGCCAGCGTATAAGAGCCAGGCTCCTTCTCTCAGCCCCACACTCTCTTAGTCAGGATCGGCATTGCACTGTGAAAAAGGTGAGTTACACGTAAATAGAGAGGCGACGTGCAAGTGGTCTAACAGCATCTTTGCTTCTCTTAGTCATCATGTCAAGTGGGGATAAGTCGAAAGGTTCTTCCCACACAGACGGGAGGATGGGTTTTAGCAGGAAATCTGACCCTGGGAATAACCAATACAAGGTGAGTGGCTTCTCATTCCTTCTTCCACGAAACCCTTTTTAAACTGTACTTGAAGTTGCTCGTGTTTCTCCGGCAGATGATCGTGTATGAGCAGGAGAACTTCCAGGGTCGCATGGTGGAGATCACCAGTGAGTGCTTGAACATTTGTGAGTTGGGCTTGGAGCGTGTGCGCTCCCTCCGCGTTGAGTCCGGGCCGTGAGTATCTAACCATTTCATGTTTTGAGCGCTTGGTTGCAAGAGGTCATGCTGCGATGTGACTTTCCCAGCTTCGTGGGCTTTGAGCAGATGAGCCTCTGTGGTGAGATGTACATCCTGGAGAAGGGCGAATACCCTCGCTGGGACTCTTGGAGCAACTCCCAGAAGAACGACTACCTGCTGTCATTCAGGCCGGTGAAAATGGTGAGGACTGGAAAGCCGTCTTCTCCTCTAGCAAGTGTTGACCCCCAATGTTTGGTTCACCAGGACCCCGAAAAGCACAAAATCTGCTTATTTGAAGTGGGGGACTTTAAGGGGCGCAAAATGGAGATCATGGACGATGATGTTCCCAGTCTTTCCTCGTACGGCTTCACTGACAGAGTGGCTAGCATCATCGTCAGCTGCGGAACGTGAGTGACACCCCCCGTCTCCCGAATCAAGCCTGAACCCCGGAGCACAAGCAGTAACGTGTGTCCTCTTGATCCTCCCCAGTTTCGTGGGATACCAGTTCCCTGGATACCGTGGTAGTCAGTACCTGCTGGAGAAGGGGGAGTACAAGCATTTCAATGAGATCGGCGCCCGCAACCCCCAGATGCAGTCGGTGAGGCGCGTCCGTGACATGCAGTGGAACCAACAGGGATGCTATAACATCACCAGCAAGTGAAGATTAGGGAAGGAGAGAAAGAGAAAGAGCGCAGGCGATGGAGAGGGCCCAAGGAAGAGGGAGCGGGGGGGAGACTTCTGACGCTTAGGAACACAGTCAAACCACAGGCTCGGATCAAGCTCCTGTCGTGGGACAAGTTTTGAGCAGGGCGCTCCATTCTGCCGTCATTATTTTTCTCTTTCTCCCCTGCGACTCGAGCTTCGCTTTCCCGATTATGTCTCCCTTTTGTAGTGCCTGACTTGACTCCTCCGGGAGTCCATGTAGAAACGTTCACACCTTCTTGCTGTTTAAGAAGATTCTCAGCTCAGGGTACGATGCACCATGAGGAACCGAGTCCTGACAGCCCTTTGCTTACATGTTCTTCCTCTAGTGCACGGCGCATTCTCAGTTGTACAGATTCATGGCCAATAAAGTGAAACATATGGATTTCAACCATGTTGTGATTGTTACTCCTACCGGTTATTGACCCCGCATGTCCTGTATCTGTATGTGCTGAAATGTATTTCCTCTTTTGCTATACAGACTTCCACCACTGTTCCTTTTTTTCCTTTGTAAAAGCAGAGGTCACCAATAAGTTGATCTCAATGTGCGACTAGTACTTCATAGTGGTAGCTCAGGTAGATAATGAAAAAGCCAAACTAACATGTGATGTTCAATAAAATCGTTTTATCTCTCATGTCTTTGGTATTTGCTACTTGCGGTGGAGACTAGTTGCAATGTGTTTTTTTTGTTTTTTGTGATGGCTTGAAGAGGTTCACACAGTGTCCAGATTTCTAGTTGCCACTAGATGACGCCGACATGTAAGAGGTATTAAGTTCTTTCCTTTCCAGTTAGGACTTCTTCAGAACTGAAAAAATAATCAGACTAAACACATTCATGTGATCAGTTAGGTTTGTCGGTTAAAAACAGTTACAAATTGATCACAGTCGTCTTCACTCCTCTCATTATTATGTGAAAAAAAGACAATCAGTCATTTGTACTGTTTTTATTACAAAAAAAAACTTTAATAAATTAACACTCAAAGGATGAACACTATAAAAAAAATAACAATCTGCTGTTACAAAGACTCAAGATATGTCCGACACTTGCAAGTGCTCGCATTAAGTTTTCATTTTTTCTTGTGAAAATCCATCTAAAATCTTGCTCTCAAGAGATCAATGAATTAGAAAGTGAGCAGTGCAAATCTAAATGGATCCTATTTCTCGACTCATCCGAGCGACTCCATCAGCTCAGCGAGACATCATCCGCACAAACTCTGAAAGAAAACAAACCTAAACTTAATGTAATGCACATGACTGCGTGGTTATAAATAGTCGTAAAACTCTCTTCTCACCCTCAAAGTCCACCAAGCCATCGCCATTGAGGTCGACGTCTCTGAGGATCTCGTTGATCTCCCTGTTGGTCACCTGTTCTCCCATCAGCTTCTTCATGGCCTCACGTAGCTCCGTCAAACTGATCTGACCGTCTCCGTTGGAGTCAAACTGTCGCCACAGAAAACTCTTTGAACAGCGGAACTTAAGACACCTCAAAGTGCACATTTCTGCTAAGAAACGAATGAAGGTTTCCTAACACACATGGGCTTCTCTCACCTATACTTATATAACAGCACCCATTTTAAAATTGCTTTTCTGTGTCTAGTGTAGTATGAGAACCAGTTGTTACAGTCAAACTTAATCACACTAAACTTTTCAAGTCATGACAAACTCTTTTTAATGGGAAATAGAAGTCTAAACCAGACAGTCTCAGTCATTTGGATGGATCATTTTAACAGCTACAATTAACATCAGTCGCTAGTTTGAGAATTTATAAATTGTCTTAACACAGCATCCATGTTTTTTCAATTGTTGAATCATATTTGGAGTCATTTTTAAATCCGCAGTAATGCAAACAGACCTCTTTAAAAGCGTCCCGCAGCTCCTTCACTCCGATCATATCCGCAGTCTCTGCCAGCATTTTGGGTCCCATCAACTCCACAAAGTCTTCAAAGTCGACCTTTCCTCCACCTGACAATCAGACAGTTTACTTAAAAAAAAAAAACATGACAGTGACATTCATTTGGCTCACATATCTGCTGGCTCAGCTCGATCAGCTCCATCTCAGTAGGCATGTACCCCATGGTCCTCATGCATTCGCCCAGATCTTTATGACTAATGTAGCCATCCTTGTTTTTGTCAAACTCCAGAAAAGCCTCTCGGAGCTCTGAAACACACAACGCTGAGTTAGATCGGACACATGCGGTGAACTCTTATCACACCTGCAGCTCACCATCAAGTTCTTCAGGCCGCAGCTCTCTGTCCTGTGGAAGAGGAGACACACGCTCGATCACAATGAGACTCATAAGCACAATTCACTTCCTGTTGCCAAGAGTTGCAGCTGCAAAAAGTCAAACACTTTCTACTATCTGCATTGATAGCTCCACACAATGGAGCGCAGTTGCCCACACTTTGCCCATCCTCGTTCCGTTGAGCGTGATGGACTGTGCTGGTCAATAACTTTCCGTGAGAGCGATCCATGTCTGTGTGGCGGCTGCCAGGCTCGTGTCGAGCAGGGTCACATGGAATGTGTTTTTAAAATGTTGAGTCGGAAACCACAAGGACCAATATTTTAATATAAATTAAATAAAAATCTCATAAAATAATGGGACGTGGCAGCAATCAAACCAATATTTACAAGATATAAAGCAGTGTAAAGAGGCAGAGATCTCTCAAGGATGCGCTGTCTTTCTTTCTTTCTCTCCTTTATTCGTGAAGAAATTACGTCACGCAAACATCAGATAGAATTCGAGGATTAGTATAAAGTCCTTTTATGCACATTGTTGTCCATACAAGTTACGTTTTGGACCAAATCTGGTCATATCCAATCCTTTTCTCTGTATACAGCTGTAAATAAAAAAAAAGAAAGCCAGCTGGCAAGTACTGATGATTTAAAACGCCTCTTACCTTCTTCCTATTGTCCCTCTTGGATGATTTGGTGCAGTTACCCATCACCCAACTGTCATTCATGCCCCTCTCCACTGTATGGTCCTGGTCTACTGTTGCAGCTGCCTTCTCCTTCACTTCATCTCCAACCGTCTCAAGCATCAAGGCTCTTTCAGAGTTCTCATGCTCGTGTATCACAAGCTGCAGTCCTGGTTCATGAATGACCCCTGACCAAAACAAGATGACCTCACTGCGGGGCAAGCCGCTCTATCCTGTCAAATCAGTTGGTGCTGCGCGCTGCTCTTAATCTCCTCCCCCTGACAGTTGAAGACTTCATCGACTGCACTTTGAGAGCGTTGGGATGACATAAACAGAGATGGGACTAAATCCAGTTATTTGAAATGTGGGATAGAGATGTTGTTGCGCAGGATTAAAGAATGTTTTTCACTGTAAAGAGTGCAAATAGAACAAGTCTTGAAATGCTTGGCGATGCACGGGTATTTCCTAAACATTTGTGTATGTGTGTGTGTGTGAGTGAGAGAGAGGGAGAGAGAGGGACTCCACACCATTTTGTCACTGATCTTTCTTTAACCATAAATATTGGGTTGCCAGTATAGACCCGTCATTGTTCAGTGTTTCTCTCCAGTTTATTGGTTACTTACCTATATATATATATATATATATATATATATATATATATATATATATATATATATATATATATATATATATATATATATATATATATATATATAAATGCTTCAGTTAATGTTAAATACAAAGAACGTTACTTAATGAAATAAATAGATTTAACTTGGGTTCATACAACGATAAATATGACATGAAAACAGCATGTAAGTCTAACGGAGTCCGATTGCTGAGGGATATTGTAGTTTTCACACATCACCGCTAGAGGCCGCCTGGTGACAGGTCAGTCACAGTTCTGCCAGCCAGCTGCTGCTGCTGCGGGAACGAGGCGGTAATGATTCTGCTTCTATTTTTAGCCAAACTTTTGGCTGATCACCGAGGGATGTGCAGCTTAAAGGGACCAATGTGAGTGAAAGTGTTATCCAGAAAGACTCGTTAAGTCCAAACAGACTGTGTGAAGTGAAAATGTGCGATGGACAAGGGGCGATCTCGGTGTGAAGCTTAAAATGCTGGCGCTCTGATTTGCGCAGCTCATCTCTAGACACGCTGTTAAATCACATCCATTCCTCGTGTGTCCTCCCTGCTGCGGCACTCGGTGAATGGATGAAAAAAAAAAAATCGAGTTTGCATTTTAAATTGTCAATGATGTAAGTTGATTTAATTTCATAGTCATACATTTATTTTTCAGATCTTATATAAATATCTTATATCGACATTTATTTTTGCATCTACTTACTTCAACTCTTGTGGATTTCTTTAAATAACTTAAAAAAAGTTAAAGACAACTTTTTCCCCCCCCATATTTAGTTCGCGTGACCTTCAGTAAGTTTCCTGTTAAATGAAGTTCAACCTCAGTCATAATCCTTGATATCACAGAACACCACATGAATAACGCAAACCCAGACCGTTATCACTTTACGGATGTGCGCAGACTGGCGCGCGCGCGGGTGGGTGTGTATGGCGGGATCTCCGTGCAAGCACGCGCGCGCAGCCAGGTATAGTTTACCGATCTGGTGTCAGGTGTTTCCAAACTGGTGTCTTTTTCCAGATGCTGTCTATCAAGACAAAAGCCAGCAAGACAATAGATGGATGAGTCCGACGGCAATTACACGAAGAGCTCGATGCGGCCATAAATAGGTGGCAGACCAGAAGTTACATCACTATGGAAACCACAACGGCCAAAGGTCCCATTTCTTCCGAGATGAAGGAAATTTCATATTTCACGTGAGTGCATTAATGATGGAGTTCATGACACACGTTTGAAGTGTAACTTAAAGGGCGATGTTACAAGAGTGGCCATTGATGCTTTTCCTCATGCAAACATTTGTTTACAACGCAACATAATAGTGTCCAGAACATTCTTTACAATAACCTCAGAGGCTCTGAAGAGGCTAAGCAACACACTACCAGCAGCAGCAGCAATGTCAACATTAATGGCCAGTCTTGTGGTGAGAAAATCTTCCTCTCAGTTACATTTACTACAGACAAAAAAATGTGTGATAAATTTGCCATTGATTTATTGGCAGTTAACTCGGCATTAGTGCGATTAATTAATATTAAAGATTTGAATCTAATCAGTTACAAAACAGGATTTTCCAGATTTGACTTCAGATCACTGGAATACAGGGCAACCTGGGCGGAGTCAGTGGAGCGGCCATTCTGTGTCAGCATGCTGATGTTCACTTAATGGTAGTCTTCAGGTTTGCTTCGACTCTGATGATGAAAACACATGGCTCACCTTGACCATGACTCTGAACCAAACTTAAACCTCATTACTTTTTTAGAAGAAAGAAAAGAAGCTTGGATATGGGGTCCTCACGAGGAGGTGTTTTGTCAAGAATTGGTCCCCACAAGTGAGGATAAACAAATGGAAATGCGGATGAGGATGGATGGATGGACAAACACAAGTTTGTCACACCATCTTGGTGGGGACCGCTCATTGCCACAACCCTTTCCCCAGCCTCCCACCCTGAACCTAACCATCCAAAACACATGACTAACCTTAACCATGACCCTGAACCAAACTGAAACCCAATTATAAAGACTCCATCCTCAAGTTTAGGCTTAACCTTATGGAGTGGAGCAAAAGACAACAGGGTGTTTTCCTCAAAATTGGTCCTCACGAGGATATATAAGTTAGTTTAGACAAGAAGAATGGACAGAACTGTCCATTTATCATCATCATCGTCATCATGATCCGCCCCTAAGTGGAGGATGTGGCTCTTCCCTTCACATCAGATGCAATGACTGGCTGTCAAGCTGTGCTCAGCACCAGCGCGCGTGAAGCAACAACTTTAATCTTCTTTGATAATACTTTTACACAGACACTCGCTCCATTATACCGGATGTCTGACCACAGGCTTACAGATGCTGCAACTGACCATGCCGTGCGTGTCATGTGTCCCTGCTTTACCATGCAGAGATGCCTATGTGATACCAAGTTGATACAGAAGCTGCAGCGGATCGGGTGTTCATCACATCTCAGCCTCACTATGGCCCTATCTGTTACGGATTAAATGTTTCCCAAAGTAAAGAAGCTTAAAGCCTCCACACACGCAACACTGTCATCCTTTGCTATAGCTTACTGGGAGGATTTGGGGGCAAATGGAGAGGGCAAGTGGTTAATTGTGTAGCAGTATAGTGGTGACCTTTGCCCTCGCTGCTGCTGAGGTCTTTGACATTAACGCTCTGACCTCTTTGAACTACTTGAATTGTGACTTACCTGTCCAAACACAGAGTCGACGATAGGCAGCAGGTCGACAGGTTCCTCCTTCTCAGTCTCCTTTTCTTTCCTGTGAGGACCCTCCATCATCTCCTCCAGCTTCTCCTCCAGCTCACGTTGGTCCACGGCTGTGGGTTGCTGGACCTTCTGACGGCTCCTCTGGCGCGGAGGAGACTGAGCTTTCACAAGCTGAATGTCTCCAGCACCGCCTCCCTGCTCGTTGGATCGTTTCTTCTGCTTCTCAACTTTCTTCTTGATGGCAGCCTGAACCTGAGGTGACAGAAGACTGAGAGAGTCAGAGTCCAGTTATGAGTCAGTCACCGTGAATGATGAACACGAGGAAGAAAATTAAACTGAATAGAGAGGTTTTGAAAGTTGTACAGTTTTACAGTTAAAACGTGTCCCTCATTTAACAGTAAATACTTCCTAAATTCATACTTCTGTTGATGCTCACATTCAAACTATGTAGTGATTCACAACTGAACTTTACATTTAACTGAACAAGCTTCGCTTCGCTTCACTCTTTTGGTGCTCTTTAGTTTTTTGGTCAAGGACTCAAAGTAAATTGAATACAGACGTTCATATATTTGATCTTACACATACATCTCCTTAGTTTTGAATAATAATAATAACAATGATAATAATAATTGTGGTTTAAAGAAAACATGAGGCTGTGTAAACTATTTAGCAATAGATTGTCATATATTCACAAATTCCCAGCTGTTGGTTCCTAACATATCATGGCTTGCTATTATTGAAGGACCGTAACTTCCTCACAGCAACTTCTTAACAGGCAAACAAAACACCTCAGCATCTTGAAAACTATGAGGACCTGAAAACCAAAACCGTTTGCTCTGAATTCTGTTACTGTTCTTCACCGACACATTTGTTCATTAACTGGTGCAGAAAAAAGGCGAACATAAAAAAGTTTTCTGTGAGCAAAACAAAAGACACAGCTCGGTCGACTCACCTGTTTTGCAGTCTTTGGCGGGGGTGCGCTCATCACTGCAGCACTGGTTTGTGCTGCAGTCGGCTCTCGAATGATCATGAACATCTCGGTGTCTCACACACTCTCTCTCTCTCTCATCTGTTCCCCCTCGCTTGCCCTCCCCCTCCTCTGCTTCCTCTTCGTCCTCTTATCTGATGATTTTGTCGAATTTTAGTTGTTAAAATCCACCTCAGGTGTGTTTGCCCTCAAAAACAAGCATCAGCTGTGTCCGTTCAGCCCTTTCATGTGAGCCATGTGAAAGCAGGAGTGAATCCAAGATGAAATAAAGCTTAGATGTCGCTCTCCTTCTCTTTGTCCAGCTGGATCAAAGTGTTCCCTCCAGTGGTTTGATCAGAGCGCTGAGGTGCTCCCAGAGCAGGTGAGGAGGTTTTTATCTTCACCTCTTGTCTTCGCTTTGGGATAGAGTTCCTGCTCCTCTGCCCTCTCTCGCTATCTCTCTGGTCCTTTAGGTGACACTCTATACCTCCTGGTGTTTACCGCACTTGCGGTATCTACCTGCCCTGGCTTCCTCTGCTCTTCTTCCTCCCCCTTTTTCCACCTGACGTGCTTTATCGCACTTGATCTGTCTCAACCTTTCGTCTGCGTTTGTGCCAATCACCGTGCATTTTCAAATATATGGCTATACTGTATATAATGAGTTATCAGCAAACAAACCACACAATCCACGTCATGTAAGTTAGGCACTTTTAAACATGAGATGTGTTATTAATGCGCAGCCAATAAGGTGCAGGGTTGCTTCAGGTTTGAGGATTTTGTCTTGAACTTCTGAGTCTGCTCATCCTGTCCTGTCACTCCTGTCAGAGTGAACTTGGCCTTGAACTTTAGAGCAAAACAAGAAACACAGTCAGTGGATGAATAATATGGATTGATTTTAGGGGCGTAACGGTAGATGTCCTGGACCGTTTTGATGCACATCTTTTGGTCCGGTCGGCCTCCACACACACACACACACAAGTTCTGGCATCATGTAAGTCAATGCATTGGTACACGTGTATTCGGAGAAATACAGCAACAGTCATGGACTTAATCTAGGCCTGATCTGGGCAGAGAGAGGAGTGAGGTGTCAGCACGGATCATTTTTGAAAAAAAAAAGTTCTCAGGAGGGTATTTTAAGCTTTTCATTTTGACACTGACCTGCCTGTGATACTACAGCATTTCCTGCAGGACGAGTGAGGAGGATTAGTGGAGGATTGAACACATATCGTGGATGCATTTCTGGAAAGGTTTTGGATGATGTTTTCCTCATTAGACTGTGACTTCCAGGGCTCACTTCATTGGTTCAGATCTCAGTCTAACCCCCTCACTCACACCAGATCTGGTGGTTTTGCGGTTGTGTTCACCATGCAGTAAAATGAATGAATGCATGTTAACCATAGTACTGGAGTCCCTGCCTTCCCTGTTTTGTTTTGTATCCCTGCCAGGATTTGTTTCTCTCCTGTGCCTTTCAAAGGTGTTAACTGCTGCATATTTGTGGTGACTGCGACACGAGACCACAGCTCTTGATTTCACCACGTAATGGGGGGGAATATAGTCTGACATGAGCAACCAGACAGAGTTGCACACACCACCAGTCAAACGTTTGGATGCAGCTTCTTGTTCAGTGTTTTTTTTTCCTTTCTCCATTGTAGCTACACACAGAGACATCAAGTGTATGAAGCAGGAGATATGGAATTATATAGCAAAGAAAAAAACTGTTAAATAATTGTGGACATGTTCCAGATCTCACTCAAAGTAGCCTCCATTTGCTTTGTGGACAGCGCTGCAAACCCTTGGCCTTCTTACTGAGCTTCATGGTGTTGGGAAGCTATTTTGAAGAATCGAAAATATGAAATGTATTTTGAGTTATATCAATAGATTACTACTACTAGTACATAATTCCATCAATAAGAATCTTCAATGTAAATAGTTGCAAAATCTTGAGAGTAAATAAACATTGACTGACAGCGTATAAAATAATAAAATAAAAATAATTAATAACTCCTGAAAATATGAATTGCACACTGAAATGAATATAAATATTCACAATGACTATTTGTCGCAATGAAAAGACACTGTATTTGTATACTTCAACTTTAAGTATATTAGGTAAATAAAAAATGGCAAACAAGGTTATGAAAAACCATGCAGAGAAAAAACGTGAAAACAATCAAGCGGTAAATGATTTTGCTATTTTCCATGAACTAATTTAAATTCATTCTGAAAGAGACTGATGTTGCCTGCTGCTCGCTGACTTTAACCTGGTTTGCCAAACTCAATTCAGCTGTTCACTTCAGGCTCCTGTTCTTTTTTTGTGCGCAGCCCAAAACTTGACAGCTGCATCACAAATAAAAACTAGTTTTTGTCATCAGGCAGTGCGTCGCCTCCACGATGTCCTGCGTTAATAATCTGATCGGGCAGGGTCGACTGAACACACACATGCTCACACCAGGGTCTGTATTTTTAGCAACATGTTTACACGGGAGCGTGGAAACATGTTACTGCGCTCCTTTAGCTCGAGAAGAGGCAACATCCCTTTGGTGCTCATTTTACTAAAAGCTTCCATAAATATCATTTGCTGTTTTCCCTGAAATAAGCCATGGCTTATTTTACACTGTTTCTGAAAAAGTATTTCCTTATACATCTATTTCTTGTTTGGTTTTCCAAAGTGAAATATCCCTACACTTGGACTACTCAATGAGATGTCAACAGAAATAGAACCTAACACCTATTTATATCCAAGTTTTACTTTTTAATTTATGATATCAAATGCGTTTCGTATTTGCTTCTGTCACATGACTTTACTCTTCTTATCCAGCTGTCTTCAGTGCTCTTAATATCGCATGATATTTAATTGTTTGGTGCAGTTTTTTTCTTCAATAATATACCTAGTTTTGCTTTATTAATTTTAACTTGTTCATCCATCATGCCAATGCAAATCCACGCTGCTGACAGAATTTGGTGGCACATCTTCAGAATAACAAGACATGTAGATTTTTTTGCTGCTTGCAGTACTTTTCTTGTATTTGAAATGATTTATGATATTTTTTCACACTGCCAGTTCAGCTTAAAACATATGTTTGTCCCTTAATATCTCCTGTCTTGTTTGATATATTGCATTTTAAATGAACACCACATGTGTGTCTGTTTGAGAGCATGCATTTTATATGCGTGTTAATCATAGCCATTCTTCTACTGTATTTAATTTGAAATGTTTCGGACTCTCTTGTTGTGGCATCCGTTTCTCAGTGAGTTTCAGAAGCGGCAGGTTTTATTGAGGAGGGCACTCACTGCATGAAAATAAAACTGCCAACTAAAATCTCTGCACTCGTCACAGGACAAAATATTGTCAAAGACGACGCTGAACAATCTGAATAATCTTTGATTTAAAGTCACAACATTATAGATTATTTAGATAGAGGTTATTTGTGTTTTTATTTTATCATTATTGTCATGATAGTTGTCTTAAAGTGCAGCCCCACTGCTGAGGGACCTGTACATCTGCATCCCTATCATTCCCAATGTAACTTGCCAGAGACCCAGACCATGATGCTGCTGTGGCTGCTCTTTGACTTTAATGCATAATCTGCCACTCCAGCTAACGTATAGACCGTCTCCAGTTCCTAATGAGGTTTTGCATTAATCATTCCCGCACTGTCCTCAGTGTCTTTCTTCAGACCCTCTCTCGCATCCATTTTTAATGGAGGCAGCAGCAAATTCCTCAGAGGTGCCACAGGGACTAACTCTGGCCCACCACAAGGTTTGTTCTGGACGGTCCTGGATAATGGATTCGTAAGAGAAGTTCAACGACGGCTTGTGACCTCCCACCTGGACATGACCTTGAGCAGTGACGGAGTGGCACCTGTGCAGTAATTTAGAAGTCGGGGTTTCGTGTTGCAGCATGTTGACCAGGCTGCGTTGCATTCCGATCTAATTACAGATCAGGAGGGGTTATAGGATCAGAGCAGGTATCTCTGTCCCGTCCCTGTCTATGGTAAATAAATATGCTGGTGACGCAGCGTGATGAAGCTGAAGTGGAGAGTAGATCCATTTGATGTGGGTCAGGCTCGGGTTCATTATTTATCTGCACTAACTGAAGTGGCTGGATGAAGCGCTCATGGGTCCTAATTGAATGGGTCTCACAAGGAACCAGATCACCTGAACACGCTCCAGTCACATTTAATCAAGTGGTTAGAACCAGAAGGAATCAACCATGTGGAGAGGGCAGTGACGCACCTGGGACTCTTTCAGGGTTTCTTAGGAGCACACTATCAATGGGTGTCAATATTAAATATAAATATTAAGAGATGACAAAGTTTTCTTCCTTTTACTTAAAGTTAGGCTGAGATTAAGTTCTGTTTTTAGACTTCTAGCAATGGAATTCTTTTTTTTTTTTTTTCCATCAGCTCGGACTGGGTTTCGAATTTGCCCCGTTTAAGTTCAGGTAAATCTCTTCACACAGACAATATCTGTGCTATAAGACGCGTCTGTTCGTGACGTTTTGCCCCATGGTTTGTCTTGGGAAATATACTTGAAACCAGGCCAGAAATACCTTCCACCGCTACTAAATGCTGGATGTATCCGCCCTCTAGTGGAAAGGTATTGTAACAGCAACCATAGTCCAAAATGAACTTTCTTTTGACACAAAGTCGAAGCGTATAGAACCGTTTGAATTTTTTACATTGTGGTAAAGTGAATGAAAAATGTATCCAAATGTTTATCTCACGACTGAATTCATCATATTTATATTGTATAATTCTACAAACAAGCCACTTTAATTCCAGCTTTTATTCCCCCCTCCTCCCCAGATTTCTCCACCTGAGGCCCAACAATACCGTAAGAACCAAGACAATCTGCCCCTTAAATAGTACAAGGTGGCACTTATTGTCATTACTCTGTATTTGCTTACATGACGTATCACCTGGGAAAATAACCTGCACCTTGTGTGTACCAATGAGAGCCTTTTACATTTGTTTATAAATGTTTATCAGAAACACACCACCGTTTCTTGGAGCAGCTTCTTCCAGTGACCGAATCAAGAGGAAATTAAATGTTTGTCCAGCCCACTTTATTCCAGCGCAGGTCAGAAATAACAGAAGCTCAACATCCGGGAGTCAAACATAACAGTCAAGTCCAACATGGAGGATTTATAACAGGCTGTACACAGAGGTCACAGTTTGTTTCCTACACAGCTATTTATTCTAAACATCTATCACCATCTGAGCAGATTTGTGTCAGAATGTACTGAAGTACTTGCTCCACTACCAAAGCGGAGATGTCACAGCCAACACAGAGGAGGGTTTATCATTGGTTATTTTCACATTCAGGAAGTGACGAGTGAAGGACAGTTTGCTTGACATGAAAACAAACTTAAAAAGCACCTCTTTAGCTGTCATTATTAATCCGTCAGTCTGGAAAAACACAACAGGACAAACGGTTTATTTCTTAGAACAGAGTCAAATCCAGCAGACAATGAATAATCAAATAGAAATGTGGTCCAGTCGGCCGTCACGTAAAGGAAACATTGTGATGCGAGTTGTGTCGAAGAGTTGTAGTGTTGAGTTAGGACCATATCACTGGGTCACGTTGTGATAGTTCACTTAATATATCAAAGTGAGATCGTTTAATTTGTTGGTTTTACACAGAGTAATATGTAACTGTCACTCCCACAAATTATGAGGATTTTTTGTGATATTACATTGTTATATATATACACACATATTTTATTCATCAGATTTTTTTATGTATTTCTGTAATTGATAATATCAAATTTCCATGACTAAATTATTCACTCTTTCATTTCATTAACTCCACCATTTTAGTCTCATTTCAACATATAATGCTATTTAAAATGTAGTTTTTGTTTGACAGTGAGGGTTAAGGTGACTTTTGCTACATCATTTTTATTATTTTATTGCTATATGATCTTTAGCCTCAACGTTTTCTCCATATGGTCATCCTTTTTTTTAACAATTTGTGTTCTGCTTTCCGCTTGACCCATTGTTGCCTCTCAGTTTTGAGAAATAGAGATGGTAATGTTCCACAACAAAATTCCAAATGGCGCTTGAGCTCCAAAGCTAATGCTGTTTTGAGTTATTATTGCATCCACACCTGGTCAGTCGGTTCACAGGCCCTGCTCTACCCCCAGTGAGGCGTGACTATGGTGAGGGGCTCCCTGTTCCGCCCGTTTATAATGGGCCAGGGATTGAAGTATGGAAACACCGGCTCCGTAAATTTGGTGTCGTAGAAGGTGAACAAGTGGCTCATGTCGCCCGCATCGTAAAAAGCCACTTCCCCCCGGTCGCAGTCCAGGTAGACCCCGATCCTTTGCGGAGGTTTGCTGGGGTATAACAAGCTGTCCTCGGAGTCTGTGCATGCTTCATACTCGCTGGTGCCATTGCCATCATCCCTCAGTACCAGGGTCCAGAAGCCGTCATCAGGGCACAGGCTGATCTCCTCTTTTCTGTTGACGGAGGCTTTGGCCACGCCCAGACCCCACGCCGTCTTGGCTCCCACCTCCACCTCCCAGTAGTGTCTGCCAGAGGAAAAGGCTTCGGAGCCCAGGACAATGTTGTAGAGGGTGAAGCGCTCGGCGTTGTTGGGAAGGTTGGGCTGCAGCTTTCCGACCTGGACACTGGTGCGGCAGGGGGAGACCCAGAGACACGGGTACGCGGTGTCAGGGTCCAGAGAGACAGTGGTCACAGCTGGAAAACAGAAACAGCAAACTAGTCCACAAATTTTATTCAGTTCGGAAAATAAATATGTATATGCTTAATGGATCTTTACTTCTGTGTTCAAAAGGAAATTCTTCAGTTTGGTAATTTAAAAATGAATTTCATTATGAATAGCTCAAATATTTTTCTTTACTTCACTATCTTTTCCCAAGCGACACTTGTGGTCGCCAAAAACAGCCCGAATGATTCTACTACCTTCATCAATAATAAAGATCTTTTTCCTCTTCAACCAACAGCATGCGCAACGGAGACACGATGGAAATAAATTATTACGATATCAGGAGAATTTGAGATCGGCAAGTAATGCGACATCAGCAACCTTTGATGTCATTGATA
Organism: Synchiropus splendidus; assembly: GCF_027744825.2. Classification (NCBI taxonomy): domain Eukaryota; kingdom Metazoa; phylum Chordata; class Actinopteri; order Syngnathiformes; family Callionymidae; genus Synchiropus; species Synchiropus splendidus. Next base: position 3,899,146 of record NC_071344.1, read on the forward strand.
TTGAATAGCTGCTTACTCCATTAAAGTAAGAGTATCTTGTTTTCTGCACATCAACTTAAATATGAATGATATGTCAACGCATCTGTGACACAGTATTATAGTCGCTCATGAATTCATCCAGTTTAATACCCCTTATTAGACTCTATAACCTAAAGCATGATGTTTGATTTTCCTCTTTTTTCCCCCTTTTTTAACATTATTTTGTGTCCATCTTGTCCCTCAAAAAAATGGTTTTATGATTTATGTTTGAAAATAAAATAAAATAAAATAAAATAGAATATTTTAGTTTGAAAAAAGGCACAGCCAGAACTAGATACCCCTAAACTTTTGGATAAAATATGTCAGAAGGCAATGCGGGCAACAAAGTCTCTCCTCTGCAGGACCACACAGTCTACCAAAGAAAAGCAGCAGCTCTTTGTTGGTTTCATTAGATCAAGCACAATTCCCGATGAGTTTTCAGACACATCTTCAGTCTTAGCTCAGATCCAGCGATGAACACATGATTTAAAGTTATTATTCTTATTATTCTATTATTCTGTGTTCAGTATGTTACGTATGTCACTGTTAAATCGTCTTATTCTCTGTTCTACTTCTCAAGTAAATGGCCATTTCCAGACAGAAGAGTAACACACTGTGGTAGTTTAGAACAAATGGGTGCTCGCTCTGAAGCAGCCAGTGTCAACAGGTCAGTTGCTATTATCATAACAATCTTCCCCATTCACAGGAACTTTCCCATCGCTGTGGAACAGGTAGATAATCTGTAAATTGAGACGTGAGTAAGCAGCCGTGCAGGAGCTGTCTGCGCAGGTTGCTACTAGACAGGTGAAAATATGTGCAGCAAAAGCATGTCTTTTGTTCTGAGAGACATTTTTAGAGAATGTTGGCCTGATCCTGCACATTAGTGTCTGTGTCTGGTGAGGTCTGTGGGAAAATACCTTGACTTGAAACGAGAGCTGGCGCTACTCAGGCAAGAATTTCAAAGTACACAGGCGCTAAGATGATGTTGATATATGGCTTTTACATAGGAGTGAGTGGAGTCCTGAGTGTTTGAAGAGATGAAACGACGTTGGCCACAGACATCCGGGCGTCTGCTTTCATGCTGCATCATCTGTATCTCATGTGACAAATATTTGGGTGACTTTGTTTTCTCACCTGGCTGGAAGATGGAGCTCATTCTTCTCCACGTGCGATACTGAAGCGGTCCGAGGAACTCTGCCGACTGTAGATCCACACTCACCTCCGGTGGCTGTATAAACAAGCTCTCAGCTCTGAAATGAAGGAAGTGCAGACGTCAGTCCAGGAAGGTGGCATCAACACTCTGCTCTGCTTCATCAATGAACCGCGCAGGCTTCTTAGGCATTCTGGCTGGATTTTAGGAGACCAGAACCAACCGGTTGACGAAGATTGAACCACCTTTTTGGGCTATTTTTTGAGACCCAACAGTGGTGTTCACCTTTCCCTCTGGTTTCCCATGTTAACACAAGGACATGCAGGTGCATGAATGTGAAGTGCCATCACTCAATGAGCATATATTCACCGGGGCATCATATGAGACACCAAACTTTTGATTGACAGTCAAATTACCGCAATCTCTTTGGCTAAAAATTGGATTTTGGACTCGACAGATCAAAGCTACTGATCTGAGTGAGACCTGGGATGAGTGATCACTGAAGCTTGTGGTCCTGCTCAGACTTGATCTTTGGAAAGACAGCGAGTTTGACTACTGCATAATGAAGGACAGACATGTTGGGACACTGAGACACAGAATTATTAGATTGTATTTACTCACCCGCCGATAAAATCTTTGATTCCCTGAAACAGACCCGGACATTTGGTTACATAACAGGCCACCTCATCACAAAAACCTCTCTGAAAGCTTGTTGCCACGATCACAGGTCAGACTGAAGATCTACCTTCAGCTGCTCCGGGTTTTCTTCCTCCCTCAGTTTGGAACAAAGTTGGTCCGCTGTGCTCTCCAGCTGGCTGATCTGCTCGGTGGCGACGGTCAGCGCCTCCTCCAGCTGGGTGAGCTTCTCCTCTTTCTGCTTCTGCAGCTTCTCCTTGATACGCTGCTCCTCTTCCAGGAGAAAGTCTCTTAAACGACTGAACTCTGTGGTGACCATCTCCTCCAGGTCCCCGGCTCGCTCCTGTACAAACATATGTAACAAGCATTTATTTATTTATTTTGTGAAGCCAACACCAAACTAATCCCCATTTGAATCTTCTGTGACCTTATAATGCTGTTCAATAATTGAACCCATTACAGTTCAGTTTAGATAATATAAGTGTACGCACACGCACGGGAAGTTGAAAGTTTTTTTTTTCTTTGAAGGAATTGACAAACTTTGACCACATCCTGTTACACTGGCAGAGATAGAGAAGTGAAAATCTGTGAATAGGCACATAAACTAGGTCAAACAGACAAGTACTGAGGCAAAGAACACAGGAAATGAAGAGCGAGACGAAAGAGGCACAGACAGAGAGAGAGAGACGGAGAGGAAGCGCCAACATATGGATGGCTCCTTATCTGCCACTGCAGAGGAAATAACGCCATTCCTATCTCCACACAAATGTAGCAAGTCATGCATGAACGCTCCGCTGTTTAAATAGCTCCTGGTGTCATTACTGTCTGGTGAAATCTATCACTTCAACAGGAAAACCGTTCCATTGTGTAAGGGCCTGAGACACACTGTACTCCTTTTCTTCCTTTAACTGTAACTCTCAACTCTCCACTTTCATAATCTTTACTATGATACTTACTTTCATAATTGTACAATTAACTGACTACTTAATCCTCACTGTATAATGTGTAATTTAATTTCACTTCCATGTTCTACCCGTAATTATGCGTGCTATATTCAGACTTTTTTTGTCGACGTTCTTTTTATTTTCTTTTTAGAAATGTTTCCAAACAAAGACAATCGACAAATAAATATATCAGGATGGTCATCAGATGCAGGAAAGAAACAAGTTCCAATCATGTATGTTTACATATGACCATGAAGCAAACCCCACACATTTAACTCTTTCCTGACATTTATTTGCTATATATATATATATATATACATATATATATATATATATATATATTTTTTTTTTTTTTTTTTTTTTTTTTTTTACCCCCATCAATGGTGTCTTAACTTTGTTTTCCTACTCCTATATGGAGAAGTTTCTGTCTTTAAAAAGATTTTACTGTTGCATTATGGGACTTGTGGTAGGTTGGCCTGGTTTTTCCTGACGTCATATCATTGGCCAGATGTGCAGCAGCTCACAGGCTTGAGGTTACAACTGATGAGTGATGTGGTTTTATTTTAGCAGTTGCTATTCCCTTTTGTTTACTTTGCTGCTGCCCATCATTCAGCAGCATGACGAGAGAACTGCTGAAGGTAAAGTGTGATAGACTCACATGACACATGAGGACATCTATAGCCACATGTCTCAAACACTGCGTCAACACTAACACAACATGAGGACCGTCTCCCTCAGCAACTCATTGTGTAACTACAAGTTCTGTTTGTCGGACAGGTGAACGTGAACCTGGACACCTGCTGGTGAATGTTGCCAGGCAACCAGAATTTCAGGTTCCTCTCTGACGACTCGGGTGATTACAGAGCGAGTCGTCGGAGGTATTTGGCTGATGCATCACAGCGAGAGACGCAGCGAGAGACGCAGACTCACTACCTTTATGAGCAGGATCTTCTCGTTGGTTCGGCGTTGGAAGAGCGTGGCCTCCTCTGACTGCAGCTGAACCCTCTGAAGAGCCACAGACAGCTTGTCCTGTAGGAACACAACACAATCACATGTGGACAAGCAGACTGCAACAACAAGCTAATTCGATTGCCGCGCTTCTCTGAACAACAACTGTAATGAGACTCAGATGATCCCAAATCGAACCCAGTCAGACCAACATGGATGAAAGGAAGCTTCCACCGGCAAAAACAGCTTGACCCTCCGGATGAGCTCGGCTTCAGTGTTTGCATTCTGACACCCTGCTGTCACAACAAGCATGAAGATGCATGAAGCTATAATGTGCTTTACTCACTCTGGATTAATATTTTCTTGCTAATAATTATTGTCTGTCGATTAAAAAAACAGTCAAAGTGTCACACAGCAACCTAAAACATCCAGATGCTTTGTGTCTGGCTACACTGGCGTTGGACAACTTCAGAGTTCTCCTGACTCAAATTTTTTGTCACATAAAAGAGGCCTCTGTCAGTAAAAATGGAGCCGAGGCTGGACACAGTGTGGGTCAAATATGTAGCAGGGTTACGAGAGCTCTCACTGCTCTGTTGAATTCCTATAAAACACAGAGCGCCCCAAGTCTGCCGGGACAAATCCAGTCGTCTGCTGCTCTGTAAAGTTCTGTGTCAGACCCGGGCTGTAAAGTAGTCAACGCTTTTATTGTTTGGTCTGGATTTTGAGGAATGTTTGTCAAAGTTGACTCGTGTTTCCCTCAAAGCAAACACACTCCTAAAAAGGCTGCAGTGCGACATTCAAGTCACTGTTCAAGGTGAAATCGAAACGCACATTTATAAAGTAATACGTGTTGCTTTGACCAGAAAATGGTTCTGATGGTGTTTAAGTCATGGCTCCTTACATGAACGCATGCTTTATGCAGACATTAAAAATAACTATTTTGTTTATTCCTTTTTATTTCTTCTTCAAATGTCTGTTAAACAAACAGCTTGAATTAAAGTCACCACCGAATGTTGTTTAGAAGGTCACTGACATCAACATTTACCAAGATATTACCAGAAAGAAGAAATACTGTATATACAACAAATGTCAATACATTTTTTTGGGGGGGGCATTTTGGCATAAGTGGGTCCGGCGCCATCTTGGGACGTGCCCAGAGGTACCAACTCTGTAAACAAGTGAGTGCTCAGAAGAGCAGGGGGTTGCTCGTAATATCAGCTAATATTTGAGTGATTTGTCAGCGATTTCTGAGGAAGAAGTGCAGGTCGGCTCTGTGACAGTGAATGGTTGCATCAAAATAAAGCTGTAATTGAACTGGGTGTTTTACTCTCTAAAGAAGTGTCGGAAGTACAAAAAATATAGTGTGTGTGGATAACCAACGGTTGACACCTCTGCTTCTCTCCGCTGCTGTGATTTACATTTCAAAACCACGGCGAGTGCAGTCAGTTTCAGAACCCGTTTCAGGCCAAAAGGTTCCTGCACAGCAGCGAAATGATCACTGGAGCGGTCTGCAGATGGTGCAGATGGTTGCTACTGTCCCCTCTTCTTTTTAGGCGCTGTATGATGCCTATATCTTCTGAGGAGAACAGGCTCACATGCTCAGCATTGAAAATTATTATTGTATTTCTATTGAATTAAAATCTGATAAACAATGACCATTTGTCTTAACATTGTTTTTTTATGTGAAAACAAAATGGCAGCAAGAGTTCTACGGCAGTTGGCTAGCAAACGAAAATTTTATAATTTTTTGTCAATTTTTTTTGTATCAAAACTAGTCGAGGCATGTACAAGGAATTCTCGAATTAATAGATTAATACAAATTATTGTTTTTATTGCACTTTGTTCCGTCCTATTCCAGATCGCACAATGATTTAAAATTAACTTTAAAAGTTATTTTTATTTTTATTTTTGTGTACGTCTATTGCTGGTACACACATTAAAACTGTTAATGATATATTTATTTATTTTTACGTAATGATACAACACTTATATTTACATGCAATAAATTGGTTCTAGCTCTATTGTAAATAGAAAAAATGTGGCAACAATTGTTTTGCTTTTATTAACTTTCATTCAATTTGACTCAGGAAATAACGATAACATTACAGACAGGTGAGCGGTAATTGACTGACGCGAGCTTACGGTAAACGATTGTATCGCGGTATTTTCGAAAGCTTTGCAGGAATGATGATGAAAGTTACCCGGTAGTTCTCGAAGGCCTCGTTGATGGGGATGACGTTGTGCGTCTTGTGGTCCCTGGACATCCCGCAGACCAGGCAAATGGGCAGCTGGTCATCCTCACAGTAGAGCTTCAGCTTCTCCTCATGCTCCTCGCACAGGTCCAGGCCCAGACGAGGCCAGTGGCTGATGGACGAGGCCACGCTGCTCATGCTGGATCCGGGCTCTCGCTCCTCCGGTTCTTCGGGCGACCACAGCGGCAGTAAGCCGATGCCGATCGCGGCGCTCGTGTCCACGGTCCGGGCTCGCCTCACGCTGTCCACGACGTTGCACAGCAGCGAGTTGGGTCTCAGTTTTCGGGCGCAGGTCTTGCGACACTTGGGGCAGCTTGACAGCTCGTCGGCTTTGGCCTCCCAACACTGGACGATGCAGAGCTGGCAGAAGTGGTGACCGCACTCCAGGATCACCGGGTCACGGAAGAGCTCCAGGCACACCGGGCAGGTCAGCTCCGACTGCAGCTCCTCAAGCGCGCAGGACTCGGCCATCCTCGCGCAGAGCTCTGACCCCGGTCCCGCAGGTCGACTGAGTCAGCAGCAGAATGCGAGAGGGAGTGGTCTGACGCCGCTCACGGAAGAGGCGTGCAGGGACAGGCTTGGTGCGCCCGCCAGACACCAGGAATGTCACCTCAAAAGCCATTTAAACTACACTAAACGTCCCTTAAATGATCATATACATAGCTTATAATAACATATAGTGACATTGTTAAAACATTCAATGCAAACCAGTTGAAGCTTTATCGTATTCAAGTACAGAAAGAATGTCCAGACGATGATCTGCTGACAGCCGCTTCTGACAGGTGAGCAGCGCCGCCCCAGGTCTATTTTAGGTGGCAAGGAAGGTTATTGCTGGGAACACTGTAGTCACAATAAAGCACTAGAACAAACTCTATTCCTTCGTATTGTGCTAAAATTATAGTCATTTCTAGGTGTCATGTCTAGGAGGCGATGTCTGCTGCCTTCCTCACTTCCCTGAAGGTCTTCTCCTTGAGCTTCCTTCATCCATCATCTGTGGTCTGAGGACATGCTGCGTGTGTTAGGAGGACAGGTAGGATCCCCGTCACGGTACCTCCGTCTTTGTTGTTGATTTTTTCATTCACCTTCTCCTGTCCGTTTGTCTTGAGTCTTCTGTCATCTCCTAAAGTTTTTCCAAAGATGTACTTATATACATTATAACATTCAAGTGCTAAATGGCTTCATATAAACGTCAAATTGGTTGGAACTTTTATATCTAGAAATAATGCAGTAACAGGAAATAAGTTAAAATGCAGATTATTAAGATTTCATAACTTGTGGTTGGACTTCTTTGTAAGCCCGATAAGATAAGACAGAACACGGTGTGAGTCATCTGAAGTGACGGATCTGATACGCATTCATGACCACATTCCTTCGTCACGGAAGTCCCGACCACGGCAGCGCTGTCATTACTCTCTATTACGTAAAAGTGTCATTCCCAGAATGAGCCACTAGAGAGAGACAACACTCGATGGCGCCTAACTTAACAGCGGGCGCTTCCGGCTCTGCGTGATCATTAACGTGTAGGTTTTGGTGCATGCGACTTAAATACTCTCAATATTAAGTACCTCTCACGGCGAAAGCATTACTCATTACTCACATCGGTCCGACAGATCGACAGTGAACAGAAGAAACTCACTTCCCAGCGCAACTCTTCGCAATTCAAAGCATGTTAAACGACCCAGACCAGACGTACAACGAGGTGAATGGGCGACCATTTGGACGTAAGGTGGACAGTGGCTTCCGGGGAGTTTTGTTATCTGTGGCCAGACGATCCATGACTTCCACAGAAACTACAGTGACGTACAGAAAGGAAGTCACGTTTCGTCTTATGCAAGTCGAAAGTTGACCCACGATTTGTGCTAAATGGTGATATGATAATAAGGTCATAATAAGGTTTTAGGAACTTTCGTGTTACTGTGTGCTATTGACTTTTTTATGATCTATTATGAGCTATTACCATCCAGCACATTATATTTTTTAGGCTCTGATTTTAAATGTAATACCTTCCTGAATCATAAAGGAGGTTATTATTATTATTGTTATTATTATTGGGGAAGCTTTTAACTCTAAATTGAACTGTGTTTATTGAACAAAGCTCACCATGGAGTTCAATTTAGCTTCTCAAAGCCATATTATATATTTTTTGTATATTAGCGTGTGAATTGCATATGACAAAGTCCAAGTAAAAGAATCCAAATGTATTTATATCTTCTTTTTGGAAGGTGAAACCATTGCCTCCACTACCGTGATCAGATGTTGAAGTCGGACTCTTAAAATGTTGCTGAAATCGAAATCTCAAAGGTGCACCTCAAGTTTTTGCTCAGCCTAACCCAACATCATAACATTATGAAATCACTGCTGACTGAGCACAAAACTCCGTTGTTACATAAACATGTACTTATATGCAAACAAACCTGTTCATCTCTCTCTTCCCACAGATTCTCAGTGTACAGAATTTGCCAACGTTCTTATACACATAGAGACATTTTGACTCACTACTATGACAAAAAAAAAAAAAGATCATGTGACTGCAGCTACGAATATATGACAATGTCCCGGAAGAGTTATGATCAATGTATGGCTGTTCTCACCCGTATTATGGGGCAACAATGTAATATTTGGTGGCTACAGTCACATGATCTAAGGTGAAGTGGTGTGCGCTGCCATATAGTATCGCACACTCCTGCCGCACCCAGACTGTTATGAAGCACATCCTGTATATATGGTGGGAATAGAAGTAATTTGAGTAAATATTTCATATACGTATCATCATGTGTACCTTTAGCTGGGACAGCCTTGTCTGCTGACATCAGCACTTGGCTTCTGTGTGTTTTCAGCTTCTGGAGGGAAACTAGACATCTCTAAACCCCAAATGACCTCATGACTTGGTCTGGATATGCAAGAGTTGGAACTTACTGATGACTCAAAACGCCTGGGAGTTTTCCTCATGACTTCTCCTTTATTAGTTATTTTAGGTTTTTATGCACCTTTTTTTTTAACTTTTTTTCCAGTAAGTTTCTATGTTTCAGTGCACATTTATTTCTCCATATATTTTATATATTAAAGAAGACATGCCTAAAATATAAAAATAGAATTGTTCTTCCTGAATTAAGGATATAATGTTGTTCAATCATGATGTTATTGGCATTTTATTGTCCAATATTTTGTCTTTTGTTGTCAAACAGCACATATTTTGAAATTTCTTTATTTTGAAATGTATTCATTTTATTTCATCTATTGAAGCCCATTTCCTACGAGCAATATACCTGCTGCTAATTGTCCAGCAAATACACATTTTTCCCACAAATTAAAGTGATCTGCAACATAATTGGTAATTGCATAATTAAAGAGGGACTCTGGGAAGTTTGAGAAACAAAATCAATTTCCCGCTGACGCATGTCCAGCGGTCTACCTTTTCCTGTAAAGCAGCAGAAAGGCGGTCAAACCTGAGAAATGTGACCGCAGGAAAAAACCTTGAAAATGGGCCGGGTCAAAACAGGAAGCAAGAGATCCCACATTGATCAGCAGAAGCAGCTGTATTTAACACCGCCACTGTGTGCGACAGCAACACTTGACCTCTGCACGCAGAAGGACATCTCCGAAGAGGATGAGGTTGTTGCTGTTTTTCCTGGTGTGGTGCACCGTTCAGACCCTTGGAGAGGTGGATCTGAACTTCAGCAAATGTTCTGAGTTCTTCTACAACCGCTCACCACCTAAAGGCCTAACAAGGACGGAGTATCAGCCCATATGTCAGCGCTTCAGGAACCAGTACCACTTCGCCAGCTTGTACGATCGCGTGCGTCGCACCCCGCTGTTCTCCGCCTATGTGATCAGTGTTCCCGATGGCCGACGTCCCAAGTCCACGTGGATGAAAGAACCGCAGGTAAATATTAAGAACCAGTTTGATTTCATTCATACTTTTACATTTAACTTTAGACGCTTGAGAATATCCAATTGTGGTCAGGGGACTTGTTTATTTGTTTTGTTTTGATGGTAAATACTGGGATTCTGCAAGTCGACTGCGGTCTATGCGACGTCTGGCAGAAATCCCAGTTCCTCCTTGTGACAAAAAATGTTCATGGCAACAGAAGACATGTTGAAACAACATGTTGAAAATTTAGATCCACATTTCAGTAGTTTCAAGTGGGATGTCAGCCACCTGTTTTTGTTTTTTATTATTATTTCAGGAAACGTAAAAAAAATAAAGATTCATTTCGCACATTCACATTCCAACCCATTCAAAGTTACCATTGCAAGCATGACTGCATCTCAACATCCTCTCTTCCTCGCCGACAGCTGTCGTTTTCCCGCGCTGACCCCGAAATGAGACAATTTGGTGTCCCCGTGGACCAGAATGTCCTGGAGAGCCAAGCGGTTCCGGACGACTACAGGCACTCCAACTACACCAAAGGCCATCTCAACCCCAGCATGCACATGAACAGTTCCGAGAGCCGGAAAGCCACTTTCACCCTCACTAACATCGTGCCGCAGAAGGCCGGATCTAACTCCGGCACCTGGAACATTCTCGAGAACGAAGTGCTGAAACGGTTCAAGAGTTTCTGTGAGGGCCCCATGTACATGATCACAGGGGTGTTACCCTACGCATCTGTAGGCCGGCACATCAACAACAGGGTGGGCGTGCCCGAGTACCTGTGGTCCGCCTACTGCTGCCCCTCCTACAGGTCGGATCTGCCCGAGTCTGCGCGGCATCTTTTCCCCACTTACGCTGCTCTGGGAAGAAATGATCCCAGCAGCGGGGAGGAGTTTGTCCCGGTTAACGTATCAGCCAAGAGAGCGATGCGCCACTACGACGTGAGGCAGATGTCTTTAACAAGTCTGGAAGGCATCCTGGCTCAGCGGCTGAACTCACCTGTCTCCCTGTTTGATGGTCAGTGTCTCACCGGGCCGGACCAATGATCCACTCATATTTGTGTGATTCATTCTTTACGAGTGTATGAGGCTGTGTTGTAACCACTAGAGAGAACTGAAAGAGAGACTGCTGATTCACCAACAAAACAAAAGATGAATGGAGCTAATGCAGTTTTATTTTCTTCTTCTTTCACTTGCTGTTAACACGTGTTTATTTCTCTGCTCTGACTATGTATAAAGCCCCTCTGTATTTCCTTTCTTCAAATACATTTTAGAAAACACATCGTTGCAAATGAAGTGTCTTATAATGATGCTCACGTTTCCTCAAATAAATGTATGCATTTTCCCCTCATGTCTTCTGCTGTTATTAAAATTTACTATTTACTTTTTTTTTTCCATAATCGTGAGTTTAAAATTTGACTTATTCAAAAATGTTTTTGTCGCTACATCATTCGCCCCAGTATGTGCATTCATGAAAACTGTGCGCGAATTCTCAGAAGCCACTAGATGGCGCAGTTTAATCTTTGGCTTTGAGCAACTAGTTCAGTGAAGCCACGCATTATCTTCTGCCAGTTTTTTCCTCGTCGCTCTTCCGCTGAAAACACTCAATAACTCGAATTTACCTTAACAACGTTCAGGCCAGTAAACTGGAGCAGGCCCTCGTGAGGTCAGACTGAAACTATACAACTGACAAGTTGTCAATTTCTGTCATTTTTTATCCTGTTTCCATTTTAGCCAGTACTGGTTCAACAGTAAATACAACACATTCATGACTAAACTTTTTGTTTGTCATTTTAGTATTTTCCTCAAAATTCGTTGAAAGAAAACTCTAACTGTATTTTGATATAAATAGCTTTTATCTTCGATGTTTGGTCCATAGTTTTATTAATATATATATATATATATATATATATATATATATATATATATATATATATATATGTATTTTTTTTAAGCTAAAAAAGGGAGTTTAATCCCAAGCTCTGACTTCAGAGCACTTGCAGCCCTCACATTCACCTCTACATGTGTTTTAACAAATGTCCGTGGGAGGAAACCCACACTAGCTTGCAGAGAACAGAAAGGTCCTGGGATTTTTCCCTTGTCATATCAAGCAGTCGACAACAATGAGTTACAGATATTTGACAACTTTATTTCTTTATCTTGACAAAACACAAATATACAAAATATCAAGTATCCGTACATGACGGTCATGATAAAAACAACAGCATCATAATAATGAAAGAAAGAACTGTACATTTGATATCATAAATAAGAACAAATGCTATACATTCGTTGAGATTGTCAATTGAAAGTTTTAACTTGATATCTCACATTAAAAACTTCACTATTTGGATATGTTAAATAGTCTTCTCCCCCTTTGATTTTCAATGTTGTTCAAGATAAAACCGAGTGCCAACGTTGGTTCCAGGAGACAGGTCTCTTAAAAGCACTGGTGAGCCTTCATCTGCTCCACGTCGCTGCAGGTGACTCCACAGTTGGAGCAGGTCAGCGTGACTTTCTCGCTGTTGTGGATGAGCTGGTGCCTCTTGAGGTACTCTACCCTGCTGAAGCGCTTCCCGCAGGCCTCGCAGCCGTACGGCCGCTCGCCCGTGTGGATCCGCTGGTGCCGCTCCAAGTTCCCGAGCCGACTGAAGCTGCGGCCGCACTGGGGGCACGTGTGCGGCCGCTCCCCGGAGTGCACCAGGTGATGCCGCTCCAGTGAGCGCGAGTGAGTGAAGCGCTTCCCGCAGATCTCGCAGCAGTGAGGTCGCTCTGCGGCGCACGCGCACTCGTGGTTCTTCAGGGCCCAAGCGTGGCTGAAGGTGTTGCCGCAGTGGGCACAGGGGTACACGTTTTCCTCCCCATCAGTACTCTGCACGTTGGCGCCCCCAAGCGGACAAGGGTGTTCCTCCATCTCAGCCAAAGATGGGAAGCCGCCGCCACACTGAGGGCAAAAGTGTAGAAAATCCCCACCCTCTTCTTCTCCACTCTCCCCAACACTTCCAGAGGTGGACAGCTGCGGGGGGTGTTCCGACTCTCCCTGCTCCATCATTTCTTCCCCGGACTGACCCCCTGAGGTGTCGCTGTCTCTGGTCTTCTTGGACCAGCCGGTGCGTCCCTCGACCCCTCCGAACACCGCAGGCCTGAGGCGCTCCTTTGCTGCTCTTTGGCCCATCTGCTCCTCCATCTGCACGGCCGCGGCCCGGGCCCTGTGCTCGCCGTCCTGCTCCAGTCCATCAAGACCAATGTATTTCTGAGGCAAGTTCATCTTGCTGCAGGACACCGCCACCGGTTCAGAAGCCACGGGCTGAGAAACCGTCATGGCAGCCTCCTCCCGGCTTTTCTCAGCCTTCAACGCTGACTCCAGACCCCGGAGCTGGTCCACCGTCATGCCGCCCTCAGACGGTTCCACCGGGGCGCCCACCTGCCACTCCTCCACGTTCCTCTGCGCTGGTTGAAGGTTGGTGGGATGTTCTGATGCATCTACTGACAGAGAGGCAAATCCATCTTGAAGCCACTTGCAGTCAGAATCAGGTGTCTGAGCTCGTAATACCTTCACTCTGGGCTCGGGAGCAAGTATGGAGGTTCTGGACGGGCGTGTCCAGCTTTAAAGCCTCTTTGATCAGCTTCAGAGAGGCAGGTTGATATTCTTCAACCTGACAGTACTGCAAAATGAAATACACAAGGTAAACAAACCAGACTAACAGACAATTAGTTTTCGGACGTTGGAATAGTTTCAAAGGAAGAATATTGTCTGGAGGATCATGGCAACAGTGGCAATAGTTTGTACGATACAGATAAACATTTTTTTCATAACTGTACCCCTTGAAAAGTATTCTTTCAGCCAAGTACAGACAAATTCATTCATATTTGGTGGGAAAAATGAACGGTGATTTATAGAACTCAAACTGCAGAATACTACATACGATTGCATATATTCTTGTTTTCATTATTAGTGAGTGATTATGTAAAATAAATAAACAGTGATCATAATAATAATAATAATCTAGCAGGTGTAATTCCCATTTACTGTGTGTGTATATATATTTATATATTTTTTATAGGTTTCATGGTGTAATTACACTTTGTAATATCTTCGCTTCCAGTGAAGCTTTTATGGTTCATTTCGTTCTTGTTTGATTTTTTTCTGTCACGTTTCGTAGTCATTTCTTTTGGCATGATGGCCCCTCACAACAGTAACAGTTTAGAATGTGGCCCTTTAGGAAATCTAACTGCCCCCCCATGGCATACAGTCAATAGAGAACCACTGCTACAGATGAACACTACAATACAATGAATTTAATTCATCGTGTTTACGAGTGTAAAGAGTATTGTTGCTGAAGTATCTTTTTAGGGTGAATCTGTTTGCGAGCTGGCACAGGATGTATCAGACATTTTATTTAATATTGCATCAAAACTGTCAGTGGAGACACTTGAGCACAGCTGTGCCGTCTGTCTTGGTCTACTCTCTTCATTTGCACTCGCCTCAAAGCTCCTGAGCAAGGCAGAGGAGCTGAGCTACTTTTTTCACATTCTCGTCCTCCTCTGAGGAAGCTTGTCTCCCTCACCTCCTCTTTGATGTTGGTCGTCTCCTCCCCCTCACCGTCGAAGCTGCCCTCCCCTTCCTCGTTCTCCAGCATCTCATCTTCTTCACCCCTGGGGAGCTGGATCAGGTACATCTCCCTGGCCTCCTTTTCCCCTCTGGCACCTGGTCCCGGTCCTCTGGCCAAACCCACTGCCCCTACAACGGCGTTTCTCCCACTCAACATGTTGTTGTTGTCACTCTGAGCTCCTCCTTCCACCCACATAGCTCCAGGCCAGCCTTTGCGATATGCTGTTCCAATTGCCTTCTTTGACTTGCCTCCTGATGAGAGAAGATGGAGATGAGGATCAGGTGGGAGGGAGGAAGGAGAGGGGGTAAAGGAAAGGGAGGACATGCAGCGCCATAAAGCAATAGAAATGAATTATGAGGAAAAATAAGGAGACCATTTGAAGACCAAGAGGGGGACAGAAGGAGACACAAGGAAGAGGAGGAGGAGGCAGGGGGTTGTAAGTTAAAAAAAAGTAGCAGGGGTGCAAGGAGTAAATGATGAAGGGGGATGAAGAAAGAGGGCAAAAGGACAGATGAGAGTGAAGGAGAAAATAAAGAGGACAAGCGGAGAGAGAACATGTCATTTTAGAGAGCAGGGAGAGAAAGAAGAGGAGGAGGAGGAGGAGGTGGGGAGGGAAGTAGGAGGAGTATGCAGTCTGATGAGAGAAAAACAGCAGGGAGCGCCGCCGGAGTAGATGGGGGCAGGGAGAAAGGGAGGAGGAGCAGGCGTGAGGAAGAGGAGCAGGGAGGGGAGGAGGTAGAGTTGGAGAGAGATTGGTGGGAGGAGGGGGAGGTAGAGGAGTGTGTGGAGGCACAGAAGAGTGGGAGGAACAGAATGCAGCGGAGAGGGGGAGGTGAAGGACAGAGGGAACGAAAACCAAGAGAAGGCGGAGGTGGAGGAGGAGGTGCAGGAAGGAGGGGGAGGCAGGAATGGAGGGAGGGAAATCAGCTCCTGACAGATGGTTCCAACAGAACGGGAACAAGAAAAGTTGTGTGCCACAACTGGACGTACTGTGAGAAGGAATACTCACGCGCCACCTCAACTTTTCGTTTCTGCCGCACTCCTGACCCTTCCTCTGCCCCTGCCAGTCCAGCGTTGCGGCGGCTGGCGGCCCAGCCCATGCCGTACTTGCGCTCGGTCCGCAGCTTGTTCTCTGTGAGCCTCAGTCGCAGCTTCAGAGCATCGTTCTCCTTCCTGTTGAGGGACAGCTCCACCAGGTACCCGTGGACTGTCTCTTTGAAGAGTTTGCTGATCTCACAGACGGACGCCCGGATCAGACTGTCCATGACTGCCGTCAGATGAGTCTCGAAAGTGGTGACAGATTCCTCGATCATCTTGGTCTTGGACCTGGTGATCCCTAAAAACCATATCGCGATCATGCAGAAAAGGACAGATTGGTCAATTCCACTGAAAAAGCTCACAGAATAATCATGAAATCAGGAGAGTTGAAGAGACGTTAGCCATTTTCTGACAGAGAAGTGCAACATGACAGTGATCCTTCTACTCTTACGGAGTGAGAAACCATGCAGTCCGCTGATCAGAACACACGTCTGTTTTGAATAGATCCACGAACAACAACACTGAAGGGGAGTAATAACACAGGCGCAGCGACCAAAGCTAGCCCTGTGGCTAATTTAGCTTCATCTACGTACCGTTTATACAAGCCAACCGCGCAGACCTGATCAGAAGAGGTGGGTGTAGCAGAGCGATGTGTGAATCTACTCGATAATAGCAGGGTAACAGCGTGACACGGCGACAAAGGAATCAGCCATGCAACTTGTGTCCTCCCTCTCCGACGCTGTTTTCCTTCTCACCTCCTTCTCCAATGGACAATGTCTCTTACTGAAAGTGCGCATGCGTGGTATTGTCATTTCAACGTATCGCACTGCAGCCACGCACCGAAATTTCCAGACCTTTAATTTCAAATCTATCATGCTGCCCTTATATTTCTATAGTATATTATTAAAATTTTGAATTAAAACAATGAATAAAACCGTCCGTTAGATTATTTATCGCAGAGAATATCAACCCTAGAGGGCGCTGTGTTGCAGGGCATCGGGGTTGCTTCGGGACGAGGAAGACACCCGCTCACTAGCCTCCAGCCGCCTGCGCAGACACAGATCTGAAGTGAAGAGCAGTCTAAACATTCAAAATGCCGATGTTCGTGGTTAATACCAACGTTGCTAAAGGCGACGTCCCGACGGAACTGCTGTCCGAGGCAACGGTGGAGCTGGCGAAATCGATGGGCAAACCCGCACAAGTAGGTCACAGTTGAACTCCTGACCCTGCACGGACACCAACCTACTTCAGTCCACGTTTCCATTCAAATGCCAATCGAATCCGAAAAGCCATTCCGGAAAAAAATCTTTTAAATGAAATTCGTTTGATCTGGGCTAGTGAAATGGTTATTATTTTTTAATTGTAAATGCATTTTGTCAACTTCTGATTCATTTCATGTCATAGTTTGCTATTTGCAATGTGAACGGTAAGAATACAAGCAAACCTGCATCCATAACACAAAAGATTAGTAATTAAATTAGATTAAAATAGTTGTTACACTGACATACTACGATGCTCCCCATGGTTTTATGATCTGCAATAGAGAGCAAACTCCCACTGCACCAACGGTCAATGAACCAGTTATTCAACAATTGCATCTGCTGTAGAAAAGCATGTACAATTTTGATTTTTATGTCATTTGATTCTCCTTGAGATTAAATTGTCTTTCTTTGCCTTCCTTTTGTTTAGTGCCAAATTAGTCGTGGAGCAGTTTGTATTTGCTAACAGTGTAAACTTGTTTCTAATAATATTCTGTGGCAATATATTTTTTAAGTGCCCCAGTCATGTAATAAACATGAACTGAGAGGAACAATGACAATGGTTTATTCAGTTTAAACTGGCACCATCGGTTCAGGCACGAGCACACAAACAACTTGGCTGGATTTATTTAGGGCAGCTGTAAAGGTTTTTCATTTTTGAATATGCAGTCATCTTTATATGATGATTAGTCTATACTGAATTGATCTATACTCCTACGCATTGACCGAACTTCATCAACAAACTGCCGTCTTTACTTTCTGCCATGATCCGTCTGACATCAGTGAATGTTTTTGGCATGTTGCAGTACATTGCTGTGCAATTCAACACTGACCAAATGCTGATGTTTGGTGGGAATGGAGACCCTTGCGCGCTCTGCTCCCTCCACAGCATTGGCAAGATCAGCGGTGCTGCCAACAAGCTGTACTCCAAACTGCTGTGTGGACTTCTCAACAAACATCTGGGCATCTCTCCTGACCGGTATCCCACACACACCTTCACCACATCTGCCTTCCTGTTTGATAAATGGTGTTGCTTGTGTTTAGTGTTGTTTTTTGATCTTTCCCAGGATCTACATCAATTTTGTGGACATGGAACCAGCTAATGTGGCCTGGAACAACACCACCTTCGGTTAACGTTGATCTGGCTTTGTGTTAAATCTAGGGCTGAACGATATGGACAAAATTTCACGCTGTCGCAGCACCTTCACTGTCTTCTCTGGCTTTCAGTAGTTGCCTGAACGTACCCACGTTGTACGTACCCACATGCGCAGTGGCGGTAACCCCTCATGAATCAGTGTTTAAAAACAAATGCGATGATATGATGTTAATACCTTGAATGTCCTTGACAGTTAGATCCCAAACTGGCTCTCGATTCAATACAACAATATATCGTTCAGCCCTAGTTAAATCTAAAGTCTATGACTTGGTGAGAGATCTGGATCAAACAAATTCCATTCCTCATAAAGCACTTAAACGTTCCGCTTGTCTCGATCACTGCAAAAATTAAATGACTTTGGCTGACTTGGTTTGTTGTCATTTATTTATCTGTCCCTCCGAGTGTGACTGCAAACTCAATATTTGCATAGCATGTGTGGTTACAAGTTTCAGTTGCGCTATAGTAACAAGTAGCTGAGCAAGCTGGCGAGCCTTTTTATTTTCAGATCAAGCCTTTTTAAACCTCTCTTTTACACATGAATATGGCTGCTAAAATGTTTCAGCTAAGTCTGAACAGTTTGGATTCCAAAATTGAATCGAGAAAATCAGCTTTTTCTTTTGACGTGAAGCAAACTATTCAGTACAAAAGTGGCATTGGAATTACACCCCGAACTAGCAGGTGGCGCTGATGGCTGCACAATGGCAATTTCTTCACCGCCATCCAAGAGGGGGCTTTCCTGCGTGAGACAGATTTGGATGAACCATCAGAAGCGAAGGCGTTTTTTGGTTATGTTTGCTCTTGTTTCAGACGACACATTTCCCCCCACTACTCTGCTTGAAGCCGTAGAAGGTCAGGATATCTTTAATGCGTTTCTTTGTCGAGCACAAGTTCAGCAAAACTTCAAGCGATTTCTTTCGAAGTCAAAGTGTTGTCGGAGGGTAGGTTGATATTGTCTTTCGTTCATGCTTTATGGTACATGTATGGTGTTCGTGTGTTATGGTACGTGGTGTCTTGATATTTGGATTACAAAAAGGGAAAAGTGACGGTGAATTCCCGCATGCATTCAGAATGATGTTCCTCCTCTCTACGTCATTGTCGCTCTCTTGGTATCGAGACGTGATATTTTTAGTGTCTACATATCCTGGAAACGACGATTATTTATTTATGTGAATTGATTGTCAGGGATCTCGGATGGGTTACATATGTTTTGATTTCGACACCGAGTGTGTCGAGTTATTTTTGTCTATTTGCATAAACTGTGACCCCATATAAATTGCTTAATCTCGTCGTCGATCCACATTAACGTTCTAAGGTTCCTCATTCGTATGTTGGAGCGCCAGGTTCACGCTTGAGCATGCGCCATGCTGTCTTTGTTTGTTTCCGCTCGCTCGTGATTGCAGTATAACTACGCCGCCCGTAGGCCTGATATGTGTACTACATCATTTAAACATACACATTTGGCTTCAATGTAAGACCTTAACGCTGTACAGTACGTCCATGATCTGTGTTATATTCTTGATAAGAATGTCCTTCAATATGACCGCACACAACGTTTCTTTGTCTGATGTGATCTTGCTTCAACATGTGGTATTTTTATGGTTTTTAGTGAGAGTTTTATGCAATTAAATATTTCTGTTTGTTTAGGTATCAGCTGGTAAACATTATTTTCTCGATTAACGGAGGAAGACTGTCGAGATGTCCGACGCGCTCACTCGAAGGTTCCGCTCTCAGCTGACTGTAGCCATGGACGTAGTCTTGAGGAAAGCGGTGATGGATATCATGAGCATCTTTGAGGCCAGCGTGTGTGAATACCAAAAGGAACTGTTGCTGAAAGAAGACCGACTGGTCCGCCTTACAAGAAAGTTGGCGCGGGCGGAGCTTCAACTGACAAGGCTTGAGTGTCAAAAAGCGAGCGTCGTGAAGGAACGTACCAGCACTCCCCAGACGCAGAATGGCTGTGAACAGGCTTCTGATGCAGCTGTGCAGACTTCCACCGTTGCATTTGTCAACTCAAAACGTAAGCTATTTTACATTATGGATTTTAAATTTGAAATAATTTTATTTTTTGTTTAAAAAGGCTGTAAAAGCAATCTGCAAGATACATAATATAAAAATAATGCAGATGTTTGTCTCCCTTCTATGCAAAGATTCAAATGAGTCATTTAACCGTGTATTATTTAGGCATTTTCCAGTTTTACCTTGCATTTTTGCATGTCATTTTGTGCGCAGAGCTGTTGGACAGTTCTAATTCTGAGGCAACTCAGGCCTCTCTGAATTCACAAGATGAAATGACCCCGTGTGTTCAAGTGCAGAGGTCGTCGGTTCAACAGAGCTCCACTCCTAAGACGGAACCGGAGGTATGATCCAATGTATTTCCTCATGCAGGAAAAATCAAGCCTCACTTCTTTATGGTGATGGAAATGTTTCAAATTTTTGAATATTTACTGTTTTTATGGAAGGATGTAGTTTACGGTTTGATAGGTGAAGTCTACTTGTTTTTAGGAAGTGGCACTTGACCAGCAACCATCAACGTCAAAACCGGAGAGCAGCACAGGTAAGACTGATCCTCCTTCTTTTGGTCAGATGGTACATGGCTCCTCCTCCTGTGATGGCC
The DNA here is from genome assembly GCF_027744825.2 of Synchiropus splendidus. Lineage (NCBI taxonomy): Eukaryota > Metazoa > Chordata > Actinopteri > Syngnathiformes > Callionymidae > Synchiropus > Synchiropus splendidus. Next base: position 3,919,644 of record NC_071344.1, read on the forward strand.
ACTGACCATTTAGTTTGCTCGGTTGTATCTCAAGGTTTCACATTTTAAGGTTTTTGTTTCATACTTTAATAGTTATTCCTTGCACTTTCACTGGAGGACAGACTCTAACTCAGTAACTATGACCCATTCAAAAAGACTGCTGTGAGCTTCACTTGCATGACTGGCAACAGCAGGAGGTGTAGAGTGAGAAAGAAACAGAGAAACCAATGAGATAAGAAGTGATTTGGTGAAGGTTGTTTTGACTCAAAGATTAACCCAAGGACTCAGCGACCTCTGGCCAATCAGGAAGCACACAGCTCCTCTCAGACACTCGCCAAACAGCCTGCTGTTATCCAAATGCTCTGCATGCGACGACAGTGACTTTCTTTCTGGATGCATTTCTTCAAGCTGTTTTCGGTTGTATTTATGATCCATGTCACTTTGTGTGAAGACAAGTTTAATGTTGCTGCATTCCATCAGTCTTATCTGTTCTGTAAAGAGAACTTTAGCTATGCCTTTCTTTTTTCATCTTCCAACACACTTCCACTGAGCTCCCAAGCTGATCTGCTCTCCGGCACTGAAAAGGTTGGTTACCACTGCGTTTGTTCAAGGCAGCCAGACGTGCAAAACTAGTCAATTGTCCTCAGAACACGCCCCCTGCTGCATTCAAACCTATTTGCGGCGTGAAGGGAATTGGCTCTTCCAATACATGACCTATGGAAGTATGGACTGACTGTAACAAGAGAAGATGATTCATGTCAACAATGAATCTGTCATCCTCCCAAAGCATAAAAAATTGTGCAGATTTAAGGTAATTCGGTGAAAGTGGATATATGTTCGTGCATCAAGAAGAAGGCGTTTGTCTGGTGAAAGAGTGCAGCATGGTTTTTGTTTGAATGGTCGCAATAGATTGCCTCAAAAGCATCTTCTCCTATGTTTATAGCTGTTAATGACACGTTCAGCTGGACCCAACTTCCAGAGTTTCATCTTGGTTTCCTCACAGGGTCCTCTAAAGAGAAGAAGCTGGAGAAGAAAAATGTCACACAATCTCCTCTGGGCAGAAGCAACTTGGTCATTTACCTCCGGGACATTAAAGAAGGAAACAGTGGCCACCTGGAGCCCGAGACATCCAAGAGGAAGAAGACGCATAACACTCCCATGGAGACCAGAGCTGGGAGCGACGTGAATGCTGCTCACTTTGTGTTAAAAAAACAGGTCACGGCTGAGGAAGAGTCTGGCCGAACCCCTAAAAAGACTTGTCACAAATGCAAGAAAGTGTTTCCCTACCCTGACGCTTACGAACCCCATTTCAAGTCCTGCCGCAAGCTGAAGCATCCGAACTCTCGGAAGCTCGAACAGACTAAATCAGAAGAAAGACTGTTGCGTTCGTCCCGGTCCCTAGATCTGAAAATACTGCATTATCAAGTCCTTGAAAATCGTTTTGCCTGCTGTCTGTGTCGACAAAAATTTGCTAGTCATCGCTCTCTCGCGATACACATGCGAAAACACGAGCTAAAAAGTTGCGCGACTCCAAACTGGACTGAGCCGATCGATGATGATGTTCTATGATGGGGGGCAAGAGTCGATATGAGAAGGAATTTTGCTGCAACACTGTTTCACATCTGGACGGCTTGTGTGTATTTCTTCATTTGTCTTCAGTGACAAGTGTTTATTTCTGACTTAACTTGGACATGCTGCTCACCTTTGGTCAGCAGGAGTCGGCATCTAGAATGAGAAATTTGACCAAGGGAAGAAGGGTGTGGGGATGAGTGAAGCAAGTGAGATGTTCTCGCGATATCGTTGAATGTTCAGCACAATTCTATTCCGTATTATGCAGTATGTTTTTTAATCGAGTTAGTGCTGATGATTGTCTGTTTAATCCTTTAACTGAGTTAAAAAGCTTACCTAGATCTGCTTTGCTAAACATTGACCACGTTTTTGGACTTTATTTTGTTACTTTTATCAAAGTATTCAACTTGCATTTTCAGACTTGGAGTGTAATTTTATTGTAGTGTACTTAGAAAATGTGTCGAGTGGCAGCTGTACATTTGTCGTTCCGCGAACCGCCACTAGAGTGCAGTACGGTACTTCGATTTCGTTGGACGAGCGCAACGCGTTGACCTCTCGGTTTTGTCATTTCCTCCGTTTCCTCTCTTCCCCGGTCAATACACTTGTGTCATCAGATTTCTGCCTTCATAAGAATGGTCTTATTGGGCAAAAATATTCTCTGTCGCCTATGTTAGACGATAACACCAGCAATATTGTTCTACATTTTTCTCAGCCTTTGACGCCTCTATTAAAATGATCCGAAATTTACTTTGTACCATACATTATTTTGACTTGGATTCAGTATTGTTATACATTTCCTCAATATCTACAAGCGATTGGGACGGATTATTCTCAGATGTTAATGTTCTCCCACCTTTTTGTACCATTGAAGCACATCTTTTTAAAATCAAATTACTTAAGTGTCATTCTGTTTAGTTAATTTCTGTCATCAGTAATTGTACTCTTCTGATCACACATCACTCATGTGAGAATATGGCCTCTCTTTATGCTCCTATTATGACTGCATTTTGCTATGTATGTTATTATGGTACTGCTTTCCTTTTTTGTTGGATGTATCATCACCTTGTGCTCATTAATATCTGCTTATTTCAATTGTTTTGCTGCTTGACTTTCATTTGGAGAGTGGTTATTTCACACATTTGTAGAAATGCTGAGCGTGCAATATGTGGATTTTCCTGACTGCTGATTCTCTGGTTTTGTGTAAACTAGGTTAAACTGTATTTTCAGAATGGCATTGTCATTTCTGAAAATTAGCCCACATGTATGTTCTATGGTTCACCAGGTAGTGTTTGAATTAAACTAGAATTCTGATATTTAAGATGTACTATGATGGTCTAAGTGGTATTTGATAAACTGCATGAGTGTTTTGAAATCAGCCACTGCTAGATGTATTTTTATTTTTTTTTTAAGTGATTAAATCCAAATCTCTCTTTGACTGTTAACCCTTGCTGTTTGAGCACAGAGATTCCATTAGGAGGTTAAATGGGCTTCAGACTTTCTGTTTTTATATTTGGTTATGTGTGTAATCTTCTTTCCGCTCTAAGCTGCTTTACTCAGGGGGTGAGGCAACAAATGAACAGCAGCACTCGCTGCCACACAGTCTCGTTGCGCGGGTGAGGATCATAGGAGACCAAAGATAGTGAATAGATAAAAAGATAAATACATAAAGGCTGGACTGCATGAAGAAGTAAATGACAAATTGTATTGGCTGGGATACAACAAGACACATGGTCTTTCACCTGTGGTCATGAGGCCTTGGTAGTTGTTGAATGAGCAAGAGTGTCAATTGTGAGCTGCTTCATGTTGGTTGTTTCAGTAAAGCTTTGGATCTAGTGGGTTAAACTGCACAGTAGTGTGCCGTAATACAGGGCAGATTAGAAGGCACAGTCGTATGATATCTACAATGAAGACACCATACATTGTTAGCTGATAACATGCAGGCAGAAAAATTACAGCATATCAGTTATAGTTTTAGTCTAAAGGACCACAAAAAAACAGGCATGGGGCCGCATATGGCACCCGGGCCGCCCTTTTCCTGGGTCTGGTGTAGAGGCACCAGTGTAAGATTGGATGTGCTGGAAATGATAATGTGACACTCGCATTCTCACCTTTTTCTCTGGTCAGATTTGAATGTCAGCTGTCCCATTTTACCACTGGAACTGTCATAGGTTTAGAGGGAATTTAAATTCAACAATTTCAGAGAGTTGAATCAATGTATCACAGTCTGCCTGGAGTTGAGCTGCCAACCTCTGTGATCTATTTGACACCTCGGATTAATAGCATCCCAGCCTTGTGACAAGAACCCGGACTGGGTGCGACGTGACAGTCGAGAAATATACAGAGTAGTTGCAAGAAATAGCAGAAACATGGAAGGCATCAGCATGTTGTGATGCTAGATGTGTGCTCTGGGTTCAGAGTAAATGGAACATGTCTAATGGAGGCGGTGCCATCAGGCTTTGTGCTGGGAACCCAACATGGCTAATAGTTGTTTATGAGGGCCCTGGTCCGCTGCTGCGGGGGTCCAACTCCATTCCGTGTGCTTTATCGTCTGTGTGACCGTGTTTCCGTTTATTCCCCGCGCCCTCGGGCTATTGCTTTAATTCACCAGCAAGGAAAAACAGTGTTGTGGCTCTTTCCTCGCCCTCCATCCAAAGTGCGATTCCATCAGTATCATCCGATCCCCCCGGAGTGAAACGATCCCCCTGAGACCATGTTACTGCTGCTGCCTCCCAAAACATGTCATACATGAGTAGAAACGGAGGAAATATTTACTCGTAGCAGGCTTTTTCCATCCGAGATGAATGTACACACAGTGGCTAACAAACATCTGTGCTGTTATTGCTTCAATCGCACACTTCTTACTACACAGAAGGTTTAGCTTTGCCCGGAGGCAGCCCATAATCCGCCCAGTCCCATTACTCCCCAGGCACCGTGTTTCATGCCTCCCGTCATTACAGAAGTGAAACTCCCTTTTAGGGATTAGACTTGTGTCTCCCGCTGAAGGCTGCGAGTTGATCCATCGTCTGCTGACTGCATTTAATCACTCAGTCTAATGCTGTTAGTGCGAGGAGACGTCGCCGCAGATCTTTCATAACTCTTCTAATAATGAGATCACTCTGTCTGTGGTGGACGATTTCACGGCGACTTCCATGAATCTATTGGAAATCACTTACTAGTCAAAGAAGTCAGAAGTTCTAACTTCAAAATGGTTGGCGGCTCATGAAAACCCTGGTTGAGCTGGAGCATCAGATGACAGCTCAGTCTCCAGATCTTGTCTTGGTCTCAGTGAAGAGTCACTGGCTTGGATCTCCTCCAGGCAGCTGCGCCTCTCATCGATCACATTTTTGGGCGGCGCGGAGCGTGATGAAGTGGTGAAGCGGGAGCACATGCTTCACAATATTTCCCAGGTTTTCCAAGTGTTTGTCTTGCACCATGGAGGGTGTTCTCCATCCTTCAGGCTGGACTGTGGTTGCTAGGTGACCATGTGTCTGCACGGGGGGGTTGGACAAGAAGCGCTGTGGGGTCAGCGGAGACCGACAGACGGTCACAAGCTTTACTGCAGCGGATCGGACGCCTCGGTGCTCTGGAAGAATGATGCTGATGGTTAACACGCTGACAGAGACAATAATGACTGTGTTTTAATTATTTTAAATGAGTTGGTTTCACTTTTTCTCACAGCCTCCTACACATGAGCACAATTTAGCTTCATTAATGTGGATCTGGATGGGACTTTTAATAAGTGTAAGCTGTCCGTTCACACTAGGCAACACGTCAAAGACGTGCCACATGGTATCACCGAGGTAATGGGTGTTTAATGGAGAGGCAACTACAGGAGTTCAGCGGCGGCTCGACGGTGACAGAGTGACCTCAAAATCCTTCCCTGCCGTTCAGGAGTATAATAAACAGTGCTGCTCCAAATTTGTATTTTTATTTTTTAGATTATTATTTGGCACAGTTACTGTGCACAGTTGAGCTTGCTTCTGAAGCATGTGTACGTTTGAATGTTTCACTGGCACCAACCTCATCTCTCACACAGAAAACATGGATGATATTCCTTGATTTAATAACACGTCTGGGAAATTGTTGGTCAGAATGATGAAATGAGCTCTGGAATAATATCACAAAACAAATTAAGATGCAAGGGAACCCTCTAAATCATTCAACCAATTTACATAGATTCTATTTGAGGACATATATCTGATTTCCCATGGTGCCAGGAAATAAACTGGATGGATATAATTCCCAAGATTATGAACAAGGAATAAAAAAAAAAATCCTCACACACCCCCTTTGACACTTTATTTTTTTATTTACGAAATTTTACAAAGTAATAGTAATACATTTTGAAAATGATACATACAGTGGTCGCATAGACAAATAAATAGATAATAAAAAAAAATAAAAATACATTCACAGAAAGCCAACAATAGGGATATTACAATGACTTTTAATTATGTTATGGTTGCAATTCTTCTGTTCCATTTTGTCCATCTTTTTGTGTACAACCCAGTTTTTAGTCTTAATAGAGAGGTCAATTGCTCCATCTTGCGTATTTCTTCAATAACGCCAGTCCAACTTTGTACATTAGGTGTGAGGAAAAATCGAATCAAGGTTTTCCAGCCAACTTCCCTCCATTTTCTTGAAGCTGTAGTAGTGTGGTGTGTATTGCACATCAACACCCTTTAACACTTATTTGTTGCCTTACTAACCATCCACACACAAAACGTTAACTCTGCAAATATAATGGAATACAGTAAATAGGCCAAACAAGGCCAAACAGAAATCACATGCGATTTTTCTGTAACACTCCGTGTTTAGTCAGAAGACATAATTGATTTTCACTTGTTGCAGTGCGCTATGGGACTTTTAGTGGTGCGTTAAAACAGACGAGTCTCGTGGTTAGCAGACGATGTGTTTGGCGCGGATAGTTCAGTGATGATGGATCTCCGCCTAATGGTGACTTTCATCAGTCCACTTCACACTAACTGGAATCTCCATGTCCTCAAGTGACCGAACACTGAAGGCTACAGGTTTAAAGGTTTAACCTGACGAGTGTTTTGGCGGCATATGGTTGGGAGGGAGGAGGCTGTGGGCTGCAGGTAGAGCTGTCACTCAATATGGGGAAACAGTAGGTGGGCTTAAGAGAGCTTTATTGGAGATGTCAAGCTTGTTGGGGTTTGGGAGGGGGGGCGTCCACGAGGGCAGATACGGCTCTGGTGTGTGGAGTGTTGCCCACCACCAGTGTGAGGTGGGTGGGGGAGGTCTCTGTTGGCAGTCTTGCTGTAAGTCAGATAAACAGCTCTTCTTGTTCCCTGCTGAGGGGAGGGTGTAAAGCCTGGTGGCAGACTGCCAGAACCAATGATGGCACCAACTGTTACTGGCAGCCCCTTATTCTGCTCTGCCATGTTAAGAGAATCCTCTCTGTGTGCTGGTATCTGCACTGGAGAAGAATGTCTTCTTCAGATTATCTTTCATATTCAAATGTATTGCTGAAGTGTCTATTTTGAGCCATAAGAGCCACTTGGACTGAATGCTTGATACTTGAAGCCATGAAAAACACGTCTAAAACTGTACTTTTGTTTTCATATCATGTTTCTTTTGCAGGTGTAAACCAACATAGCTCAGTTATGGACAGGTTAGATTTTCAGGACATTTCGAATATGGGACATGAAACAACTAATTCCATTTGCGGATGGAGGATTGTTTGGATTCACGTTCATTTCTCTGACTTGCAGTCATGTGATCAGTTCCGGTTAATTAACAAGCACCAGTCGGGAATGTTTATAAAACAATGATTAGTTGAACCATTAAAAAAATGTGAATTCAGCAACATTGCGTAGGTTTTCTCATCTGTCGCTGAAGCTGCCGCTGCTATTAGTGTGTTTGTGGAGGAGGCTCCTCCACACATTGCACTCGGCTCAGTGGAGGTGTGCACTGTCCCAATGTCTTTCTAGTTGCCTTTCATGCAGGATTATCAGTCTTTACTATGGCTGTGTCCATGTCTTGGTGATCACCATGAATATGTGAATAGATTTGGATCGAAGTGGATCAGACTGAATTTGTTTTTCTTCTGGAGAGCCATTCTTTTAGATTTCTTTCATCTGTTTAATTTGAGAAGTAAGGATCTAATCAAAATAAGCTTTATGAAATGTTTTTCTTTGAAGCATTTAAACTAGTGTTGAGACTCGATTACAAAAATGTATCGAATGAGTTATGGCCTTTATTATTAACCAATCACATTTTAATATTTGACACCAATACGATCTGATTTAAACTCAACCTGAGGGTGGATGTGCTCCTGTGATGATTGAACTCTTTCCCGCGTAAAGTGCACAGAACATTTTTGAGCTTCTATCCTGACGTTTTTCAACCAATCTCATTTAATCTCTTTCATCACTGATGTTTTGCTTATGAAATCACATTGTGTAATGTGGTGCAGCTGGATTTGGTGAAACGAAAAATGTTTCCTGTGAAACAAAGTTTATACGTGATTCATCTGTGAGTGTGAAAGTCCCCAAAATTGAATCTACTGTAGTACGAGTACTGACGCACATCTTATTTCCAGTGTTCTCTTATCGATGCCTACTTCATGTTTCCAGTCAACCTAATGACCTGATGCAAGTACCATATATTGCATCTGACTGTAACACACAAGTATTTATGCCGCTCGATTGTGAGTCAAATTGAGTAGGAGTCAAAGACTTCTTCAAATCATTAAATGTACTTTTTATACTGTCTAATGCAGATCCTGGCAAAGTGCAGCCCGGGGTCCATATACGGCCAGATGCCTGTATTTTCGTGGTCCTTTTGATGTCGAACTAAACTATAACTGATATGATGTCATTTTCTGCTTTTTTTGTTCTTTCTCTTTAAGTCACCACCACCGCTTCAGCAGTAAATATAGCCTGCTCTTGTTTGAAAACTGATTTTCTTCTTCTCACTGGCCATTTTTGTGTGTTTTTCTTGTTCTTCAAGGAATATTGAAAATATATTTTGAAATAAATTGCCTTTTTATCTTGAATGTCTGGTCCATAGTTTTGTTGATTTATATTCAAATTAAATGCATCTAAAATGAAATGTTTCAAGAGGTTTCATGGCATATTTACACTTCTTTTTATCCTTACTTGCATTCAATCTTTTTAGATTCATTCTGTCCTTGTTACTGAAGCATATATTTTGGATATTTTTCCGTCATATTTTGTAGTCATCGCTGTCTTTCTTTTGATAATGGTCCCTCACACAGTAACAGTTTCTAATGTGGCCCTTTAGGAAATTTCATATCTGGGTTTCCAGAGCAAGTCAGGTGACCAAAAAGGACAGAAAATGTGCTTTGATACCCGTTGTAAATATTAGTTTTACCAATATGATGTGTTTGTAGTTGAAGCAAATCACGGGTGTCCCTCTCTTCCTCCTCCTCTCTTTCCCTCATTCACTGATGTACGCAGGTGAATCCTCTTGCCATTCCTCCATTTTCAGCAGGTGGAACCTCCCCCTTGCCCCGCTGTCTCTCGCCGGTTCAGCTCTCTGCATTCGTTACCTCGCATGACACTCTGCTCCTGCCGCCTCCTTCAGCGTCGCCCTCATCCTTCTTCTTTGTATTAACCTGTGGTTACTGGTCAAGCAGGTGCTGTCTGCCTGGTGACTGGCTGTGATGGAAAGTAGGCGGGCCCACGCGCTCGATGCATCAGGCTCACGTACCAGCGCAGCAGAACAGATTCTCTCTCCCTGTCTCTCTCTTCCCTCCCCCTCCTCCTCCTAGCGCTCACTCTGCTTCTCATACAGAGTGCGGACTGCAGCAGAACACGGTACCAGAAGGATTTGCCGTCATCCAGTGGACGAGCTGAGAAGCAGGTGGCTGATCCTCCGAGGACCGGAGACGCGTCTCACCTGGAGGGTGCACAGGCGACGTCTGCGTGCTGGTGCGAGTGTGAGGTGAGTGGGTTTTCGAGTTCACTGCAGAAGCATCAGCACTGCAGATGCATCGACCAGGGGTTCTGCTCATCCCTCTCTCCCCTCCCCCTACTCTCATCCTCATCTCTTGAAGCGTCATGATGAACAGAAATGGAAGGATTTGCTCTTAAGACAGCATCACCATTGTAAAAAAAAAACCTCTCCAGACCGAGGTATTTTAATTGCCAACCCTGTCTGAACTGCGTTCCCTGCAGGTGAAGGCTGGACGCTCAGGAACCGCTGTGGACAAATCCTCTTTGGCTTACTTTCTCACTCCGGACCAATCATCCACCTGCGGGATAGGATGCCTTGTCCGGCGCCCCTGTGCTGAGGAGGCATCGGTGGGTAGCAGTATGGGCGCTGAGCTGGTCACCATCCCCACCACACCCTCCACCAGCAATCTACCACCACCACATTGCCCTTCCAGGACGGGCATTCCCCCCAGCCCTGCTGATGGGCGAAGACACTGACGCCACCCCGACGCTCGACCACCGCGGTTATCTCCCGGACCACAACTATGTGACTGAAGGTAGGCAGCGTTCCCACGTGCCACTCAGCACCTGTACGGTCGGCCGCTCCAGTCAACTTCTCAAGAGTTTGAATTTAAAGTCTTCAGGGATCTGCATCACATTCAGGCTCCCCATGAGCTGTGGATATTCTGAGCGCGTGTTTCCCTTGTGTAACGCTGCTATTTTGATTCCCAGCGGGGAAGAATTGATCTGCCCTTTAAGTGGCTCTGTTGGTGTCCGGGCTGAAAAGTTTTACTACAAACACATTATTTTATTCAGTTATTAAAATTAAAAGAACAACATCAACTTCATATTCACATTTTTATGTTTTTTTTTTCACCTGGAACATTTATCTTTTAATATATTGCCACAGCATCCACGGAGCATCTCTTCCACTCGCCACCTTTAGAAGCATTGTCAAGATGCGTTCCATACTTTCCAGTCGCTCTGCTGGATATCGTCCGTAGAAGCCTACTGAAACGAGGCCTTGTATTTTTGATTGACAGAACAGAGGCATTATGCTGTAACACTTCCAGATAATCTGATTTCCTCAGCTAATCTCACCTGAACGCTTGCCTGGATGTCTGTCCCCAATCTGTGTCGTACAGTAACTTTACTGCTCACTCCGCCTCCTGGATGATGAGAAAGTACTGCCTTTTCATCTGTGCTCCTGAAGCTTGATGTGTGTGTGTTCACGTGCCAAAAATGTGTCACGCTAGCTTGTATTCTATTTGCTCATTGTTCTGAAAAGGTGCGGCAGAAACGTGAAATCGTCATAGCAACAGGCCATCGTGATCACAAACATACTTCTTTTCATGCTCAGCCAGTGTGATTGACAGCTCGTCTCCACCCACCAATAATAGGAGTATTAATTTTTCCTCATGACTCGGCCACTCAGACGTTACACCTAAGCCAGTCAGTGCAGCCAGTCAATATCTGCCTGCAGAGAGAAAGTTGCACAACAATAGGTGAATCAATCCATAATGACCTCAGAATCATTTTCTGCCAAAACTAAACAACATGATTCATTACCTACGTCTTGTTCCTCTGCAACCCCCCTCCACCTTCATGTTCACCCCATCCCCCGTCATCCACCCCCCATTTCCATCCCCCACTCTCTCTCTCTCTCTCTCCTTCTCTATCAGTCCTCTAATGCATCTCGCAGCGTTGCCCGGTGCTGAAGTGGCTCATCTGCCAAACAATTACCCAACACAGCTCCAAATTCTGCTCTGACACAATGTGGCTCTGTGCGAGTGAGTTAGACGGGAACGAGGAGTTGTAGTGGCTGTGGGGAAGAGGAAATGTGTGGCTCGTGTGCGTCTTTATTTGTGCCGTTGCATGCATGTCCATGTGAGCGTGTTTAGGAGGACGCACAACGTGTTGCTTTCCATCCTCACACGTCTGTCTGCGTGCTCCTGTCCACTCATCCTGCGGGGCTTCCCCTGCCCTTTGACTCCTGAGGGGTGCAGCGCACCATCTTCCCACCATACACCACACCTCACTATTTTGCCGTCATAGACATAGAAGCTAGCTCCCACTTAAAGCACAGCTGTTTTGTTCTTTAAATACATAGAAAAAAGTAGATAGAAATTGTTAGAACAGCAACTAGAAAGAGGAGGTTGAAATTCATATATTCAGCAAGCAATTGACCTTGTGCATGGAAATGAAGGGCCCTCAACCCTTCCTGTGATCATATGTACTGTATGTATCCTGCACAGAACAAACAGGAGGCTGTCGCCCCTCTTGGCAGATTTGCTGTTTAAATAAAAAGATAGGAGCAGTGAGCAGTTACTGACTCCTCAGTTCTGTTGACACAGTCAGACTCAGCACTTGTAACAGTTGTACAGCCTTCACTCTGTAAAGTATTGCCGTCGAATAGACCAACTGCGTGAACAGGGAAACCAACCCGACGTGCAGGGTTTCATGTGAGAAGCCACGTCGGTGGATGAACATGACCACACCGCAGCACTTCAGACTTTTGACTGTGAAATTGATGAGCAAACTTGAGAAGAGTATAAAATGCTTCTGTGTTGCCCTCATGTGTCACATGCTGAGTTCAGGAGGTGTTGAAATACATGTCGCTCCTGGTTGACATGCCACGATTGTGATTGATATATAACATATCATCATCACCAAAACTCTTTGTCAACATGAATTGATCGTAACTCTATTGAACAAAACATGCTTGAGCAGAGTTCATACCATTTTTTATTTGCATATCTCTGTGAGGTTATCAGAGCATTTGCATCACCAAGCTTTTTTCCCCTCTAGTCGTGGCCAAACGTGCTGTTAACACCCCACCCTGACACCTCCCCCTATCCCAACCTGCCTTTTCCTTTCCTCTTCCCTGCATCCTTTCCTCCTTCCCTCCCTCCGTCCTTGCTCCTCTTGCAGGGCTGCTCCTGGCTATAGCCTGAAGAGCTCCGCCCATCCTGTCCACCCCTCCTCACCCTGGAGTCCTCCCCCAGGATGTTGAGCCCCATCCAGGTCCTGTGCTCCGACATCACTACCCTTTCTCTGGAGCCCGAGCCGTTTGCCTCTTACACTGAAGGTGTGTGCTCTATCCTCTTCTATCCAGAAGCTCTTTTTTTTTGTTGCAAAGTAACGCCACATCAGCCGAATCTGAGCTGAACTCTGCGAGTGTCTGAGGGTGAACTGCACGGGAGAAAGTGTGTGGCATGAGGTGTGCTTCTGATCCGAGTCAGACAGACATGCGACGGAGACTTACACACACCTCAAACATCACACGTCTGCGTCATCTCTGTGTCTGTCTCTATTTCTGTATCCGCCTCACTATTTTTAGACCTTCCTGCTGTGTGACCTATAGAGAGAGAGAGACGAAACCCAAAATAACTCCATCAAAGATGTCTTTGGCTCAAAGCTGATTTGACTCACTTCCTCTACTTGAATTACACATCAAGGTATTCTATTTACACACCTAATCCATATTAATGTGCGGCGTAAAAAGGCACAATACGGGATTAGATTTCTGTATTTATGGATTCCCTGCAAGTAATCCGTGGTTAGGAGGTGAGATTGGGTGTAAACCGGCTGAGCTTTTAATCTATTACACAGAAGAGAACTGATGCGATTTTGACACTTAAAGCAGCATCTGGGGTCACTTGTCACACACCTGACACAGGCGCACACACAGATTCTAAGAGCTGTCTTCACTTGTTGATATTTTCTCCAGTTGTCTGCAATGAACATTTATCTTCACACAGAGTTTGAGCGCCTTACTCTTCCATTTACCTACAACCGCATGCACGTGCTGAGAGGCGACTCGTCCTTGGTTGTGTGGAGTGTTTTGTTGGCTGCGCCATAAAGGTCAAATGCTTTATGCAACTTATAATTGGTCTGTATTATCTCAGCTCCCCCCGCCCCCAAGGAAAGAAACCACCACCATGTGACCACATCACCAGGCTGGGTGTGAATGGGTTATTTTTCTCCTCCATTCATCTTCTCATCTTAGTGGTAAAGGAAGAAATAAACTCATCTCATGTTTTCATGTTTGCTTTACTGCATAGAAGTTTTAATGGGCTTCTTAAATAACATTGTATTCACCAACAGTATATTGTTATACGATTTATACGATAGTGGAAATCCGTGAAGTAGAAGCACCATGATGCAACCCTGGAGAAGAGCAGATGGAGGTTTGGAGGCGGAGTCTTGTGGAGCTTTCAATTTCCATCTGAAGCTGAGTGAAGTGAATCAACAGTGTAGAAGTTGATTTAAAACTACGATGAAGAACTAAAGTCCACCACACTTGAGCATGCGCTGTGTGAAACTTGACACATTGTTGATTTTTCTCGTAAAAAATAGAGCTGCCACCAAGTTGAATTGGAGTGGAGGTCTGCGACCGCGCTGTGTCTCAGGGCACATATTAATAAGTAGAAACTCTGACAAGCTTATTTGCTTGAGAGTTGACAGACAGAAACTTTCTCTTCTTTTCAGCTAAACAATTTGACAAATATCTGAGTGCATGTGATTCATGACAAATAAACATCTGTGTTAAGAGACATCGTATTGCTGAGCAATTTTTTAATTTTTTTTAAAATAATGAATAAAAGACGACTCTTCCCTCTGGTGGGAAAGGATCTTATGAAAACAATTCTTTTCTCCAAGCTTGGGAAGTTTTGTTCTTTAAATGACTCATTTTTCTTCAAGACAACTCTCTGCACGCCACTGTTCCATGAGTTTCCAGTTTAGCTGCGGGGCTTCCACAATGTGTTTCACGCAGATACATGTTGAATATTTGACTGAGAACGTCTCTCATTCTCATTATCAGATTCCCTACCCGGACAGCGACAGCCACGGCATCTTAATATCAGTTGTGTGCCTCTCAGGGGGAAACAAATACAAAATTAATTTATATGCAGGGCTTTTTTAATTTTTTACTGAGGCGTTTATTTGGAAAACAATCCCAGGGAAGAGTCGGGTTGGTTCTCACCAAATCCATTTAGGTTGGTTCCTGCTGTTTTTCCTTTTCCTGCTGCTAGATTGCATTGAGTTTATGAATGGCCCCAGTTGCTCTTTGACAACCTGTTTTGTTGGTGCATAGTTGAGATTGACAGGTTTAATAATCCTCAAAGTTACTGAGTTTGAAAGATACGGTTTGATGGCAATGCGCTTGTGTGGGCAAGTGCCGTTGCAGTCACAGTGTGTTCCCGCTACTCCTGCAGTGAGGTGATGACTCACAGACAGGCCTGCTGATGCTAATGGACAAGCTGTGGGAGACAGGATAAGTAACTGGCTGTTGCACATTTGGCTGTTGGCTGTTAGTCATCAGCTTATAGCTTGACTACAAATTGAATAGTTCACAGAGGTCAGTGGTCCCTGTGGCGGGTCAATATCGGGGTCCTACATGCGACCATGTTTTTATTGCACTCACTCATAAACATATAATTTACTTATAAGGAGACAAAATCGTGATTTAACCATAAACCATTTACATTCACAAACACCAATATCTTTAATGATGCGCTGGATTATGGGTCATAGCTGGTCCAACATCACGATCCAAACTATTTGTTTCTCGCTGTCCAGGAACTATTGAGCAGAGTAGTTCCTTTATTTGTGGACAGGTGAAGTTATAGAATGCAGAGATAAAGAAGGTGGAGGATTTTAAGTACTTGGGCTGTCCAGGGCGATAGAGAGTGTGAGAAAGAGTTGAAGAAGTAGGTGCAGGCAGGATGGAATAATTGGAGAAAAGTGTCTGGCGTGTGACATGTGTGACTTGCCGACAGGCAAGGATGAAAGGGAAAGTGTCCAAAACGGTGGTGAGGCCAGCGATGTTGTATGGTTTGGACACAGTGGCACTGAGGAGAAGACAGGAGGCAGAGCTGGAGGTAGCAGAGATGAAGATGCTGAGCTTCTCTCTGGGAGTGAGCAGGATGATGATAGGATCAGAGGGACAGCACATGTCGGGTGTTTAGGAGACAAAGTCAGAGAGGATAGATGGAGATGGTTTGGACATGCACAGAGGAGAGAGAGCCAGTACATTGGTAGGCAGATGTTGAGATGTTGGAACTGCCAGGCAGAAGGTGGAGAGGAAGGCCAAAGAGGAGATTGATGGATGTGGTGAAGGAGGACATGAGGTTTGTAGGTTTGAGAGAAGAGGAAGCAGAGGACAGGCTGAGATGGAGGAAGATGATCCGATGTGACCACCCCTGAAGGGAGAAGACGAAAATAAATTAAAAAAAAGTTCTTTATTTGTTTATTTATTTATTTCATTGCATAGTCTCAGCCTGCATTGGTGGCAGGCGACTGGGGGTCTTCTTGTGTGTCACTAACTGTCATTAACACCAAACTTGGCTTACTCCGAGCCCACTGGAGGTACAGCCTGTGTGAAGTTTTCACCACATTATTCATGATACAGTCCCTCTTGCTCTCACTCAAACAACTTTCTTCTGACGTTTCCTCCGTGGACCAACCTTTACAACAAGTATGGAGCTGCAAAATATTGCATTGTTGGCCCACGGATCACGAGTTTAAGACCGCTACTTTTGAATCGAACCATTGGTTTTTGGGACACGGGAGATGACCACTACTCCTGGACGAAGCCTTTCAAGCCAAAGGTTCTGTGTACTCAGTCAGCATCTCAGTAAACAGACGTGTGCTCAGCTTTTCTGGAGAGCAAAACATCAGCTTTACTCTCCAGAAGTCATTATGTTTTTATCCTGCTATAGAGAAACTGGATCTTTTCACAGTACCAAATGAATTGGGGGTTTTTTCCATCATAAGAAGAAATCAATAGCCATCATTGGCTTCTTTATGCTTTGATACAGATGCGCTGTTCAATACCTGCTTTTTAACAAGTATTCTGACAACATTTCACATTCACATTAATGATCCACTTTGTTCGTGCTGCTGATTCAGCCTCTTACCTGCTGCTGCTGCTTCGCTTGGCTCTTTCTTCGCGTCATTTTCATTAAGGCACTGTGATCATTTAATCATACTTGTGTGAGACGGTTGAGCGGCCGGCTGTTTGCATGTCATTGATATTTCTCCCCCGTGCTTCGCCGCCTTCCCTCCACCCCCTCACACAGCTTTGTTAGCAAGTGGACAGTTTTGCATTTTCCACATCGCCACGTTTCAACTTCCTGCGAGGATTGGATGGATGATTCCCACTTCCTCTTTTGCCACGTTGCCGTATATGGCTAACTGGTACGGATATTAACGCTACTGGTTGGCTCAGCCTGTTACCACGGCAACCCCATGCTCACTGAAGGACCCCTCCGCTCCCCTGCTCATCCTTCCTCCTCCCTGCTTCCTCTCCATCATTTTCATTTTTACAAAACTAGTAGCACAGTCACAAAAGCCATGTTGGGGGGAAGGTGGGAGGGAGGGAAATGGTATAGGAATAAAAAAAAATGACAGGAGAAATGAGATGCTGCACAGTGAAAAGGAAGGGTGGGATGCTATAAGTGTAATAAAGGAGTTAGGGACAATAAATATCACGGTGAAGTGGTGGATGCTCACGTCCCTGACCCCTGGTCATAAAGCCCCACTTTCAAGGCCAGACAGGATTGACATGTCAGTCTCCTCCTCCTCCTCCTCCTTCCATTTTTTTTACAGCCGTTATTATAGCTGATGTTCTGCTCATCTCTCATGTACTGTTATGGGGTGGATCATTTGCTTTTAATCACAAAATAATGGAGACCCTGAAACCACATATGAACCAAAAGGACAGTGACAAGTAGAGAGCATTAAACACAAGATTTTAATCATAAATAAGCTCTGACCATATACATATATCTAGGCGTAGTTATTACGGCAACAGGAAATAGAGCTTGTGGAAGCAAACTATCTTTAACTTCTCTGCAGCGATTATTACAGCTATTCTTCAGCACTTCTGTCTTTTTAACTGAAGGACGCACTGTTCTCCTGCGGAAGCATCTCCTGTGATTCAGCTGTCGGCCACTTAAATCTATTTTTTAACCTAAAAAACAAATGGTTTCTGCTATTTACACCTGCAGATTCCTCTGTAAATCATTGAGACTAACCATCTGGACGACATAAAACAGGTGGAGTGTTCTGTAAACCACTCCTAACACAGATTATGACGTTGTGCAATCACTCATTAGACTGACAACTGTATTCAATATGAGGTGGTAATGAAGCCCCCAAGATGGTTTATTGGTGAGTTATGTGACGTCACAGCTGGAAAATCCCAGCTTGCAAATGGAATTGTCTGTGCTAGGCTGTAGATCACATGACCCCCTTGTCCTACTGTCTAGATTGGTGACTCTGAACTCAATAGTTTATATCTGACGAAAAACAATGCACGAATAATACAGTGTACTATTACACTGCAAACACTTGCAGAAATGACTCAATAGAAACCTGAAGAAATCTGTTTCTCTGTTCTACTGACCACAACTACCAGCAGCAAGTTGAGTTGGAAAGCGTAACCTTTCAGTTCAAAGGCGACTCCGGACCTATTCAGTTGAGCATGTTGACTGCAGAGCGTGTCATCTGGTTGTGCCAGACTGTTGTTTGATGACATGATGCCAATAATCTAATGGCTTCTGTCTGTCTCTCCCTCCAGCTGATATCATCTCCACCGTTGAGTTCAACCAGACGGGAGAGCTCCTGGCCACTGGGGACAAAGGCGGCCGAGTGGTCATCTTTCAGAGGGAACCTGAGGTAGACACCCAAAGTCTCACACAGTTTTCCTTCCCTGATCGCTGAGCATCAAGCAGACTTCCCCTGCAGCCAGTGTAGACTGATAAATAGTTGATGCATGTGTGCAGTCTGGGCTGAAGGAGAGACTCTGCTCTGGTCTATGCAGAAACACTTCCATTCATCTGATCCTGTCTTGGTTTTTGCAGAGCAAATCTGAGCCCTTCTCCCAGGGTGAGTACAACGTCTACAGCACCTTCCAGAGCCATGAGCCGGAGTTCGACTACCTTAAGAGTCTGGAGATTGAGGAGAAGATCAATAAGATCAGATGGCTGCCTCAGCAGAACCCTGCCCACTTCCTCCTGTCTACCAATGGTGGGTTTCTTATGAGTGACATGTCACGAGAACCTCTTGTCTTGAAGTCGTCTGTCTCTCACTTGACAGCCAATGCTCCTCAGGAGACTCGTAATGCTATGATGTTATGAATGATGTTTCGACTCTCACTGACAAGCGAGTGCGACCGCTTAATTTTGCTCACTTTTTTTCTTCTCATTTGCTTATTTCTATTTCATTCAGGGGCATTTTTAAAATCTATCTCCACGGCAGTCCAGTCTCTGTTTCCAGTTCAGAGCAATATTGGAAGATGTATGGATTTTCCCTCAGTGCTCTGCTATTGATTTATTTAAGGTCTCTATTATTTATGATCCACGGGATGAAAAATGCAGGACTAGCCTCAGCAGTTACGTTGCGCTGCCTAGGAGCTGGAGACGTGGCACACAGGGATCCTATATCACTCTAATAAGTCAAATTCAAACCCACTTTGAATTCATTGTCGTCGGTGAAATCCATCTTCATGCCACCTACAGTCAGGCCGCGGTGCGAGCAGGCTCGCTCTATAAAGCCTCTTATTCCTGTTTTGTCCCACAGATAAGACCATTAAATTGTGGAAGGTGAGTGAGAGAGACAAGCGGCCAGAAGGATACAACCTGAAGGATGAGGAGGGTCGTATCAAGGATCTGTCCACGGTGACCTCTCTGCAGGTGACTTTCTGCCTCATGATGTAACATAAATAGTGACTTGATTGAGCACCTTGTGAGGGAAATATGTCGTCCTAGAGCATTTGATACATATTAAAGACATTTCCAAGGGAGGTTGAGTTACACTGATACATATATGAACATTCATTCAAAGCATATTGTTACATATACTTATTGAGTATAATCATGTGAATGTCATAAAACAACATTTCAAATCACAACGTTTCAAATAATACCCGTTTTACTAGTGAAACTTTGAGGGTTGCTTGAGGCTAAATTAAATGTAATTTGATTTAAGAAGTAATAGATTTTGATTTTTGAAGATGAAAGTCACATCCAGTCACGTGACCAGCACTGGTTAAAACCGCGGAAAACAGACTGAATAAAACACAATAAACCATCAAATCACTGTAAATGAACAACTTTCATGAGACTATAATGACAAAATATGTATTTAACAACGTTTTGAACTTGTGTGATGTTACCGCCACCTGCTGTTAAGTTAAGCTCATTGCATTCAGAATATTCTGAACATGAAACATGTCGATAAAATCCGCATAAGGCAATAATATTGGGCAAAAAATGTGGAGGGAAGCAGAGGGTTTGGCATCTGATCTCTGGTTTGATTATCTTATTCAGTGGGGAACATTATATTTTGACATGTTTTTTTTTGTAACCCTTCAATATTAAAGCTATTATATCAAATAATTCTGAAAGCACACACTTAGAGGACGTAAAGGAAAGCCTGTTCCTGCTTTTAAAAACACATTTTACAATATGTTTAGTCCTCTTGAGTCTTCACATTTTACTGTTCATCATGTTTTGCAAGTTCACATTTATATCACTGAACTCTCCCTATGTGAAATAAAGGTGTGGCGCCACCTAACTGTATAAAAATGATAATTCACCCAGAGGCTTTTAAACCTTTTTTTTTTTTGCCTAGTCTGCCCCAAACATGAATAATACAAAAGCATGCGCTGCAGAAGTGGGTCAGTAGGTATGCAAGTGTTTGCATGTGCAGAAATGGGTCAGTGGCACAAAGATTCGTGTGTGAGGGGAATCTCTCTCCAGCTGCACTCAACATCTGCAATTCACCTTTATTTGTTCTGTAATATTGACAGCTAATATGGCTTAAAAAAAAAAAGCAGCTCTTGTGTTGGATCATTTCGCTGAAGCTAGTTTTCACTCAAATCCCACACCAAGAAAAGGGCCATTTTTCTAATGAATACTCTAATAAATCAAATAAATTGACACTTGATCTTGCTGTCAAACTGTACAATCGATGCTGTTGCATTAAGACGTTTTATTGATGTTGCAGAGAGTCGCCTATTAAATATTAATTTATGATACAATAAAACTATAAAGATGGAAGATGGCGTCCGTGCCGGCACCATCCGTCTTCCCTCAAACAGATGAATTGAATGCTAAATGTGTCTGCTCGTGTCCCGAAGGTGCCGGTGTTGAAGCCGATGGATCTGATGGTGGAAGTGAGCCCACGGCGGGTTTTTGCAAACGCCCACACCTACCACGTCAACTCCATCTCAGTCAACTCGGACTACGAAACCTACATGTCGGCCGACGACCTGAGGATAAACCTCTGGCACCTGGACATCACCGACCGCAGCTTCAGTATCCTTTGGCTGCTCATGTTCGCACTCATTTATCAGACGAAAGACCTTTTGTTTGAATGTTATTGCAGAGCAGTAGAGATAATAAATGCTCATATTAAGAGATATAATAAATCTAAACAAACGCGTGCACATGAACTCCCACGCTGGAAATTGCCTCTTGCAGAAAAACACAATGGGGGAGGGGATTATTATTCTTGAGGAGTGAAAATGCTGCTTAATGAATAATTCAAAAGCTGCATAAATATTTCAGCCTCTTTCTTGGGTCTAATCCAGCTCAATAGGACGCATTCCTAACCCAGACCTGATTTATTGAATTGTAATTTATCTGAATACGCAATGGCCTTACTCCCCCCAAACTATGTTTATATTGGTTTTGCTTTATTTCTATTATAAATTATTAGTATTGTCCTGCATTAGCATATTCTGGCGGTCGCTGTCCGAGTGTGGAGTTGTGGGTCTGTGTGGATGGCAGTGGTTTAATAGGCTGCACAGGGAGTTGGTCCAGAAAGTCACGGCGTACTCGGGTTACTGCGTATTGTTTTCCTCAGCCACATTTTTTGCAGACATTGTGGACATCAAACCGACCAACATGGAGGATCTGACAGAGGTGATCACGGCGGCTGAGTTTCATCCCCATCACTGCAATTTGTTCGTCTACAGCAGCAGCAAAGGGACGCTGCGACTGTGTGACATGAGGGAAGCAGCGCTGTGTGACAAACACTCCAAATGTAAGTTTGTGTCATCCGTGTTGGAACTTGGCTTCTGATGTGTGTTGAGATCCACATGGTGTGTCCAAATGTATCATCATTCTGTTATGCTGTTTTCAGAAACGTTCACTTATTATTATTATTATTATTATTATTATTATTATTATTATTATTATTATTATTATTATTATTATTATTATTATTATTATTATTATTATATATAACAGTAGAACAAATATGCATTATTCTGAATTCCCATTATCAAGATTGTTCTTTTTTTTAATTTCACTTTTATAATAATAATAACATCAACTACAACTAGTTGTAATTATATTAATTACCTCATGAACTCACTGAAAAATGTTTATTTCATTGTTTCTTGTTGCCCATTTTTGCGGTTTCGGGGATTTTATGTCATAGTTAATAATTCTCTACTTAGACAGAAAAAAAATAAAAAACAATAACAATAATTACAGTGACAATTCATTAAGTGACAAGAACATACAATTTAATTATTATTATTATTGTTTTTTTATATATTTTATTTTATTTTTTCTGTATAAGTAGAATATCGGGTCAAAATTAACTATGACATAAAATTACAATATAGCAATATAAAATAAATCACGAAACATTACCGACACGAAATAATGAACTGTACCTTTGTAAATCATTTCACAATATATAATTTTCTCCAGATAATTATTATAATTGCCACTATTTGGAAATTAAACCAATATATCTGTATATTAAAATAGAAAATATATTAAAAAACAGAACAGATGAGTGAAATTCAAAATGCTTTTTAAATGACTTTAAAGATCAAATAATACATTGGAAATACTGCCACATAACTGTCTCGGGCTGAACACATGACAGCAGACACGTGCAGAGTAAGCACTCAGCCTTGCCCAGGTTCACACTGACCTCCGCTCTGATCTCTGTGTTCTGCTTTACATCCATGTATTCGTAAGCAGTCAGGGCTCATGATGAAACACTGGCTGCCGATTCGCCACAATCACGTGCGCTCCAGTAGCTGCAGCTCAAAAACAGAACCTCTCCAAATTTGGCTAATTTGAAGCTTCCATCTTCACAGGAGGCGCAAATGTCAGAGAACAATAGAAAGCCTTTAGAGCGATGACACACAATGGAAACTCAATTTTGGCTCCGCAGACAGAAATAATCCGCTGCTTTATTGCACCCTGTCAACACCATTCACCCGCCCACTCTATCGCTCAGTGTTCGAGGAGCCAGAGGACCCCAGCGCTCGCTCCTTCTTCTCCGAGATCATCTCCTCCGTGTCTGATGTCAAGTTTAGCCACAGCGGCCGCTACCTGCTCACCAGGGACTACCTGACCGCCAAAGTCTGGGACCTCAACATGGAGAGCAAGCCCCTGGAGACGTACCAGGTGAGCGGGGGCCGCTCTGGCGTGACTGTCTTCACAGAACAGAACCGGAAGCTGCTGCTTCACAGGCGCTTCCACTTAAAGATCATTTGGAGTAGATTATTCAATTGTAATTTAATCTCCGGAGGCAGATTATCAACCAATGTTCTCATTATACAGAACAATGACACGCATTGTGTAGTCAAAAGAGACGAATAACTGCCACACATTTGAGAGAAATATCAAATGCACATGCAGAATATTGGACCACCTGTCGCTCCAGAACCTCAGGGAGAGTGACACACGACTTGACCCCCCCCGGTAACCACACTAACAAATCACTCCCTTCTGTTCCCGTCTGTTTTTAAGTCCTCTCTTGTGAGCGCGCTCTGTGTTTCCTCTCCATGCCTGTGGCGGAACAAATGTGTGTGTTTGACATGTACGTACGAGACCTTCAGCAGTGGGAGGCTAAAAGATACGCTGGAGTTATTTTTAGGCTGCCGAGCCTCCACTCCTGAGGCAAAGCCAGTGGGAGGGGAAACCTTGCACTGTGTCCGACACCTAGATCTGCAATGCAGCACAGTGAGGGAGGGAGAGGGGAGGGGGGGCTGTGCTGGGGGATGATTCTAGATGTGGAAAAGTCAGTCAGGGTGGGTTGGAAGGATGGAAGGAGACGAGAAGTCATGGTTTCAATTCTTGTTCTATTAGCGAGGATCGGGAGTGTATGCACGGCGTCTGCTGCTGCTGATTCATGCTCAGCCCCAAAGGCGGGGGTGGGGAGGTGGTAACCTGTCACCAGGTGTGATGAACAGCCGGGGTTCGACCTCAGCGCGACCGTGTATTGATCCAGCGGCTGTGCAGAGTTGCTGACTTTATGCAGAACTGGAGAAGATGCAGATTTTTACTCTGTACGTCACAGTGCTGACACGAGTGGAGCAGATCCAGAGATGCTAGGAGTGTGTGTGTGCGTGTGTGTGTGTGTCTGTGTGAACCTAATGCGGCGTATAGCTATAATTATTTTTGCCGGATCCCGCAAGTATACCCCAAGTTTAAGCCTCAGTTTGAGGATTAAAACTTCAAAACAACTAAAGGGTTTCAGTTTGGTTGAGCACTAAGTTGGACGGTTAAGTTTCAGGTCATTATAGCAATGAATGGTCCCCACAAAGATAGGAATACAAATGGGTTTAAGTCTGGTTAGGAGGCCTGGTTACGATTTGTTTTGGATGGTTAAGGTGAGAAGCTGGGGAAAAGCATTGTGGCAATAAGAAGTCTCACGGTGTCCTCACAAGAATAGACGTACCGCCGTCTCTGTGTGTGTGTGTGTGTGTGTGTGTGTGTGTTAGATAATTGAGGGCTGGATGTGACCTGACAGGAAAAGTACTCCGATCAAATCGACCCTGGTGTGGATGTGTTGGCTCTCGTGTTGTTTTCATTGTGCAGTGTGGTTGTAGTGTTGAGCATGACTCTCCCGTTCATTTGTTCTTGTCTTGTCCTCAGATGTGTGTGTTTGCTTGCTCATGTCTAAGGCTGCGTGTGTTATTCAGTTGTGTCGTTTTACTTGTGATAATTTTCAGGCCACTAGATGGCGCTCTTGGTTTGGAAACAGTGCCATCTAGTGGCCTCTGAAAATGAGGACACGGTATCATGAAACCCATGGCTACTTTTTACCCATGTGGATGTTCATCAGCCTTAAGGTGACCAACAATCATTTTCAAGCTGAAACTTCTCTCCTCAAAATTGTCCTCACCTCTCAAAATAAACGTTCTAGTGGCCTTCCTTCATTTATTTTTAGTCACCGGCGCCTATAATAACCCAAATCAGAAGAAGGAAGTCTCATTCATGTCTCCCCTCCTTCTCCGCCTTCAGGTCCACGATTACCTCCGCAGCAAGTTGTGCTCGCTTTATGAAAACGACTGCATCTTTGACAAATTTGAGTGTGCCTGGAACGGCTCCGACAGGTAATGACACACACGTACACAAGCACACACGTTTGTTCCAACACAAAACGTCTGCATGTCTGAGTCCTGGACAGCTCCACCTTTGATCAGCGCAAGAAAAACACGTTCATGAACAGCAGCGTCTGATTTTGGGGGGCAACAGCGTCACTTTTCTTTTTTTTTTTTTTTTTTTTTCATCTGACAACTTGTCAGAGCCACAGGGGGGAAGAGGGAAGGGTGGGGGGCAATGCCAGCTCTTCTTTTTTAATCATGCTTGATCAGAAAGTGTCTACACCTGTCACGAGTGAAATTGAATTTACACAGATGTAAAAATAGCACCTGCTTTTGTGTGGGGTCCTGGTTTGGCAGCATGACTGTACAGTCTCTCTCCTCCAGCGTCATCATGACGGGTGCCTACAACAACTTCTTCCGCATGTTCGACCGCAACACCAAGCGGGACGTGACCCTGGAGGCGTCCAGGGAGAGCAGCAAACCCCGAGCGGTCCTGAAGCCGCGGAGAGTGTGCGCGGCTGGAGGCAAGCGGCGGAAAGACGACATCAGCGTGGACAGCCTGGACTTCACCAAGAAGATCCTCCACACTGCCTGGCACCCCACGGAGAACATCATCGCCATCGCCGCCACCAACAACCTCTACATCTTCCAGGACAAACTCAACGCTGAGATGCATTAGAGACACTGAAGACGTGCCGGAATGTAACCGCACACACACACACACAAGCCGTCATGCAACCAGGAATATGCCTAAAGAGGCAGGAAGGTAAACACACACTCACATCTTCATCCCTCTCCTCCTCCTCCTCCTCCTCCTCCCAGGACGCCACAGAAAGGGGGATTAGTGGATCAGTGGAGAGACGTTTACAGGTTTTTTAACTTCCGTTTTTCAGGATCCGTTTTTAACTTTGTCCTCCGCCTCTTCCTCCCCCCTGGTACTAGACCATGTTTGTGTTTGTGCTCCAGCCTCTTCTTGGATTTGTGTAACAGGAGCCAGAAGCAGCCCTGAGAAGTGGGCTGTTTATGTAACTGGCTGTTTGTTTGTTTTCTAAAGCCCTTTTTTTGTTAGTGTAATTCCTTCTTTAGGGATCGTAAGGATGGTGTGAGGCTCGATGATGAGTGCACAGAATTTTTTTCTATCAATATCGGATTGAGATTTTCACCTCGGCTCTGAGTTTGCCTGAATGTAAGACCTTCACAATTCATTACTTGACCTGCAATAATCGTCCTTCTCTCTGCTACTGTCTCGCTCACACACACCAAACATCCAATAATAATCTAAACGTGACATAAACATCACGAAAATGGGCGCCACCCTTGAATGGATGAAGAGTGATTTCATTGAATGCCATATTGTTTCCCAGAAAACATGAGTCTGGATTGTTGCATTCCTGTGAGAGATGACAGTTTCCTTATTTTTAGTAAAGTCTGGATTATACAATGATGAATTAAACCACCACAAATGTACACACTTGGATTAAAGAGGATTAGCCGCCGCAAATTGAGCGGCGCTGATCCTCATCCCATTCTCCTCACGCCAACCTTTTATCATGTCTTTCTCAAGTGAATGCAACACGCTTTGCTCTCAATCCCGTATTGAATGAAAGCCCCCCCTAATCCAAGCTCCCACCTTGCGTTTCCCAGAAGCGACTTATTTGTGTCGACCGTCCAAATCTCCTGCTGCTTCTGGTCCGCATTAAACATCACACAAACAAAGCAAAAAAAAACTGAAAAAGCAAAAAAAAGACGCTGCATGTGGAACAGATTTAAGCCTTGCTGTTTTTAAATTGACCGACTGACTTGGCTGCCTTCTTAACCACGTAGACCCGGCTGTACAAAAGCTTCAGGGCCCCGGGGCCCCCAATGCAGCACGAGCTAAACACTTACGACCCAGCTCCTCCTCTATTATCCGTGTCTGCGGACATGGAAGCATGTTTACTAGTGTTTGGGTCAAACATGTACATGTGAATGAGCAGGAGTCTCCCGTGGGGCTGAGATGAAGAATGTCTCTTTAAACAAAACAAAAAAAAAGGGCCACAGTGGTGTCTGTATATACCTGCTGATGTTTGAGGTCCTGTCTGTTTTCTAAGTCCTGATGTCCCACACTAAACTTCAGCTGAGATGGTGCTCTCATCTCGTCAGCCTTCCTTCCATGTGTTTCTTTGCAGAAAGGTTTATTTTTAGATTTTTCTTCTTTGTCCTTGACGTTCAGCTCCGTCATCTGTCTTGATGTATGTCGATGATAACTGTCACACGGACAGTTACAAATGATTTAATATGTTTTTCTCAATAAAAACTTCAAAGAAATTGCATCCACCGATTGTTCAGCTGGGGTTATTATGAGCAACCACCAGGGCAGCTTCGCACCGTTAATGTTGGTCCCATATTTTGGGCGAAAAGGGACGAAGACGTGGAGTGACTGCAAATTCTCTTTTTTTTAATTTTGTAGTGACATCCTGCACAGCAGGCATGAAGACACACACAGACAGAAGACCGACAGTCGTCTGTAATAAATATAAATCAATGAAAAATTAAGGACCATAAAACTCAAGTCAGAGGTCAGAGCCACCCCGCGATGTCACGCATCAGATATTCACTGAACATTCAAACAGATTCAAGCAAATCATCTTAAAACTAATTTCTGACAGTTTAGTGTTGTCACATTAGCGTCAGCTCTGATTCTTTGATTGGTGATGTGATCTATGAAGACGCCGCGTCACTCTCCCTCCGGAGGCACCGTCTCGACGGATGAGTGCTCCTGCAGCCGCGCGCTCAGGAAAGGGTTAAAGAAGAAGTCGAAGCCGAACTGCAGGGCGCTCTGCACCGTGCGCCTCCAGTCGTGCTCGATCTTGTAGTGTCTCCGGCTGGGAACCGGCGCGCTGCCACACGACAGACAATGAATGGCCTTCAGTTCAAACACAGGCCACTTGGAGCCCAACTGTCCCTCCAGGATGGTGCTGAACTCCACCACGCTTCCCGTGTTCAGGTGTAGCAGCACCGACTTGAACTCGTTGCTCGCCCGCAGGACGATGTCCTTGGTGGCGTCTTCGTCTTCTATGATGGTTCCGTTCTTGGTCTTCTTCTCCAGCGGCATTCCCATCGTCACCTCAAACTTGTATCGGTCGAAGCGTTTCACGTGGCATTCGTGCTTGGCCAGTTCCTTCAGCTTGCACAGCGGGGTGGCCAGCAGTGGCGCCGGCGCTTCCTCACAAGCCGGATACGGATCTCCGTAAAGACACCGCATCCAGTTTCCCAAAAAGACGGGCAGCAGGTTGATGACTGACTGAGGTCCATTCTCGATGTCTGTGATGCGGACGTACTTGAAGCGCCCCGTCCAGGTGACCCGGTGTCCTTCCAGATGAGAGCAGAGAATTTGAGTTTGGGCCATGTTGGACTCCTTCCATGCCATCGGGCCGCAGAGGTTGCTGTACTCGGGCCACGTCAGCGTGGAGTTATACACCTTCATGCCCTCTGACCTGTAGACATACATCCAGCAGAACAGCACCAGGGCACTGATCCACACCAGGATCAACTTGACAATGCTGCTTCTGGACAGCGAGCGGAAAACCACGATGGGGTTCAGGCTGAAGCGGGTCCACAGTCTCAGGACTACCGGCACAAAACAGACAGTGATGGTGACCACCATCTTCAGGACCTCCAGCGCGAGGAACCACCGCAGCAGCTGGACGATGAGCACGGCCGCCAGCCCCAAGGACAGAACCGGCAGCGCAAACAGGAACAGGACGTAGCCGATGCAGGTGCGGATGAGTCCGATAGCGGTGGCGTTGTTGAGGAACACCAAGCAGAGCTCGCACCAGGTGAAGCAGACCAGGTACGGCACCAGGCAGAGGTAGGTCCCCTTGAAGCCTCTGAGCTGGGCCATTTGGAAGAGAAGATAAAAGAGGTGGGCGTAGAGAAGACAAGGCAGCCCGAGGTTCACGGCCAAGATGTCGCCTACGGGCACTGAGATCAATGTCATTCCTAAATATCGGAGGAGCCAGAGGGAGTCGGGAAGCAAGTGGGTGAGGGAGCAGGCTCCTGAGAGGACCTCGGTGAGGAGGGCTCTGCGGGCGAAGAGTTTGGCAGAGGCCTGAAGACCGAGGAAGGCGGTGACCGTGAAGAAGACGGCGACAGCTGCCAGCTCCGAGCAGGGGATACAAGACTTGTCCGCCACGGGGAAGGAGAACACCACGAAGAGCACAGAGAGCAGGAAGTAGCTGATGAGAGACAGAGAAAGGTGAAGGTGTCGAAATACTTGGTAAGTCGGAGTGAGTGAATGCAAAACCTCAACGAAATAAATGTCTCTGATTGACACACGCTGAGCACTGCGATTTGCTGCCCACTTGTGGCGAAAAGTAAACACTACATTTTGAAAATGTTTTTACACCGACTTATTGAAGCTGTTTTCGTGCGCAACTCCTGTAAAAAATATTTGTGAGTGAATCTTACAGGTACGGCTCCAGGTGCGTCCAGCCGAAGTTGGTTTCCGCCTGCTCCAGATCCAGTCCGGGCTCGAAGTGAGCCAGCAGGTCAGTCAGCGCCCGATAATTCTCCCACGCTTTAGAATTCTGTAAGCAAACCACAGTCACTTTCATTGTCACACCAAAAGTGTGTCTAAAGCTCTGACCTGGAACACTCGCAGCGTGCAGATGATCATGGAGAAGAAGGACAGGTAGAAGACCAGCAGTGGGATGAGGAAGATGAAGAACTCGATGGTGAGGTTGGAGATGATGAAGAAGAAGATCAGCGCGTTGACGTGGTGAGTCGGGATCAGAGCGCTGAGCCACTGCATACCCGCCCGTGAGGCCCAGTCGATGAGATGCTCCTTGATCTCCAGTAAGGCGTGCAGGGGGAACTTCAGGATCTGTAAGCAAACTGGGTCAGGACCGGCCCATCATTGTGCTCATTCTAAAGCCGCATTCAAACCGTCACATTGTAGTGCTTTATTGTGAGACTTTTTAAACCTTAAATGAAAATGTTTTGCTTGACTCTCAGTCTTACAGCGCGCTTCAGATGACCCACTCTGATCATGTTTTGCATGACCACACTCATTTGAATGAGCCATTATGTATTAGAACTAGTAAATTCATTGGTAAACAAAAGCACCTTCTGGTGGAGGGGTAGCTCATCCGGATTCTTCACGACGACATCATCACCCTCGTTGTCTTCGTCATTGCCCCCAGCTGCAGCCATGACAGGCGACGGTGCGATGCCCTGAGCGTACTTCTTTGTCATCTCGACAAAATCTTCCAGGCCAACGTGTGAGCAGGCTACGTTGGAGGCCACAGAATTAGAACAGTATTTTGCTGCTCTAAAACGTGAGAAAAGAATAACGTCTACTTACACTCACTGGTCACCATGGACTCCAGGACCCGTCTTTGTTTCTTCGCAGACCGGTTCAGTGGCACAGAAGACGCTGGTTTACCTGAAGCGAAACATTTTAATGCTTCAGATCGCAGCCTGCGGCAGTCACAAATGAAGATGTTCCTTCGAACCTTGATCTGTGTGGACATGCTCAACATTCTCCAGCATTTCGGAAACAGCCACCGACCTCTTCCTCTCTGGGTTCAACTTCCAGTACATGAGCAGCGCCGCTTTCCGGACCCCTCTTTCGAAACGTGTCTCCATACACAGCTTCTTCACCTCTTCGTAGTTCTCCAGGGTGATGCCTGTGAGGCGTGTGCGTGAGTTAGACAAAGTTTAAACCCAGCTGCAGGGTGTTTGGTACCTTTCCTGGAGGCTAAGCACTGCTGCAGCAGCTTGACAGCGTCCTTGCGTCCTTGTTTAGCCGCCTGCAGCAGCCATGTGACAGCCGTGCAGTTGTTCAGCTCCTCGTCTCGCTCTTCAGCCAGAGCCAGGAAGAAGCGTCCCATCTGGCACGAGACATCCACTTAGTAAGCACTCCTGTGACTTTGCTCTTCTTTAACAATGTTTAGCAAGTGGTTCTGCTCGCCATATGTTCCGTTAAAAATAGCAGCCTCACTGTCACAGATACTGACCTTGGTCTGAGACTTAGCATCTCCTGACTTTGCTCTTTTCTCCAGATCTTCAAAACTGACCTCCTCCTCTAGGTCTTCTGGGGAAAAGGATGATAAATATCTCATCCAGCACATGCTAAGTTAGACAATTACAAACAAGTGCGCAACACAACGCAGCTGATTCAAGTTTCCTTTTAGAACAAAAGAGTTCTGAACGAGAACGGCTCAGTTCCAGGCTCAATTTGTTGAAGGCAAAATAGCTCTGCAATAAAATATTTCTAAGTGCAAGCGATGGTTTGATGAGGCTTCATGAAACACTGTCCTATTTCTCCGAGGCCACAAGATGGCACTGTCTACAGTTGAATCTATGGAACTGAACTATTTCAACGAAAACTCACACCATTTTTAAATGAGCGCCACCTACTGAGCTGTGAAAATTAGGACACTGTTTCATGAAACCTCATCAACCCATCACAGCCAAGTTCATCTTGACAAGTGGACGAAAAACAATGGAAATAATAGAATCAGGAAATAGAATAGGATGACACCCAATGAGATTCATGAATGACATAAGATATGTGCGCACAACAGGGGTCAAGGTGAAGGAGGCTGACTTGCTGTGGAAACACCTGACAGGAAACGTGGACAGAAATAGAAGATAAAAGACGCCCTATGATTTCATGCAAAGCTTTATAATCACGGATTGAATATGCAAAGTCCATTTATGAAGAACGTTTAAATGAAAAATGCAACACAATGTGCACACATACACACACGCTGGACACAACTTCCATGCTTTTTTTACAAGCACACACTGCACACACACACACAAAATGGTTCATCCATAACAAAAAACAAAAAACACGTATTGGTACAAAACGGTCCTGAACAGTGTTTGCGTCTTATTTCCAATGACTTTATAATAAAACACATCACCTAACGATCTCGATACAGAACAATAACGGCTTCTATTATGTGTTGAGTTCTCCAGTCATGCAGTTCACAGTCAAACACAATTGAAGAGCATGTGTTTGCACAGTGTCGTCATGCTGAACACACTTACAGTGATGCAATCTTTTTTCCAATTTCACTTTCATAGTTACAAGACGTATCACTTTGGGCAAGATATGACAGAACCTAGAGAACAGCATGACATAAGTCTAACAGACCACACTGGAGGAAACTGGTCACTGCTTTATTTAAATTTGTGGGTGGCTTTTAGTGGGATGTGCATGATACATTATCCGCAGAGACAGATCTTGTACTGAGACAGGGTACATCAATGCTATTCTTGCAGCTACAAGGGTGAAACAATGAGTTAAACACAGCTAATGGCTGACTCATACCTGTTTCAGGTGATGTTGGAGCTGTACTGGTGGTCCCATTGAGTTGTGATCGACCCAGGTGAGAGGGGCTTCTGAGGGGCTGTGGTGAAGGAGACGCTGGCGGCGTCGAAAGAGATGAGGAGCGGGAAACCACACCAGGTGACGACGGTGTGCTGGACTGTGTGACCAGTCGAGGGCGGTCAGGGGGTGATCTCGACGAGGAAGATTCCGTCCTCATTGTGGTGACAGAGGATGGACTGGAGGACGTGTTGGCTGATGTTGGCTCCATAGCTGGAGAAGACACAGCTGATCAGCAGGTGACATCAGTATAAACATCCAGCAAAACTCATACAGACAGGAGCTGTGTACTGTTCAAGCTTTTGTTTGCAGCAACAGACAAACAGCTGTCTATTTAAAGCGCCCGTTAAAAGGGTGCAGGTCAGCTAATTCGAGAAGGTGACATCCTTTAACGCCGCAACTGGAAAACTGATGTGTCCAGTTTCGGGAAGTCCCCTGCAGTCAGACTCCAATGACACTCGCGTGACTGGCTAAAATCGACAACATAAAGGTAGACTCAGCAACACTAGCATGTTAACAAATGCGTTGAAAAAAAAACTGGAGGGAAATGATCAAACAATTCCCCGGTTAGCGAGCACATCCAACTATTGTTCATGCTAATGCTAGCACGCTGGACCATGGCATACGCGGCGACAAATACTGACTTACCTTCGGGAGCAGAACAACACTTTACTTGGATTCCAGCACAATCGGTTGGCTGATATGCAGCTCTCAAACAGCGTCACCAGTCATTGTCCACTCACTGTCCACTCATTGTCCACTGCGATCGTTTCTCAGTGGTCAAACTCCAAACACCCGGGCCAGCAGCTGCTTCAGCGGGCAGTCCCGCCCACCTTTAGGTCTCTGTGATATGATTGGACAAAGAAAAGCAGACGCAGATGTAATAAAGGCCATGATTGGCTTCTGTGCAAACTGCGTACACGTCAGAACGCCAGTCAAAGCAGTCGACTTGTGCTTCTTGCAATGAAAGTAACACTACAGTAATCACGTCATTATGTGTTTTTCATTATATATATAATGCATTTGGGTTCCATATAACACGTTCTGCGTCAATGTCAACTTTCGATTTGCATCTTTTCTGGCTGTAATACTACAATCTTTCCACACGATGGCAGAATAGCAATTTGGAATCGTTGTGGGTCAAGCGGCCAGATATTTCAAGACAAAGTTCAACACATTGTTTTGTTTTCATGTTGTAATACAACCGGGAGTTATTGGACGCAAAGCACCCACTAAAAAGCTTAAAATATTCATAGACCATTACAAAGCAAGAACACTCAAGCTAATTAAATATTAGTACATTTTGGTGCATGTGGTGACTGAGACCAAACCAGATGGTTAAAGGGCCCATGTGATCACTTGTTTCTGATGTTCAGGGGGGGTTTTGGGTGAAAGCAGCACACGTTTAGAATAGTAGACTGTAGAAAAGAATACATCAAACTGGCCTTGTTTGTTTGGGTAAGATATGCATTTATGAAAACACCCTGCCTGGCAGTTCGCAGATGAGTCCTGACCTTGTGTGGCCTTCTAAGCTCCTACAACAACTGCCCCTCAACAATCACCTCTCCTATTGGAACGCAATACTCTTTATACTATTTATTTTAGTTTCAAAAATAACCCACAAAAAAACAAATTTGGGTATTTGTTCACTTGATTGATTGATTTATTTTTGTGATGTACAAAGCAGAGAAAGGACGGACAACAACATTCTGTGAGGAGGGGCCCGGCTGTTTAGGTCAGCTATAGTTCAAATCTAAACGCGAATACCTGAGGGAAATAATGGAACAAGGGCTGTAATTACCAAAATGCAGCTGCCTTGATACACTTATGTAAATGGACCCTTATTAGTAAATTATCTCAATCCAGTTGAGAAGATAAGCAGAACCCAATAGTGGTTTTAATTTCACTTTCTATTTTAAGAATCTGGATTTCGAATGAGCTTAGGCCCACACTGAGGCTGACATTTCCCATGTGAATGAGCAAAAGTCTTCCACATGGATATCTGATGTAATTAACTTGTTTGAAGACACATTATTTAAAGCAGCTCCTGGACAGGGCACACGTGGCTGTAATTACTCAGAGTGAAAACACAAAGAAGCCTAACTGATATTTCCAATCAAGTAGGCACATTGTGCTTATTTTTCTGGTAAACAGTATGCAAAGTTACACAACAGCAGGCTTAAGAAGAACAACGACATATTAAATGTAAAGGCAGTTTGCTGTGAGTTTGTGTCTGAAAGTTGAGTTTTGAGTCAAGCATACATCATGGCAGACCTCACTACTGTCCCTCAGCTTCCTTTTCTCTTTAGTCTTCTGTAACCCACCACCCATGACAGCTGTCTCCACCTGTTCCACCCTGACTGCACTCTCTTCTTTACTTCTCTTCATCTGATCAGATAATGTAACTCCCCAAAGCTGCAATTTGGGTCAAGACTGAGACCAAACGGAAAACACAACACAGTTGACTGTTTTCCAAATTGAGATCATTCCTGTTAGTGAGAGCAACTCATGTGCAACTGGATCATTCATGCTCCATTACGAGTTGATGAAGTGTTCAAGGGCATATTCCAGCAGACAGTGTCATCTGGTGGCCTCTGAAAATCAGGACACTGTTTCATGAAACCTCATCTACCTGTCACTAGCATACAGTATTAACGGGCTAATGACGGTTTCTTATAAAAGAATTGTCAGTATTTTAACTCAATAATGTCTCATTGGTGATTAAAAGATTTCACCGCTGGTGTGGTCGTCACTGGTCTTGGAAGATTGACCAAGACAACGCCAATTAGAAATCTGCTTCAGAGACGAGACCAAGCCTTTGGAAATGTGTTAAATACTGTTATATAGTTGTATAGTTTTGCTCTGAAAATGACTGTATAGTACATAAAAAATATATATTCATACTGACCTTATTATTTACTCTTTGAAATAATTTGAAAACATTTTGGCAAGATAGGAAATATTCCATTAAACAAAACTGTTCAGGAAAATTGACAATTTTATTTATTCATTTTAATGTGCTTTCAGTTGCCAGTATCCTGCAGCTTCATGACTTGATGATAAATGAGAGGTTGAGAGCAGCGTCAGACAATGGAATAAGAAGAAAGACATTGATTCACATTAAAAGATACAAGTTCGCCTTTTCTCTCTCACTCACCCTTTTCTATGAAGAAATGATTTGGAATATTTTTGTCAGGTTGAAATGAAGTGCTGAAGTTGGGGCAGTGAGAGGAACCTTGAAAACCAGAAGAACCATTCATTACTGCGGCAGCGTCACAATTGCTCACTCAGTGTTCATGTGTTTTCCATAACATTGTTATGCTGCTACTCACATTTTGGAATAAATGATTGTTTTTCTGGGAGAAAGTGAACATGGAAAATCCAAGTCAGCCTTTTGAGGGAGCATGTGTGGTGAGTCAGAGGCTCAAGCCCAATTACCTTCATGTGTTACAGCATCATGGGCATCAATAACTTGGGGAAATTAGGGAAAGTAGGTCAGTTGGGATATTTTAGAAATTGATTGAGTCCATCTCGGGTCTGTGTCTCACTAAATAGAGCATGTATTACACTATGTTGCTTGAGCTATGACTTCGATAACATTTGAAAATGCAAGTAATTCAATGAATGCATTTGACTTTTTTTTTCTTTTTTTGTGGAGCTATCAAAGAAAGTTAAAAGAATCCTCACAGGCGTGATCTTTGTTTCACAATTTATCGCTCCATCTGTCTTTTCGCTGGCATCAGCAACCAGAGTGGGAATCCAAACTCCCCATCCTTTTAATAACTCGCCATTTATCATCTCATTGTAGGGCTATAAAAAGCTCTCAGTTTATGGGTGTTCATTGAAGAATCTGTGTGGGAGCTTAATGTCATTGTGTATCTTTGAATGTATCTTTGCAATATGCTGTGACCTTACCGCGTCGTCTGTTCTGTAAACTCTCCATTGCCTCTCTGCAGAGAGACATGCATCTGTGCGTAAGTAATGCATTCAACAGAATCTGGGTCACACTCACACGACTTTCGTATGCTATGTTTATTTCACCCACTTTCATGATTTGACGAGTCATTCATTTCATGAGTGCATCCACAACACGCGCTTATGAACAAGATAGTTTTGGAATCTCAATCAATTCATCTTGCTTATAGCATCAATTATCTTTTAATCGAAATGCATGTATTCATTCAATTCTTCATGGTAAGTGTGTAGTTGTTGTAGTACGTTTTTATTTTGAAAGTGGAACTGTACTGTTTTCATGCTGAATCATCTGCAGATTGAATACATTAATACTGATTCTGATTTCATATTTTCTCCAGGACAGCCCAGCGTTACATACCAGGGAGCAACATTTACATACTAAATACATATAACTTTAAAAATGTTGGCTTGATGTAAGAAATGTTGGACCCATTAAATGACCAAAAAATAAAACAAAAAATAAATAAATAACAGAGAACAATCTTCGCCCACAGTATTCTTCTACAGCATATGTTGAGCATATTTTCTGAAAGTTTGAAACCTTTTATTTACAAAGATTAATAGGAATGATGTGCAGTGCATTGGATTTAATGATGTTATGACAACCAATAATCCCTGGGGATGATTTAGCGTAATAAGAGGCTGAGAGGTCAGTGAGGGACTCAATGGTTTGGATTTTGAGTTCCAGGTACTCTGAACTGCAAAATGACCATTTTCATTAACGTAGTTTATAATAAAAGAGAGATCACTTTTTTGGGGATAAAAACAAACAAACAAAAAACACCATAGTGCTGGACTAAAAAACATAATTCATTAAGGACTCTGAAATGCAAATAGCTTTGCTTCATCTCATTGTTTTTGAATGTGTTTTGCTGTCATTATCAGAGTGGTTCGCTTGAGGATGCTGCGCAGCTTCGATTATAATGTTCTCTTCACCTGCAGTAATGAGCATGGCCATTTGATAAATATGTCTAGCCTTAAATAATTCCCACCTTAGACTTGCAAACATGACTCATCAGCCAAATGTATTTTCTTCCTCTTTTTACTGGGTAAAGGATTCATTTAAGTTGAAATTAAGTTGGAATTCTTCTTCTCATAGCAACAAAAATCACGATTACGGTTTGATTCATCATTGCATTTAGACTCAACAACATTTCAGACCAATTATGCTGGGTATGTTTATGAAAAACCCAAACGTGGCTCTGTCCAATTGTTCATGACTTATAATAGTAATCGGATTATTAATAAGCTAGAATAGAATATTAGCCTATTGCTTACAATAAATAATATCATATATGTATCAAGCTACAGTTTTTATTGCTTATTTTTGTTTAATTTTCTTATTTTCTGATGAATGAGCTCGCAAACAGTTTTAAAACATTCAGTCTTGAACATATTTACATAGTTTAACAGCAGGTAATTTACGTAAATACAAATAGTCGAGCCTCGCACCGGAAATTGGACGTCGCGCGACTACGCTGACGTCTCATCACGCATGAAACGCGCGCGGTGTCATTCCTGGACACGCAGTCAGGTGTCGCGCTTCTTTCACGCCGCCGGCGACGCCCGCCGGAGCCCGTTCCCACGTTTGGTCCTCCGCGGTTCTTCCACACACACACTCCAGCGAGACGTCTGTGGCAGGATACGGTCCTTCCTGTTAAGTGTGTGTGTGTGTGTGTGTGAGTGTGTATGTGTGTGGGCGTGGAGGTTCAGTCACCATGCAGAACCTGAATGCAGCACCGAGCTAGTGGACTACTACATCGTCCCCGCACGACGGGCGTGTGAGCGGCTGAGGAGAGAAACTACGTGTATGTCGAGCAAAGTTGCTGAGTGGAGGCTGCTGGAGCTCGTGGGGTGAGTGGACCCATCTGTCCGTGGATGTGAGGCGGCGGACGGCGGTGTCTCACCATCAGCTCCCTGGTGATGACCGAACCTTCATTCTTCGGTGAGTTTACCCGCTAATTCGGGGTTCTGCCGCTCTTATATCGTTACCAGGGCAACACATCGGTCTAAAACAGCCGGTACGGTCAATGCAGCGGTCGGAAGCGCCTTATATCGGCGCTGTCAGGGTTTGTTTGGCTGCCCGGTGATCCGTGTCTCATCCCTGGCCTCGAGCCCGACTCTACTCCCCGAGCCAAATAGGAAGTATCAAGCTTCATCCTCCTTAACCGGAGATTAATATTCAAGTTCTTTTCCTGCCTCCCTCTTCTTCCCATGTGACGTCATTGTGGCTTTTCCATCGTTTCCATGCTCCTGTGTGACCACAGCAGGACGCCTCGAGGATGCAGGTTTTTGTACTTGAACTGCAGACTGAGAGGAGTTTACCACCCAGGCCGGATGCTGCAGCAGCAGCCCGTCCACCCAAGTCACCGTGGGGTGTGGTTGGCAGGCTGTCAGCAGCAGTTAACCAGCGTCTAATGTCTCATTATCTCAATTTGATCCAGCACTGCAACTATCGTCTTCCACCCATGCATGCACCACGTTTGTCGGGTTCACTCGCTGGGATCATTGCTGCTGGAGCAGGAGGCTTCAGGGCTACATGTGCTACACTCTCATTGGCGTTGGGGGGTCTGAAGCGGTGGCTGTTGGCTGTAATCACACGACAATTTAAAATCTAACAACAAGATTAAGACGATATGATTTGAATTTGTGTCATTAGAATATACCTAACATACTTAATCTAATGGGTTTATGCTGATTAAAGCTGATGTTATCGGGTGCAGGTGGTTGACCTTTAAGGTCACCAATTTAATCCTGATGGTTGTCACATGGTGACTCCAGCTTAGTTGGCCTGGCTATAATGCAGCTGTATTGTGTGTCTTGGATGAAGTTGCTCTGGAAAGATAAACAGAATTCCCAAAGCCTTTGGTGGTCAACATGTTGCTTGGGAAATTCTGGAGGCAAGGTGCCATGCAACTGACAAAGGCTGCGCTGACTACTTAGTGTGGGGGTGATAAACTCAGCTGCAAAGGAGTCCATCTTGAAATAAGTTTGCAGAACTGATATAGGAGTTTGAACTGTTGCAGTGCATTAGGAGTTTTAATTGGTGGAGTGTTTACTATGTGAATGATAGACAGTGAAATTATGTTGCAAGCTGCAGCTTTTGAGGAGAAGATGGAAGTGGATATGAATATATTAGAATGTCCACCCATGTGCAGCTGTGACAGTTCACTATTGACATGTTTCTCCTCTATTCACATGGTGAATAATTTAGTTTTGTGCACTGTAGAAATGCCTGCACATTGAATTAGACTTGTCTTTGTTTTAGCGGTTGTATATTCGTACAATTACTCCTTAGAATAGTGTTCAATGTGAGTGTGAGTTTGAACAAGAAGTGTTGTAGGATGTGGTATGAAAGGAGGGCATGCGTTTCCTCCCACTCTTGTCGTCCACACCATCCAGTAATCTGCTAGTTTATTCTTAACGTTCATCTGTTTTGCTTCTCAGTGCAAAGCCATAAATTAGCTAATCTAATCTGGCTACTTTAGATTACATGTTCGTGTGTGTCTTTGCTCTCCTTGATATTTAACATCCAGCCTAAACTGCGATGTTGAAGGGAAACAGATGGTTATCCAAAGCCTCCTACCATCATTGTATGTTCAAGTCTTAGCTGACAAGGCCGCCAAACTGTTCTGACCAGTGATCTGTGCTGGGGGAGAGGAAGGCAAGGTTAATCACATTACTGCCTAACATGTCTGTGTAAGGAGGAGGAGGCTGTCGCTACACACTCACGCATGCAGGCAAATACAGCCAGGCATGCCTAAGCACACATCAGTGCGCCCTAGTGCTGATGGACCAATATTTAGGAATATTGATTGCTAAGCGGTGGCTAACAGAAATAACAAAAGCTCTCGGAAGGTCGCCTGTTCGAGGCTGGGGTGATTGCTATTTGTCTGTTTAGCTTGACTAGTCATCGAGGTCAGTAACTTGCAGTCAGTCTGCCGGCAGACTAGTTTTTAGGTCATATGCTGCACAAGTGATTCACTCGGCTACACATGTTCAGTCCGGGATGTTAGGTGTCTTTGATGGGGTGTCGCTCAGTGGCGGGACATCAGAGTGTGCGGCGACTGTGCACACTCGCTAATGGGACTACAAAGAAAACGTGTTCATGTACTGTGAATGTGCAGTATAAACAAGAGTGCCTCTCATGGCGTCCACACCCTGTCAGTTGATGTTTAACCAGAGCAGACGTGCGGAGTCGTTTTTTGCTGCACATTTTTGTGGTGTGTTTTATGGATTTATTAGGCCCCTTTTGCTGATGTCTAGTTCATGTTTGAACCTAGTCTTAGGTTCAAACGGATGTGTGTTTGTCAGCTCTTTATTCTTTCCCTCACTTTAAGAACGGTTTCCTGCTTTCTTTTGTTCCGGGTTAGCACATTGCTATTACTTGCTTCCTGTGTTTCTTCAGTCCGCTGCCTGGCCCAATGAAGTGAAAAAATGTAAACTGTGCTGCAATGAACAGCCACGGGTGCCAGCCCTGGTTTTACCTGCACTTCCTTGCCTTCCTTCCTGAATTGAGCGGTTGTATTTTGTGCACCCAAAATGAGTGATTGAGAAAGAATAATGAGGAAATAAATAATGTATTAAAGAGTTTTGGATTTGGTTACCGTTTGCATTATTCATCTTTGCCATTTCATTGTGTCCTGCTCATGGGCTTGGGGTGCCCAATAGGTAGCTAGTGCTCTACTAGCACATCTCATTGTGAGCTGGGAAGAACCTATCTTGTAGTATAGACTCGCAAGATGAGAAAGTGTGGATGACCACATATACCGGAGATATTGTAGGAGTAAACATATCAAATACATTTATGAATCATGTTTAATCATAGCTGCTCTTGGGACCAAATTATACATTATTTCTTACTTCTTCACTCAGTTTTTTTGCGCTGCCTTAATGTGAAATGCATTATTCATTACATCTTCAAAGGAGTCTGAGAGTGTTGGCCAAATATGATAATTGTTATCAACGGTGTCATGAAACTTAATTTGTTAAGTCACAGTGCATTTATATATGATGAGCAAGCCAAGTGTTTTTATGTGACCAGAGCTGGCTCTGTCGCCAATGAAGAACCTCATGAGCTTCTCGTGGCCCTATAAAACGCTCCAGTTTCCCATATAACATCGCAGCCTTTCTGGTAACTATAAAAGTTCAAGCTGTCATCTTGGGAACATGTGGCTTTAAAAGTGTTTGTCATTGTCCTTTTGGTTTGGGAATTTGTGTAAATGAAAAACATATGGTGAAGATAGTTGACTTTGTATTTCAACGGTATGGAATCAAAATCAATCAAAAAAAGGTTGGTTTGTGTTCCTTTTTCTTACATTCATAGAAGTGATGGGGTTGTTCTGTCGTTAACTAAAATTATGTTTATTTAATTGCTCAATTCCCAGACTAAGTTCTGTCAGAAAACTTTGGAGTAGGGCTGCAACGGCCAGTGACTGTTAAAGGAATATGCCACCGCTATTCCATAATGAAATGTGTTTGGCCAGGATCTTAATCATATTGATGCATAACCATCTTGTCTTTGCGCGCGCACTGAATCCCTCTGGTGCACGATGCTATTTTGTTAGCATTTAGCATTGCTAGTCGTTTCATTATGATCACAAACACACATAAGTTACACGTTCTCTTTATTTAAATAAGGATATGGGAGTAGATATATGACCCGGGAGTGGTTACTATTTTTCCTTAATTTCATAACTATTTTCATTGTAGGTTCTCACTGAAGGCATCAAAACTACGAATGAACGCATATGGAACGGTGTAGTAAGCAAAGTGTGAAATTACATAAAACATTTTATATTTTAGATTCTTCAAAATGGCCACCCCATGCTTTGATTACTACTTTGCACACTAGTGGCATTCTCTTGATGAGGTCATCACCTGAAAAGCTTTTCCAGCAGGTGACTACAGCATGAAGCTTATTTAGAAGGCCAGTGTTGCAGTGTTTGCTGCAAAGCAAAAGGTGGCCACTTCCAGTCATCTAAAATATGAGGCATATTCATAAAGGTATGAAAGATATTGCATCTCCCACACACTCACTGTGGGGCAACAGTTTGTCTCTTCACTGACTTTGCCTCAGTCCTTCTGCTGCTTAACTTGCTTTTAAACACATTGAAATTGGAGCCCAAGCATTTTGAAGTTAAGTCCCTTCAATCCTCTGAGAACAAAAAAATCTCACTATTGCTCTGTATCCTTTTGGAATGCAGCTTTTCCAAAGGAAAATGGGCGAAGAAACAAACCCATTTTCTGTCAGATGTTTAGTGAGTCATGTGATTAAGGCTTGGAGTCTCTCCAATGCCTGACAGCAGCATCATGGTGCTGCTCCTTGTTGAAGCTAAAATCTGTGTACAATCTTTATGAATGGTGCATCAAACCGAATGATTTAGTATTCTTTCCAGTCTTTCCAGATGTCTGAATAGCCACAGAGTACCTGGATTATTAGGAAGAGATGCTGCGTATTGAATTACAAACGAGCACTTTCTCTGTCGAGCTTGTCGACTGACAAGAGCATGTTTGTTGTATGTGTGAATAAGAGCTGTTGGTGCTGGGGTGAGGATGTGTTTGCTGGAGTTGCCCTGCGTGTTTGTAACAGTGTTCCCTCACTCGAGCGTAGACTCTGTGAATGAGAGTGGCGTCACTGCTTGGCAACATTGTCGTGAGTGGGGGGATGGAAAATATAAGTAAACCCTCACTGGCTCTTATTTTGTTAACCGTTTTCAAAGCAAACTCATGTGGTAGATGTCCATCGGAGCGTTACGTCTTCAGACAGATAACGACATCAATGTGCTTGTAATTACAAGCACATTACAAACAAGCCTTTCCTGTGTGCAGCAGCGGCGTCTGTGTGTTAGTGTGTCACAGAACCAGTGCAAACTCCTTTTTCCCATCATTCATTGCAATGAGAGGAATGGAGTTGTGACGGTGTAATGGTTGCCGCGGTAACGGTTGCAGCCTGCGTGTCCTCCTTATTAGCCGATGAAGGAAAATGCGAAGATACTATGAAGCTGCAGTGTTGTTGCCTCTGCTCAGTCATTGTTGCATTATTTATTAAGTCAGCAGAAACAATGGAAGGTTACTGAGTAATAGTTCTTTCCCAGAAGATATTTATCGCATTTAGGAAAGTGCAGCAACAAATCAGACATGCGGAGAAAGTGTGTCCTCAATTATATATAGACATTGAGACTCTGAATTTTTTAATTGAATTCGCTGAAGCCTTTTGGCAATACTTTTCCTTGAATAAGATTTATAACCTGAAAGTGATGCTGAAGTCTTTTGATGCAGGCCTGCTGGAGACAGGGAGGAGTCTAAAAATAGAACACCTACATTGAACAGGTTTTGTGTCAGTACAAAGGGTATTTTTTTAAAGTAAGAGCAAGAATGTGCACATTACAATGTGAGACAGGA
Source organism: Synchiropus splendidus (assembly GCF_027744825.2). Taxonomy (NCBI): domain Eukaryota; kingdom Metazoa; phylum Chordata; class Actinopteri; order Syngnathiformes; family Callionymidae; genus Synchiropus; species Synchiropus splendidus. The sequence goes on from NC_071344.1 coordinate 3,963,244, forward strand.
TGGCTCACATTGACGGTTGCTTGTCATAATTAATGTCATTCATTTATTCAGTTGTTATCTTATTGGGTGGCGTGCGGGCAAGAGCCTACCTCAGGCAGCCTGGACCTGTGGTTAGTGAATGACAAAACATGGACCAAATACTGATGGTTTTCATCTCTTAAATGGTGCTGTCTGCACTGAAACACAACACCACTTGTATTTCTAAATGCAGCTCTGAGGAAGACCCAGAGAGAGGTGAAGATGGTTATGATAATGGACTGAGCTTTTTCCACTAATGTTCACTTGTTTTTTTTTTTTTTTTTTTTTTTAAGTCAGATTGAATAATATATTCATGCATTCTACCCTTTTTTCCATTTCTTAACCCCTAACTTGCCTGCTCTTCTTCCCTCTATGCTCTTCTAGATCCGTCCCCTACTGATGATGTAGCTGTGGAAGCGAGGATGATGACGATGAATTACTGGATGACAGAGAGGAAGAGCGGCTCTGTTTGATTTTTCTCGACCACTACAAAACGCCGGCGACCACATGTATCTCCTAATTAGTTGGGCAGAGTGCCATGTCATCAGCCACGCCCCCAGTGGGCCCGCCCCTTAGGAAGGGAAGGAAGCAAGAGAAATCCGAGGTGATGGCTGAACCAGTGCAGACCACTAATGAGGAGCTGAGAGGCAAACTAATGGACATCCAGATGGAACTGCAGCAGGAGAGGGGCAAGGTGAGCGGTCACACCTGAAGGAAGGTGAAAATAAATCCACGTTTATCCGTCAGCACACACATGAGTTTAAGCAACAATTGATTGTGAACTTTTCTTTTCATGTGCTGTTGCCTCAAACAACCCCATTATTGTTTAGAGTTGTTGCATCTGGGCCAGAAAGGAAGGCCCTGGTTTGAAGCAGGGGCTCGCCCTGATGGTCATCCGACGTCCTCACACTTCTTTTCTTCAACAAACACTCATAACCAATGGATCCTGCACAGGAATTTCAGTCTAGCGTCTTCTTCTCCGTCGCTGCAGGTGTGTAAGCTGCGAGAGCGTCTCCAGGAGCAGCGGCAGGCCAGGGAGCTTGAGCAGCACAAACATGCTGTAGCCATCACCGACCTGCGCGCCAAACTCCACGAGGAGAAGCTCAGAGAAATCGCAGCCGCCCGCGAAGCCCTGGCTCGGCAGCACGAAGCCGAGCTAGCCAGGACGATAAAGATCCGAGACACGGAGGTGCAGAGGCTACAGGGGCTGGTCAACGCTCTGAGGGATGGAGCAGCGGACAAACTCAAAAACGCGCTGCTTGCTGAGGCCCGCGAGGAAGCACGGAAGGCTTTTGACGGGGAGCGACTTAAACTACAGCAGGAGGTAATGTGCAGCTTGTTTAGAGATGGTCGAAAACTACTCATATGTCAATCATTATATTATATTATATAGTATATATGCAATCATTTTGTTCTTTTCTACTTTAATACATTAGCCACGTATGGTAGTATGGCAGTAGTGTGTCATTGAATTGACTTGACAGCTGCAAATATGTGATAGTTAACAACTATGGGGAAGTTCTTAAAAGAAAAAATGGTAAAGAAAGTGATGCCGCCATCCAAACAGTAAAAACTGCTCATGAAAGCACCTGTTGAAGCGGTTTTGAAAATGAATTAAAACATTTTGTGGCAACACTTTCATTTACTTATAGCTTCTTTGGAGTTTAAATAAAATAGATTCTTTTTATTTTGATATTTACACATGGTTTTATTATATTTATTTTATTCAGAATCGTATTCTGCTTTTCCATTTTTTTTCAACAGTTTGCATTAAGGGTACTTTTTTTTCTTTAGTACATTTGATGAATATGACTTTCACCTGGTTATGCTGCTGGTTGACAAATATCTTTGCGATGATCACATGGTTTCATGTCATCTCACAAGGTTTTGGTTTGTTTTTGTGTAAGTAGATTAAATATGCTTATTGATCACAAATGAAATCAAGAATAATGAATCAGTTCCATTACTTGTATGGGCCCCAGGCCAACTTAATCTGGGAAATGTGGGCCCCAAGATCAAAAACATTAAGCCTATGTTGAAAAGTACCCAAAATGTAATCTTGTTTTACAGTTTTTTTTTTTTTCAATTTAATTAGCCTTTGTTGACGTTAAATGTTTGCCACAAGGCTGATGTGAATAGACAAACCTTCATTTACTACTTTATTGCAACATAAACAACAACAACAGTCAATATCCAGTCAAAAATAATTTTAAAAATGGTGCAAAAATTAACCTGTTTGTTGTTGTTTCGTTTGATCTGTGTTGCTCTTTGTGTACCAAAAGCATGTTTGTGTTTCTGAAAAACAGGAAGCCACGTGGCTAGTCTTTTAGCCAAGCCATTGTTTCAAAGAGCTGCTCAGACACAAACAAGGCATGAATCATAATGACTGTTTAGGAAGATCCCCAAACCTGCGATTGTTTCTGTGCATGCCGACAGATCCAGGAACAGAAGACGGCCAGGAAGCAGGCCGAGGAGGCGATGGCAAACGCGCTCCAGGCTGACAAGGCCAAAGCAGCCGATCTCAGAACAGCCTACCAACAGCACCAGGATGAAGTTCATCGTATCAAACGGGATTGTGAGAGAGATATCCGACGACTGGTGAGACCTCGCTGTGCTGCGGAGAAACACTTAATATATTGCTTCTTTAATCAACATGGCCTCCAGCTGATCCTCTTGATGAATATTAGATGTACAATAAATTAAAATGCTGCCTCATAAACGCGAATTGGTGCAGAAAGGTGGAATAAAGAGCAACAGTTGCTGCTGCATAACTGCACTCAGAGCGCTTAGTTAAATTCCCTTATTTAATATTTAACTCATTCTTGAGGCCAGTTTTTGCTGATGTTTCTCAGGAGTGAGACGTCAAAGATGAAGAAGATGGTGATCAGGTTCTCATGAAGTAAATTTAGTTTAATTTAAGTGGAGTTATTGTGACAGCTTAATGAACGATCTATTCTCACCACAATAGAATATGAAATCATAATGAATCTTTGGCGAGTTATTACTGATCTGCCACAGGTTTGTTAAAATAATTGCTCATCTACTTCTGCCAAACTTTAATTAGAGCATTATCCCTGAGTGAATGGCAGGCCTCTTGTGTCTTCACTTTAATTAAAATAACATTTCTTATGCGCAGACATCCGTCTCCAGTTCATGTTGAGTTACATGTTCTCTCCTATGATCTGAAGGTAGTAGGCTAACTGCTGAGCAGTCTGTTTTCATCCGCCTTGATGTTCAGATAAACTAAGTTTTAAATTTGTCTTCAACCACATAACTTCCAGGAAGGAGGCAATGAAAAGCAGTGCCATGCAATAAAGGACTTTTCCATGTCAGGAGATACGCCAAGTAGCTGGATTCAGACATATATTTTAATACTTTATACTTTTTCTTAGAGCCCTTAATTTCACCATCATGCTTAACAGGTGATCAAAATTTAATTTGAACTGTTTGTCCCAGATGGATGAGCTGAAGGGAAAGGACCGTGTGGTGTGTGCGCTGGAGAGAGAGCTGGGCCTGCAGGCTGGCTACGCCCAAAAACTTCAGCTCCAAAAGGAGGCTTTGGATGAGCAGCTGGGGCAAGTACGAGAGGCGGAGAGGCACAACCATGGTAGCCCGAAGAGAGAGGCGGTGCCCGGGATCGGAGACAACCCAGACCTTTTAAACAACCTGGTATATGTTGATCTTTATCAGTGACTTTCCACAGACATGTTCTTTTCATGATTCAGTGTGATTTCCATGGACAAGATTAGAGACAAGTATATTAGGGGGGTGGTTCAGTGACATAGTGAGTGCTGTTCGACTGTGAGACTTGGGAGAGTCTCACAGTCGAATGTGCGGATACTCAATATAGGTTAAGGTGGAGGAGGCTGTTTTACTGTGGCACTGATGGGAAATGCTGAAAAAAAAAGAGCACAAAACACCCAATTGAGTTGAGCCATCATCCTATTTAAGTGACAAGCTGCCGTACACCCAAAACTGCACCTTAATATCCTACTGATGTGACAGTAAAATGTCAGCTCATCATTTCACCTGGTCGTCTCCTCTCTCCTATCACCGTCTGATTCCTGCCTGCATGGAAATCCTTCCCTCTTTTCAGTTTTTGTCCTCCTCTTCCTCCTCCCCTCTCCCCGCTCTTCACCAGGAGGTTGAGGAGCGCGACATGAGGAGGTTCCAGCTGAAAATCGCAGAGCTTCACTCAGTCATCAGGAAGCTGGAGGACAGAAACGCTTTGCTGGCGGACGAGAGGAATGAGCTGGTAAGGAGTACGGGTGTGGTGGAATTATGATGAAAAAAATGGATTGTTTTAAAAAGAAAAAAAAAGAGATTTCCTAACAGTATATGTCAACCAACCTATTCTACCTACTTATAATTATTTTATTTTTGTAGTGTGTAGCATCATATCCATTTCTCATAATGAAAGGTAGATTGACTGAGTTGATGTTCTGTTTAACCAGTTAAAAAGAGTAAGGGAGGCTGAGAGTCAAATGAAGCCCATGTTTGAGAAGAACAAACGCTTGTCAAAGAAGAACGACGACCTGCTGCAAACTCTGCAGCGCATGGAGGAGAAACTCAAAAACCTGAGTCGTGAGAATGCTGAGATGGTGAGTTAAAGCGTGACCTCTAGTGGCCGTTTCCAGAAGATCACATTTGGCTGCGTTCTTACTCTGTCCGTCAGAAAGAGAAAGCCGCCTCCAGCCGTCCCTCCTCCCAGCAGGCTCCGCATCAATCGCTGCTGAAGCGACCCAGCTCACTCACCGACCTAAGCCACGCCCACGAGGAACAGGAAGTGGAGTTCCTCAAGCTGCAAGTTGCTGAGCAACGTGGCATCATTGATGAGCTCATGCAGGTGACCCTCCTTAAAAAAGCAAGACATTATTCATGAGCAGATAAAGATGAAGCTGAAAGAAAAGAAAAATATTCTTGTTTTCATACCATGCTACAGTAGATGATGGGTCTCACGCTAACTATGATTTGCCAGAGCCAAGTTAGTGTCTAAATACACCTGTGAAGCACATGAGGGATTATCGCTGTCAACATACATGCAGCAGGGATGAAGGTCACCTGATGCAGTTCACAGCTTCCCACCAAACATGGGAAGGTTGGCGAGTGCGGAAGGGTTGAGGATGATTTGACCAAACAGCTGCAGCGCAAGGTCACACAAACACCAGGAGTAGCATCAAACACAGCAGCTTCTAGCGTTTATGGCTGCGTGGTAATATCCTCCACGTGAAGCTACAATATTAGCATGTCTGTTTTGAAACTCCACACCAGCCTTTGAAGAAAAAAAAAAACACTTTCTCAATTCTCACTTGGTTCTAATGTTAAGCCTGTGTTTTGTTTGTCTTCTCAAGGAGCGAGATCGGATGGTGGTGGGCAAAAAGACGCGGCGGAAACCGCTGAAACTCACTAAAGTAAGTGTTTTTGTCGTGTGGTGTGGAGGCTTAGCAACGCACCTGTCTGTGGTTGACTGGGGTGTGCGTGACTAATTAGACTCAAGAGAAGGCAGGGATGTGTTTCCTTGGTTTCTCAAGAAATATCATTAAAGCAGAGGTCGTTGGTGCCATTTGAGATTTTACTTTGGTCTGTGTGTTTATCTGCGTTGTGCTGACAGTTGTGCTGTTAAGGTTTAATTGGGTGAAATAATTGCCAGGCCAATGCATGAGGGAATTTGAGGAGTTTGCTGAGAGGCGGAGTCTGTTGTTGGTGGATGTTAGTTCGCTTCCAAGGCCAGTCGAGAGCTGGAGAGCAGCTTAAGCTTTCGAGCAAGTGATTTTCCACTTTGACATTTTAATCAAAATATGGTTTCAGCAGCTGGACGGCTTTGTCTGGGGAAGTAATTGAATACGTCTACCAACGGATTCGGAACATCGCGAGGGGCTTTGGCACGCCACTATTGTGCTTTCTAATCTGCTTTTTCAAAAAGTGCTGCGCAGCTGGATCAGGCTTTGTGGAAGCAAAATGACTGAATACATCCTCCTCATCCTCTACCTCTCCTCCTTCATTTGTCTGTGTGCTTTGGTGTGCCTCTACTTCTCTGGCTGTCAGGAAATGACTTATAAACACGATGGTAAGGTCTTTGTGAGGCAGGAGGGTGTGAACGAATGAGACCTGATGTGATGTTGTCACAGGTGAATGTTCTGTTTTTTTCTCTCCAGAGGCATGTTGTGGAGACATATTTTGGATTTGATGAGGAATCCATCGACTCCGAGACCTCATCTCTGACCTCCTTCAACACCGACCTCACTGATCGTACACCCGCGACTCCGGAGGAGGATTTAGAAGAGGTATGTCTCATGTAGACCGACATTAGTTCAGCATTGAATGTTGTGAGTGATTGTCTTGGAACAGAGTGTGTCCCGTGAGGAGTCGGAGCTGCGCTTCCGTCAGCTCACCAGAGAGTACCAGGCGCTCCAGAGAGCCTACGCACTGCTGCAGGAGCAGACTGGTGGCTCCGTGGATGCTGAGAGGGAGGCCCGGGTCTGTACCTGTTAGGTTAGAATCGTGAAAACATGGTGCCATGTCTCACTTTTGTGTTTGTCCTGCACAGACTCGTGAGCAACTGCAGCAGGACCTGAGCAGCTGCCAGGCCAAGATTGTGGACCTGGAGAAGGTGCTGGCCGAGCGCGGGCAGGTAAAACACGCCCAAGGCAGAGGCGGGCGATCCCGGGTGTTGGTCTCACTCGCCCTCCTGCACGTTTTTCTGGCCGTTCTCCTCGTGGGGTGGCGCTATGCCGACCAGCTCTGCCACAGAATCATGTGACGTCACAGCCCCGTGCCTGCATGCTCTGCCTCACCCTCCTCACTTCCTGTTGGTGGTTTCCTATCTGTCCAGGACGTTGTCTGGGAAGCAACTCTTGCTGTTAGTTTATTTATTTCGCAAAATCACTGAGGAAAATTTGTGTTGAATTTGATTCCGTTGATAAAGCACCTTAATTCACACAAGAACCAGCTCTTTCTTTCTCCCTCAAGTGCATGTTTCCTGTTTCTGTGTGTCTTTGCTGTTTCATCTTCTCTCTTCTGTGGAAATGTCAGCATGTTTGACCTCAGGTGTCTGAGGAGCCGGCTTTGTTTTCTGGATCAATAAACTTTTGCTACTCTGTGCGTGTTGCATGTCTGTTACTTCTGCATGTGTCGCACCATCGCACGTTTTCGCTTCAGCTGTTTGGCCTCTCCGAAGTGGGCTTTTCTTTCCTCGCCCTTGATATTCCTCAGCGTCTTTCTAAACGTTGGCTGTGTTGCGACAGGACTCAAAGTGGGTGGAGGAGAAACAGTACTTGCTCAGGACAAACCAGGAACTTCATGAGAAGGTAAATTACTACTCTATAACTTTGGTCGGATGTGTGATGTTTTAAAGGTTTACTGAGTTTGCGTTGAAACAGATATGACTAAAAGTAGAAAGAAAGGTATTAATAGAATAAAGTCCTAAAAAAAGATTATTGTTCATAATCTGAAGTTAAATTAAAGAATAATAATATTTTAATATGGAGCTTGTGGAGGCCCCCCTGAACTTCACAATAACTGAGAGAAGAAATGATAGTGCATATTTAAAAAAAAAACAAAAACCTATCGATAAAGTCTGAGCACAGATCAGTGGGCTTACTGAAAGTTGACTTATCATACAAGTGTTTAGCTGTATCCCCCATTATCTGTGTTGCATTCATTGTTAATGCAACACAGAAGACGTTGCACTTACCATCTGGTCATATTCTATGTATATTATGACCATATGAAGATACTTCCTGCAAAATGCTTTTTAATTGTCTTCCATGCATCACCATAAACAGGGCATAGTTCAAGAAGGTGCTTCAGACCTCCGTTCATTTGCTTCCACTCATTTCCTTTTGGGTTCACGCTGGTGTCAGGCTGCTAGTATTAGGGAGGATTGTGGGAGGCAACCAGAGTGCCTGGAACTAACCAGCGTAAGTCACCTCACGATGTACACACAGCCTTCATGCTGTGACCTGCTTACAATGTTTTAACCTGCTGCTAATGTGTTGTTTCATGTATTATTTTTGTATGTGTTGATGCCATAGATTATGAAACCCCTAACAATTTTTTCGGCAAAACCTTTGCAAGTCAGTCCTACATAATGCAGTGTATCCGACAGGCTGTGTGTTTAAATAAGACATTACTGCTGCGCCTGCTGAACACTCGCCTCTCTGTTTGCAGATGTGTGCACTGCAGCAGGTCGAACTGCGACTGCAGGCCGAGGTTCAGGACGCTCGGGACCAGAATGAACTCCTGGAATTTAGAGTGCTTGAACTGGAAGTAAGAGACTGCACCACCTTCAAAATGTCGCCAGGAGGCGACAACAACAATTTAAATTCAAGACGCAAGACCTACATACAGTGACCACGTGACAGAATGACACACTCGTTCCTCCAAGTTCCCTGTTTAGTTTCCCATGTTTTCGTTTTGCATGGCAGCTCATTACCCTGCACTGTACTGGAATGTTTTTGTTCATTTTAAATTCTGAAATGTTTTGGAATGAATGGGATTTTAATAAATGACTAAGTATATTTATGTTCACCACCCACTTTCATATTTTGTCTTTTTTTAATCATTATGGCATGTGTTCATCAGTTCCCCCCTGAAGTTTGTTGTGCATTCAGTCTAAATTATTTCTGCAATCTGCAAAAATTACACGTGACATGGAGACATGTAAAAAAAAAACAAAAAAAACACAAAATATTGAATACAATATGACACTTGGAGGGCAAAATACATGACTCACTTTGTGGTGCTGAGAAATTTAAAATTTACTTCTATTGTAAGTTTGTGAGTGTCAATATCTGTTTGCATAATGAAATCACATTTTAAGTAATGGTTATTCCACTTTTCCTAAATATTTCAATCTTTGTATTTATTCAAAGCATTTTCCTTTTTTTCACCTCTATCATTTTCCCCCATGAAAAAATATTAGTTTGTATTTGGTTTAGATAATTATCTGACGTTGATAATATTATTTATTGTTTTATTTGTTTTTACATAATAGTTTTGTATCCATTTATTTTTACTTTATGCCCTTGTCTAAACAATCTAGGACACTTTGCACTGACTTTTAAGAATTGAAGTTCCCTTGATCAACAGTTCCAGACTATCATTTATCCACCAACCATGTTAAGAACTCCACTATCAGGGGCTTTTTTTATACAGCGACATTGTGATTCTGCTTCCACTGGAGGCAAAATAACTTTCACTTTTCATTTTCAGCATGTGTTTTCCAAGCCCTTATTGGTTTGATTTTGTTTACCCCATTGGACTGTACCTCATTTTGGCCGCTCCTGATTATGTCTCAGTGTTCTAAGTAAGTTCATCATTCACTCCCTTCAGATCAGTTCCTCTTGCATGTACTTTAACATCACAACTATGTGACCTGATGGATGATACCGTGTTCTGTTGTAATATAATAATGTCCTTCTCAGGAGCGAGAGCGCAAATCCCCTGCTCTGAACTTTCACATCTCTGCCTTCCCTGAGAACAGCAGCAGTGCACTTCAGTTTTACTGCCAACAACAAGGAGTGAAGGTAAAACGACTTCAGTGAACTTTGGAAACAATCAGTGACACTTAAAAAAAAACAATACTCCCAAAATCTCTGGTTGAAGGATGTCGTCATTCCTGAGCTGATGAAGAAACTGGACATTTTAGGGGACAACGGGGTGAGCGTGAGGAAAGCGTTGGATTTAAAGAGCTCCCTCTTGTGGCCTTGCTGATCAATCTGTGTTTCTTGCTTGTAGAATCTGAGAAATGAAGAGCAGGTGGCAGTGATCCAGGCTGGAACAGTGATTTCGCTCTGTGAAAAAGTAAGGAAAAAGAGGCTTTATACATTTATGACTTGCTTTTGATGTTCATTTTTCTTCGTAGTGGTTGAAACAGATCGACAACACAGAGGCTGCCCTGACCCAGAAGATGATCGATCTGGAGAATGACAAGGTACAACAAAACATTGAGCACAGTCGGACTACACCTACTGAAACTCTTATGTTCCTTGGTCTGTTTTTACAGGATCTGTTCAGTAAGCAGAAGGGATTTCTTGAGGAGGAACTGGACTATAGGAAACAAGCCCTGGACCAGGCCTACATGGTATGAAGACCAAACCGACAATAGCAGAGAAAAATGACAAGAGATCTAGGGCTATATAGAAATTGTTTGTGACAGAAAAACATGTATTTATTGTAAGTTGGTAAAAAAGACACTAAAGAGGAAGGTTGAAACACATCATTTCAGCATGGCACATTTTCATTGAGGATCCATTGAACATCATCAATGCGCCATGAAGGTAACAAATGTAACAACACACTGGGATACTGCATCTTTTAAAATGGAAATTCTTCATAAGTTACTGAATAATGGCTAAATGATATTTCATCCAATATACTGGAAACATTTGCTGAGAAGTGACTTTATTTTGCGTGGATAGCTCAGCCATTTGTCATGACTGTTATTGGTAATGATTCAGGCTGGTGCTGTAGGGAGCTTCCTGTTTACATAGAAAGTTAAAACTGAGATTTTAAAAGTAAAACTTTTTGATACAACATGATCACAATAGTGTGTGTTTGTGTGCATACTTGTGTTGTGTGCGTGTGTGTGTGTTTGCCCATGCATGCATCTGTGTACTTGCATGTGCATGTGCATGGTTACCTGTGTTCTTGTGTACCTGTGTGTGTGTGTGTGTGTGTGTGTGTGTGTGTGTGTTTGTGGCTGGCTGTGCAGAGGATCGAGGAGCTGGAGGCCACGCTGTATAGCGCTCTGCAGCAGGAGCAGCCGTCATGCCAGGCGGTGGCCGAGTCGCTGACAGACAGGCAGAGGGAGGAGCTGAGGCTTGCTGTGGACAAGCTGCGGCGTCAGATTCTCCGGCAGAGCCGGCATTATGACAGTCAGATCTTACAGGAGCGCATGGAGCTTTTACAGCAGGCCCAGCAGGTAAGAGCAAACATAAACCTTGACAGGTTTCTGAGTCCTGCCTGCCCTCAAATCGGACCCCACCAAACACCTGGTCATCAGAAAAGATGCAGTATCCCTGCTACTGTTTGACACGTACTTGTTTGGAAGTGTGCGAGTGGATTTCATGCGACTGAATGGCTGTGTGTGTTCTGTGGTGACCCAGTTTCCCTCCTCCACTCCCACAGCTTGTACACTGTGTCACTGATTAACTGCATCAACACTCACTAACTCATCACCGTCCAAGCAATGCGCACTGATCTGCCATAACATTATGATCACCATGTATTCTAGCCTCGCTCCTCTGCTGACTTTTGAAGTGCTTGTTGACATACTTGAATCCAAACACTCATTCCTTAGTGCCACAGTCATCCAAGTTAGCAGAGACTGAGCTGCCTCACCACAGCATCTTTCATTTTACCCATCAGTTATAGCTGTAGGAGCCTCACCGCCCACCTCCATCACTCAGCCATGGTCACTGACTCAACTGCTAGTCATAGATTAATAGTGTAGTGTAGTGATGGTGTCCTAATTTTCTGAGCTCAATAGGTGACGCTCTTGGTTTAAACAATAAGGTGAGGTTTGAAAGAAAAGTGTTCAAAGCCAAACATTATGCGTCAGACAGTGCCATCTACTGGCCACTGAAAATTAGAGCACTAATTCTGGTTTCATGAAGCCTCATCCACCTATCACTCATGTACCGTTATGTGGATATTTTTAATTTCTACATGTGGATTAGATACATTCAAATAAAAAGAAAAAAATATATATTTTAAAATTTGTTTTAAAAAATCTATTACAAACAATCAACCCTGATAGCTTCAAATCCTAATAATAATAATAATAATAATAATAATAATAATAATAATAATAATAACATTTACTTTAAAGACGCCTTTTGGCCCAAAAGCTTTTAACATTTAATTTGCATTTCACTTCTGACATAAATGACTAATTTTAGGTATTATACCTAAAATTCAGTCAACGTTTTGACAACAGTTTTTCAGGCCTTCTACCTGGCTTACTTCTACAGCTAGCAGTGTAAACTGAGGTGCTAAGATGAAAGCATAGTGAGTCTTTCCCAAAAATGTTTCTTGCCTTACAACAGCAAAGCAAACCTAAAGTCTCACCCACTGTACACTAAAACGATATGGGTCTTTCATTTGCACTAAGTCAAGGTTTTATGTTGGTTTCATGTTGCCATGTCATCACAGTGTGATCTCTTGAAAATCTAACTACATTTATATTCAACTTTCAGAGGATTAGAGAGCTGGAGGACAGAATTGACTTTCAAAAGAGACAGATAAAGGAAATTGAGGAAAAGGTACATGCCACTTTTTCAAAGCAGCAAAAGAAATACTTCAATATTTGTTTAAAATGCACTTTAAACTCTTCTCCTTCTCTCTCACATCCTTTGTGTTTCCTCAGTTCCTGTTCCTCTTTTTGTTCTTCTCTTTGGCATTTATTCTCTGGCCTTAATGAGCTTGATCACGGACCATCACCAGGTAGCTGCTGCACTCAATATGGTGTTCAGTGTCACCGATGTCATCGGTGTGACAGCTCTCTCTCTGTCCGCAGGTGTCGTTCTGCTTCACAGGGAAGCAAAGAAGATGTTTTATATGCATTTGTAGACAGTTCATGAAAACCTTATGGCCTTTTTGATAACGTGCAATTCCGCAGAAATAGCTTATATATATGTGAGATTGAATTCATTCTATAACTGTGATGACACTTGGACCTGAAACAAAAACAGACCTCGATGTGAAATGTTTGAGGAGGAGATGGTGGAGCAGGGAAAGGTGGAGTTTCTGATAGGAAGAATGTGGTGCCATTCTGTGGAGGAGGAGGCAACCAACTCGGTGCCAGCGGCATTTTGGCTAAACTCTGAAGCGTTTCCAGGGGAACGACAGCTTGTGAAGTCGACTAAACTCACTGGAATCCTCAGAAATAAAGGTGATTCGCTCTCACTGCTTTTCTCTGTTTCAGGATTCCTTGTAGGAAAACTGAGGGGATTGTTTGGTGGGAGGGAAACCTGAGATATACTTTAACTTGCTCCCAAGCTGTTGACCGTGTAAATAATTGATGAATGTGTTTTATTTGCCAAAAGAGCTCTGAATTTTTGCGAGTGTGGTTTCCTGAAATGGCTAAGAAATGGTGAGTTTTAGCTGATTATGTCACTGTGTTGTTGCAGGAAACTGGCTCCGAATAGATAGAAGTCAACTGGTGAAGGATCACATGACCTCATCTGAGTGTCACAGGCGGTGCTGCAGCCTTGGTAACCGGATCAGTTTGAAGCAGCGCCGGATCCCAAGTTCTGTCTGAGAGAGAATGCTGGCGCTGGCTAAGACTTTTTATGCCACTTCAGAAGCAGGTAAGACACAGTGGAGGAGGGGATGAACAAGAGTAAACCCAAGGTTGCTTTTCGTGCCGGTGTGATGTCACATGTGGCACAAACCTGCAGCTAGTCATTCATGTCGCTGTGCTCCCTGTCAGGATGGCTGGATGGTGGATTTGTGGTTGCATGATCGCAGGAGAAGAGCAGGAAAACTGACTCCAGCCTGCAACACTCCCAGTGTCTGGATCAGAAACAGCTGATGGAGGAGGAAGTCAGAACCATGGTGAGTGTTTATTCTTCATTTTATTGAACTGTATTATCAAGTTCCTTTAAAACCCTTGTCAGACTTGGGAGAAGGACCGAGTGGAGCTGGTGTGGAGAGAGCGGCTGCTGCGCTGTCAGAGGCAGCTGAAGGCAAAAGAGGAGGAGATGAGCCGCCAGTCCCAGTACTTCGAGGGCTTTAAGAGCCAACTTCAGCACAAGCTCACTGTGAGCCGAGACAGGGAGGAGAACCTTCAGAACCGCATTTACACTCTGGAAAAGCAGCTTCTTGAACTGACTGTGAGTGCTGCTACTGGCGTCGCCGCCATAAGTCAGGTCCGGATAGCATCTGAAACTCCGGTCCAGGTGGACGAGCTTCTGTTCTTGAGAGGAGAAGGTGAAGGAGAGGAGGAGAATCGGGAGGAGAGGAGGAAGATTGTCCATCACCAAGGGACTGAGCAAAAAGAAGAACCAGCAGCAGATGGATATGCAAAGGAAAGCCAGCTCCGGAAATGCCTGTTGAATCTGAAAGCGGATCTCAATGTGCTTCTGGAAAGAGAGGAGAGTGGGATGATGATGAGGAGGAAGATGGTGGAAGAGCTGCAGGAAGCTCAGGAGAACAGTCACTTCCTGAGCTGCAAGGTGGAAGAGATGGAGGCTGAGATCCTCCAGCTGAAGTTGGCTGAACGCTCCCTGCTGCAGGAGGTGGACGAGCTGAGGGAGGAAAATTACAGACTCAAGGAGAAGCAGAGCGGAGTGACTAACCAAACAAGCGATCAATCCGCTGCAATCCCTGAATCAACAGGCCCATATCCCAGCTCCCTCAGCGGCAGCACTGCTGTTTGCTCGGTTCCCTCCACCACAAATCGTCCTCATCCCTCTGCTGGCAGTGATGGAGAAGTGAGTGTGATGACTTTTGATGTTTAATTGAGCTCTTGTGTGTTTTGCTGGCCTTTCTTTCTAATCTTTCCACAAAATCTAAGCTATGGACTGTAGGTTTCCTTTTCTTCTGTTTGTTTTGTTCTGTCCTATGCCCACCAAACTCTCTCTTTATACAGTGACATTGTTTCTTTAAGGGTGATTGGATATTTCGTGAATAGTTTTCTTTTTTTACCAGTTTGTCTTGGATATCAAAGATGTCAAGTCAAGTGCAGTTTCCCACTTTGGCCACCAAGGGGCGGTGATGAGCACCTTCAGTTTGGCAGTGGAAACAGTCGATGATTTGAAATTCGGGAGCTGGTGCTCCAGCGGAGCGCTGAACTTGGAGGAAGCCCCCAGTGAGGAATCTGATGCCTTGAGGGAAGCATACCGAAGCTTGGGGTTCGGCGAGGATCTTCAGGCTCTTCAGGAGCAGTGCGATTGCCTGGAGGCCGCCTTGCAGCAAGCACAGGTGCAGCTCCAGGTTCTGTCTCAGGAGAACACTCAACTGAAGGAGCAGCTTGGAAAACAAACAGATGGTGAACCCGCAATCGCAGAGGAAGGAGAAGAGGTGAGGCAATTTCAGCAAGTTTAATAATCTAATGTAGTCTAATCTCACCTTATGAGGATTTAATTTCTGTGTTCGCAGCCAAGCAGTCTAGTCAAAGCTCTGAATGAAGAGAACCGAGCCTTGGCTGCCAGAATCCAGGAGCTTGTGGCCCACAGTGAGCTTGATGATGAAGTGCGGAGACGAGATGAGTCCCAGATGAAGGAGCGTGTATCCACCCTGGAGGAAGAGCGAGTCAGGCTGGAGCTGGAGGTCCAAGAACAAGCCTGTTTGATCACAGAGCTCACTAAGAAGACTGAAGATGACCTCAATAGCATCATGGAGTTGCAGCAGAAGCTACACCAGTGTGAGAAACGTGTGCAGGAGACAGCAGGAATTCGAGAGTTGTGCAGGTCCCCCTGTCCGAGTGCTTTACCGCCGACAAACATCGATGATGTCATTGATATTCTGGTGGAGAGTGTGATTAACCTGGATGAGGAACCACAGGAATCAAGTCCCAAATCTTCTCCCCACTCAAATGTTCAAGCGCTAAGTGAAGGAGCAGACCAGCTCACCAAGTCGATCCAGCATCTCAGAGAAGAAGAACAGGAGTTGCTCAGCAATATTAGATCTCTGAGGGAGCAGCAGAGGGAAGTCACACTGTCGGTTCAAGCGCTGGCAGAAGAGAAGCGACAGCTAACGCGTCAGGTTTGGGGACTGAAAGAGGAAAAAGATGACGTCAGTAAAGCTCTGTCTGGTCTTCAACAAGAGAAGGAGCATCTCAAGCGTGCAGTGTGTGGACTTAAGGAGCAGCTCAGAAGGTGCACGTCCGAGCTCGAGATGGAAAGAGAGAAAGTGTTGAGCAGCAAATCTGATGAGATTGACTTTATTCAAACTCTGCAGGCAGAGAAGGAGCAGCTCAGTCAAACTGTGCTCAGTTTGAAACAGGAAAAAGATGAGCTTATGGCTGCCATTCAAGGCCTGAAAGAAGAACGGCAGCAATTTATTGTCGGCGCAGAAGGTCATGACAGTCTGCTGAAGTCTCTCAGCAGCTTGAAAGATGAGAGAAAGGAACTTGAAGATTCAATCAGCTGCTTAAGAGAAGAGGAAAGACGAGTCAAGGATGCGGTTGAGGATTTAAAAGAGCAAAGGAGGAAGCAAAATGTAAAGCAGAAGAAATCTCCGCTGTTGACTGCCGACTGTCAGCGTGCTGAACTGCTGAGGGAGCTAGAGGATGCTACACTGCGAGGTCTCTGCAAGGAAGAGGTGAAGACTTTCATTTCAAATATCTTTGGAGTATTTTTAGCATCCATTACAGTGTTATTACTCCTGTGTTTGATGACAGGCTCGCAGCAGTTCAGCAGGAGAGAGAGAAGCTCTGAGTGCAGAGCTGAAGAAGTCCCAGAAGGAACTCGACACCAAACACCAAGAGGTCAGTTCACGTACTTTGCCATCTGGAGAATTGATTGGTTATCAGTGCGCCTGCCTCAGATGAAGACACTACATGGTGAGGTGCAGCGTTTGATGGTGCAGAGAGTCGAGGCAGAGCGAGCAGCAGGTGAGAACCTGAAGAGAGTCGCCGTTTTAAGCTGCCAGGTGGAAGACATTAGGATTGAAAATGACTCTCTTGCAGCTCAGGTATGTAATCATACATTTGTTTGTTTATTTATTTACGCTGTGGCATTGATTGTTGCAGTGCATGTTGGGACCTGTACTGTGAGTGGTAAAAGCACTTTATCTCAGCAGGCCATTAGTAATAGACGTAATAGATTTCATGCATTTGACTTGTCTGTCCTGTAAAATATGGCTAGCAGCCCTCAAACTCAAACAGAGTTATTCAATAGAACAAGAGTCACCAATCAAAAGCAGATCCATCCAACTGTTCCATTTCTGTGGCGGTTGTCTTGCTCATACTGCTGTTGATGCCTGTAGTTTGGGTGTTTGTCTAGCCAAAGCAAAGGGTGTCATGTTCTGTCAAGCTCAATCCATAAAGGAACTGTGAGGAGCAAACTTTTTTTGCAAGTCTTTGTTCTGTCGTTTCCAGGTGAAGGAGTTGCGACTGAAAGTATCCAAGCTACAGGGAGAAAAGGCAGATGTTTTGACACTACAGGCACAGGTTGAAGAGAAATACAACATCACTGCGGCTCAGCTCAAAGCCAAGGTACCTTTCATTCTGATTTGTTGTTTACAACAATGACATTTGGTTTGGCAATTCTACAGTCGAAAAATGGATTTAAAAAAAACTAATGCATTGACAAATCCTCTCGGTGAAAGTGTGTTTTAAGTAGTAGTGTCTGTGAACTCCTTAGTCTGGTGCTTTGGACCAACTCAACTCTGAGTACATGGCTCTGAAGAGTCGAGGCAACCAGGACGATGTGACCGTTGAGCTTGTCTCTCTTAGATCACAGCACGACAGCATCAGGGCAAAGGTGGGTAGCTCATACTTCAGGCTGTGTCTGGTCATGGTGATATCATACTCAAGTGTAAAATCGTATTTTCACATTGATTTAGTCGAGTCACTAATTTTGAAACCTGATGTGTTTTTCAGTATGATTCTCTTCTGAGATCAAAGAGTCCCTCTGATCTGGATCTTGTTCCATTAAAGGTGAACAACTAAACCTCTCTTTCTTTTCCCAGAATTCATTGTGATTGTTAGTGTTTTGTTTTGGACCTTTGCAGGCCAAGCTGTCCTGTCTGGTGTCCAAATGTCAAGAGAGGAACAGCGTGTTGGTGCAACTGGTCAAAGCCATGCGTAAACACGGCTGCTTGGAAGCCTCACTCTCCAAGCAAGTGGACAGGTTGCTGAGTGACGCGGTGCTGGATGACTATTCAAAAACATTAATCCCAGGAGGCCATCAGAAAACCCAGAGCCCCTGTGGCAGGGCGACACCAGGACCAACAAGCGTCAACAGGTGTCAGGAATACACTGGTGAGGTCACCACTGATCACCTGACGCCTGTTCTCCAGCACGGTGCAACAGATATGCCAAGCACGCCAGGAGCTGCTGCTCAAGCTAACAACAGCGATGTCAAATCTGTCCTCACCACGACACGGAAGGACAAGGCCAACCACCCTGTGCCATGCTTGTACAGCAACACCAGCAACAAGGTCCAACCATCGCCCGACCAAACTGCAGAGCAGGGATCGAGTGCCAAAAAGGTGAGATGGAAGCAACCTGTTATACCTGAAGGATTCAAACTCTAGTCAAGACAATTAAAAAAATCAAATGAGAAAGGGAGGTTTTGTTTTAAGCAGGTCAAGTAGCTGGGGCAAGATATTGACCACGCATGGCCTCAAGTTAAATCATCTTAATAAGGTCAGGAGGTTGAACATTGGAGCCACATAGATCAATTTGTACTTCTGATCGATCATCCATTATATTTACTCAGAGGGTCGCTCAGTGTCAGAGGTTAGATCACAAATAACCTTTTTTCCACCGTCATCCTGCCGCAACTTAAATCCCTGCCATTTCTGATGTGTCTCTTGGAAGCGAATCTGATGAAAGCCATGCTGTGAAAGACCTTATTGTAGTATATTTTTTCTTTTATTACTTAGTTAGGATGTGGACAGGGGACCTAACTAACTGGTTTATTGAGTTCTGGAACTGCTTGTTAAGGCTGGCCATCAATAACCGGCCTTTCGTTTTATATAGTTATACTGTGGGTGGGATGTGTGTGTGCATGACATACCTAGTATAAAATAAAAAGACTTCTAAATTGTGTAATAATTATAGTTTGAATGCAAAAAATCGTACACAATATGAGTGAAAAACCAACTGTTCTGTTTTCCACCACTCAGGTGCCTTCGTCTCCCAACAAACCAGACAAGTATCGTCTGGTTCAGAAGGCAGAGTCCACACCAGATCTGTCCCGCCTGACCTCAGCCAGTTCTTCGCCTCTCGCTGAGCAGTGTCACGACAGCAGCAGCAGGAGGAGGCTGAGCAGCCCGGAGAAAATCATCAACCTGCACCAGCAACTGCAGCAGACTCTGTTGAGCAGCTTTCAGGTGGGAAGGTTGAGCATTGAAATATGTCGATGTTAATCAGGAATTATTCAAATTCCTCTTGCAAATCATGTGGGAGATGTTCTTAAAGCATTGAGGAGACGTTAAACCAGTGTAAGAATAAAGTACGATAAATAAAAATAAATAATAAAATAAAATCAAGACAAGACAGAGAGATAATTTGCTGTTGAGCCTTATGGCTAATGGAGACAAAACTCTCTTAGGTGTACGTCACATGGGTCTCCACACGAGGGCAGAAGAGCACTTCTGACAGTCCGTTCAAGAAGGCACATCAAAAACAAGTTGTGTTTTTAGCAGCCGCTAAAGCCATTGTTTTTAATCCCCAGGCTCCACGAGGATTTGGATGGGAAGAGCAGTGGGACAAAAGTCAGTCTTGTGTGTCCAACAGAGACAGTAAAAGCCTTCCTCCCTCATTACGTGGCAGTTCAGTAACCATGGCAACAGAGGAGCCTCCATCAGCGAAAAGTCCCTCACTTTTTAAAGCGGTGACCTCCAGATCTGCGAACTTGCCTTTTGGCCCAAACATGCTGACGAACCAAAGCCTGAGAGCCGTGAAGTCGTCTTGCATTTTTGGCTCTGCAACGTCGGTCAACGCAAACTCCACGTCGCGCAACAGCACCAAGATCACATCTGTAAAGCCCAAGGTGACAACTTTGAGGATCCCGGACAAGAACGATAGTCGGCTAACAGAACCATCATCTTCTGATCCGAAGACAAGACCCCAGAATTCTCCGTCTTTGGACTTCCCTCCCAAAACACCTGCCTCTGGCACTGCCGCCACAAGTCTCCCACTCGCCAGCGACGGTGCCTTTAAAAGCACGACTTCCTTGTTGGATGATGCTGCATCTTCCAGTCTCTCCAGACCCACTTCCTGTACCCGGTCTGAGCACAGCTCGCCTGAGAGGACCTATTCTAGAGGCTCCCCAGTTCCACCTCCAGAGAAGATGAAACAGCCAAGACCAAATCCAGGTAACAAGGTTTAGACCCTGCTGACTGTGGAGTCAGGAGTGTGTGAAGAAAATGATTTCAAATTGCCATCTATTTCCCATGTTTGGCAGAAGCTCCATCAGAGGTGTGCTCAGTGAAGGTCATCAGAAGAGTGGGTCAGTGCAGCCTCATGATTGGCTGGGAGAGACCCCCCCTGGACGAGCTGGGCTGCAGTAATGGCACTTTCGTCTATGGATACAGGGTAGGACGGGGAGCGCCACACAACACCCATCACAGTCTTGTCAAGTCCCTGCGTTGGTGTTTCAGGTGTTTGTTGACGGGAGCTTCCACAAGTCGGTCCTGAGCTCGGCCTGCACCAAGGTACCACTCTCTTCTCTCTGCTCCCGAGGGTTGCATAAACATTCATGTTTATAACCTGTGGTGACAGTGTGTTCTGGAGAACGTCGACGCGAGCGTCCCAGTCAACATCAGTGTCCAAACACTGGGAGCGAACGGCTTGTGTTCTAACAGAGTGCAGGTTGCGTTTGAGTCTGCAGGCAGCGCAGAGCACTGAGGCATCACAACCTGTGAGTACAACGGCATTCAAGTTATTCATATCTCACATGAAGGTGCCAGTGGAACAAAATATATACTTCATCTGCACTGAGGGTTTGATGCAATCTCGTAGTTGTCATGTCAAAGAATGCCAACAAGCAGAAGTCAAATAAGTCTGCTGTGTTTTTGTGACTTGTGTGAATTGAGACTCAACAGGGGAGAAAAAATATATAGGTAATCCAAGGCAGAATTGGAAAAGAAACGAGTATCTTAACAAGTAGTTGAGTTGGCAAACATGGTGGCACATCCCATTGTCGTGTTGTACATATTAGTTAAGAAGGAAAAGAACCACGTTAAATGTCACATTTGGGTCGCGATGGACTCACTCAAAGCTTCAGCCATTTCTCCTCTTAAAGTGGATCAGAAAATGATGATGTCATGACTAGTCGACATAAGAAGCCAAACGCCAAAAATATTTGAAGATAATCTGTCTTCCATTTTGTTTATTGTTTGTCCTCCATTGTAGTATGCACATTAAGTACGCAGCAACAGTAAGATATGAGAGACTTACACTCATTTATATTCTTCATAAAAACAAGAACGTTGAACTCTCCCCAATGGTCACCTGACAAACCCAGAAGGAAAAGAAAACACGTCATAAATAGAGTCTAAAGAGGGAATAAGACGTGTCCTGTTCTGCTCCCTGTGTCTGTGTCCTCCAGGGCGTTGAAGAGCTCCGGTAGCTGCAACCATCTGTAACCTCAGCCAAGGCCAAGTGAAACGTTTACAGTCACACTGCCTGTCCCTCCGCACCACGTGAGCGTGAGGTCATCGAATTCCAAATGAACGGCGGGTGTTCTTACCTTTGACTTGCCACCGAATCTCAGTGACGAGAAAAGCTGAAACATTTAACAAGTGGATACCTGAGTAAGACTGTGGAGACTTTCGGACGCACAACCTCACACAACTCTTTGGACATCAAATAAATGCCTTCTCTTTTCGCGACGCTTTCAGTTGTTGACTGTTTTTTTTTTTTTAACCGCATTGTTTTACACTACAAGCCAAATATGAGAAGAGATTTACCCCAAAGACTGACTTCTGCTCCTCGTAGGTTTGTACAAAAAACTCCAAACACTGTTTAAGTTTGAGGATTTTGCACACAATCATTTAAATATATATATTAAAAAGGAGAAATTATCACCAATATTTTTATGTCGAGAAAAATATAGATATGGTTCACAATACTTCTGAATGATTTAACTTGCGTTCAATAGATGTTGAGCACTTGTTTGATACACCTCATATATACATTTGTTATGGTTGTGAAGTCATAAATGTGTGGAAAGTATTTTTCTAACAGCAACAAAAGTTTTCTCACTGATGTCACTTGACTGTACCAAAATAAATGTTGATATATTTACACTCTGATGGAATCCTTTGTCATCACAGTACTCCTCAAATATATATATATATATATATATATATATATATATATATATATTTTTTTTTATCGTCTCCTTATTTTCCACATTTTCTTTAGTTCTGTTTCCATATTTGAAGTTTCCTGGTTTACATGTTAAAAAAATTGCACAAATGTATTTGTATCTGTTGTTTGGACCAGAGACAGTCACGTGGCCTTAGATTTATTAATTATTGCTGCAGTGCGGTTAGTCTCGATTTAAGATGTTATATCCACACAAGGGCTTCCAAGTTTCCAGAAAAGGCCTATGGTTTTTGTGTCTCATTCTTCGACCCAGTTCCCTTCCCACCTGTTGTGTATCCCTGCAACTTGCAAGTTTGTACCTGTACCTCACACTCTCCTGCCAAAATAGTTCTCAAGCTGCACATGACTGACTGTGGAATGATAAACTAGACAACAACTTGCAGATATTATTGATCAATGATATCCAAGACCAAATGCAGAGCCTTGTTGAACTCCACTCTGACGTTTCTGTTCTGGTTTGGCTCTCACTACTGCTAATGTTGTCGGAGTATATTTCCAGTTGTGCACTGTTCCACTTGCAGCAGCAGCTTTGAAACACCACAAACTGGTGAATGCCACCTGTGAGTCCTAAACAAAGGGTTTTCTCGATGAGTTTCTCGTAGACGTGGAGCATCATGCTCTCGGGTGTTTAGTCATTTTTAAAACTCTTGACATGTAGATCTGTCAAAGTTTCCCGTGTTACTGATATGTTAATAATTTGGTATGTTAGTGTTGCAGACATTTACAGCTAACTGCCGACACTGGGTTTATCTTTGAAACGTTGTGATAATTTGGAATTCATATAGTATATCTTCTCGTAAATTTAAATGCGTTTCTGATGGCAGGAACCCTTTGCTTGTGTGGAAGTTTATCCTGTATTTAATAATGGATTTGTTTTGAACACCTACTAGGTAACACTAGAAGTCGGCCATTATTGAAACAAAAACCCGAGTCATCATCTTGTACAATGATGAGTGTGTAACCCAGTCACATGCTGTGACAGCTACTTTCATCGCAGATTTACGGCCGTGAGTGTTACTGATGTACATACAAAGAGGTCCTCAGGTAGCATGAAAACATTTCGGTGTCCTCTTGCTTTTCAGTGAAACCAAACACCGACGAGTTGAAGGCATTAAAAGCAGCATCGGCAGCCAAACAGCCCGTGATAGTCAGTTGCTGCGGTCTCCCCGGGGCGGAGGATCACCTGAAGGCAGCAGAAAATGTGAGGAGGGAGAGAGCTGTGATTGTGGAGGAGCGCTTTCAGATGCAAGAAAAATTCAACTGTTTAGATCAAATTAATAATCGTTCATTAATGTTTTATGACAAATGTGTTTGTGTTTTAGCTACGTAACCATTTGTTTATGTCTTGAAAAATATTTTGCCCTTTAAAATCTTCATCTGTTTCCCTTTGGTTGACTTCCTGTTGCAGCCACTATTTTACCTGAATGGGCACAGAGCTATTTCAGTCTAAATGTGTATTTCATATTTGTGTATTTTTAGGTTGTAAGCTGCCTGAATGCAGTGCATGATGCAGGCCTGTTAAGGGGGAAGCCCTGAGTTGCATTGCAATGAGCAGGCTTAACTCAATGAGGATCACACGCTCTGTAACTTCAGTATGGTCTTTCTTGACTGCTCCTTTTGGTGGGCTCAATAATGCTACCACCTGTGGGGTCACCACTGTTGTCCACAGAATACGTAACCCCAGGCTTTGAGCCCCTCCAGGAGTGGACATACCGTCCGCTTCCTACTATCGCAGAATGTGGCAAAATCGAGGGATGAGAGTCGTCCAGGACATAACTCACGCACACACTACACCAGCATTTTCTTTACCTCACCCTAACTCGGACTTTAGCAAAAAGAAGTTTATTCAAGTGTACTATGACTTATTTTACACTAAAACTGAGGATGCATACTTGAAGTACACATTTACTACATTTGAAAACGTAGCACACTCAAGTATACTTATACCCAAGCGTACTTAATACAGTTAACTTTAAGTATACTACTTTTTTAAAGTATATTATAGAGGCCATCCAGAAGCAAACTGTGCCAAGGATCATGGGAGTGAATGACTGGGGGCAGAAAACACACATTTGTTGTTATTGTAAAATCTGTTTTGTTCTCATTTGTTGTCAACCACGGGTGGCATGAATTGTACTTTTTACTCATTATTTGCTCATGTACGAGGGCGATATGCACGTAGCCGGCTGGGCCCACAGATGGTGAATGTGGACTCCTTGGGGTGGTGTAAATGATTTACAGAGATTTTGACTATTGTAAGAGTGACTGTAAAACATGCTTCAGTCATTTAAAACGTACAAAACCCAAAACCAGTGGAGTTGGGACATTGTGTAAATCGTAAATAAACAGAGAACACAATGATTTGCAAATCCGTTTCAACTTTTATTCAGTTGAATACACTGCAAAGACAAGATACCTAACGTTTGAACTGGTAAACTTTGTTATTTTGTGCAAATACTAGCTCATTTGGAATTTGATGCCTGCAACATGTTTAAAAAAAGCTGGCACAAGTGGCAAAAAAGGCTTGGAAAGTTGCGGAATGCTCATTAAACACTTATTTGGAACATCCCACAGGTGAACAGGCTGATTGGGAACAGGTGGGTGCCATGGTTGGGTATAACAGCAGCTTCCCTGAAGCGCTCAGTCATTCAGAAACTAGGTTGGGCTGAGGGTCACCACTTTGTGAACAAATGTGGGCGCAAATTGTCGAACAGTTTAAGAACAACATTTCTCATCGAGCTATTGCAAGGAATTTAGGGATTTCATCATCAGCAGCCCATAATACCATCAAAAGGTTCAGAGAATCTGGGGAAATTACTGCGCGTAAGCGACAAGGCTGAAAAACAACATTGAATGCCTGTGACCTTCGATCCCTCAGGCGGTACTGCATCAAAAACCGGCGTCACTGTGTCACCACATGGGCTCAGGAGCACTTCAGAGAACCACCGTCAGTAACTACAGTCCGTCGCTACATCTGTAAGTGCAAGTTAAAACTCTACTATGCAAAGCGAAAGCCATTTATCAACAACACCCAGAAGCGCCGCCGGCTTTGCTGGGCCTGAGCTCATCTAAAATGGACTGACGCAAAGTGGAAAAGTGTTCTGTGGTCTGACGAGTCAACATTTCGAATTGTGTTTGGAAAATGGGTTTGGGTTTTGTAGATGAGAAGTACATGCCTGGTACAGTATAGTACAGTACAAGTATACTAATACCTGAATGCATACTTTAGTGAGCTAAAAATGTTCCAATTTTGTCCGAAGAAGTATAAGACTACGATACTTTTTAGTAAACTACTAGTGTATGGTTTGGAGTACACTTGAAAGTGTAGTTTTATAAACTTAAAAGGTTCCAATTTAGTATGAAGAAGTATTAAATGATGAATTCTTAATTGTATTAGTATACTTTTAGTAAACTTGAAGTATGTGCTCAGTAGTACACTTGCTGTACATATACTTGATAAAATGAACTACAAGTATACAACTTTTTGTGAAGGATCTGAAAGAGGAAGCTAACACGTTTGTATACATGGCTGCAAAAGGCTGGTGAGACTCTTTGACGTCTCCTCTGACAATCCTTCTCAGAGTCAGAGTGCAGCGGAGTGAAGCTCTGGAGGACACCACACAAGGGCTGAGGCAATGTTTACTCCGTAATCATCCTCTGGTATCACCAGGCAACGGATTTTGATGAGCTGTCACATGCGTCCGTATCTAAATCAGCTGAAAGAAACTCATCCGGGCCCCCAGGACTCTCATTACTCTCTCCGAGGAGACTGGTCTTCATTATTAACACCGGCTCCAACATACATGGCACACATGCCTGAGCTGTGTGTGCCGCCTTGTTTACATGAGTTAATGACCTGTGTGTTAATTAAATTTCAGAGCGGGAAGATATTAAGACTCCTGACGCGTCACATGGGGGCGCAGGTAAAGGCTGGTCACCATGATGGATGACCTACCTGCGTCTGACGCCGCTGCGGGAGGGTATCGCCTTCTCATGTAGCGGCGTGCAGTTTTGGGCAACACATCAGCTGAGTGTGTGGAGAGGTGTCTCCTGAAAGAGGAGAGCGGGTTTTAATTTCACCCAGAGGGGGATGCTGTCACCAGAACTGACACTGACGGCGGTGGTTTTGCTTGGAATCAGACCTCCGGGGTTTGCATTTGTTTGTGCGCCGCTGGGAGCTGGTCGATAACAGTGTCTTCTCTGAGGGGACGGTGCTTGGCTTTGTTGTCAGACGTGGTGAAATGATCCCTGCTGAGTTTTTATGGCGGCCCATGTGTCTTCCTGCTTTCACAAGAATAAGCCTTCTCTTTAGTCCCACCATCTCTTCAGCTGCTGTCGTGGCTTTATCAGTCCATCTCAGAGACTGTTATATTTAGAGCGGCGCTATCACGGCTCACAGCCGCCTCCCCCCCCCGCCCTCCCTCAGATTCAATTCCGACAGATCTACTGCGTTTAAACCAATTGCTCTTTTTTATCTGGCTGGTTTCTCCACCAGCTATCGCCTCTGCAGCTTCCCTTCCCGCTGCCTCTCGCATTTATTCTCCACTTCAGCTCTGCCTTCAACTTTTATCTTCCTGAACATTTGTCATACACTGAACCACATTACCCCCGCCACCTCTTCCCACTGTGCTGCTCAGAGATAAAATCTTTGTTTACTACATCATCCCTGGTTTTACATTCCTAGATAAGTTGTTGCTCCCGAGTTAACTCAGAACTGCTTTATTACTGTGTTGCGAAGCTCTTCTCTGACCTCTGACCTCTGCTCCATCTGCCTTTCAATTTTCTCTACGTCTTCATCATACGAATCATTTTAGCTCCTCTCATCCAAGGCGGTGACACTGGAGCCTCGTCTCCATGACTAAGTCCATGTACCGACAAACGTTGAATACTGCAATTTTTATTTAGGACTAGAAAAGCAATTAAGATGCTATTACATGCTCCAATCTGGGAACTGTAATCTCATGAATCATGAACAATGGTGGCGTTAATAGAGAGGCATGTTTATGCTAATTCAGCCCCCACAGCCATTTCCTGTCTGCTCAATGGCCAAAACGGTCCTTCCTTTTCTTATTCTGCTGCCTAATTTACGCTCATTCCTGTGGAGTTTTGGATCGCAAACGGTCCTTTTTTTATGTTTTAATTTCCGCTCACACCCTGGGACAGTGGTCACCTACAGATTTGACCTTTGAGCTCAGGGTTCCTCCCTGCAGTAACCTCGACATCAAACTAGAATTAATGATGTTTAGAAAGGACAAGAAATATTGTGCCATCTTGTGCGAGTCGGTTCACATGCAAGGCTTATACAACCATAAACATTTATTCTCATGGGCTCAGAAAGATTCTGGAAACCATCTTAGTCAAGAGTGCAGGAGTATGGCGCCGTTGGGTGTTGCATTCTTCTTCTAAATGCGACCCGCCCGTACACATTTCCTCTGTCATCCTGAATAAGTCTTCCCCTTTATTCATTATCGCCAATGCTATTTTAACCCATCCTCGCTGGCTTAATATATTGACGCTAGGAAAGTGGACTTTGGCAACAAAGGCAGCCTTCTGCATTGCGTCGCAATGGGTTAAAAGGATTTAAAAAATGAAAAAAGAAAAAAAAAGAATTTAGCATGTTCATAATCCCAGGTTAGTAGGGGAAGGTATCGCCTTTCTCTCTT
This sequence comes from Synchiropus splendidus, assembly GCF_027744825.2. NCBI lineage: Eukaryota > Metazoa > Chordata > Actinopteri > Syngnathiformes > Callionymidae > Synchiropus > Synchiropus splendidus. Next base: position 3,990,937 of record NC_071344.1, read on the forward strand.
CTGACTGGCTACCTACCCAAACCATAACCGATAGTTTTGCTGAAGAATTGACAACTTTATCATTAAAACGTTTGCCTTGGCTCAGCTGCTTATCTCATCTGTTCTGGGTGAGATGACGGCTCAACCTGCTCTGAGCGGGAGATGTTCAAACAGCTGATTGGCAAAGAGCTATTTCAGCCAATGAGAAGGTGAGGAAGGCGCTACCTTCGCAAATTCTCATCCGGGCAGGGTGTGGATTGTTCATCTACAGAAGCTCTCTCCACTGAATCACATCGGAAGTGTGATGAGCCCTTGTGTAGCTCCCCCCTACCTAACTCCAACCTCCGTATTTTCTTGTTTTATATGTCAGTGCGCCTTTGTCGTGGTTATTGGACACAAAAGTCAACTTTCCCAACGTCAATATATGACTTCATGGGAGTGAGGATGTGTTGTCAATTTGTGTGAGCCTCCAGTTCATGTTGTTTTGGTCTCTCTTACTTCAGCTTTTGAATCTCTACACAACCAAAATGGCTGGACGCCAGAGTTGAAGAGGTTTCATTAAAAGTCTCCTGATTTTCAGAGCTCAGGTTTCACTGAAATAGCTGTGCAAAGCCAAAGATTATACCGAAGACACTGCCACCTAGTGGCGCCTGAAAATTAGGTCAATGTTTCATGAAACCTCAACACGTCACTACTGGACACCTTTGGCATAGAAGTATGGTTATTTTTCCTTTATGATCGTGAGAGAGCAGCTTGAGGTTTCAGCATGCAAGAAGTCATTTTACGTCTATTTAAGTGCTCAATAAATATCATTTGCCAAAACAGTAAGCAGTTACAAGTGTTACCAATTTGTAGTAAAGTAAATTCTACCATGAATTTACATGCTTAAAATACTGTACGTTAAAATCATTTTCATATACATTTTATTGAAATATTGTCATTATAAATCATAAATACTATAAGGTATTTTTAAATGTTGTATATCATAACTATGGGTAAAACATAAAAATAAGACATCAAGCTACTTTGTCACCAGTTTCCTTCTATTTTAACTTTTCAATATTTTTTCCATAAATATTCCTCTTAAAACATTGCAGAAGAGTTGAAGGTAAGCCAAAGTTAAAACAACCTAAGTGTGGTTGCGGTGTGATGTTCGATTCTTGCTGCTCAGTTGAGATTTTGTTTGGTGAAGCGACACTATTGATTTTAGACTGGTGTGTATCAAGTTTTTTTTTTTTTTTCACCTATTTTGGACGTGCAGAAAACTGCTTGCTCATATGGCACGAGCACAACACCACGCATCAGTTCTCTTAATTCAGAGCCAAGTGCTGTCACCTGCGCTGCTGTGATGGTGGAGTGTATCGCCGACCTTCTTCAGCAAGGAACAAACTGGTGATTACCGCGGCTACTGTAACGGCTCAGCAATGAGAATTTAGTGTCTTCCATTGCCGGCTCCTGATCAGTTTGGACTCCTGCAAGCTTGAATCAGCAACCTTCCCCTCCTCACCTTGGAGCGCACACATTTGCTAAGCTCATTGCTTTCCAGAATCTTTTTGACTCATAAAATTGACCTCCGGAGCGTTTATTTACTGGTATTGGTCTTCTTTGTGTCTCGCTCTAAACTCTAGATGAGCAGACTCCTGGTCTGCTTCAGTGTTTCATGGACGTCATTGTTGGCGGCCGGCACATGAGCTGCTGAGGATACTTTTGCTTGATGTGTCGTCAGTGGCATCACATGAAACATACAGCTATAAAACACTTCAAAGACGGCTGTTGGCACCTATCGCTCACACACACATACACACACTATACCAACTCTCACTCAGGCGAACACACACACCACCACAGAAAAATCCCCGTTCTGTTTAATCCAAGAAACGGTGTACTTGGAAGTAAACACAGTTTCCCTTGAGTGGCTACCAGCATGGGACTTTCTTTATACTGACTCCACTCAAGAGAGGGAATTATTGAAAGTGTTTGTTTGTCCTCACTGTGGTTGTTATAAAGAGCTCTGTTTTTAGACATTTTAGCTGCTTTTATTGTCCATCTCCTCTAAAATATTCCTTTTTTTTGGAAGCTAACCATTGGTTTTGACTCAAAACCGGGGAAAATGACTTTACTTTCAGGTAAGAAGTGAAAATAGCGTCAAAAGTGGGTGGTTTGAAGCAAAATGTTTGGGTTCATATTTGCCAGTCCTTTTTCCTTTTCCTTCCTTAAATCTCTGTTTCTGGTTAGTGTCTCAGTTTGCTGGCTAATAAGCCCCATATTTAAGGGAACATTGAATTTCACATTCCAACACCAGCGCACAGCTCCTCCCCCCCTCATTCCCTTTATCATACCGTCCTCCGTTTCACTGTTTTTAATGGTTTCATCTGCATTTTTATTGTTTCATTACTTCCCCCTCCTCCATTCTCTCTGCGTCGATTCACATCTTTTTCTTCATTTCTTTCTTTAACTCCACCGTGTTTTTTGCATTGTAACATTTAGTCCGGTTTCCATATCCTGACTCCGGACTAAAAATGGTCTGAGTTATGAGATTAACTCCCAGCATGCGTCTCTAACCTGCTCCCCTGTCTTTTGTCTTACCTCCTGTCTCAGCAGCTATGTGTCTGTTTCCGATCAAGAGCCGAGCGTGTGAGCGGTCAGAACACACGCGGGGGTCTTGTAAAGGTCAACACTAAGTCAGTGGAGCGCAGCTGCATTGACTTCCTGCTGTTGGCTGCTGGTTGTTGGAAGAGTTATCGATGATTCTGGATCAGGAGCGAAGGGGTTAAATGGATTGATGATCAGATATTAGAATCAATGGCGAAGCTTGTAGTCGCTTAACCTCAGCATAAAGGCAAAGAATAGTGATTTCATATTTGTAAACCGTGTTTCATAAAGGCAGACTAGAAAGTCATTTCCTTAGGAAGTTTCAGTGACTAGCCAGAACTGTGTATGACATCATGCCTTTGTTGCCAAAAGTGAGAAACTGCTTGGCTCAGCTCAGTGCTGGAATGAACGGATGCATAGATATTTGCAAGCAGAACTTCATCAATCATGGTGAAAACCGATGCGGCTAAAAGAGCAATTATCTTTCATGCTGTCGCTTCAACATGCGCATGTGTTTCAGGGGGAAATGACTTTCCTAAAATCCCTTTCATTTTTCATTACGCCCATTATATTTTTTAGACCAAAAGGACAAGAACAGAGACACAAGCGGCTGACGGTTTGGCCTTCTTTACTTGGACTGCTGCCTCTGCAACCTGACCTCAGATCAGTGCAAGACATTGGACAGAAGAAACACTAAACAAGGCAAATAAAAAATTCAACAGTAGGTCAATCGATGAAGTAATTAATATACTTGGAGATGGCCAACGAGCCTTTACATTTCAGCTTCCACACACAGGCTTTGCATTTCAGCGCCTTCTCTTGCGATAGGCTGTGGGAGGGGTTAAAGAGGGATCGTGAATGTGTGTGTTTGCTTACAGAGGCAGCGAGCGCAGTGTTGTGGGGAGCTGTCCTTGGTCACAGTGCTGAAAGTGGATAACTGCTTCTGCCTGCAAAAAGAAGACGAGAAAAGACTTGGACCATTGCTTCGGCCATCAGCCGCCGGCTGCTGAGTGGAAGTAAGTTTTTTGGGGAACTTTTGATGTGTATTATCACTACCCCCCACTCCTTCTATGCTGCCTGTTTTTCTCTGAATAGTTTAAATGTATAAGGGAGGCTCGCAAGGGGGAGGGAAACGGAGAGAGCTCACGCTCTTTTTTTCCTTCCTTTTAAGAGTGCAGGACATTAGGCGAGCGTCAGGCGAGTGCACTCCTCTCTGCAGCCTGAAGACTTGAGTTTGTCCCGGGACCCCTGTCCATCGCCGACCCTGCTTCCAAGGGTGGGGATCATCGCCAGTATGCCGGGGTGCATGAAGCAATGTAAGCAGGGGCTGGTGAAGTTTGCCCTGTCCCTCCACAGACTTGTCACCGGCAAGCTGAATAAAGGTAAAGTGACCTGTCTTATTTTCACGTGAAAGTTTCTGTCCTGATATCAGACGGTTCATAAGTATGACAAAGCAGTGGCGAGGTTCCTCCTTAGCTTGTAAAAAGAGGTTTTATGACTCCCTCCTTAAGAGCCTTGTCGGCAGTTGACCTCCTTCTGTTCAGAGTGTTCTCCAGAGAGGAGGGAAGGAGACTCAGATGAAAGGAGTAAACGAATTATAGGAGAGAGATAAAGTTGATATAGAGCCAACTCTGCGATAGTGATGAATGTGAGTAATAAAATGTGTCTGTGTGGCGACTGGGGAACAGAGATCTGCTGCACAGTGGAAATGGGGAGTTTTCACCGCCGTGATTCATTAGTTGTTGTGGTTTATGCCTCTGTGTGTGTGTGTGTGTGCTCTTGCGGGGACGCCAATAAGCCAGGGTCTGCTGTGTGTGTGTGTAACTGTAGTGTTTTTAATCTCATTGTGTAGCTTTTATTATGGAAGCAGGAAGGCAGCGCAGGCAATTACACACAAATCTTCAGAAACTGCACGCAGCCACCAGCTGCCTTCAGGCACCCACCCTCATGCAGACACACTCACACTGACTGTATATGAGGCTCTGACATTTTGTCTCCAGGGAGCGAAAACATCAAAGATATGATTCGAACATGAATGAATGGCGACATGATCTAACATACCCACACATGCAATTTAGGCTATTGGACTGGCCCTCAGGTCTCTGCTTCGCTCTGGCTCGGCCACACAAAACAGGAGGGTGCAGAGGTTACGTTACGTAAGCTCCTTCCTTAGAAAGGATCAAGAAGCCACAGCAGGAAATATGAAAAAGCCACTGAGCACTTCCTTTCTGCTGTATATATACAAACCATATTTTAATGTCTGGAAGATCTGCTCCTCACCAGGGAGATTGTTTGACCCTTCCTTTAATGTATTCTTTCTTAGAATATTGTGTGCGATAATGAAGCAGTATCCTTTTTGATGTTTTATTATCAGGACTGAAGGAGCTTGGGCTTGGGATCTGGAGGATCGTGAGCTGCAGTGCTCAGCTTCTATTAATATGTTTGTTCATTTATAGTCATTTGGAATGAGGGAGAATAAATTGATCAGATTAGTCACACCAGTAATTCCTCCAAAATGTAATTTATGCATTGAACGCAATATTAATTTTAGCGTAAGACAAAGCTTTTTATATTTGTTGCTCTGGTGCAACTTCCAAGATTCTCAAGACAGAAACCATGTGCAGCATAGTACCAGGTGTTTATAGGCTATTGCTAATGCCTGAACTGCTGCTAGCTAGATCAACTCACCTTCACCTTCACCTTCTTCTGCCGCTTATCCGGGGTCGGGTTGCAGAGGCAGCATTCGGAGCAGGGAAGCCCAAACTTCCCGATCCGCACAAACCTCCTCCAGCTCTTCCCAGGGGATCCCGAGGCGTTCCCAGGCCAGACCGGAGACATCATCTCTCCAGCGAGTCCTGGGTCTTCCCCGGGGTCTCCTCCTGGTAGGACGTGCCCGGAACACCTCCCCAGAGAGGCGTCCAGGGGGCATCCGGATCAGATGCCCGAGCCACCTCAGCTGGTTCCTCTCAATGTGGAGGACCTCAACTCAATGGTTCCATAATCCATGAATTCGTTGGTGTTTTTCATCAATCAATCCCACTTTCCCATGAGATACTGTGCGTTTTTATCCATTCTGAGTAGTAAATAATGAAATAGAATGCTATTTTTTTTATATGATTTAATTCATTTTTGTTGCAGGGAAGTTTCTGCATTAGTCTTCTCTTTTACACACTTGTCTGATCATACTGAACCATTTAGAGCATCGCCATAGTTCACTTTGTTATCAAGGGCACTTTTGTGGAGTTGATTTTGCTGACTGTGCCAGTTTAGTGTTGTCAGATTTGATTCAACTCTCAAATCTTCTTTTGAAACCCCACACTGCACTACTCCATTTAAAATGTATTCTTGAATTGAGTCTCGTGCATGTGCTGCGTGTGCATTTGTTTGTGTCTTTAACATTCAAATCATTTAATATTCTGAAGGTGTAAGAAAAAAATAAAATAAAATAAAACACTAATGATAAAAATAATGTCGCCATATGCTGACATCTGCTGGTGAAATCTGGAACTGCTGTTTAGCGGTCCCGTATTCTCTTGTGATCGTCGTTTTTTACTACACAACGAAGAGAACGAAAAAATTCAGTTCACGGTAGTAGCATGGAATTAGAAGTGCGAGGTCAGTTCGTGTCGTATTCTCTAAAGGAAGAACGTATCCCTCAACATAAATACGAATGAATGGGCAGCGAGGTGTTGCTTCATGTTAAAAACCACGAATAATAAGGCCATAATTTACTTGATTCTCAGTAATGTTGAACAATCATTGTTTTCTTTTTTTTTCTTTAATATAGAAATCATCTAAAAAATAAATAAATAAATGCATTTCCTATTCTCACCAGGAGAGGGCGCCAACGTCTTCGTTTTCCCGCAATACCCCGGTTTACGGAATTAGTCATGAAATAATATTATCATGAAGATGGTTATTGCCCAACTGAGGTTCTTCATATCGGGTTCGGAATTGCTCTGTTGTCTTTGGTTTCTTTGGAAGCCCACAGAAGGGGAGCAGACAGAGAGAGACTCACAACTGAGGTGTTTCCTCATCACCGCCACATGAAATATTCAATACCTGCCTTTTTCATCAGCTCTCCGGTGCAGGTTCCCTCCTTTGAGAGAAGGGACTTGCCTGCTGTTTTTGCAAAGAGGCCGAGGGTGGACAGCGAAGAAACAGAATGCAGAGACAAGGATTGAGTGTATACTTGTGTATATATTTGTACACAATCGAACTCCCTTGTTGTTTATTTTCCTTTAAACATGCACCATCAAAGTGCCACATCAATTTTAATGCGCTTTTGTGGCGTCTAATTCTGATTATAATGCATAATAATTCAGATGGAAAATGCTCCCCGGGGGAAGAGATGTCACTGTAATCAATCCTGGAGCTGCACACGATTATCACCTCCATCACCGCTGCAGAAGAGACACACCGAAGAAGTCGATGGGGTTGTTTGTATGCAGATCACGTGAAATATGGAAGGATGCAGCAGTTGCACGTGGAAATGAATCTTCACATTGTAAGCTCTGCTCTTTGAAAGAAACAACCTCCTGCTGTGCCTCCATGAAAAGGAGGACAGCCTGCTCCATATCACCTACAAGGTGATGCCGTGTGTGAAACATATGAGGTTCAAGCAACAAGTCAATATTTAAATCAGGCTGACAATAAAGAGGCGAGCAGGTGAGAGTCTTCTTCCAGTGACACGCTGCATCATATTACTCATTAGTTTTGTTCAGTTTATCGCATTAAAATCAATTTCAGAACTACGCTGAAGTATTTGACCTCAACACTGAGGAATGGATTTTGGAGATTTCATGCGACGTCCAAAAAAAAAAAGTAGGGTTTCATTCGAGCATCCTGGAACCAGATAAGCCGATGAAGATGAAAGAGACAGCGGTGTCAGAAGGAGTGTGTCATGTTGAGTGGAAATAGGATTCCAGCAAATCGGGACATTACTATGTCTTGAAAGGCGACATTAAGTCGGCGCTCCGAATCTTCAGCCGTTATATGACTTGCTTTAATGTTTCCTCCATGCGCTTCATCCAGATTGTTTATCACTGGGACGTTACATCTTTAATGTCTGCTTCATATACGGACTTGATATGCGAAGATGAAGAAACATTCAGTCTCTAATTAGAATATTCAAAACCATTATGACATAAATTACATAAATACAGTGACATAAATCTGATTTATGAGGTGGGACTTAACTAGAGCTGCACTTGGTCTCTGGTTCTGTTCATCATTTTTATAGGCAGAATTTCTTGCCGGGTGCAGTGACTCAGGCTTGGTGGTGATGTTTTGCTGTTGGCTCTGTAACAGCTGAATGTGAAGCAGGTGGGCTGAGGACCAACTTCTCCAACCGACTGTAGGTTAGTGGCACTTGAAAATGTGATGTACTGTCCACGTTCTGAAGTGAACAGAGGAAGACTGAAGCAACCTCACTGGCCTGACTTGGGTTGGGAGCTCTGTCACTGGTTGGAAATGCTAGAATGAAGTGGAGACTTTATTCAGACCTGATTTTATTTTTTTTTCTCTCATTGACCTGAGCACAATTCATTGTTTACCCAGGACAACTAATGTTTACTGGGTAAAGTCTGGCATGTTAAGTTTCACTTACTTTTATACTTATACCTCCATGCCATTGGAATGTTTGTAATATTTTTATTTGTTTTTTAAGCATTTTATTTATCTCCTAACTTTACGTACCATCATAAAAAGGGTTTTCCCCTTGACTGTATTTTTTTGCGAAGTGATTAGCCTAAAAAGCAATTTAATAACAGTATTTTATGAGCCCTGAATTGCCAAAACCCGATCTGTAAGGTAGCGAGTGACGGCGTGAGACCCTCCCGGTGACCTCCCGATGAATCTTGTAGTTAAGTTTTAACAATACTGACAGTGGGAGGAAATAGGAAATAGATTATTTCTCTTTTAGAGGGTTTTCTGGACGCCGTTGCTCCTCTGTGCTGGCTCACTAACTAAGACAGAAGTTGGCTGCCAACATTTCTTCTTGCATCCCTACACAACACACGCAGAGTTCTTGTCTCAAGACTCCTCTCATCTCAGTAATAGAAGACAATTTAGCAACTGGGCGCTGACCTCTTCACTCCTGCCGCGCTTCAACAAAGTAATAGAAGCAGCGATGAGCAAATTTACTACAGCAGAGGTTTCACTTAAGTGCTGGAGAGAACAGAGCCGGAATTAATGGGCAGAAATTCTGCTGAAAAGCAGCAGACTCTTAACTCTTTCCAATTAAAATAAAACCACAAGGTTGGAGTAACTTCTGACACATCTTTCAATGGTAAAATTGAATACACTCATGCTGCCTGAGATGAATCCACTCCAGTGCTTTGTTTGTTGCTAACATTGTGACCTGTTGAAGGTCAAGTTGGAAGCGGCAGTGAACCGTATGTTCAGTATGGAACAATAAAACTCATTTTTACATCACCAGTGGACGTTTTTAAAGCTGCAGCTAGCCACTTGAAAATATCGTTTCTGGCTCCCTCTACTGACAAAAAAAGTAATTGCAAATTGTGGTTAAGAGTGGTGGGTTTCCCCGTTTGACTCCGGTGTTGTTGACAATAATCATGAGGGAATGTTGTGCCTAGCTGTGATTTCACATTTCAAGCCTTTTTAATTATCTTTTATGAGATACTAAAGACTCATTGGAGGGTTCAGTGCTGCGCAGTGGCAGCTTGATTTATACACCCCAGCAGCCGACTGGGTTCGAGCAGGTTTTCTTATCCAAACAATATCATGAAGTATTATTCATCATCTACTTTCTCAAACAAGGAAGTACCTCAGCACGTCACAGGGCATTTATTTGGCAGGTAATGTCTGCATGAGATGCTGGCTCAAGTGTAGTATTTATTGAAGGAAGTGAGGATGAACTGGTGCAGGGAAAGTCCCATTAAAACAGTAGGTTGGCTTCACTCTGTTTTTGGACCTTCGACGTGGCTTCGATGTTATCTCCTCTGGGTGTTACTCCTCTAGTATTTTTCACCTCCACAGTCATCTCGAATTAACATATGTCATCAACTGACAAGTGCCTTTGCACAAAGGCTCATAATTCTGCCCCTGCAAGTGTCGAATGCTGCCTTGCAAGCTGACTTCCTTGCCAGTGTTTACCATCTGTCGACACATCGATTACCATCAAGCAGCGTTGCACCGCCTGCTGTCTTGAATTTGTGCCGGGGGAAACCATGTTTGTGTCTGTGAAAGGCGATTTACAGCGGCGTTGACCAATCGCTGCGGAGTGACAGTTCAGCTCCTGCTGCCACAGTTGTCTTTCCCCATAATCCAAAATCATTCCAGGCGACAGCAGCCAATTCCTAATCTGTTATTGGTGCTCTTTTCCACAGTTTTTAATCTCCTTGGCTGCTTCGCGTTCACTTCATCCCCTCGCCCATCATTTATCTCTTTCCATCCTTCCCTAACGTCCTCCATCTGTCTTGCCCTCTCACTTCCCCACCACCATTAGTCTCACTCCATCACTGAACTATTATTGCTCCCTTGTTTCATTTCTTGCTCTTGCAACATCTTGCCATGTTCTCTCCTCTCATTCCCTTCATCTTTCCTCCACTTTGTGGTGATCACTCTGACAGTTTCTACTGAAGGCTGGACGGCAACTAACCAGCCAATTTATTATTCACACTCTGCCTTCCTGAACGGCCCGTCACCGTCCTTCACTTCAGTCCGACGCTCTCACCCTTGTCTCACCCCGTCACCACTCCACATTCTCACCACATCTCCCTTCTGTCATTCAGCAAAGCAGCGATCTCAACCAAGTGAAGGGTCTGCTGTGTAACACTTTATAAATGATGAGACAGAAGCAGGCCGACACTGATGATCCACGAAAAACGTTTGAGTTGCAGCACAGATGACAGGTAATGTGGCGGAAAAGTTCAGATATTAGCTTTGTTATGAACTTGTTGCTGCAGTGTGCTCCAGGTAAAAGCTGCTTATCACATTAACATCTTTTTTTTTTTTTTTTAAAGAGCAGAAACATGAGCGTAATCATGCTATTATTCAGCTGAGGAACTTCACTCTCTGGGATTGAATATGAATTCTCATCGGTGTAATCAAACCTTAGCTGCCTGTTAGTGGAGGAAGTGGATGTGTCATTCATATGCAATTTTAGAATCCTGGTGAGTTTGAGACATTAATATTAATAGGTTCCTTCACTTCCGTGACCCACTTAGACCCAAACTTTCTTTCGATACTAGTTGCTGCAATGACGCTGATGATCTGCCACTGTTGCTTCACCTACTCATCCTGCCTTGCTCACAGGCAATAAGAACTCTTTAGATTGGAGTACACAAATTAACTATTAATAAACTAAGTACTTGCTTATTTATGTTCAATAACTACAAATTCTGATGTTGGTTACAGTGACGTTTCTGGTGTTAGTCATAACAAGACACTAATAAGTACTTTACAGGGTAATAAGCTGCTGATGAACATACAAATAAGTCGTTTATTTATGGAACTATATGCAATAAGAATTGAAGAATTTTTTTTTGTCTTACCATGTAAAATCTCAAAAACTTCTGACTGTATTTCAATAATGGCTGCAGGAAATATTGATCCAACATGATGTAGGAAGGTTTGAAAGGAACAAACAACTTACTTTTTTTTTTTTTTTTTTTATTAACAGGGACGAACAGGTTTGTTTAAGCCGCTTTCAAGGTTTTGGTGGTTTGCGGTTTTGCTCAAACTGGAATACAGTTGTGGGCACGACGCCTCGGCATATATTGTAGTCCATATCCATTTATTCTGAACAGGCCCTTTTGAGCTGGGCTGTTACAGTTATCTATGAGTTGAAGCGTCTCCTTGACACAGTCCTTGTCAAATAGTGGGGCGATGCCAGGGAGGGGCATGTGGACATGTGACCTCGGGGAACATACTTTTTTGCTGTACTAGAATAACGTGTCATTGCACACCCACTCATGTTTTTTTTTTTTTACTTATTTCAGGCAAACTAATGCAAGTCTTTTCTGTTACAAACAATGCTAATAAAGTTATTCTTTATGGGAAGTTGATCTATATTACTTTATTTTTTATTTTCTTTAATGTTAACAAGGATCCAGTGTTATGCAGAAGTGTACTTATAACAGTGTTATAGACAAATGATACTTGGGGGGGCATTTAGTCATTAAAATAACAAATAACTTTAACCAGCTTTAACCTGCTATCACCTTTAAATTACAGACATTTTCATATTGAAGAGTGAAGCTGCTTCATTAGCATGTGAAATTTGATGACTGAAACTGGGTCCCATTTGATCTGAGTATGTGAAATTTGCTTTTTCAAGAAAACAAATCATACAATGTGTTTCCTTTAATGCAAGAAACTCTTGATAATATCGTAGTTACTTTTGGTCTGACTGTGTCAGTGAAGCATACACACAACATATAGATCTATTTACATCCCACACCACACTTCCTTCATCTAGATATCAGTTTTATCTGGTAATAATTAACAAGAAACATGCTGTTTTCCTCAACCACCCCCCCAGTTTTACTGGGCTCATTTCTCTGTCTGTCACTGATGTATGTACAAAGCTCTCCAGTGAAGGTAAAACCACCACTGCTGCAAATCAAGCTCCCTTATCTCCCAGGCTTTAATGTGTGTGCCACCGCTCCAGTCTGTATTGAACAAGCTGCCTGCTCTCTTGTACTCGTGCAAATGAATGTGCGACTCCTTTATTTTATCTATGTTTCTGAGGAAATCAATTTTCTATTCAGTCAATAGAGGCAGCAAGTGTAGGTGTACTGAGGAAGACTTCTGGTGATGACGGCCTTTGACCTCTCCTTTAGAACTCCTCTCTGTTTCCCATCTCTTTGACTTGACTCATCTAATCCTCCCACGCCCCCCAGTTCCGATGCTTTAACTCCACATTGATCACAGGTTTCCCTGACTAGCTGGTGCTGAAACAGGAGCTCCACTCCAAAAGCTTTTCTTCACCAAGTCCATGTGAGGAATTTTAATAAGATTTGAAGTCAATAGCGGCGGATGGAGCAGCCACTCTCAGCGGCGCCAGGCGACATGGGGGCAGCAAGGGGTTAAGCGTGAATGGCAGCGCAGTAAATGTGTGAGCCGGAGTGTGTTGTGGACTGTCGTCACCCGCTCCTGTGTGTTTGACGGATTCATCAGCGCAGAACATGCTTGATGCTGCGTGCCTGTGTTGAGGATGACACATGTCGGATCTACTTGTTTGCTAATGTGTAATGATTCCACAGACTCGCATCCATTGACGATAACGCTGTTAGCCTGTGCTCTGAATATAAGTGGATGCCGCTCTGTCGAGCCCTGCCTTATCTGCCTAACCTCTTGCACTCATTTATAAATCTGTTTTAGCCCCCCACTTCGCCAATATTCCTCCTTATCGCACCTCTTTCTCTCCCATCCTCATCCTTGAGCAATTAAATCATTATTTCTCTCTCTAAACGCTTCTCAGTCAGCTTTGTTCCTCTCATCTTTCTCCATGCAACAGTGTGCAATCCCTTTTTCCAAACCAGACAGACAAACGCGACTGAGACGAACAAGAGGCGAAGCAGAAAGGAAGGGGGGGGGGCAAGATACATAACGGGGCACAGTGGAATTGATGGAATGACAGTTTGGTGGTGAGGGACAGAAAAGAGAGAGAGAGAGAGAAGGGGGAGCGGAAGAAGGAGGAGGGTACGCATGGGTGGCTGAGGGGATATAAAATCGGCAGCTTCGGTGACAGCAGAGACAAAGGTAGCCTCAGAGTAAACGTGCCTCCTCCAGTTCATTCTCTCATCCACACACACACACACACATCCTCTCGGTCTCTCACTCACTCACATACACCCCGGAGCAGAAGCGGCGAGGCTGCGTGGGTGTAAGGCTGTAGAAGAAGTGATATCTATACTTCCACACCAACAGCTGGCTAATGGACTAACTTAATTACAGCACACACACACACTCGCTCTGTACACACCTTGATTGATTATAGATCCACACACTCTCACACCAACACAAAGCCGACAACAACAGTCAACATGGGTCTTGTGATGGGAACCTTCTCCATGCAGTCCAAGCAGGTCAGCTACCACAAAGGTAAATCCCTTTTTCATTCTCTTTGTTGGAATTTCCTTGTGCTGTGCAGATTTTGTCTTGCAATATTCTACTCGTGTGCTTATTTTCACTCATAAACATTCTTCATTATGTGGCTGTGTGTCGTCGTAAAGTTTTATTTGTCCGTGCCATGCAATCTCCAGGCCATCTGTCTTGTGTTTGAACTGAGGATTTGGGACCATGCAGTTGTGTTTGTGCAGCTATGCCATCCGGCATGTCTATAAAAGGTGATGGTATTTACCTCCGTCTGCGCTCCAAATCAACCTCCTGACAAGAGAAAACTCACTGGGATAAATATATATAAACGTGCCTTCATACAAGAGGATGTCTGAGTGTGTTCCTTTGTCTGTTGTTTGTGTTAGGAGAGTCACAGTCTGCGATGACCTTAAACCCGAAAGCCGGGCCACAGATAAATGAGAAAGGACGAGCAGACAGAACCGCTGCAACTCAGAGCAGTGTTTTTTGTTTTCGCGACAATGTGTAATTTTAGCTGCAGGATCTCATGCCAAGGAGGGGCTGAATGTGTTTGGCTGACGTGCATCAATCAACAAGAGTCCAAAACTGCTCTTCTTTTTAGATGGGAAAACATTGAGGTGTGAAGGAGAACGGTGGGATTTGAGCAGCAGTGACATGTGTGAGTGTGAAGCAGTGCAAACCTTTTATTTTTTTTCAGGAAAATCTACAGATGAGGTTGGCCGTGAACTCACACTATTAATAAGAGGTAACTTGCCATTTACATAACATAAAAAATCCATCAGCTTGATAGACAATAAAATGAAGAGCCAACAAAATGAGTGAAAAATAGCAAGGTAATGTTTGAGGAGGCACCTTCAGATACATGCAAGTGTGTCCACAAACCTCTTCAAAACACTGTCTCCAGTAACCGTATTGAGATCCGATGTCAATAGGGTCAAGCTCCTTTGTGCGACACGAAGATGTAACAGCTTCCTTCTTTCTGCCTTCAGTAAATTGGTGGAAATGATGTGGAAATGTGTGCTTGCTGTTGCAGATCATAACAGCTCTCCACAGAAGCAATTGAATTTCCCTCCCTGTTTAACTTCTGCTTCAGGTCTAGAATCAGAAGAGGAGCAATAAAAGAGGTGGTGATCTCTTTTCACCCCATTTTTCTGGATCATTTTTCATTTCTTCCCCGGGACTATCGTCGTCTACTGGGGGTTATGACCTTACGAAAGTGCTGGATGCCGCAGAAGTGACCTGTCTTTAACCTGGTGGGTGCTGCCTTCGTGTCAGCTCATGCTTCTCCACAAAGAAGAGAACCATTTGAATGATCAGGAACCGTCACTCCTAACCCTAAAGATTCTCTTGTGGCACAGGATTATTTTAAATACATTCATCTGATGTTCATTTACATCTCAAAGTCTGAAAACTGGGAGTAGATAATAGAAACACTGGCCCAAATGAGGGACTGTTTGGGACTGTGCTGTCTGCCGGTGTTTAGTCGGAAAACATAACAATGCTTACAAAGCATATATGAAGAAGGGAAGTGCTTGGGACCTACTTAGTGTAGAGAGGCGCCCGGAGCGAGGGCAGCCTCTAAATAGCTGGGCGTTTGAAGAGTGTGTTTGTGTGTGCGAAACAAAGGATGGATGAATCATGGCGAGGAAAAGAAAAAAGTTGGGAAAGTTGGCGAGAATGTTCCACATACGGCTGCTCTGTGAGAGTCACTGGAAGTGTGTGCGCGCGCGTGTGTTTCACCATCTGCTGCTGCGTTAGAGAAAGTAGCCCACTGCAAGCAGAGGGTGATCCATCCTTAATCCAACCCAGCACTGGCTGAGCTCAGCCCCAAGTTAACTCTGCAACTTTTGTGTCAACAGCAGAGCAAGATTTCATTTTTTCTTGTTAGGCATCTTAAGTCGTGGAACGAATGTTTCCTGGAGAAGATAAAACTACTTTTGTTTAGTACGTTTCAAGATCATTACCGGCACAATTTCCCTTCAGCATCAACTTTTGCTCCATTTTTCTCCGGTGTCGCACAATGTGTCATCTCAGAGTGACCCAAGGTGAAATGTTCATCCATGTTTCTTTTATCTGCTTGAGGCAAATAAAGTGCTCTGGTGTCAGTCTGCACAAATAGCTCTGCTTGTGTGAAATCTTTCCCTGGCGGGTTTGTTATTGACAAGCAAACCTGCACCTTGCTGACACATCCGTCTTCCAAGACTTTCGCTTCATTTGTTTTGCCAGTTTTTGTTCTTGCTCCATCAACTGAATTTTTCTATCCGTCTCCACCTAAATCAACCTTTTCAGTCTTCCATGCAATTTTCTTCTTCTCTGAGCCGCTTTGCTCTTGATCTTTTATTTCAGATTTCCATCTCTCTCTGTGTCTCTTTCACTCTCCCACTCCCTCTCATCTCCCTTGCCTCAGAATTCCACACTGTCCACAGCTCACAGATCCGTCCAAGTGTTGGAGGCTGGAGATTTTTTGGGGCTAACAGAACATATGTAAATGTTTGTGCATGTGTGTGTGAAGAGTACTGGCGTGTGGCTCAGTATTTCCATCGGCTGCAGGGAGAGATTCTGTGGAGGAGAACAACTTGTATCTTTAATAAGGCCGCTCAGTTTCCACCCCTCTGCCTCATCCCTGAACATCAAAAGAAGTGCACCTAAAGGGCCAATTAGGACAGCATAACAGCTTTATTAGTCACTTTGAAACGTTAAAAAAAAGTTAATCTTGAGCTCAAAGCAAGTGTCCATGACCGTGTGTGTGTTCTCGCGATTGCAATTTTTTTTCCCCAACCTGATATAGAAGTTTTAAGATTTAACTTTCGTGAGATATAACAACCAATTTGAATGGCAAATGAAACTCTCGGTCGACTTGTTTAAGACAAACAAATTCATCACATATAAACGCTCTACATTTGCATTTTATTTGTGGGCGAGAGCGCAGTTCATGAAGATAAACTGAATTTCCCATGCCGTTTATCTCTGTAGCGCAGCCTTGTGATGCCTCCAGGTCTTTGTATTATTGAAGGGACAAATACAGACGATGAATATGGAGAGTTACCAAACTCCCACCGTTCACGTGGACCTGCATACACAATCACAGAGCTCCTCGTTTCCACCTCAACCGCTGCTGCTGTAACACATTTTGCTTTGCCTACAACAATGTAGACATAATGGAGTTTCATATAGATTCTCATTAAATTCAGACTTGATGATAAAAGAAGGACGAGCAAAACATTTACATAACCCTCTCTGAGCGCAGTGGAGATAAAGGATCAGTCCGAGGCAGAGAAGAGCCAGAGATGGCTCATCGCATCGTAAAATCGAGTAAATTATTGATTAAAAGTCAGTAAAAAATGCGAATTTAAACATTAATTAATTTGTTTGAATATGTATGCGCTTTCACGTTTTGGGCATTTCTGCCAAGACACGTTTGGCTCAGAACCCACTGCAAACGCCCTCGCTATCTTTGCCTGGAATATGAGTAATGGGAGCAGGAGCACATCATTGAGTTTGGGGGGGTCTTCTGAATGACCCACTCTTCTTGGTGCTGATGGTACATTCACATCTATGAGCCTGGTTTTCTTGAAAAGTCCCACTGTTGGGCTACAATACGGGCGTGGGAGATCCGACAAGTTTGGGGCGACAGAGACGCAGCTTCTGTGTCTATTAAGTGACGCGTCCTAAACTCACCAAACAAAGCTCCAATTTTACAGTGACGTATACAGAGAAGGAAAATTTATCATGAAAAGTGGGGGACAAGCTGATCTCCACAGCATCCAAATATTTAATATAATTCAAGTCATGGATGAAGGGCGCAATTCTGCCTCTCTGATCTGCCATGTTGACTTTCAACTAACTTTAGACCCGCCCCCTGCAGACTGACCCACGTCATTTGACCTGCCTTTAGAGGTATGGTGAGGGTGGACCACTCAGGTAGCGTGTGTTGCCTAGTTGCATTTGGTGAGATTGTAGCTTTGCTGTGTGTGTTGTGTGAGCAAGTTATGTAACGCTATTGCTCCCTGTATTTTTGAAGTGTTTATGTGTTTTAATGAGACCAGTTAATTACTATTTTTTAATGTTGTGGGATTGGCTTAATACATCATGAAAGTCTTTCAGTCATGAGTCCCTTGGACTGCACATTTCTATCTCAAGCCAAATGACACACCCACAGATTTAATGTTTCAATCTCTGGCTCTGTTGTGAACAAACAAACTCCACTCACATTGGTGAGGCTGCATCACCAGCCAGGAGACCACCGAGCTGCCTCATTTACAACTTCACACTCTGCAGCAGTACAGCGTTATCATTAGCGCCACTGCTTTTCAGAGAGATGAGACACACCTGCATCTGCCCCCTCAGGGTAAATTCATTAGGTGATACAGTGCAGAAGATTCATGACTTGTTAAAAAAAACAACAGAAAGATGTTTGTCTATTTCATCTCCCAGTATTTCCCTTTAAGGTTGCGACAGCAAGTAGCAACCCTCACCCAGCGGATTCTCTTCCAAGTCCTCATCCGTGAGCCCCATTGGTTGTCTTCTTCTGTTCCTATCTCCACATGAGCTGTCACTCTTGTCGCCCCCAAGGAAAACCTGGGTGCTGAATCTTCTCACAATGTCATCTTGTCTAGCGAAGACCTGGAAAACTGAATGAGAGTCTCTGTCATCTTGCTAACAACATATGTTTAGGATTCATTTGTGCAAAAGTTGAGCATACATGAACTATAACAGCAACATTAAATCCTGTCCTTCAATCACTTGCGGGAATCGAGAAGGTAATAAAAAGAGACAGCGCTCCCTAATATCTCACAAACATGAACAATATAATCGAATTTAAAAGCCACTATTCTCACACAGATTTTCTCTGTGGTCTGATAAAGTCCTCTTTTACACAGTTATTTCAGTTTGTCTTTGGTGTAGCACTCTGTTTTTTTCTGTTCCTGTTACAGCATTCAAGTGGTTTCACCTCACAAATTAACCCTCTTGTATCGCGGAAACCATTCTTTCCCTGACCCCTTCACCAGTTCCCTTGACAGCCTTTGTCTTCGTCCTTTCTCCAGTCATTTGATTTATTGACCTCTGACCTGTCTCAGCTCCAGTTCAGCTGCATTTTGATCGACAACATTACCTTATATTTTCTAAGATGGGAATGATTTCATCATCATTTTATTCTACTTTAAATTGGATTTCAGAAGGAAGGAAATCAAGTGTTATTGCATCAGGAGTTACAACAGAATTTAGTGTGAAGTCAGCGTTGAGGCCAGGGAGCCATCATCGAAGGGTCGAACTAGAGCTAACGTTGCATTGATTTCTTCCATTGTTTATAGCCTAACAGAGCACAAGGTTTTATTTAAAGAGACACTCATTTTAAGTAGCTCCAAGACTTGTTGATTTACTGCTTTATCTGCAGTACCTTTCTCAGGTACTGGGTTTTCCATTAAATTGGAAACAAGATATTATTGTTGATGTCTATTTTCTCATATGGAGCTTGCAGTATTTATTTAAATAACCCAACAACATTGTTTGTATTGTATCTCCAAATAATATCAGAAGTTTTCCAGAGGTGACTCAAGGTTTGACTTTTCCTTTGCTGGTTTTGAAGCATGAAGTGTCACTGAAGGAAGAGAAGAGAAATGGAGGAGGCAGACTCAGAGAGTGGAGCTGGCGTGAGTCCAACCAAGAGTGGTTGAGAATGAGAGCCAGGATGAAAGAGAGCGGCACACTTCTAGAACACTTGTGTACGAAGGGATCTAACCACGACATTATTGTTTCATTTCCTGTTTCACGTGACCTGAATATGCTAGTTTTATAGTTCCATAAAATAAACAATCGGCGGAAAGGGAAATTTATTTCCTGTTGTTTTCCCTTTCTCTGCAGAGCCAGCCTGATATTGTTGAACTATGGAATGAGGGAATACAGTTCCCAGCTGGTGTGTGTTTACTAAGGTGTCATGACAGACTTGATGGATTTGAGAATGGCACCTCAGCTGAGAAGAGCTTTATTGTCTACTCTGGTGCGTCGCTCCCTGATCTCCTATATGAACTTTACCTCATAACCTTCTCTTATCTTCCAGTCAGCTTTTCTCCCTCACGTCTGGCTCTCCTCACTCGCCCCGGTTCTATTCATCTGTCCCTGTTGTGCACATCAATGCAGCCTTCTTTAATTATTCCTTCTTGAGATAATTTGATGAGCCTTGCTGAGAGGCTCGGTCGGAATCCACTAATTCAGATACAGAGACATGTCTGTGTGGAAAGCCATTTGGACAGGGGCAGATATGAGTATTGATTTTCCTAATAGACACGTCCAACGCGAACCTGCCTCTGGTGAGGAATTGTGGATCCATGTGTGCTGAAAAAGCAACATGATGCATTCGCAGCTGTTCGATGACCATGTTTTTAAAATGAGTGTTCACGGCCTCCGGGTTGATGGCGCCTTGGAAACGACGTACTAGGACAAAAAATAAAGCCCTTTCAGCTTTTAGAAGGAGAATGAACAGAAGAGTGCCACGTGAGGACGAGGAAACTGGCGATGCAGCGGCATAGATCTTTTATAATGGTGGAATCACAGCACAAATTAGTTTTGCGACTTTACGGGCCAAAATCGTGAGACATGTTTTTGTTTTGACCTTCATGTAAGATTCATTTTGGTCTATACTGTGTTTATACTGAGATGGTAGTTTATAATAATCTGCCCGTGCCACTGTAATAACAAAATAAAACAAGGCAGTTAGACAGGGTGAGAGACTTGTGTTCAAAACGTAAGCCTTGGACATCGCTGCAGTTTGCCTTATGCCTGTTGCTTCACACTAAGGCAACAGAATCAATAGCTTTAAAATATACTTAGACTCAACGTATGTCTACGCATCACAGTTTGAGGAGCGAGATCTGCTGATATACCTGTAAAGTTGAGGTGACAAGCTTTGGGGCGACTGGGTCACAACTCTGACGCTTTTCAAGTCAACCCATTCTCACTTCTGAAGCATCAAATAGCGACTATCTACAAGCGATTTTTGCGTCCCATGTTGACGTCGAAGTCAGCCTTCCGCATGTTTCAAATGGCGTCGACATTTTTCCTGTCTAACAATCCAAGCGTCTAGATCTGGGAGACAAATAGAGGGTCTCTTCTCTCTATCTATATGTCCCATAGTGATGGGTAGAGGTTTCATGACATAGTATTGAAGGGTTGATGAGGTTTCTGAAAACTAGGACAGTCGAAGGACAAGGCGAAGAAGGGAGTGTAATAGAAGTTGGAAAGAAACATCTAGCTGGCAACTAGCTGAAAACCTTCTTTCCAACTTCTATTACACTTTACATTACACTTTTTCCAACCTTCTGTCAAATCTTTAGCGCTGCGCAGGTCAGGGAATGTTGTGTTGTTATAAATGTAAAGGTATGTTCACACCAAACGCAACTTGGCACCAGATGCCCTGCGACTTACCCCTGAGTTTGAGTTCTTAGCCAAGATGACTAAGTTGTCTGTGGATGTTCAGTAAGCTTGACTGAGTGGTTTTATGTAGATTTGTGCCCTCGTACTTGTACTCGTACCCGAGAACGGTGAAACCTCGGTCCCTCTACAGATAAATCATGTCACCTATTGAGCAACGGTTGACTGAAACCAGAGGATCAACGTCTTTGTAAACTGGCCGCAACGGCAGTTTTTGACAGTTATAAATGTGTATCCAACAAAGACACAGATTAGCAATTCCACCTTCATTGTGCCAAAATTGGCTCAGAGAAATGCAGTTGTGCTGCAGATATGCTAAAATACTGAGCAGCGTTTTGAGAGCATCGGAGACAAAGCTACTGAGATGAGTGATGCAGTTTATCAGAATCATTTGACTTGTTCTTGCTTTGGGTGGAAGTTCCACTCATGAGAAGATCTCACACAAAGTTTAACTTATCTATGGGGGTGTTACTGTGAAGATGAAGAGGCAAGGTGTTGATCCGCTGTGGGATCCCCGGAAAACAAAAACAAAAAAAAAAAGATGGTGACACTCGCCCACTCTGCTGGCTCCTGAAACGAGTTTCTTTGAATGAATCACTCACTAATCTCCCTTGGATGCGATCCTGGTTTGTATCCTCTTCATCTGCTACAGTATTAAATTCCCTATTCTCTGTTTGTGTCGTTTCCATACCTTCCACCTCCCTCTTTGCCTCTTTTCTCTTTAGATCCTTGGGAGACATTTTAAAAACAGCTATCGCTTCACATGTCTGGAGGCACAGACAGCCTGGGCAAGGTATGATACACAAAAATAAACATTTACTCATTTCCAGCCTGCGATTGCGTCCCCGCACTGCTGCCAGACTTGAAATGAGTTTAGAGGGAAACGCATTTAGGTAGTGTGTGAAAATAAGCCTGGGCCCAGTAATGGGGAGGGATGGGGATTGGGGTGTTGGGACATGTTTCAAAGGGAAACGGCAGCGTGAGATAGATTCATGGGACGAGCTGTTGAGCTGGGGATGTATTGACAAAACCTGTATGGCTTGGAGACATTAATTCCAGGTGAGAGATGAGGTAGAGTGCTGTTGAAATGTAGAGAAATCATGCTGACAGCATGCCAAATTCCAAATGTGATATATAGCAGAGCAAGCAAAAGCAGGCTGTCAGGATGCTCCTGGAGGCAACAAGCATTTTCTCTTATCAGCAGTTCTATCTGCCCACGCGACAGCATATACATGTGTCAAAACATGTGCACATATACGAAGGCTTCTGCCTAATAAGTCTGTGCATGTGTGGGTATCATGGCGAGGTGACGCTCCCCTCTGGTGTCCGTTCTGTCTCTCTTACTCACAACACCCCTGCTTTGATGAGCACGTTTTCACAGAAGCAGCTTGCCGATTTCTGTTTTCCAGCAAACTCAATCTATTCAGCTAAATCTTCCCATATGGCTCGCAAACAAGCGTGTCTCTTTCATTATTTACCTCCCGCAAACAAAAGAGGGCCCCACTTCTCTGCATTCCGAGCACACTCCCTGGCATGTGAACGGTTCCATATGAATGGGTGTCTTTTTGGCTGACTTGACGTGAAATTGTGGGGCATCTTCAAACACATTAGACACAGTTTTGGGTTTCTTCCATGGCATTCTTCAGGCGGGGAGCCGCAGATGACATTTGCATCTTGCACTCTGGAGAAGTGAATTCTGTGAAACCCATTCAGCTCCTCATGTATTTGGAATAGGTTTGCATGAACACTGTATTAGGACGTTTTTAAATCGCAAGCCTGTTTGATTTTCCTTACCTACGCTGCATGAAATTAAAGAAATGAATGGTTATACTTTAGATTTATATTAACCTTCAATAAACTACTTGCTCATTAACTTGTCGTGTGAGACTATATTGGCAGCATTAGCAAGATGCTAATTTGGCCGATATTATTGCAAGGATATTATTGCTATATGATGTTATTTCTGTATTTTTAAAAGTACAGTACCCACCAATTTATTGATAATGTATCAATAACAACACAAGTACACTCTTGTACGTAATTCTTTCATTTATTATCAGTATTTTTACCGTTGTTAAGAACATGTATTTTGGAATATAATGAAATATCTTCAAAAATAATACTAAAAATGAAACTATAATAAAAAAATGCATTGATAATATCTATAACAATCCCTGCACTCCGTAAGTGCACTTGGTGGGCATGCATGTTTGAGGTGTTGCCTTATTTGTTACCACATTAGAACACATTTGTGACACTAGCTAGTACACGTTGCACGCCTTGCTCAGTAGGTTTGAAGCCAAAATATTCCCACACTGGGACTGTGGCTTTGTTTACTACCCATTATTTCAGCAACAATGTCACCTGTTTCTCCTCTTGAGTCTCGCTGACTGCTGCCTAAACACTGCTGTTATTGCGATTTGTTCATTCTGCAGTGTAACAAATGCGTCCCGAGATGCGTCTCAGACCGATGCAGAGCGAAGCCTTCTGTCAGCATGCAAAGATGCTCTGCTGTAGGAGCCTAGAGAATGAGGAAATCAAACAAGTGAACGTGCACCTGTCAATTAATCGAGGTCAACAAATTATCGTTCAATTAATTGACTTATTGAATATGGTTGAGAGGCCTATGATTTATCACAGTTTATTCAAGATATGTTCCCTAAGAAGTGCAACCAAATTATTTTATGAATCGGCACTCGGTGAATAAACGCACATCATCATGATAAATCAGGATATTCCCCTTTCTTTGTCTGTAAACACTTCCATTCCTCTCCACCGCGCTGCAGTTGTAAATCTGAGATTCATAACGGTGCATTTGCATCTCTCTTTGCTTCAGCATGTTCATATTAAGTTGCTTGAATTTGTTCTCCCAGCTCCTCAGACTACTATCAAAACAAAATTACTCTCACTGTCAGAGTTAATCCTCCGTCCTGCTGTGGCATGTATTTCAACTGGAGTATCATTTTCAAGCAGATCTGTGTTTACGCAGTGTAAATCGTCATGCAATACTGCAATTAGTTTGACTCTCCTCAGCGACGCACAATCTTGTTGCTATTGATCGGAGAGCAATTGGGAGGTAGTTTCATCAGGGCCTCTCCTGCCGTAGCCTGACGCTGGTCTTGATAGATCCGTTTCCAACTCTGTTAAATATCTCATCCTTTCTCCACCCCCTGCCTACTTCTGCCTCTAATCTCTCTTTCTTGACTTTAAGCTTCTCCCTTCTTTTACGCTCTTTCACCGCTCTCCCATTTCGCTTTTCAAGTCCTGAGAGCTAATCTGCCGACACGCACTCGCCGTCCCTGCTTTCTTCCCTTGTGACACCATCTAGTGTACGGGTGTAATGGAGTGCTATGGATGGACGAGCAGAACTGATAGGTGGAGAGAAATGGAATTGGGATGGATAGTCTTGGATTTTTCATGATATTGAGTGAAAATTATTTCCCACCTGTTTAATTTATTTTGTCCCTGTTTGGAAGACGAGGAAAGAATATTTCACCTTTATAATTTGTAACATATTGTATCATGTCTCTTGCACTAGATGTTCTGTTTTCGATCATGTATTGTGCTTCCTGCCCACCTGTTTGTAGAAGTGTATGTTTTGTATGGTAATGCAGTAACAAAGCGTCGAGAAGGTTCAGCCTCTGCTCTTTGATTGAATAAATATCATAAATCAGAAATGTCGGGTTCCACACAGACTTATCAAGAAAACAAATGTGGCCATTACCTCTGAGGGAGAAAATAAAAAGTTGCAGAGCTAATAACAGCACGAATGCTGACACTTGTTAATGAAAGTCAACTGTATTAAGTTCCCCTTTGGTTCACATCAAGACAGAGGCGAGCAAAGAGTGGCCGAGTGCCCAAATACAGCCCTTTGCCTACATTCACGTGGCCCTCATGAGAGAGGAGTAGTAAATTTATGATTCAAATTCTACATAAAACTCATTATTTCAGCAGATTTCTTATCTTTTCTGAATTCTTATTATTTAAAAAGTAAAATTGTTTTAAAATACTCTTTCACAGAGGGTTCTGTTGCCAAGATATTTGTTACTTAAAAAGATTTCCCATTATTTATATTGAGAATATGAGTCATAAATCTCAACCATATCAATTGATATTCAATCCAATAACGTATATAATCTCATGGAATCATTAATCTTTTCCCTTTTTATAATATTTAGGTCACAAAATGTAAGTTTAATTTAAGATTATTTTTCATCTGTCTCTCTCTTTTTTCACAACTTCTAACATTAGTTGCAGGAGTGAATGTGGCCCCTTGTGAAATTTAATTGCATTAGTGGGATTGCAGAGGAGAGACAACTGAGGGGATTAAAAGTGTGAAATAGAAGAGAATGGATGGACCATTGCTATCGACTGCTAAGGCCCCTTTTACTTCACCTTTACAAATACATCTCCATTTCTGCAAAACTGTAAATATTTCTAAGCACTGGACTGCAATGGTGGCTGGATCATTTCTCGCTCTGCTGCTTCACTCCGTCATCCGCATTGCTGTTTTGTTTACTACTGCAGGGCGGATATGACGTCACAGTCCATCGAGTGGGGTTTAAACATTATAAAAGTGCAGAAAAAAAACTGGATGTAAAGTCTGCTGAGACCAAATACTGTACAATGGATTATTTTCACCATATAGACACAGCCGATTGATGACATTTTAAAGTGATTTTAGATCGATGACAGAGCAGCTGGATCGTAGAGTTATTAATCGATACTGTATATCGATCTGCTAGAGGAAACGTCACGCCCCTTTTATTCCTTCCTGTTGCATGATGGAGCCTTGAGGAATGGAGCACAGCTAAGTGGGGGTCTAGTGGTAAGGCTTAGGTGCTTACACCCCCACAGCCTGGCTTCAGTTCCTGTTCACAGTGAGCCAACACAGTTCTTGAATTTAGTTGTATTGGACTTATTTCATGCTGTTTTATATAGAAATTATAAACTTCATCTAAAAAATAATAGCATCAATTTTTGCTTTTCACTGGAGTGTTTCTCAGCCAGCTCTCAATCTGTTTTGTAGCACACTGTTTTGTCCACAGTAGAAATCAATCCAGCACTCGAACCGAAGCGTTATCAGCTCCTCTTGATTTATTTTTTCATGTAACCCTGTCAGCTGGCTTGTTATTTCTACCTGCTTGCACAGTCTGTCATTGCAAGGGCAGCACTGTGTCAGCACACGTTGTTTATCTCTTCGTGGATGAGCAGATCTGTGGAGTCTGACTGAGTTTAATAGAAGACAAAGATTGTTTTTGCATTGATATACCATGAGTACACACATTTATTCTAGAAATCTATGATTTGTCATGGCTTGTTTGTTGTACATCCAGATGATTCACCAAGTGCTATCATCACATTCATATTTAAAATTCAAATTTGATGAATCAACATCCTGGTTATTCTGAATCACGTAGTGAATCGCTTCTGCTCCACTTGTGCTTTGGCACTCGTGGATGGTGAGAAGCATACGGATTGGGAGGGAGGCTACAACCCCTGATGAAAAACACGAGGAGGGGAGGGAGGAAGGTAGAGAGTGGGAGAGTGTGTGGTGAGAAAGGGGGAATTAGTGAGGGAGAGAGAGAGAGGAGGAGCACTAGGAAGAGAGGAGGAAAAGAGAGGGCATGATGGTAGGGAGAGGGTTTCTGCAGAGATCAGCCATTGGAAGAGGAAAGACAGGCAGATAGAGGACAAGGAAGTGCCTGAGTGTGTATTGTAGCTCATCCACGCACGTGACAGCCAGAACTGAGCAGACACTTGTTTCCGCGGCGGCAACAGAAAACATGGGGGCTGTGGTGGGTACGCTGACCATGCAGACCAAGCAGAGGAGGCCATCCCGGGGTGAGGGAACACACACACACACACACATTCAGCATACACTCCGCACTCCCTCATCCATCCGCTCGCTTTGCGTTCTTGTGAAACTTTTGCTCGCCTCGACACACGTAGACATGCAGTGCACGATCAGGACTGCAGCTGTGAGAGCTGCTCATGTGTCACACCGTATGCACACAGAGGAATTCTCCCCTGTGTGTGTGAGAGAGCCAGAGCTGCGGACCAACAGGTGGATAAAGAGCATGTAGAAGTTGTAGCGTGATGCATGTCGTCACTCATTGTTGCTGAGCATATGTTTTATTAAAGAGCGAGCGAGCAGAGATGGCAGCAGCTTCTTGACTTGTGTGTGCGCGTGTGTGTATTGTTGGGCATTGATGCTGATCTACACACACGCACGCACACACACACACACACACACACGTTGAAGGTATTTGTCACTCAGCTCACATGCTGCTTTTCCATCTTGCTGTTACCTTGGAAGCACAGTAGCCATGGCAACAAAAGATGTCAGTTTTGGTGTGTGACTTGAAGGGTGTTTGATCGGTTTGGGCTACCAAGGAAGTCAGGGCCAAGTGGCCATGATGACATAATGAGAGGTGCGAGCATGTTCGTCCGTCACCTGTTGCCTCTCCAGAGACTTCCACCTTCCCAATTAAACCAATCCAAACAGGCAGCCATCACCAGCTCTTAATTGTATGTGCTGATTTTAAACGTGTGTGTTCAGCAGAATATAATCAGGTTTCCAGTGCAAATGAGTCCACACAGGACGCTTTCCAAGTGTGTGGTTGGGTCTTTTTCTTCCCTCAAACAGCACCTTTCCCATGGGTGTTAAACAGAAACACATTTGTCAGTAGTTTTTCATAATGAGGCTGCTTCAGACATGTTGCAGAAGTGTGTGATTTTCTGAGACATGTTTCACTGCAGCGAATGACCTGGAAAAACATGCAAGCGTGCAGAGTTGACGATCTGAGCTTGTGTGGCGATCTGGCTGAGCTTGTTCTCTGGTGTTGTCGAGGAGTTGTTATCCAGGATCACAACATTGGCAGTAACTCTGACAGGGAGCGACATGGTGCACAGCTTTAATAATGTGAGATTAGATTCCGACACAACGTATTCGCTGCACGAGCTCATCACTGCGCTGGGTAGATAAAAGACAACTCCCAGGTTTTCCTCCCTCTTTTGTCTGTCGGAACAGTGCAACGCTTATTTTAGACCTGCTACTTGTTGTTCCTCCAGCTTTTCCTGTCTGTTAGATGTTGGCGGATAGCTTTTGACAGAGCCGCTTCTTCGTCTCCACCGCTTGCGTCTGGCAGGTTGGTCTCTTGCGGTGGCCTTCTGACAGCTCGACAAATTCCACTTTCTTCTTCCCTCCCATGTGTCATTTTTTTCACCTGCTCTTTTTCTGCATTTCTGCTGCAATGTTCTCGTCCCTTCCTTCCATTCTCCTCCTGCTTCACTTTCTTCACGACCACCCCCTCGTCACCCTTTGTCTTTTGGTCTCACATTTTCTCCCCATCTGCAGCCACACCTACTCAAATGCCTCTGTATGTCATACGTCCTCAATTTTAACATTACAGTCAACCCCCAGCTCCCTCATCACCATACCTTTTATGCCCCCTTGGCTTTACGACTCGACTCTCCCCCTCATTTGGTCCCTTTACTTTATCGCCCACACTGCCATTAGCTGGTGTGAATGCTTATTAAGTCATCTTGTCATTCTCTCACCTTGGCATTCAGCCAGGCGTGGAGCTTTATATGTGTGTTTGTGTGAGTGTGAGAGGGTCTTCAGGAGTCTAGACCTGTGTTTCCTCAGTAATCGATATGAGCAGGGTGCAAATTTCAGCACCATGTAAACAGAGATCCTTATTTCAAACGGCACATATTCTATTAAAGAGCACTGCAGTGCAGCATGTAGTTTGAATAGATGTATAGCCCTTCAGACGCCCGGTAATTGTGATTGGAACTAAGTAGTAAATGCCACCTCAGTATTAAAACACCAGCACCCGATGCAGGATTTCTCAGTCGAGAGAATCTTCACCATCCTGAGTATGAAATCAAGATGGCTTCCATGAATGTAAATGAATGTAACTTTGGAATGGATAAAACACGCCAAAAGAAAAAACCTCATTCATTCATCTGGTGGTTTTTCTAGTTGCAAATGGAGCATATTTATTACAAGTCGCTCATATCCGTGGAAGTCACATGTGACGATAGCTTTTGTGGATTTCATGACTGGAATGCATTTAACTTGGCTGTGACGTAATTCTCAGCTCCAATTTTCCACCTACAAGATAACCAGAACACAGTTTGATACGTCACTCAAACGTACATATTAACCTAAAGATTTGGGTGCTGTGAGAGCAATCCCATGCTCATTCACTGCAGTTTCCACATAGGGATCAAGGTGATGAGTCACACCATGAAGATCTGTTGTTGAGAGAAGAAGAGAGCAGCAGCGTGGTTTTCTCATGAGAAAGAGCACCACAGATCTGTAGTTTGCACAGAGGATGTTGGTAGAGAAGTACAGCGAAGGCTAGAAAGAGTTGCACAGTGTCTTTATATGTGTGAGGAAGCCTATGAAAGAGTCCCTGGAGATGAAGTGTGGGGCTGTAGGAGGGAGTCAGAACATCGCAGAAGTAATTGAGGGTGGTGCAGTGTGTGAGGACAGTTGAGGGAGTGATTCAAGGTCAAGTTTGCTGTGGGATGGACAGACTGACAGACAACATTCAGGACGAGTGTCCATCGATAATGATGTTTGCTGATGATATAGTGATAAATAGTGGGAGTAAAGTCGAGGTAGAGGAATGAAGAGTTAAAAGATCTGGGACTAGTCATTCATTGTAATGGCCAGAGAAGGCCAAATGGCCAAAGAGGTGAAGAAGAGAGTGCAGGCAGAGAGGAACGATCGGTGATGAGAGACTTACGTGCTCAGGGTGACAGGAGATTTGCAGCTAGAGCTACAAGAAGTGGAATATCTGAAGATGATCAGGTTTTCATTGTGAGTGACTAGAATGGACAACATGAGACAATAGTTTATCACTCATGTAGAGAAGCTTGAAGATGAACTCAGACTGGACAGGTGGAGAGGAGAGACAGGGCACGTGTTGGATGATGAAACTAGGTAATAGTAGGAGAGGGCCAACTGGGTTTGTTGATGTGATGAAGGAGGACATGAGGACAATAGGTGTGAATAAAGAGAAGGCACCAGGTGGGTGAAGGACGCTGATGTGCTATGCCAACCCGTTATGGGAGATGGGAAAAGACACAGAAGAAGATCAACACTTTCTCATTCCCAAGGCATCAAATAGCAACTGTTTTTCACACTGACAACAAAGTGGAAAATCACGCGGTTCTGTGGTCATTTGCTCACATTTGCGTCTTTTGTGTTTTGGCTGTCTACTGGCACAAAAACCTGGACCTGGACAGACCGTCACTCACAGTTGAAATATGAAAATTACTTGAAGATAAACTTGATGTATTTACATCATCTTCACACATCTGTAAGTCTTAAGTAGTAGTTCAAGAGAAATGTAGTGGTTACTTGTTGTTGCACAGTGGCCGTTTTATAGACTTGTTTTTTTCATCATCTTTTCGTTGATATTCCGACACTGGCTGGTTGTCGCTGATGGCATTCCGACGGCTCAGGAAATTCCACTTTCTTCTTTCATCACCTGAAATTCTGCCGCAGTGACCCCTCTCTCCTTCCTGTCTCTCACATCCACTCTCCTTTTGCACCATCCAAGCATCACCCTTTATTTCTTTATCCACACTTAGGCCTTTTAGAAACTTCAAAGTCACTTGTCTTCATGAGTTTCAAGGTGATACTGTCACTGAGAGGAAAGAATGGCCTCTGCAGCGTGTTTGTAAAAGGTGTGCCGATTATGTTGCTAGGACCACAGCTGTCCCAGACAATGTCAGAGCTACTCAATGTCTGAATAAATCCTCGTGTTGTTGGCATTGTTATTTCTAGCAGGGGTTTCAATAGTGATAGTATTCCCTTTGTTTTTTGAAAGTTGAACGCTTGTTTAAAGGCCCATTCATGCTCCCTTCACATACAAAACAATGTCACCGTCACGGATCGCACACTTCCATGCATTCTTTGCCCTGGCAGTGCCGTTCACCAATATATCCACCAGAGGGAGCAGCCCAGAGTCAAACGTATATGACAATGACTAACACCAAAACAAACATGGAGACTGTGGAAGAAGTATTGATAATCTACCTCTTGCACAAAAGAGGAAACAAACACAGCATTGTAGGAGGCGTGGTTGGTGAGGTGGTCAAATATAACAGAATTTCCACCATTGTTATGTCCTCTTAGTGTCTCATTTGAGCTACTCATCAGGTTGTAACAGCAACACTGGCCCCACCGTTTCTGGTACTACTGCTGCGTTTGGTCTGCATACGTAAGATTTGTGGATATACTCAGAAATACGGACAAAATGAACACAGAGCACAGACAGGAGTTCCAGATCCGTACGTGCATGAATGGGCCTTTACTGCATTCACTTCATTGACATTCCTTAACCTTTCGAATGTCAACAACGGTGGAGGGAAAACAGTAATAATGCTCCAATTATCATTCACTCGCTATGTAATTATTTGTTTGTGGCCATGCTTGGTGACTGACGGTTTAATCCATGTTAAATTTCATTTGTCCCCCATTTTAATTCCAGCCGGCGTTTGTCTTCATATTGAGAAATAATTTAAGTTCTTGGCTCTAATTGGATCTAAGGCAGCGACGTTACAAAACAAATCACATCAGGAAAAGCAATCACATCGGATCTCTGCCTCATTAAGTTGGAGGGAATTTCTGTGCAGCCAAACGAACAGGACATTCTCCGGCCGTTTTCATCTAATCAAAGGGTAATTCCCTGTTCGTCTCCCTCGGGACCGCACGCAGAGTTTTTGGTGTTCCTTTGGTTCAAAGTCGTGACAAGGAGAAAGCCATTGGCTCCAGATCTGTAACATCCCTGCTCCCTGCTCGCTGTCAAACACATTATCATGATTTGTGAACGGTGTCAGAGCTGTAATTCAGCCATCGCCCCAATCTGTCAAGGCGCCCCTGCACTGGCAGCCTGCACCCTGTTGACCCACAAGGCTCTGCCTCTCGACTCCAAATCTTCATGCCGCATTCTGAGATCTTCACTTTCTTCAAGTGGTGATTTCCATTAATTACACAGCAAACACATTTGCTTATAATTGCACGGCCTGTTAACGTGCCACAGGGGAAGCCGCGTTCGCCGAAGTAAACATCCACGCTTGTAGTTACTTTGAAGAATTCCCCAAAACATCTCAAAGATGAGTATATGGAGCGCACATTATTAAATAAGACTTGAGTGTACTTTCTTTTTCAGACGTGGGCCATTGAACCTGGTCTTCTCTCACTCGCCTCCTCTGCCATGTTTTTTTCTACCGCCTTCTGTGAGGTGTCAGTAAGCATTTTACAGTCTACTTAGCTAATACATTTCAGGTAGGAGGCCTTTTATTTGCAAGGCCAAAGTTAAATGTCAAACATCAGCTCAGCGTTACACGACACGAGGGGCGTCACAAGCTGCAGCTTTTGTTGCAGCAGCAATAGCTTTCACTGAAGGCGAGCTTTTGCTTCATAATTCTGATATTTAACTGCAAGAGGAATCTGATCCACGCCTCCACAAAGGGCTGAGCGTCATTGCTAAAGTGAAGCAGCAGAGGAATCCACTGTTTGTTCACAGTCCAATGGACACGTCACACACAAAATCACATCAGGAGTATAGATCTTTGTGAACACTGTGGGTCTCTGCTTGGACTGTAGCTGCTGGACTAAAGGGGCTGGTTCTCTCTGTTTTCTTGCCTTATGTTTCCCTGGGTCATTTCATGAAGAAGTTGAACTTCGAGTTAAGGCCCTCGAGTTAAGGTCATATATGATGCATGATTTGCAGTATATATTTTTATCTTCTGAGAAGTCCAATATGAAGTGCATAAGTAATAACACTGTTGCTGCTGCACAAACCTCCTAGCACTTTTTGCTGCCTACACAAACACACACACACACACACACACACACACTTGTATCTCTGTCTTTGTGGGGACCGCTCATTGCCATAATGTTTTTCCCAGCCTCTCACGCGAAACCAAACCACCTAAAACAAATGAATTCGTGGAGTCTGACCAAATGGCCCTCAGAAAGGCATAAGGTTTGTTTTGTCAAAAATTGCTCCCCACAAGTAAGGATAAACCAGGTATACACACCATCTTTGTGGGGTCCGCTCATTGCCTTAATGCTTTCCCCAATCTCTCAACCTAGACCTAACCAGCCAATGCCTCAAGTTAACCAGGACTCTGAACTAAACTTAGACCCAGTTACAGTGACTCTGTCATTTTGAAGTCTTCATCCTCAAATTGAGGCTTCACCTCTGGGGGTCCAGCCAAATGTTTCCACACAGTCATACGGTCCTCACAAGGATAGTGTTTTGTCAAGAATTGGTCCCCACAAAGTCGTATAAACACTAAGACACGTCAATAAAAGCAAAAACGCAATGTATGCCCCCGGCTCATCATGAGTGCAGATATCAGTTAGTTATTTCCTATTTGGATCTTGTTTGCAGGTGTGTAGAGAACATCTGAAATGCATTCCTTGTTAGGCATTGTGGGATGGTCCCCTTGTTGAGTTTAATATGTCTCTGACCTGTGAATGTCAGTTGTTTGCCAGGAAGAGTGATGCCTCTAACATCTTGTTTGCTTCCCAGCAACAATGACACAGATGCAAACAAATAAATGATATGATGCACGATGAACGTTTGAACCGCCCTGGAGCACTTCAGGAGTCCACTCACCCACACGTTGTCGTCGTGTGGGGCACAAGGGTGAAGGGTATCCTGCAGTTCAACAACCATCCTTGAAATAATGCAATTTCCTGTGTGTTCCTTCACTGGTTTGTTTGTTTTTCCAAGCGTATTAAAAGCATCGAAATTTAACTCAAAGGTCAGTCAGTCGATTGCCCCCCTTCTCCTGGCCTTAATGTCAACTCTGTGCAGTAATGTATTGAGATAATGATTTTCTGTAGTTGAAGATGTGACGTGTGCAGTCGATTATGTTACTCTTGGACAGGAATGCAAATTTAGCTTGGAGAACAAGAATTCACATCCTTTAGCTATCGATCCATTGAAGGAAAAAATATTGTGCTTCATATTTTTATTCATCTTTGTTGGTCTAATTTTACTTATTTATTTACTTCTTATTTTGTATCCACATCTTTCTAGTAATTAGATGAAATTGAGGATTATATTTGCCCATTTTCTGTTGATTCTTGTGTGAAGGCAGCAGTCAAAGAGGCCCAGACTTCCTCTTCTTCCAGGCCTTCTGGCAGGATAATAATGTAAACTGGGTCTGACCCTGGGCCTCCTCAACTGGCCTCACTCTATGTGCAGAATGTCTCTTGGATGACTGAGCTCGACTGAAGTTGCACTGCAGAACACTTTCCCGCACTGGTTTCGTTCATTTTATGGTTTATATACGTTGAAGAAATTGAATTATAAAACTAATTTTCAGAATGTTGAAACTTGAGAGTGTCATCATCTTCTTAAAAGGAGCATGTAACTATCATTTTATTTTGATAATTAAAACCACTTCCTTTTCAATCCACGCACTTCATTTACATATCAAAACATACATACATCCCTTTTGACTCACTCTCTGGAGTCATGCTTTGCTTGTGTACCAAAATAACTCCCCTTTTTAAGACAGAAGTTTTAAACTGATTTGCACTGACTCTGGCCATTATTTAGATTTTAAACATGCCACTTCATCTTCAGTCTTCGGTCCCAAAGCAGCCTTTTTGCTTTGAGGCTGTGTAAAAGTGCACAGAGCTGGTGAATAGACTTTGAAAATGCAGCCGAGCATAGACACGACATTTTAAATTCTGAGGCTGTTGCATTCATCTTTGTTTAATAATTAATGCCTTCGACTGGGTTCTTGTTGAGCTTTCGACTTTTTTAAAAAAGACTCATTTTTTCCACCTCCATCTGCAGCAGGATGACAGATTAGGCAAATTCAGATTATGCAAATGTCAATCTCCATGGCAGACGTTACTCGGGAGAGAACAAGAGCACGAGCAAGATAGAGTGGAAATAAAGTTTGGCAGCGTTAGACAGATAATAAATGGATGAGAAACAGAGAATCAGTGGGCACCAGAAGAAAGGAAGATAAATGAGAAATGCTCCGGTAATTAGAAGAAGAAAATGCGTTCTGTTTTTAAATCTCTTGCGGGTGTCACCGCGCTGGTTTGGGAGAGTGATGGGGGATGTTCGCAGACTATCAGGCCACCGGTTATTCCCCAAATCAGCTCTGAACGAAAAGGTGTAGAGGTTTTCAGTCACTGTCAAACTCATCTCAGCAGTAACAGATGGAAGTCTTGTACAGCTCTGCAGATTCCACTCCAACATTTTTGTGTCAGGACTCTAGGAGGATAGTTTGTGGTGCAGAGAATACACCCCACACTCAACAAAGCCTATTAGACTATACTGTGAATTCTGTACCTTTTTAATGGGTTTCTTTTAAAAAAGATCATCTGTCATGGTCATAGGAGAATAATAAACCTACCACGATAGAGTTGTTGGCTCCATCTCTCACATCCTTGTCACAGAATGTTCTGTGACTTACTCGGAGTTTGTTCTCAATAAATGGGATGGATTTGATAAACAAGTCTGCAAGATATCCATGGAGTCGGAACACAGTACCCCTGTGATTCAAGCCCCTTACTTTCCGCATCAGGGTCATCACTGCTCCTTTCATCAGTTCTTCAAAAGATCATCTCATCTGCGAGTCTTGCTATGTTGTTTGTGATATTACTTGGTGCCACACTTTGTGTGTGATCTTATCACATGAGGTACTATATATATATATATATATATATATATATATATATATATATATATATATACACACACACACACACACACACATTTATCACATTTTTCGGAGCACCATTCCATGTCTTAACCCTGACCCCAACCAATCTTTCATTGAAACAGCGTCAGAAAATGCCGGAGGAAAGGAAACATTTGCTATAATTAAAAGTCTAATGTATCGACCTGAGACATTCAGGCTGATTTCTGCGTCACCTTGGGTTGAAAAAGTCACCGTCACCACTACTACCATCATCATAATCGCCATCATCATCTTCATCAAATCTTTACATTGTAATGTTTACTGGTCAGTTCTGATTCTAAAAAAAAATGAAATAATCTAATCCAGGTCGAAACCACCGCGTGTATTGACGGGATCAATCTGAACTGCCTGCATTTGAAGTACAGCAGAATAGTTCATGGTTGTTCTACTGGTCTCTACCTCCCCCTGCTGGGCGTGAGGGAGTCAACATCACTTTTTCATCATCAGAGTCTTTCATGACAATCTCTTTGGGATGATGAATAATTAACTGGTGATGCTGGACGTAGGGTGAGTAGCATGAAATGACTTGGAACAGGGCACATTGGGGTAAATTTAGTCTGCTATTGTTGCGCTGACTGCATGATAATGGGGCCATTTGTCAAGTCAGGTGTTTTGTGCACACATGCAGAGGACGGTGAGTTTGTTGGTGTCGTGCTCAGCTCCCAAAGAGTGAAGGGCGCTGCGACTGTAACAGCAGGCTGTGGTGGGACAAGCTGGCGAGAGAGTGCGATGGGATTGAGTGAAGGTCAGGAAAAGTGAGGGAGAGGCCTCTGGGAATTGAGGAATAGAGGGAGGAAGCTGAGTTTGTATGAACAGTAGAACAAGGCAGGGTAAGGGAGAGAGTGGAAGTGGAAGATTAAGCGGGATAAAAAGCCCAAAACACAGTCAGGTCAGGCAAGATAATAGTTCTCATTACAATGGAAAAAGAAGAGCAAGGTGACAGTTTAAAAACAATTGCTGTGATCCTGCTGTGCTGTGGCGCCGTCAAAATGCTGCACCTATTGGGAGTCATCACTGTAGAGGGTGAGTTCAGTTGTTCATTTTGGGCTTCAAGAGGCATAGTTGTCGACTTTCCCAGGAATGTTCTACGCAGTTTGCTCTGCCGTCATTTCCTGCTAACTTTGAATTGAGTTAGATAACTACATTTAGATTGGCATATTTACTAATATTCATATTTTTGTTTTTGACTGGATAATTTTCAGCACAGTATCATATTTATTGTTGTCATTCTCCATCATCTTGAGCATTAGAACGGAAAAATAAGCAAAATATCTTTCAGTTCTTCACGCCAGATGCTGCATACAAAGTTAGATATGCACCTCACTTCATGACATCATCGAACACTCCACACCAAAATATGCAATAATACCCTTTTTGCTGCAAGTCTTAGACTTAGAGTGTCCTTTAAATAACTTACTGTCACATTCAGGAGCAAGTTTTTACTGTCAAGTAAGTGACTCTGAACTCCAGAGGTCAGAAGTGATCGTCTCAAAACGTTTCTCAGACAAATAAACATGAAAAAGTTCTGAACAGACTGAACATTTTGTGATAATAGCTGGAGGGGGTGTAGTAATTATTGGATAACAGGCAGTGAGACAGACTCGTGTAGATACATGTGCGCGAAGTCTTTTGCGCTCACTTTACCTTGGACACTTTGTATCCATGCGACTGGTTCCTCTGCGTCAGTGTTCCGTCCTTCCCTCCAGCAAGGAGATTAATGCCTCTGCTATGTGGTGAGGAGATCAACGACGAGCTTGAATCTGGCCTTTAACTTTCCAGTATCTTAGACAACACCCTTCATTACTTATTTCGAAGAAGAATTCCATTCATATTGTGCTATGTCTTTGTGTGTTTCCCCTTCAGACAAAGCTGATGACGACCTTGAGATGACCATGGTTTGTCACAGACCGGAGGGACTGGACCAGCTGGAGGCTCAAACCAACTTCAGCAAAAGGGAACTACAAGTGCTGTACAGGGGATTTAAGAATGTAAGTAAAAATCAGAGGAAGAAAAAGGGAACTGTCATTATTAAGAGGAAAATGTTTGCCTCTTATATGGTGTTTTCCCAAACCGATTCAGCGTTGAAAGCTCTTTACACGTTCACTCGGGTACACATGGACACAAGGGAGCGAACCAGCGACCACTCCTCTGTGGTGTTCTATGCCTCTCCAGTTGTTACAGAAGTATTTACCCAGTCATGCTTCGTCTCTCCTCGTCTGCAGGAGTGTCCCAGTGGCGTTGTGAACGAGGATACCTTCAAGCAAATATACTCACAGTTCTTTCCTCATGGAGGTAAACACTTAGTCTGACTAACTGTGTGTGTGTTTGTGAACCTCACGCGGTTTCCTTTGACAGATGCAAGTACTTACGCCCACTACCTGTTCAACGCATTTGACTCAGCGCACACTGGCTCCATAAAGTTCGAGGTGAACCCCTTGTCAGTCAGTGTAGTAATGGGTGGATGAGGTATCATGAAACAGTATTGCAGGGTTGATGAAACCTTGACGTAAGAGGCCACTAGGTTGCACTCACTTGGTTTAGAAATGATGTGAGGTTGAATTAGTCCAAACATCAGACAGTGCCATCTGGTGGCCTCTGAAAATTAGTGCACTGTTTCACGAAACCTCATTTACTCATCAGTGTTCTTTTGGACTCACGCAACATGTTTCTCTCACAGGACTTTGTGACAGCTCTGTCCATCCTGCTGCGAGGAACCATCACGGAGAAGCTGCGATGGACCTTCAACCTCTACGATATCAACAGAGATGGCTACATCAACAAAGAGGTTCGGCTCGGTTTTCAAGTTTTTATTGTTTTTGGAAGTTTGTGAGGGTCTCCAACAGCACAGCCACCTCTCAGGGTGTCTGTGGAGCGTGTTATATTCAAGTGTTGTCTGTGTTGCAGGAGATGATGGACATCGTCCGAGCTATTTATGACATGATGGGGAAGTACACCTACCCGGTATTGAAAACAGACGCACCCAAGCAGCATGTGGACGCTTTTTTTCAGGTAGGGACTTTCCTAATCTGCCCACTATATAATCTATATAATCTAAACTTTAAAAAAAAAATAAAAAAACTTCCCCATCGACAAGTCCAGCAATGCACTGCTACATTTGAAGCCTCCATACAGTAGCTCTTGTGGTTATACACTGGGATAATGGGCTTAAGTGACGGGTGTTTCTGATTCAACATGGTCAGTTTGAGACTCAACGAGTTTGTCTGCTCTAATTTGACTTGTATGTGACAGATGTTGATCGTTTGGGGTGTTTTAGAGCCTCAAAAAGAATGAGATCATCACACAGAGATAATTAGGTTTCTCATTAATGCGCTCGTTCTTTGTGTTCTGTGGATCATCTGATGATTATATATGAGGACAAATGTGATTCTTTGGTCCAGATTACATTCGATCTTCAAGTGAGAAAAGGATCTTTTTCCTCTTTACCAAGATAAATCTTTATTTCTGGACTTCAGAGGACTTGTAGTTTTGCACTGAATACAGAGTTAAGTTGGTTATTATAAGGGTTCTGTGCTGAGTTGAGGTGCTTTAAATAAAATTAAATAAATAATTTATGAGTCAAGTAAGCCCTCAGGTGTAGCTAAAGTTAACATGAATAAGCATATTATTAGTGCCAGTTTAGTGACTTGACACAGCAGATAAATCAACAATAATCTACTTTTAAATGGTGTGTTAACAATTGAATCCGCGTCGACCATTCTCCGCGCATCGAACCTAAAAATGCGTTCTTTTTTTATTCATTCTTATTTTCTCTCTTACAGAGCTGGAGCATGTGAATATCATTACAGTTTGCCACCACTAGATGTCAGTAGATATGTATTTTAAACAGCTACTCGATGAGCCAGTCAACCTGAGAGCCTTCCATTGTACAGCAGAATTTTGTTTTCATTTTCAGGGAGGCATCATCCTTATCTAACACCTGCACCCATCTATTTCTGTCCTTAGAAAATGGACAAAAACCGAGACGGTGTGGTCACTCTCGATGAATTCATCGTGTCTTGTCAAGAGGTAATCCACTTTCAATTCATGCTTTCACTCATTCTACACTGCCGGGATATTTCCCGGCACGCTGCACAGGTGTGTGTAAAAATTCCATTATGCTCAATTCAATTTGTTCCTGTGCACAGACTCGCTGGAAAATATGACAATTGAATTGAACTAACACACATCTGCCATGATAATACCACCACCTGCCTGTTGTTGTGTCCCTCGAGGGCCGCATTGTTCACTTCTGGTGGTGTAACCATCAGCAGGGTCGCGCCAGAATCTCAGCTGAGGTTGACCCGTGTGCTCCAGTGAATCACAGCTGTCATTTGAAAAACATCAAGACTCTTAAATATAAAACCACAGTCAACAATCGCATGTAAATAATCAGATATCACACCACATGAATAATCGCATGCTTTATGTAGTTCCCTCAGTTGAGGAACTGAGTAACGTGAAGTCTTGTGAGTGTGTTGCCTCTCTCTAGTGGCTAAATCCCGCATGGAATCGATCAAAGAAAGTGTGACAACTGTGTTTTAATTTATGTGATTAGCCACCACTCTAAGAGGTAAACACCAGAGTTTCAAGAGACCTCAACTTTAATTGTACAACCCAGTAAATGATTCGATTAATCTATTCATTTGCTTGTGCAGGATGAAAACATCATGAGGTCCCTGCAGCTGTTTGAAAATGTGATCTAGAGAAGCAAAGAGAGAAGGTTGGTGGACGAGCATGGCATCAAGAAAGTGACAACAGGGACCCAAGCACAAACACGGTGGTAAACATCGAGCCCTGCGAGGCAGAAATCATTTCAACTGTGAGAAACCGCCAATAACTGAGGGTGATTCACTGATCTAAAACCACAGAGAAAATCCAAGTCACTAACTGAACCTCAATAGTTTGTTTGTTGTCCCACTCTGGACTGTCAGCTTGTAAATATGATCCTGTTTTTGTGAAATACTTTTCATAGATTTGTATATGAAACCGCGTCATGAAGCAGCTTGCGATGTGAGTCTTGGCTGCGTTCATCCATCAGCACTGTTGTGAAGCATGCGAGACAGTGAAGTGGTCTTAATGTAACCGTGCCATGAGACGTAACTGGATGTTCACTTGCGAGATGCGGGACATCTAGATTCATCTTGGACCCTGGTGTCTTCGGTTCTCGGCAACTCAAGAGCAAAATAACCTCATCACTTCTCCTGAGTGTGTTTCCGTGGCGTCGATCAGTGTTTTCATTGATATTAACTGTCGTGCTTCTCTGGCTGTCGCTCATCCCAGCTGTCTGTCTCTCTGTCTGTTGGTGTCACTGTACTTACATGCGAAGGGCTGCGCTGTCATCTGACGAATTCTGGATACATTAGTAATGAACTTTGTTTTTTATGTCGACATTGTCACTGTGATGGAAAGACCCGAGGGAGGTGAAGACACTTCTAGAGATTTTCTGATGGAATGGAAGCCATGTTTTAATTAAGAGCCATCATTTTATCCAATTATTGCTGTTTAAACAACAATATATCACTGACAGACGATGCTTCTATGTGTTGCTCACGCACATCTCACACAGACAGCCGTGAGGACAGACAGACAGACAACTGTCAGAATCAGCGTATGGATGGAAATACTGTATAAAATCATTATATTTATCAATAAAGTTTTCAAGAAACAACTCTGTTTGTTCTGTGTGCGCTCTCTGCTTGTTGTGTGTGTCTGCATATGTATGGGGACCAATTCAGGAAACACACTTACTTCAGTTTGTGGGGACGTGAAGTGTCCCCACCAAGGTCCCGGAACAACTCTGTGTGTCACAATGTGACTTGGATCTGTCCAGCCCAAACGTCAACGTATGACTTCCAGGAGTGAGAATAGGTCAACTTGTCATGCCAAAGATACTGAATTCTGCGTGGCGTGTTGGAGGTGCGTCGGTTATTTTTCTAATTTATGTCCCTTCATTTTGAGCAGGTCAAACTTAGTGATGGACCAATGAGCGTAACACACTCATCGCGGCATCATAATGGCGCCATCTGCTGGACACAATTAAAGTGGATTTAAATTAAAGTCGCTGCATTTCAGATGTACTGAAACAAGTATGTGGTAGTACTCATGAAGAAAAGGTTACCCCTTATACCCGTTTTCCTCATTTTCTGTGCCTCTCTGGTTGGTTGAAGATAGAAGGGCTTACGCAGTAGCCTCAACGCTTGTTTTGTTCACGCTCAGATGACGACGTTTGTTTGCCACTGTGGAACCATGTTGACCAGCTGCTGATTCCCTGTATGCTATCTAGATGACCTGAGTCAGATTAAACCAATGTTTTTAATGTGACATTAAAAGACGGTGATCAACTTGTGGCTGGATACCAAAGAACACTTTGGGTGAAAGTTGTACGTTTGGTGTGAATGTACTTGAGGCTTGCAACACAAAAGAACTGCGCCACAAATGACTGTGATGTTGAGTTTTCGATGGAAAAACTCTCTGTCTCTGGATCTGATCCAAGTTTGACCATGTATTTGAAAATGGCCACTTATCAAATACGTATCACTCCACGTTGTGTTGATACTTCTGCATAGTTTGGCCCACCCCTCAAGGAGACAAAAGTTGCAGGCCAAATCAAATCCATGTCTGACATTACAGGAACAGCAGTCTAAACACGGTGACTGTTTGTGGTTACTGGAAAGATACGTAGATTTTACTCCTTCACCACTGACTCCACCTCATGACAAAACGCACAATTAAAATGCAATAGCCACCACACTGTTGAATTTCATATTGAACCACCGACTAGTATCTGAAGCTTTTTTGGGCCACAATCAGGTCAAATGGCTGGCCAGATTTGGCCCCCAGGGCTTGCGTTTGACACGTGGGCTAGTTTGCTAGACTGCTGGTCCATTCTGCAAATGAGAAGAGGTTTGTTGCTGCACACTAGTAGATGAAAATATTCAAACCTTTTTTTTCTAGTTTTTTGGACTGTAGTTTATGACCTTTTTTGTGCTGAAAAATCTCAGTTGCATCATCGACACTGGCAGCACTATAAATATGTTAAACATGTCAGGATGGTGCGCTACCAATATTTTAAATCTTATTTTGAAGTCCATCCATTTTCATTTGCTTGGCCAACGTCGGGTGACAGCGGCAGAATATGGGGGAGTTCCCGGGACAACCAAAGCCAAACCCTTAAAACCTCCTCCCACTCGTCTCTGTGGGAGTCCATTCAGAGAAGCAGCTGGAGTCACCTTGGTTCGACCAGCAGCTCTGCTTTGAGCGTCTCCCAGATCACCTAACGTCTCACCACAGTAAAGGGAAAACTCATTTTGGGGTGTTGCCCTCCTGACTATGTTGCAACCTTCCAATATAATCTATTCAATTTGAATACATTGAGAATATCAAATGCAAACCAGGAGCCGAAGATTCCGAGGAAAAATGTATACTATAATTTACAATGATATACAATGAAAATACAAAAGTGTTTTAGTGTCCCCTGCAACATCACCAGGGCATAAATAAAACAATGATTGTGTGCAAGTTTTAAAATAAAATAAAAACACCACCATTATTGACCATGCGTCTCTGAAATGCGATTTTCCTTCTTGTCACTTCATTTTGCAGTTACAATACAGTTTCTTTACAAGAAAAAGTGTCACAATAACCAAGTATTTACATGAGGAGGTGGTAACAGGGAGCGTCCTTTACATATTAAATATCGGAACGAGGGATCCGATTCAGAGTTCTAAGCGTGTTTAGCTTGTACCGTAACTCTTTGCACCTGCAATTTAAAAAGAAAATAAAAGAAAAATCATGCACTTAGGTTGATTGTAGACACTTATTGTGGGAATAGCCAGAACTGACTTTATTCCTCTGCTACCCTGTCATGACTAACTCGTAAAAAACAAAAGATAAAAATAAAAAATAACATAAATAATTATTTATATTGCTTTCAGACACTGTTGAGTGTGTCTCTAGCAAACATATTTACAGTCAAACAAGAGGATATTAGTTGGAATAATTTA
This sequence comes from Synchiropus splendidus, assembly GCF_027744825.2. NCBI lineage: Eukaryota > Metazoa > Chordata > Actinopteri > Syngnathiformes > Callionymidae > Synchiropus > Synchiropus splendidus. Next base: position 4,034,769 of record NC_071344.1, read on the forward strand.
AATCGATTTTACTTCGGTACAGCTAAAACCTTGAGACTGACCAAGGTCATCCAGCCTCTTTGTTTATATTTCTTCATCACAAACATTGTTGTATATGAAGGGAAGGGAAATTTACAGAATAGATTTTGTTCAGCTCTCACATGACAGAAAAAAAATGTGTCTTTTCAAAGTAATGCTATAAAGTTGAAAAACACGTGGGATTGGATGGGATTGTTGGCAGATGAGCATCTCATTTATTTTTTGGGCCGTACTAATTTCTTTCTTATTGTTGGGAGCAGGAACATATCGAGGGCTTGCGATGTTCGCCAGCATCATCATGTGTGCTTGTTAGCTGGAGGATTCCATGGGTTTATAGCCGGATATTTTCATCGTTGAGAAACTAAAATGGTTGTTCTGTTGATACTACCACTTATCAAGCGACTTTCATTTTAATCTTTGCATTTGAATGAGGTTTCAAGGTTCTCTGCCTGTGATCCCAACGCTCCAAAAATCTCAATATTCAACCAATGTATGAGCAGTTTGTCAGTCTCTGTCTGCCAGCACTATCCTCCCTCGGATGACACCGTTCGTGCGGCTCACTACTCTCTGTCCTCGGCCCAGGGCTGAAGGTTCTGCAGGGCGTACAGGGAGGAGTTGTGGGCACACAGCGGATCAGACACCGCCGATTCACCAAGGGACTTCTGGAGAGCAGACTGCTGCAGCTGCAGGATCAGACGATTGGCCTGTTGACGCTCCGCCTCCCGCTCCTCCGCTGTCTGTCGCCTGAGCAAGACATGAAGATGTGAGACTTGGGAGAATTGGTTTGAAATATGTCAGAAGTAGAACAAATTAACTATTTCTTGTTAATTGAAATGTACAATTATTGTTTAAAAAAACATGAATATAAATGATGAATGATCATTTTTACATTCATTGATCAACTGAAAATGCATTAATGTCCATTGATGGGCTTGCTTGAGGCTATAGACTATCCCAGCTACTCGGGGTAAGAGGTAGGGGGTAATATGGTTAAACTCGACAAGTAAAACATCCACATTCAAGTTAAGCCCATAGTTGCCTCAAGCTTGAATTAAACCAGCCACAATCTTTCAAAACAAACACTATATATTCACACATTAAAGTTCTGCTGTTGTATTGTACATTTCGGTTAATAGAATAAGCTAAAACAACACTGCAAATTAACAATTTTGTATCAGGCTTTCTTCTGTATCTGACTGTGTGATAACAAATGTTAATTTTGCAGTTCATGTCATTTGTTTGCGTTAACCCCTTTTATCATTTCACAATTTGTTCTCAACTTACAGCAGTAGATATGACGGAAATATTTTTGTTACACATTTTTTATAATTAGCACAAATTGCATATATGCCAAAACTGAAAACTTACCAATTTCTATTTAAAAAAAAAAAATTAAACTACTGTAATCAATTATGAAAATCGACACAAACAGAAATTTAAAGTTTCAAACAGATACACATGTTAATCAAATATTAAGCTCTCTCTCTCTCACACACACGCAGACAATAGATAAACCAACTACAATAAAAAAAACGCCAAAGCAAATTATTTCAATAGTTAGGCGTGTTTTTCTTCCGTGTCACAAGGTTACGGAAGCGGAAATTGCGTTATATGCGAGTTAACCAATATAAAGAATTAGCAATTTCGCTGGATTTCCCTATGGAAAATATAATTTAGGCTGTGCGACTTGACTCAGCGATGAGAGGGAAGACAAATTTTGTGTAGGAAATCGCTACCTCCACTTGGTTCTTCGGTTCTGGAACCACGTTTTGACCTGAGCGTCCGTCATCTTCAGACTCTTAGCCAAGGCGGCTCTTTCGGCGCTGGCGAGGTACTTCTGCCGGTGGAAGCGCTTCTCCAACTCGCAAATTTGGACCCTGGAGAACGAGGTCCGGGGCTTTTTCCTTTTCGGGGGCGTGCGGTTTTGATAGGGGTGTCCTATCCTTCTTGTGACCGTGAACGGAACCAGAGCCGCTGGAGAGAAGAAAAAAAAAATCCCAGGTGAGTGAAACTGAATTCACCACAAGACAATAACAACATTTATATTAATGAAAATATATTTTTCAACTGAGACAACTATTTGGAGACGCTAAATTGGAAGGGGAAACCCACCATATCTTGGAACGTTCAAGTGAATGGACGACATTAATTGTTTGGCTGCATCGTTTTCTTTTGACTCGCTAAACATTTTAATTTGGAAAACCAACTGTGTTTGAAACCGTATTTAAAAACATACGAGTGTAAATGCGTAATAGATATGATTCCACAGGCCCAAAACGCTTTGGGAACCAGTCACGGGCCTTTATAAATTCTAAATTAATCTCTAAAGCACGCATCTCCGAATCTCATGGTTATTCTTATTTTGGACACAAATTCTAGCAATTACTTGTGATGTTTTTAGTTTTTGGCGAATTAATTTGAAGGCACATTTTAAATTATTTGTCTAGATAGTGTACCTTCTATGTTTTATTGTATTTAAATCTGATGATTTCATGCCCCTCGTCGGTTGTTTGGTTGGTTTGTGAGCATGTACAAATAAACATTTGATTTATAGGAAGTTGGATATAATATATCACGTATGCGCGTATCTAAATTCAAAACGTCGAATATGATTCTTGACGTTCAACATATGTCCCACCTGATATTCTCTCCTTGGAGAACCTGTTTCCTATCCAGGGAAAACACAGTCCTCCAAACCCTGGAACTGCGCCCTGAACAGGGGTCGGTGGTCCCGGCGCTGTGACTGGTCTGTGTGCCGGGACCCGAATCACCCCCCTGCTCCCCAAACTCCTGCTTTCTCCGTACGAACCCGCCGCCTCCACCGGAGGCATGATGCCAGAGAGCGAGATGGACAGCGCGGTGTAGGAGGGCGCCCCGGCTCCGGCCGGGCTTCCTAAACTGTAATATCCATCCCCGTTGCTTAAATCGGTCCCGCTCGGTCTACCAGCAGTGCGTGCGTTCTCCGGCTCCGAACCGGCTCCAAGAATCTGGTCGATGCCGAAGCTGATGGGCTCTGCTGGTTTTGGAGGAGGGCTGGGTGCGCTCGGTGCCTGCTCCATCCTCGATCGCTTGCGGAATAAAAACAAAATACGAAGCTATGCACGGTCAAACTGATCCAGAAAAGAGAACCACGAGCGTCTCCATGTCTCTGGGTTCGAGTTCCAGCGAGTCCTTTTCAGGCCTCCTCGGGATGTGAGTCCTCCCTTCTGAAAGTTTGATGAGCGTTTGGAGAGAGGTGACGCGCCGTCGTCCTCTCAATCTGCTCCGTCCGCCTCCTCCTCTCCCCTCCTGTCATTGGCTGCGACCAGCAGGAGTCAAAGTTAATTGTTCCAGGCCCCAAATTTGGCTCAATCACCCGGATTTCCTTCGATAGCAAAGATTCATGACAGGATCCAGGCGAGCAGACTTAATAGCGAACGAATATGAAGAGCTGCACCTCAGCAAATCTGAAAGTGGTGATCGCTCGGGTCACGTGATGTCTAGTCATTTTGTTTGTGTTGCACTGATCTACTGTGGAGCAGCTCTGTAATGGTGACCCAAAAAGAGCAAATGAAATATATCACGTCGATTGTGCTCCGTTTTCATCAGCTGGATTACTTCAGAATTCTGCAGGTGAATTCAAGAAAACATTTATAAAAACGGTCATTCTTTAGCGTAAAATCCAATTCAAAGTTTGTATAAGTAGCCTAATTTACTTCTCTCTGTAATTTCTATTTATTTAATCAGTGTTTCCCATATATTATATTCTGCGTTAACTTCTCGTGATTTCAAACCATTTGTTTTCTTCATACTGAATGTGTTCTTAATACGTCATCATGTACTGCTGGAAGAGTTTTAGATTTGTTTATAGAATCTGTTGGCGTACATCTAACGAACAAAAACAAAAAAATACTATTGTATATCTTGAGCTATTTCACAGTCACAAACATCTGATTTCTATAGCATTTTTGCATGAGAACTTATTGTTAATCAGAGATGGCTAAGATGACTGAAACGAAAAACGCACCCATTTAAATTGTTTTATATTTTTTCGGTTTTTAATGTGCGATTCTAATCATCTTTCATTATTATTTTATTGGTCAGTAAAAAAACAATGTCTCTTAACATAGGTAAAATATTTGAAAGTTCGGGTAATCTAATCGAATCGATGTGATAAGTTCGTCAGTTTTGAGGCTTGTATATAAATAAACGTCATTCAGTGCTACGGTTTAAGTTTTCAGCTTTGAAAACGATGTGGCAGCCAAGTGTGTGTTATCGTTATCAAGGGATGATCGTTCAAAAATAAATCTCACTTTTAACTGGAGCGTCCAGCTGTTTAAAGATTTGAAGTAGCGTTGGTGCGTAATTACGCAGGGCGTCCAACCTTTTATTGAAGAAGCAGTCGGGCTTCTGCACATGGTCTTTATTTGTACCTGGTCTCCAGAGCCGCATTAAATGACCTGACAAGGGAAGGCCAAGGGCTAGTCCAGATAAAGTGTCTGGACTCTGGAAGCTGCTAACCGCTCAGATTCAATGTGCGAGGCGCCCAAAGTGACCGGATAATCACATTTGCACTAACTTGTCCCTGCGACAGACTAATGTGTGTGAGGTTCAGATGCGGCAGGTGGCGTTTTACACGATCACGTAACTTGACTCTAACGAACCACGAGACTCTACTCATCACTGCTGCGATTTTGGGCCGTTTTAACACGATTTACAAGCTGCTTTTCACGTGCGTTGTGGTTGCATCGCCCTGTTCGAAAATACTAATAAAACAGTATTAAAATGGGTTGTTCATCGTGGGTGTGTTTTATGCAACTGGAAAGATCCCAAAAAGCAATATATATTTAAGGAATGGCCCAGATCGCAATATATATGAGGCAATATGAGATGGAAGAAGGCCTGAGGTGTTTGTTTGGCAATATGGACAGACTGAGTGTTGGCCGGACCTCGCTGCCATATGTGAGCTCACCAGTGGCTTTTGATGGAGGAGGAATTGGTCTGTGATAGCTGTCAACTTATGGGGACGAGTCCATGATTTTATCCCAGAATATCAAACATTCTTCTTTTGATCGTTAGTTACCTCGTCGATATATATATATATATATATATATATATATATATATATATATATATATATATCCCGCATAATCCCGCACGCGTCCCTTCGTGGTTACAATAGAAAGACTTTCGAGTTTGCTCGACACATCCCCACTGTGAGACGTACTAGGAATGAAGTGTTTCCTTCTTTTAAGTCAGGATCGTGACTGTAACTTCTCTAAACGTTTGGCCTCGTGCCCACGACGCCTCCCACTGGTTGCGCGTTTTGGTAATCTCCTGGTTGTAATCCAATGATGATGAGCGATTACTACGGATCGGCACAAGTTTGAAACGCACTGCTCGAGATTCCCTCGACTGTGTTCTGCTGTTATTGCTTCATGACAAAACCAGAAATATTCCACAGTCCTCGCGGTGTGTTTTTGGTGCAAACACTAATGCGGGCGCACAATTAAACTGCGCATCAATCGTCGTTTCGCCCGCCTCCCGCCGCCATGATTAAAGCTGACACCGTGATTTTCCAAAGTCCCAAAAAGAAACGACAACAAAAGAGTGAAAGAGTGCGATTTGTTTGAGAAATTACCACTTGATCTGCATAATCGGGGGTCTGGGCTGCAGCTCGGTACCCGGGGGCTGCGTTTTTATTGCGCGTCTCTCCGCCGTTATCAATTTCAGCAGCGGCTGACTTTTTAAAAGGGGCCGAGGCTTGTGAATAATGAATGACACGCTTTTATATTGTCGCTAAAGTGCCCGTGATGTTACAATATGAAAAGGCAGCGGTAAGTAATAGTGCATTTAAAGTGGATGTAGTGTATTATTATGATGTAAAAGAGAAGAGGAGAGGGGGCAGAGAGAGGGAGATGAGTGTGCGCAGAAAGAGAGAGATTGTTTTATTACAATAAGAGGAGATGAGTTTGCCTCGCAGCGAAATGTGGAGCAGTTAATGAAACTTTACCGCAGCTAACGATTTCCCCTCCCTCCATCTAAAAAAAACGCCCTTATGAAATATTTAAACTATTTAATATAGGTGGTATTAAGCTGAAAGACGCTGGCCATCTGACAACATTTGCTGTGGATTTTAAAAAGTTTGCCGAACAAAAGCTCCCTTGCAATCCTTAACATCACATCCCAAATGTGTTTTACTGTGTCAGGAGCTGATTTGGTTTAATTTACACGTTGATACACACGCAGTCGCGGGCTCATCATCCCAACGTGGAGGTGTAGTGTTTCAGATTGACATGCTCACTGGGATTGTTGAAGGAGAAGAGAGGAATGGATCCCCCATCAGGGACTTGATCTGGACCATAACCCTCCTCCTGCTGTCCCCAGACCGCTGCTTTCAACTGTATGTGGACACTATTCATCTAGCAGACAGTTTAAAAGCAGATAAAGCATCTTAAATGTCATGGCAAATGTCAAATAAATGGCTGAGTTAATAATAAATGAGTTTAATTACTGAATATGTATTGACACCCTGACTGAGTTTTTATTGTGCATTATTGTTCAGCTGAGAAATATGAGCGATGGAGACTATAATGCATTATAGTTTACACCACCATTTTCATGTCATAAATAAGTGTTACATGGAACAGGCTGTTGTGATTTCTGGACCAAAATGGAAGCCATAACCCACCCAAGCAAAGTGCGGCATGATGGCGCTGCTGACTTTGACTTCATGATTCCACTATTCTGGCATTGAAGATCTGAACTTTTCTGTCCCAGTATTTGTTCCAGTTATACTTCTTTTTTTCACATTTTATTGTCTAAATTATTTTGTATTAGCATAATGATTTGACCCTTTTACTATGATAGTGAGACAATTCACCATTATTTCATCAAATCCCCTCGGCAAAAAGGAATATAAACATATTTTTCTTGACAAAAATGCTTTAAAAAATGCAAAAATACCTATTTTTCCTCATTATATTCAAGCCTTTACTGCGCTGCCAAAGTACTAGAAAAGCCAAAGCTCAATCCTCATTTAGACATATTAAATGTATTAAATTTAGCAAGTTTTTTTTTAAATTATCTGCTGTGTGGGTATGGTCTTTTTATGTGTATCTATACCCCTGATTATTGGAACATGGATCGTTTCATTTTTCTGGATTTGAATACTCATATTTTCTTGGTGCAATTGGTTCCAGCTTAATAATGTCAATCATAAATTTATCATCTGAATTTCCAAAAGCAATTGTGCTGCTGTTGATGGCTCGAGCTGTGGATGAGATACATGAGACTGTTCCTCCTCTTCTGATTAATCTGACACATTTCTTGACTCAAAGTGTCTTAGAAGCAGACAAAAGACCCAATCTAGGCATGTGTGTTTGTATCACACAAGTCATGCACAAGGGAAATTCATTTCTCCAAATATGATGCTCATTCACATCTACACTTCTGTTATGCCAGCATAAGACCACTTAATGTTACACACTGCACCTTTAAAGCAGACTTAAGTGTCTCATCGATGCAGCCATTAGCACCGTTGCTTCATTATAAGACCCATCTAAATTCCCATCAACCCAAAACATAATAATATAAATTGATAATTGGTGACCATGGATCCCTCCCTAATTGCTGTTCTTACCTTGATGAAAACAAGCAGCTAAATGAAATGCACAACCAAAAGAAACACAGAGCATTAGATCTTGCATTTTAGTCTTACTTTTCTTTATTTTGTAAGTTAAAACGGAGGGGAAGAACGACGAGTTTAAGAGTGTACTGTAGATGCAGAGGAGCTGCAAAATGCCTTTGATTATTGTATATTTGCTTCATGTGGAAACAGAAAGTTACCAAAGGCGGAAATATTTAGCATAATTTTGTATACAAATTAGCTTTTTTTGCCAGTATCAGGATGCCCTTTAACCGCATAAAGACCGTTGATATGAACATTGTCTTCTTGTTCCTATTGAGTGTGTGCGTGTGTGAGTGGAGAGCATGTTAGTCTGTCTGATGGTTGAATGCACGACTGCATCTTCACGCTGGTTAGAAGACAGGAGGGGGGAGAGGAGAAGAAGATGGAGGGAAGTAACCGCATAGACTTGAATTATAGGGATGGACGGAGAGCAGAGAGCAAAAACGAGGATGGATGGCTCGAATTGAGATGTGAGAGAAAGGCTTAAAGCATTAATGGGCCCTCATGATAATTGAACACATGGCTTGAGTTAAGTTGGCACAGGAAGTTTCTCATTGTCTCATATTCATGTGTTTGACATTTAACCTCCGCTCGTAACGGCGGCGAGTGATGAGTAAGAGTTTCTGCTCCGATTTTATTTTTTATTTACCGCTGTGTACATCTGTATTCCGATGAGTCTGCCGGAGACACAATGACTGATGTAATTAATAAGTGTCTGTACTATTGCTTTAATGACCTTTGACTGATTTATGTGCGGGTGATGGAGTGTGCCACTGCGGGTTTGCACTTAAGAGCAGCTGAGTTCTCTTTAACGCCCCTGGTTGTGGCGCTAATGTGTTAATTCATTACTGCTTGTAGTCAGTTGCATTGTGTCAGCGCGCCGTCTCCCTGCTCTCTGTCTGTGTTCTCTCCGCTTCATAAAAGCCGATTATCCTTCATTTTGCCGTCGTTCCACCAATTCTCTCCTGCCTCTTGACCTCCTCACCCCTCCTGTTGCCTGCCCATGGGGTGCTGGAGCATGGGAGGAGGGGAGGGTGGGACGGAGGACCAGCTGCCACCAGCTATAGTGCTCTGCTGCCTGGCAGAGGGAGCTACTGCAGCCCCCTGCTTTGCTGGGCCTTCTGGCCCCTGAGGGTTGTTGGGGGGAACACCAGACTCATGCCACCAGCCCCACCTGTCTTGCTCCAGGCGTTGCAGTGTGACCGATTACACACAGGCTCACACCACTTCCACACATACATACGTGCATACATTAACACTGTCCAAGCTTCAAACCTGATTCTCCACTGCCGTCTCTTCTCAACTCTCTCAAGTGTGTTTATAGATGATGTAAGGCTGATATATTCGAGCACAGTTACACTTAAACACCTAAACACACTTCTGTGCGAGGCGTCAAAGAGCGAGGGCTAAGTGAGGCCACTCCACGCCGCTGCTCTGTGTATTGATTTCCCATTATCAGACCCCAGTCCCTGTGGAGTCATTAGAGCCCAGATCAAACAGACAGACAGAGAAGGATACTAATACCAGTCACTTACTCCAGGAGCGGATCACCTTACTTCCCTGAGGGTAGGAAGACCAGAGAGGAGCAGAAGAGGGAGGAAGTCATGATGTAGAGGAGGGGGGTTGAAGTGGACGGACTCGCGGAACAAACTAACAGATGGGGATGGCAAAGTGAAGTGAGATCGAAGGTTGAAGAGGGGTGCTTTTTAATGTTTGTCTGTACATCAATGACTGTTGTTGATCACTACATCCGTGGCTTTTGTTTCTGAACAGAACCCCCCCCCCCAAACCCAAAGGAGTTACTGACTTTCTTATCGGATCCTGGTATATTGAACACAAATAATCCATATTACAAACCATGAATATCTGTCACATTATAAAAATATGACAAACAGAAAGGACTTTCAGAAGTTGCACTAAACAGTTTCTTTAAAGCATATATATTTTTTCATATGTTGTTTCAAAATGCCTGAATTCTAATTAAAAATAATCTACGATTTTATAAATGACATATAACGACAATAAAGAAACATTTTTGGTTTAATTTATTAGTAATGCTGGAAACAAAATAATGCATAATCGTCAACAATTACTTTCAACAAATTTATACGCAGTTTATAGCAGTAGAATAATACATTAGTTGTAGAAGTTGAGACCAGTGAACCCGAGCTGAAATACTGACCCAACTCATTGCAGATATCATTGCAAACTAATAGTTTGTCCCCATGATAGCATTCACTTCTGGATTTAATTTGAAGCAGTGACTACTGTTTCTTTTGCAGTAAGAAATAAATGTATCGATGACTAATATGGTCTTAGTCTCATTCCCTTAAACTCCTGGTCTTGTGGTGGGTCTCTGCACACACTATAGCTCAATAGATAATGATGAATGATGATGATAATGAGTGAGCAAACGCAGTAAAAATTAATTCAACTTTCTAGAGAGGCTGTTCAACAGTCTGATCAGATTGTGTTTTACTCTGATTTTGATATGATCACGGCAAAGTCGTAAGTTGCACTTCAAGACAAAGGCAAAAAACGTGGATACAAGGCAAATTGTCATGATGATGTGAACCTGAGAAGCTGGTGTCTATTCATCGCATATATTGGTCGGCATCGGTGAAATAGGGGACACTTCGGGCTGGTCTCCAGTCCGTCGCCAGTCAGTCACATTGAAGCTAAAGGTAATTAAAAATGCTGAAACAAGTGAGCAAGTGAAAATTCTTGCTGGTGATGTCATCCAAACAAATACGTTGACTCCAGCCTTGTCAGAGGCCTGACACCGTTGCCGCACTGCGATTCAAACTCACAACCTTGATTGTTGCTCTATAGTGACCTTACCAGCTGCCTTTACCGTCCAATAGATAGAGTGCATCCCATTTCCAAACATGTACAGTGTTGCTTTTCGGCCTCGTTGTCCACTCTGTCAGGCGATTTTTAATGGTAAGGACGCTGTGATGAATGGTTTTCATGTCGCCGGCACCAGAGAGACACACGCTCAGACGGAGTGGCAGGGATATGAAATGTGAGATGCTCATTTTGGTCCCATGCTTCATAATTTCGGCGAATGTTTTATTCTCCACGGATTCACTGAGAACAATGAATTCGTACTTTGAATCAACATCATCCATCTTATTCACGTCCGCCTGCCACTGAGCGCCGGCGTGGTGGTCAGGCTCCGCGCCACTCAAGTCAGACCAGTGCACTTGCACGACGCGGGCGGGGGGCGGAGGGGGTGACCCTGGCCTGACCCCCCTGCTGACCCCCAATCTGTTCCCAAACCTCACCCCATGAGGCACCGGGTCTCACCGTGGTTGGCACACAGACTCAGAGACACTCGTGCACAAACATTGGCATATAGTGAGATGTGCACTGTGATGGATATCTTTTCAGACAGTACCATGTGTGTGGGCAGTGTGTGTGCACTAAGTGAGTGTGTTGGTCAGAGTGCTGTCATACCCTCTGCCCCCTTCCACTGGTGTTAATTGATTCTTGGTGTGCTTTGCTGATTGGTGTGAGGCCCCCTAGAGGCGGGTTCAGGCTCCAGTGATGCCCTCTTTGCGTTTTGCACTCAGTTGACATTTTTTTTTTCCTTTGCAGGCAAAATAGGTTTTAAGTCATATTAAAATGTATGAAACTCAAGCTGCTTCATGAGTGAGTATCATGTGGAATAGAAATTCAGGATGAGATAACTGAATACATTCAAGCTGGAGTTGTAATAAAGTGATGCAAAGGTGCCTCTTTGAGCTCCTACCCTCATACATCTTTCGATTAGGTGTAACTTTTTTTTGGAAATGGGGAGCATAAGTAACCCTTTTCTCCCAGACAAAATGCGTCACCGAAACGCGGGATACATAAGACTGTCACTGTCTCGACCGTCTTTGGATGGTGCAATTTCAGGCCCCCAAAATATTCTACACATTTTACACCCAATACAGAATCATATATCAGTGAAATGAATATCTTACCATTGAAGATGACAAGTATTTATTCAGCCAGTGTCAGATGTTAAAACAATGTAAATTATTATTCTTATTTAACGAACATTATGATGACATTGCCTCTATTTAAGCCAGTATCAGTGGCAAGTTGGTACACGTTAAAGTTGAGTGATCAATTCTTTTATCGATCTTTTGCCTGGTGATTTGTAATAAAACATAAAGGGACTGTTTTCCCCTCGTGATGCTACTATAAGCACAATAAATACATGCTGATTTGCAGACACATACACACATTGGCTCAAGTTCTCGCTTGCACACACATATGTCTTTCAGGGGGTTTTCACACCTTGGTAAAGAGGAAGCTGGCTCGCTGACATGAGCAGATTGTGGGGCTTATGTGATGATCCACATAGAAATATCAGTGTCTTAGAGGTGATTCATGAGCGTTATAGGTGGGCGTAGGTGTGTGTGTGAGGGAGTTTATGGGCGCTAGCCAGAAAGACGGTAAGAGAGATGAATCTCCGGTTATTAATTTCCAGCCGCGGCCCCTGGGTGAGATGTTAATATAGGGCTGATTGTGACTAATTTCTTATTAATTGCCATCAGCGATTACACAGTGGCCAGTAATGTGGCTAATTTGTTGAAATGAATTTGCTTTTCTGCTGCATTTTAATTGCTGCAGGTGGGCACAAACCCCCCCAACCCCACCCCACCTCCTCGCTGTCACTTTTGTTTTTCAGACAGAAGTTCAGCTATTGTGAATCTAAGTGCTATAACGGTGTGAATCACTGCACATTACGCTGACGCCGTCTACGCTCTTTGCACACGATGTGGCCAAATTGGAATATTCAAGCCTGCCTGATTAAATGCGTTCATACAATTGTTTGTTTATGCTGCCTCCGACTTCCATACATCTCCACATGCTCATTACAGTTGGGGCAGGGGGACATTTTAGCTCTTGTCTTTGTTTGTGTTTATAGCTTCCGTTAGCAGAGTCTCAACGACCACTGAGGAACCAGTAGATACAAAATCCAAATCCCCTATAAAAGAGGAGATGCCCTCTGGGCAGCCATAGCTCATAGTTGGCCTGATTTAGTGGCAGCCCAGAATCTGGGCTTGAATAAAGACAGAGAGAGCGAGGGGAGAGTGGGAGAGAGAGAGAGAGAGCAGAAAAGATAGCTCCCCGTGTGATAAATAGCCCTGGCTCTCTCTATTGCATTAGCCGTCCGGGCCGATAGATTGCAAGCCCAATAGAGCCAGACGTATGCGATTGGTTTCTCATATAAAAGTTGCATATTAAATTCCTTCACAGGACTGCGCCCCCCCCACCCCCCAAGCATGAAGAAGGGAAGGAAAAAACGATGCTTAAAAAGTAGAGAAAGGAATGAAGAAGCAAGAAAAAGGCTTTTTATGAGAGTCAAAACAAAAGCGGAGCGTTCCAGAGGCTGCGGAACAACGGGGGGAAGATAATGGCAGCGAAGAAGCTTGATGGGTGTCAAGACAAATGGTGATGTCATGTATTTAATAAGGCCTTGGATATTGGGCGACGAGCGCGACTGTACGTCCATTTAATCAGAATTGCTTCCCAATGAAGATTTCTCTCATTTTGTGCCGGCTCCCCTCCTCCTCCCGTTTCCAGCCGCTCTCCACATGCTAACGACCCCTGTAATTGTTTCCAAAGCTCATTAAGATGCTGATGTTTTAATAGTAATTAATCCGTCATTTGCCGACATGCAAACGCGGGCCACTGAGGTTTCTTCATCACGCTTTCAATACACTGATAATGCAGTAGCATAGTCAAAGGAGACGATGGGCTGCTAATTTAGCTCATCGTTGTTAATTGGTTGTTAAGTGCCTTTAATTACCAGGCAGGCTCTGGGATTTGGGCCGTCGACCGCAGAGCCAGCGCCGTGAGTGTGCGCCACTCTAATGGATCTTCTATGAACTTTGAAAACCGGATTAAATGACCACCTGGCGGAGAGGCGCTCACTGACCCCTCGCTTCACTGTCTGTGTCCATCACTTGCTTACGATCTTATTTTCTTTCAGCTTTCTTTGCTTTCGCCCCGTGCCGCTGTCCCTTCCTCCATCTTTGTCTCACTCTCTCTTTCTCCAGATATTATTAACTCATTAAGTTTTTTTCATTATTTTTAATAAAAGATGAGTTATGGCTTTAGCCTCTCCGTGGCAACACCCCCTCCACGCTCCCCTCCTCCTTGTCTTCATCTTCCTCTTCAACCACTTACCCCCCCTTCCTTTCTAAATATCTCCACCCTCCTCGGCCATATTGTGCCTCCTTCAATCCATTTGACCCCTGAACTGTAGCTTCTGACCTCTGTGTTTCTGGTGACAACCTTCTGTCCATTTTTTTTTTTTTTTACCTTCGCATCACTCCCTCCCATCTATCAATCACCGCTCTTTCTCATAGCTGCGAGAAGTCTTAAGATGGCATTCATATGATTTATGATTCATCGTTGTCTCTGTGTCAGAGAGGGAGAAACGGAAAAAGAGAAAAGGAGACAGGAGAGAGAAGGAGAGGTGTTTGTCGATGACACTGTTGAATAATGGCAATATCTGTGATTGATTGCTTCTACTGAGGAAATGCGCCGTGTGTATTGTGCATGTGTATTAGTTAGAAAATGGGAGTTTATATGTTCCATTTTGCCACACATTAATCCCATGTTAAAGAAGCGGTGATAAATGGTGTTCATGCGGTTTGATCAGCCAGTGGTCACTCCTAAAACGAAATGAGAAATGGTTAATGACCTGCGGAGGAGCTGAGAGTTTCCTGACATTTGTGTGGGGATAAAAAGATATTAAAGAGAGTGACTGGGATTTATGTCGAGGTTAGATGAAGACCCAACACTCATCTGCCAGGTTTGGAATACACCAAGACGGAGGGCTTTCTTTCTTTCATCTCATTTCATTTTGCCTACCTGAGATGTGAGTTTTTCCCAGCAATGTCCTTGACTTTTTTGCAAACTATAATGATTCAGATGATTAAGAGACGTTTCCATTTTTTATTTGCCGAACACGTGGTGAGGAATGCTGTTTTAACATACTTCTTCTGACTTCTCATTTTTGTCTCAGGTTTTGTGGGTTAGTTGCATTGGCTCATGCGCACACTGCGCATCTTCTTGAATGTAAGAACACAAACACCTCGATCAATATCAAGTGTAATGAAGTTTTACTCCTCTGTAACTGGTTTGTTTCAAGATCCACTTACCCTGAGTTAAGAGGCCAAGTGGTGTGAAACACCACAACAGAAGAAAAGACTTACAGTATTGCAGCATATACTTAACTCAAATGGATTTAAATAAGTGTTCAGTCTGATATTATCTTCTCCTGTTGGAAAGGCAAAGGAGAACAAGGAGAACAAAAGGTCATAAAGGAGACATAAAGAGAAAAAAGTTCTTGAACTAATTCCTTTCAGCTGTCCCACTCGCATAAGGTCGAGGGACAGTAGTGAAACATGTAGTGAGGTGTGGTTTATATGCAAAGAGAAAGAATAGGAAACAGAGTTTAAAGTAGCAGAGCTTAAAACACTGAAGTTATGATAATAATACAACTTATATAAACTACACGCTTAACAGTAAGAAAGTAGTTCTTATTAGTACTACTTTTTGTGCTGATTCAGTGGCATTATTTTGAAAACGATGATGCAGTTGATGTTGATTGTAATAACACAGACAGATCTGGCGGCTCTTCAAATAGTTTCCATGAAGCTAGTTGGTTGATGGTGTGTCCGCACGTGTCATCTCCTATTACAGCCACAAGCCATTTTCTCATTCCAGATTATCTCAAAGTTACTATATTAATATTGTCAGCAGGATTGTCATGATCCCAAAGCTTCAGTCGTCGATACCGATTCGATACAAAGTAATTGAAATTCACTACTTAAATGAAAGGTTTTTATGTCGTCTTTAGTATTTACTTTTACTTCACCAGTATAAAACACCAGGGTTTAGTTGGACATAATCTCATAGATGTCAATAACCACATGCATACAACAACAAACTTCAAAACAAACATGGCAACAGTGGCGCAAAAGAGGAAAACAGAGACAGAAACATTGCTCGGGGCTGATATCTTTTTAATGTTGTTACCAAACTATTAAAAGTTTCAGTTCTTACTGTACTGTTTGAGAAGAGGACTTTGAGGTGCTTTTGTGAAAACTTGTTAAGGGAATGGAAACTTTTCTGATGTGGACAGATAAACCCAATTAATCCTTTGATAATCTTTGTTTTGGTTCTGATGTTTTCGGTAATTCCTTACTCAAGTCTACCAACCAGCCTGTCCGTCTTTGGTTATTGATGCTTCAGAATTCTATGTCTTGAGTAGCAGAGTAAGTTCTCTTCACCGTGGCGGTCAGTGCATAGGTGAAATCTTGACTTTGGTTTATGACATGCACCTCGATACTGATGCATTAGTGGAACGCCTGGCTTAATGAACTGCACTGCATGTGGCTCCCGGTATTAGCCTGTCCTCCTCTGAACCAGATCTCAGAGGAAATCGCTCGCACAATGTAGAGGGTTAAGTGTTAATGTTGCAGCGGATTGAGGCGACGTTTGTTGACAGATTTGATGAATTGTTTTCAATGTGCAGGTCACAGTTACCCTCATCATCGTCGGACAAGAAATTACACTCTCATTTTGACTGCTGCACCCTTTTATTGATTAAAAAATTGCTTGTTTCTTTATTGTTTATTCAAGTGTCATTAGGATTCTACTTATCTTATATTGTTGGTTTGGGGGCGGGGATGTTTAAGCCAGCTTCTCATTTTAAATCTGTTGTTTGATACCTCAAGTGAAGTCTGAGTTACAGAGCATTTGGACCATTAAGAACAAACAAGTCTGAATCATTGTAGTTAATTATCAAGTTATTATTTGAGTTCGATTTCTTTCCATTTAAATTCTTTAGATTTAGATTGAAGTGAGGCTAAAGAGTAAATAGCAGTAAATAGCAAAAGGCAGTTCTGTTTTACTGGGGTTGGTTATTACTGTAGTAATAATATAATTATTACAGTGTTATTACTGCTTGCAGATGAGCCTTACCGTTTTGCCAAGCATTGTTGTGACTGTTGTGTCCTTGGTTGCACTGTGTATTTCTATTGTTTGAGCCAATTTAATGCAATTTCATGTGAAGACATCATACAACTTTATTCATTTCAGGTTTTACGCCTGGAAAGACAATAACCCTGAACTTGCCGGCATCAGCAGCATGATGAGCGCATTGTTATCAATGTAGCAGCACATTTATGACACACAGTGGTAAACCGTCTTTTTCTAATGCTTTGGCAAACTGAAAACAAAAACATGCTTTGAAATAAAAATATCCACAATTTGAAGAAAATATATGAGTGTGGGCTGGAAATTGAATCAGGGTAGAAGCAATGTCGGCGCGTTCTCAGCTTCATCTGTGATTGGAGAGTAAAAAACAAATTCTCATTGCTTTAACTAATGCACATTTGTACATATGAGTAATGAGCAGATAGTTTGGAGCCGAACAAAGAAATGAGAGCCGTGTGTGAAAGTAGCTAATGTATCTCCTCGCTGCTGAAAAACAAATTTATTGGCCTAACAAGCATGTTGCCATATGGCCTGCTGCGCAGAGGATGACACCATTAGGACATGTGTGTCACAGTTCATTTGCTCGTGGCCACACATGGGGATCACTCTGTATTTATTTGGTTAGATGGTGGAAGAAGTGTCTCCTGGAGTCCACTGTTCACATCCACAGCAGCTTTGTTTCAAGTGGCTCTGCTTTACACATGCTGTACAAACAAAACCAAGCACACAGCAATGAGTAAGTGAGAGACATTTAAATTGAGTAAAATCAGAAGCTACTCTGTTATTGGACAAAGCCTATCCTTTTAGTGGGTAGCTGGTATCTCTGCACTGTTCTCTGCAGAGAACCCGTTGGACGGCCGGTGACGTTAGCAAGAGTAACCCTGCACAGCAGCGTTCTGTCAGTGAAGTTGACGTCGTCAGAAGGACAAAGGGCTTTAAGAACATTTGACGCCTTGTGTCTTCTGTAATTTGTAGTGGGGTTAATCACATGTGGGAAGACAAATGAACACACAATTGTAATTGCTGGACACATTTATTGAACAGTACATAGGATCTCACATGAAATAATCTTGTTAGGGCTGTGAATCTGTCATAATTCTTGTATAATCGCAGAGTTCACTGGCGATTAATCGCAAATTAATCACACTTCTTTATCTATTCCAAATTCAACTTAAATCTTGTTCATGCAAGAGCTTGATTTGCGATTAATCACAAGCTAACTCTGCTTTATTGCGATTAAATGAGATTAAATCTTATTGTTGGCGGGTATAGCTACACGTTTGAGTTTGGTATTAGAATGTGAATTATCTTTTTTCACATGGAGATGCTGGGTGAAATTTCTTGGAGCAAGAAAATTGTTTATTTTGGAGCAAATCTGTCAAAGTGAATTGAAAGGTGGCTGGTCCTTATAAAATCAGGCCGTCAACTCCAAAATCCAACTTTAGCACAGGGGTACGAGAATTTAAAATGGTCAATCTCATAGCATTAAAATACAGAATTTGGTTGTAAGTATCAATTAGTTAACACGTTTTTTTCACTGGTTGATCAGTGCAGCGCCATCTACTGAACTCACCTTCCATTTATACCAGGTCCAAGGTAGCTTCTTAACAAACCTAATTTTCAGATTTAGAAAAGGAGATCAATCTCTTCAAACTATTGTTTTGCTCCATCTATCTCTCTGTCTATCTCTCCCTGCCTGGAAGTAGCTACCCAGCTTTAGTCTGGTTCTGTCAAGTTTTTTTGGCCACTTTCAGTAGCAGTCTTTCCCCGATGGATATGACTCTATTTTCCTTAATGAAAAAGCCCTGAGATGTTTATGAGGTGCTACTGTTGAATGACATTTATTGTGACTATATTCAGTAAAGCACTGTCACTGTTGAGTTTCATTGTTATCTGCCATCACTGCTGACTGTGTTTGACTTCTGCACCCATTGGAACAAGAACATCCCAGCACATGTCTGTAGGCCGACCTGAAGTCTCTGTTGAGGGCGCCGTACAGAATTGGATTTAGAGCGGAGTTTGTGTAGCCGATCCACAGAACTATGGAGAATTCTGTCACTGCGTTTGGGTGAGGATGCTCCCTCAAGCCCAGCAGAGTGAACATGATGAAATAAGGCAACCAGCAAACTATAAAAGCACCGATGACGGCTGCGACTGTAACTGTGGCTTTGTGCTCGCGTAGGGTCACTGCAGAAATGGTGGGTTTGTTGTTCCCACCCTGGAAGGTCCTGGCATTGTTGGGTCGAGCCTGGACGATCCTCTTGGCCTGTTCTCTTGCAATGCGGAGTATTTTGAGGTAGATGCAGCACATCGCTAACAGTGGCAGGAAGAATGTAAGGATGGAGTCTGTCAAAACATATGGCCTGTTCAGTTCAAAGCGGCAAGTTCTTTTCTGGCTCCAAGGGCCGTAGTTCTGCACTGTGCCATTGGCAGTGTTCCAGCCCATTTGGATGGGCAGGAAAGACACCGCCAGAGACGTGGTCCAAACAATTGCCATTGCCACCGCGACTCTCCATGGCAGCACCAGCGAAGAGTATCTCAGCGGCATCGTCACGGCCAGGTAACGGTCGACGCTGATGACCAGCAGGGTCAGAATAGAAGCCGTGCACAGCATGACGTCCATGCAGATGTAGAAGTTGCAGAATCTGGGGCCAAACGGCCAGTCGTTGGTCAGCTGGAGCAGCGCAGAGAAAGGGAGAACCAGGAGGCCGAGCAGCAGGTCGGTGACAGCCAGTGAGATGATGAAGCAGTTTGTGAGGCAGCGCAGGCGTCGGGAGACGCAGACGGCCAGACACACTGTCACGTTACCGCTGATGGTCAAAAGGATGAGCAGGACCAGGATGAGTCCGAGGACCAGGTTTGACATGACTTCGCCGGATGACATGGAACTGGAACGGAGTGTGGATGTACTTGATAAATGTGGTTTAACCGGCCAATCTTTTCATCACCCGACCATCACCCGATCATCCCATCATGAGTTGTGTCCAACTTTAATGAACCTGATTGTCAGTGATGGCTGCTCATCGTCGTTCTCCCTGGTAACTCTGGGCAGCGTTCAACTTCCCATCGTCTTCTGTGGCGCTTCTGACATCTAGTGGACAGAGAGGGACATTGCATGAAATAACTCATTTCAAGCGTTTATTTTGAACTATTGCGAGGGTCAAAGGCAGTTTTGTTTCGTGTATTTTTGACTTGAATAGCGTAGTAGAAATATCACAACATATACTATTCTTTTGGATTGACTTTTGGATAGTTTCATTAAATTACCGACGAAAAGAAGTGTTTTGAGTACTACTTAAAACGCTGAGTAGCTCGCTATAACACAGCCATTTTAAGAAGTTGATCCCTATAACCTGATATAATTATTTCCCTTGCAAACATTTGTGCTTTTTTCGAGTGCAGAATGATACAGTCTGGTGATGCTTTTGGTTTGTTTTTGACACCTATAGAGTTAAGCATAATAAGAATGGACATTTCAGCAACTAGATACGTCCGGTGCTATAGACTGATATGGATCATATAAGCTGCTGCATTGCATATTTTCACCATAAAATTCTATTAATAGATTCATCAGCCTTGAGGGCACATCAGTGGTATGTGCTGGTCTGATGCTCCTAAAACTCTCCTGAGGATAGAATGCATTGACCCTTATTTGAAGGGAGTGAGCAACAAGCCAGGGAGCAAGTTCGACATTAGTTACAGTACAGTGCTGTATGCACAGCTGCTTGTCTACATGGTAACCAACCGGAGATAGCGTGCCTTGTCTGTTATTGTTGACAGTAATCCTTAACTTTGGTGGACTGAGTCATCACACAATCAATATTGACAATTTTAGAGATGATGTATTTGTGATCTTTTTGTCCAGCTCCTTGAACATGTTTACAACATTTTAGCTTTGTTCAATCTGTTACATCCACTCCATGGCACGTCACAACCAGGTAGACATGAATTGCAGCTACTATAAAGCTACTATATCTAAAACTGATCTTAAGGAAGATGACGTTAGACTTCGAGCTTAAATAGATTTACCATCCCTGGGGGGCTGTTAGGCAAGGAATGAATCATGTTTTTATCTCTGCTGTAGCTGGATCCCACAGTCCACACTCAAAACATGTGACTTGCAGGCCGTGGATTGCTGAACGTTGTAAGATAACTCTAACACATTGGTTTCCATTTCTTAATACAGTAAATTTAAAAGGTGGTTACTTTTAGTTCATTTTTAGAATCATTGCAGACACCTTTGTTTCTTTTTGGGGCACTTGAATCTGTTTATTATATTATTTCTTAACATTTCTATCAAGTATGTCATTAATACTTTGCTCAATAACTTTCTTCACATTATGACTTCCTGACCACATAGTCACTTCTCCCAGCTAGCCATCACTGAGAAATAAAGAAGGAAGTGGTCTGGAGTGAATGGTTGCTTAGTAACAGTGTCAGGCCCTGGAAGCTGAGGGGAAGCCATCGAGTCATTGTGGGAAAATAAAACACAGTGATCGACAAACATGACAGTAAGCAGGTTACGTGGCAGGTGGGAGACGTCACACGGCACTTTCGACGACATCGATTTCCAAATATGTGTCACATGAAAGTTAAGGATTGGCCCCGTTATGTTTGCAGTGATTCGCTGTCATGTCAACATTGTCGCTTCAGGACTGAGCAATGAATGGGACACTCAGAATCAAGAAGTTTGCCGCGGGATCCTGAAGTTTTTGGACCGGGTTATAATTGCTGAACTCACAAAATTCAAATAATAAACTCAATCTATTCCAATCTTGGTTTACAAATGACGTGAGGTTTTATTGCAGTCAGTTGTTCAAGTTCAAACATTTTACATCAGACAGTGCCATCTGGTGGCCTCTGGTAGTCAGGACACTGTTTCATGAAATCCCATTTTCCCATCACAAAATCCAGCTTGTTCACAGACACCATGTTCCTTCCCTGTATTTTTTTCCTGATCATCTTCCATAGCTTTGCAGCTTACGTTTCACATGATAATATGAAGTGTGGTTAGCACATGCTCCTTTGCTGTGGGCCCATTCTGAAAGCTCAATGTTGAAATGGCTTGTTTCAATAGTTTTTGGGATATAAAACCTCCATTGATCCTCCACTGCATTGCCATCTATGGCTGCTATATGAAGATTAGATTAGGTGCCAGGCCTGGAGCTGATGAATAGGCTGTTTGTGCGTGAAATAACATGCGTGTCATGTGACCCCACACATCTTTCTCATGTTAAAGCCTGACAATTACAAGGTTGCAAAATATTTTTGTGCCCAGATAGTGTCTGATGTACTCAACCAAATTGTTGAGTGTTTCTTGTGAGTGTGAATTTAGGCATCTCAAACACGCAACCGGAACAGCTTCAAAATAAAATAAAATGAAATTTAATCTCTTAAAATGCTCACCCTGTGTAAAAACAAACATATACTGAGGTTGTTCTTTAGCCTCCTCTGTGTATTTGCATAAGTCTGTTTGAAGGATGTTGTTACGGAACAACTTCATGTATCTCAAATATTCTCTGGAACAAGTAGGTTCAAAGTGGTGCTTATTTTGATAACATTTAAGTGCACATTGTTATATATAATATCTTACAAGATATTATTTCAGTAGTATTTGAAGCAGTGAAGTGTGTATAAATGTCTCTTTGAACATGCATTAATTCAATCCTGTTATAAATAAACACCAAAACTGTTAATGGTGTTCAGGAAATGTTTAAGCCACTTTTGTTTAAAATGTATACATTATTTTGTTTTTACTGCACCACAATTACATCATAACTCAATTACATCATAAGTGATGATATTTTAATGTTGAGCTGTGGAGCAGCTGATCACACACTTCATAATCAAACTGAGCATAAAATTCAAGTTAAAAATGAATATAATGTTGATGTTGAGATGAATTCAGGCATGTCGACTCACTGTGAAAAGAGTCTCTTGTGGATGCTGAGAAGGATTTATATAGGGAAAATGCCCAGTTTTTAAATGTGTCGATTTTGGAGTGACTATTGGTTGATGTTTTGTGATGTATAATCACTCTATTGTTTATTGGGGGTATGACACTCATGCAGCAGTATAAAATACATGATTTCCTTCAGTGAGATCCACCACTTCCTTAATTTCAGGTGAGCTTTATTGGCTTGAGTTAGTTCTCTTTGTTCAAAGTTCAATTAAGGTGAGCGCCTCCTTGTTTATGTCTTCTGGACTGCAGTCATCCTCTACGGTCAGTCACGCACGGCTCAACCGATCTAGTTCCTGGAACTAAAATTGGCTTCACCTTTTTGTCATTGACGGAATTAACTCCTAATGTGAAAACAATCTGTAATACTGTACATCACATGTTCTAACACGTACTTTAGCTTGAACATTAAAATCCAAACCTGGAAATAAGAAATGACTGGACCTACCTTAAACCCTTTTTATGTTTCTGTATCCACTATTGGAGAAAGACCACGGTCCTGAAGTGTCTCAGATTGCGCCTTGTTTGTCTCTTTCTCTGCCTGTGTGTGTATGTGTGCGAGCTTGAGAGAGAAGAGAGCTTCAGTAACTCACAGCTCTCTCTCTCTCGCACACTCTCTCTCTCTCCCCCCTCCCTCCCTCTTGTGTTCTCTGTCTTCCACATTCCTCTTGTCTGTTATTATTTTCCTCCTCTAGCTCTTTGTAATAATTTGCTTTTGACTGCTTTAATTGCTTATCTGCTCAATAAATATTATCTTTTAAACATTCATGCGCCTACAGCTGCTATAAAGAGTCAGATTAGTCTTATTTGGATCTAAATTTTTTATGCCGAGTCACATGCTTCCACCCAGTACCATATATATGTATCTCAATAATTGAAGCGGCCGTATAGCTTTAAAGTTGTATGGTTGCCGTGCAGTTCAGTGAGAATCGACTGCAGTTGCACACTCAGTGACCTGTGTTCACGGGGGATTTCTGAATCTGTCTTCCTATTTCTGGTAGGACGTTTGCTCTTCGTTTGCATATATCTTTCATGCGTCTTTTTCAAGGGGTGTGGTTTCTCTTTCATTTCCTATGTCAATTCATCTTTTGAACGCTGCAGGCGAGCGCCCATAAGTCATCGGTGGTCCTTGTTTCATATCTTTTGTCTTTTCATTATGAGTTTTTGTCTTTGCCCCGTGTTTTTAGCATTCGCGGTCATTTCCTTTCAGTTCCT
The DNA here is from genome assembly GCF_027744825.2 of Synchiropus splendidus. NCBI lineage: Eukaryota > Metazoa > Chordata > Actinopteri > Syngnathiformes > Callionymidae > Synchiropus > Synchiropus splendidus. The sequence goes on from NC_071344.1 coordinate 4,058,639, forward strand.
GAATGAAATCTCTTGATCCTCTTTCAACTTAGTGAGAGTGTTGAGGAGTCTGGTGCCTCATTTTTAGCCTCTAACAAGGGTGTCCCTTTATCTTTAGCTAATTATCACTTTTCATTGTGATTTTCTTACAGACACAAAGGCTGTTGTGACAGACACATCACAGCCACCGAGACACTGAGTAATCTGTCACTGAGATGAATAGACATTGCATCTTTCTTTCTAATGATTTTGTCTGTGCGCCATTCCTGTACATTTAATGATAAATATGTTGTGATAAAAATATGGCAGATGACAGCCTAATCTTGGGGTGCTCTTGGTTTAGCAATGATGTGAGGTTTCATTGCATTAGTTGTTCAAACATTATACAGCAGACAGTGCCATCTGGTGGTCTGTGAAAATCCGGACACTGTTTTATGAAACCCCATCTATTTTTCAGTACTGTATCATTAAACCTCATCCACCAATCACTACAAACCGTGTAATTATGCGATGATAACTGTCAAAAATTTACGCTTCAACGTCGCAGGTGATTCATTGTGTTCTATCGAGCGGAGAGAAAGCCAGTTCAGCAGCATCAGTTATTGCCAGGATGCCTCTCTCCCTTAAGATTTTCATTCTGGCAATGTGATATGTATTGCAAAACTATTGCCATATGATATGTTGTGATATTGTTAGTCCAGCAATTTATTGCTATATTTGTGAGAGCCATTATTTTAAGGCAAACTAATTAACATGATGCAATTCATTGTTACAAACACAGTGCAGTTTGGCCTTCTGCTATATTTAAGCGCAAATTGGACAACGTTATTATATGTGTGTTTATGGTCCTTGGAATATTCTTTGTTGTGATGCAATCGTTGTACAATGTAACTTCAAAAGGCAGCTTCAATTTCGAGTTTTCTGAGCTACAGAGGATGCAAACCTGTATACTTTTATCCACTGTTATTTTGGTTGAAGGAGTAGGTAACTTCATTATAAGTTCAATAGTCAGTGAATGATGATTTGTGTCTTTGCCTTTCAGATTGTACGACCTACTTTGTGTGTAACTTGATCGGTTGGAGAACCTGAAGAGGAACTTGTGATGAGGAGTTCCTGTACCTGGTTCCTGGTGTCAACAGTGGTAAGAAGCAGGAAGAAAACTTTGTTGCGTCCAGCTTGATGGAACACCAGAAGGCACTTCAACTCATCTGAAGGCCGTAGCAGATCTCACGCTGCTCTGCTACCTGCATTTCAGTATCAGCAACAGTAATGAGTTCATCTTTTTTGTTGTAGAAGGCCATCGAGTTGAGGAGAGGGGAAGTGAGGATTCGATAAATAAACATGAATTCAAGCTGTTTTTGCGGCTGCTTTTCTGTCTGATGCAACATTTCATGAATAGAGGAGGTGGCAATACATGTTGAGCGGAAGATGATGTACAAGTGAACACCGCATTCGTGGAGCTATTTTAAAAATCCATTTTCGAAAAAATCCAAACAGCACAGAAGTGATCTCCACAATGTGCACATTTGCTGGCCTCCACCTTGTTCTAGCCACTTCCTCTTAACCGTCTGAAGGCAGGAAGAGAGGAGAGACAGAAGAGGAAGAGAGATGAAAGGGGAGGGCTGATTCAGTGCATTTGTTTCTAACAAAACGTCATTATTCAAGGCATTTAAACAGAGACTATGAAAGGAATATAAAACAAAGGATAGATTTAACAAGTCGCTTGCCATCATGGTGTCTTGGAAGAGGACGACTCTCGAGCGGTTTGGTGTCGGTAGGTTGGAGTTTATCTGTTTATTTACAGACAAAATAATTACTTTGCTCTTCTGCTGCTTCTAGGTACCATAAAAAGTCATAGTTACGACCAAGAATTTAGATGCTTATGTAATGCCGCATTTTTGAATGTAAGCAGCTGCAGTGGAAGACAAATGCTGCCACTCATGCAGCAAACCAGCCACAAAAATATCTAGTATAAACCGAGATTTTGGAGCATTTGCTTTCATATATTTGTTCCTTTAGTTGCGCATATTAATTGTGAGCCTAACTTGAGGTTATCCAAAACTTGGTCCATTCATTCATTGATCGTACTAAAATATGTTTATTGCTGCCAACAGTAATAGTGAGGTGATGATGTACTACACTATTAGGCGTTGTAATAATCTTAAAAATTGAATGTATTTCTGGTCCATGCGACAACACAGGAAATAAAGAAGACAGAAGGAAGTTACATGTGGAGAGTTCAACACGTTAGAAAGGCAAATATATTGATGTGGGCATGTGGGTTTACTGGTGATTACTTAAAAATGTTTAAATCACTTTCTGAAGAAATTAGAATTTAGATTTCCATATCTTGCCGCGACAGTTTGGCTGCTGTGTGATGAGACATTTCCGCTGCGTGTACAATCTGCAGTCTCCAAAAAATGTGCTTCGACAGAAAGTGTGTGAAAGTAAAAATGTCTTTTATTAGGCCCCCAAATGTGTGTTAAACCACTTTCTGCCATGAAAGTGCTGCGTATGAATAAACACTATGGGTCTATATTTTAAACAGTCGTCTTGCTAGTGTCTGAGTCTAAACATGTGGCTGAAATATAATGACCATAATTCTGAAATTTGTATCATTAATTATGTATTTTGTTATTATTTAGATCATATTGTTATGGAATAGAATTAATATTGTTAGAACAATTTGTAAAGGACATAAATCTAAAACACGTTAATCTATCTAAAAATCGCAACTGAAAACAAGTGGTATTTATACATTTTTTGTATTCACTATGTTAAAGAAACTTGTAATTTCACGCCGGCCATCATTTTAATGTGTGAAAATGATGTGTGAAAATGAGGCAGCTGAACTTAGATTGAGCTATGAAGTGTGTTCCATGCATAAGCCACCAGTAGTTAGTGGTTTCTGGTGTATTAAACTTTGTCTCCAGCCAAGTGGAGTTTTGCTGGCCAGGGGGAGAAGCAGCTTTCTCTGGAGATTGGAGAGACGGTTTATATTCAAGAAGCTTGTGATGGTAAGTTATCTACATCCTTATCAGACTGTTACAGTGACACGATCATTTGAGGAAGTTGTTAAATACTGGAGGACACCGTTTCTTGTGTAAATGTATAAATTACATAAACATGAATTAATGCACAAATGAATTGAATAAAATAAAAATATATTTATATTTTGGCATGGGCATTGAAGAACTTTGACTTCCACCCCTCTATTTGCGCCGTCACATGACAAATCTACCCAAAGTATCAAGACAACATGAGTGACGAAATACTGAGCATTGTGTTCATTCAATTTTGGTAGACAGTTGATAACATTTTTACATCTCTGTCATGGCATTCAGGGTGGTACAAAGGGTACCTGGCAAGGAACAAGGCGCTGCAGGTATCTTATTCATCCGTCTCTTTTTACTTCAACAAATATTAAGTCAACGATGACATGCTTTTATTATTACCTTCATGACAAGTTCAGTTATACTCTGTTTACTTGTCCCTCTTCCGATTCCAGGGTGTGTTTCCTGCCAGTTTCATACACCTGAAGGAGGTTGTTGTTGAACACCGAGGGTAAGACACCTTTAGACTCTTCAAGACTTTTATGGTTCTGCTGAATTCCACTCCTGTGTTTGAAGAAATGAGGAGGTGGTGCTGTCTGCTGAGATGCCTCTGGTCAAGGAGGTGACCACCACTCTGAGGGAGTGGGGGAGCATATGGAAGCAGCTCTTTGTGGTATGAGACAAATAAAAAAGGTGTAATAGAATGTAGATCATCCGCTGTATTTCCTCTCTGAAGGCCAATAAAGAGGCACGTGTGAAGCAGGTCGAGGGGCTGATGTGGGAGCTGATTGAGTGGCGCTCACAGCTTCTCTCTGGAACTCTCCCCTGTGATGAATTTAAGGAGCTTAAGCAGAAAGTCACCTCCAAAATCGATTATGGAAACAAGTAAGTTGTCAGTAAGGTTACTGTCCATCACCAGCTTTGAGGATTAGAATAGAATCAGAAAAGCAAAACACTTTTAAATAGCCCCATTAAGCATAAGAGGCCTCTCCACAGGCAAGGGCTTGTTTTATCACTATTGAACATTGGTAGTATTAAAACACATCAGATTTTGTTCGTGGCATGTTTCCTTGAAGCGATCATCTATCAATACACATATCCTGTACTTCAAATATCTTCACTCCCTCCATGTTTTTCTCACTTCGCATCTGTCCCCTGCAGAATCCTGGAGTTGGACCAAGTGGTTCGAGATCCAGCTGGAAACATCTTGGACCCAGAACAGGCCAGTGTCATTAGCCTCTTCCGAGCGCATGAGAAAGCCACCGCCAAAATCAAGGAACGCATTCGGGAGGATCAGGTGAGAGGACCCCAAGAACCACATTTCTTTCTAAAGCTGCCCTCAATCGTTAGGTTTTCGTGGTGGTTTTGACTATTTAATTGGTCAACTTTGTTGGCAATTATCTTGTTTGCAGTCCAACATTCAGACCGATCACAGCGGGATTTCTGCACGCATCCAGTCCTCTCCAACACACAGCCTCTACGTCTTCGTCAGGAACTTTGTGTGTCGCATTCAGGAAGACACTGAGCTCTTCATGTCCCTTTATGACCCCTCAAAACAAGCCATCATCAGGTATGCGTCGCATAAGCAAACACGGTCGTATTAAAATCAGAAAATACCTTTTGTGACGACACGTGGCACCACATTACGCAAGGACAACATTTGTTTTGAGATTAAGAAATATAAAGGTAACATGCTGTTCATCCTGGACTTCGATACTTTGGTGTTGCTGAGAAAAGGGTGATCAAAGTGGCTTATTAGCAGCACAACACAGTTAATAGACAGCCGTTATTATTGCCTTACTCATGGGCGCCATGAAAGCTTTACATCCCACTGCATACATTATTAATTCATATTCTACCTCTGGGGTTTAAGATTTCTTTTATGGGCACAAGGCTGGTTGAGCAGGTCTGCATAATATGACCCAATTAGAAGCGTGAAAGGTCCAAAATAAGAACTTGGAAAAAATAATTACCAGTGCTGCAGACATTGACTGGCATAACTGCAGAGCTGCTCACAGCGCTAATGCGAAGCCCTGCCACTCACTGTTCAATTGGGCATATCAATATCTTTTCAGGGAGTGTGAATATGGATCTTCCACTGTACCCGCTACATGACACGTTTGTGAACCATACAACATTCCCTCCCGAGTTCAGAGAATATAACAAAAACTGTGGCTCTCTGTGTTTTATTAGACCAGCAAGCAGAATGAGCATTTTCTTTCATTTAATTTAATTCATTTCCTAAAGATCAAATGGAAATCCCGGGGGGAAAAGTTGTATACATTATTGGACATTCAATGACTTATTTTTCATCCTAATTCCAGCGAGAATTATTTGGTGCGTTGGGGCGGCAAGAGTGTTCCCTTCGACATTGAAACATTCAACAATTTGAAAGTTGTCTTTACGGTAAGTGACCACACGGGGGCAATATTGCACAATGTATATATATTTATACTTTATATTTTATATTTTAATGTTTCCACCAGTATTTGCAGTGAAAAAAAGTTACATTTGAAGATTTTCAATTGCAACTTTTCGTCTCATAATTTCTTCATAAAGTCACCATTTTCCTCTGTTCTTGGTCCTTGGCTATTGTTTTCACTCGCCCCTGGCTGTGTCTAACAGGACTTGGGAAACAAGGACCTGAGCCGGGAGAAGATTTATTTGATCTGTCAGATCGTTCGAGTGGGCAGGATGGATCTGAAGGAGACAAACAAAAAATGCACTCAGGGTCTGAGGAGGCCCTTTGGGGTGGCAGGTATGATTCCGGTTTGCTGGTCTCTCATCTTTGTTACATAGATTACCACTGTTGATCTTTGAAAATGAGTCACTCCATAAGATCATGATGTTCTCCTCATCTTGGAATTATTAACCATGACCTGTTTCATTTGGTTTGACAGTGATGGACATCAGCGATATCATTAAGGGGAAGACTGAATGCGACGAAGAGAAGCAGTATTTCATTCCCTTCTTCCCGTACGTCTTTTTTTTTGTATTTGTTATCCTTTCATCTGAGATCTTTTGTTTCATTTTTCATTCAGTTTTAAATTTACATGGTTGATTTCTGCTTTTCTGCATTAGATTTCAAATGCATCTAAAAAGGAAAGGGTCCATAGATTTGAAAGACACTGAGCAGCAAACCTCAAAGTGGACAGTGTAGACGGGAAAATGATCCTAATCTCTTATCTCGAGGGTTTGTTACTGTTAAAAAATCTGGCAGTCCTCCTAATAAAACCCCTGGAACCATTAAATGAAAAGTGAAACTAACTCATCCCTGTTGGGAGGAGAGACTTGAGGCTGCAGACTCCTGAAATATTTAAGATTTTTGATCATTTTCTGCTGTGCTTTAAGATCTTTCCTTCCATGAACTGCTGATTTTGTGCGGATATTGTGGAGGATCAGAGCCAGGAGAGTGCAGAGCGAGATATCCTTCGTCGCCAGATGTTTACACAGCCAACCCACGGCATACTCAAGCTCCACAACGTCATGTCTCGTCTTGTATCGAAGTTGGCATGGGCTTTAATCTTCAAAAGCTCACTCTTCTCCAATAAACTTCTATTCAGTCTTGCTCACATTAGATTTTGGAAACAACCTGCTTAAAATGGTTCTCAAGACCAGCGGAGTCCCAACGTTGTTTAACTCAATTTCAATTGAATTCTTTGCACGAAACCAGCAAAAAGTCAAACCTACAAAGAACAAAACTGTTTGCCTTGTCAGTCATGCTCATTTCAGTTAAAGTACAGAATACACAGTACTGGCACACTAAAACCAACGTTCTCCTCCATGACGTTCCTCTGTAAACAAGGCTCCATTTGTGTATTTAATGAGTCAGCAGTTTTAGTTTCCAGAGATTAGGTACGACGTGAATCCACTCTTCTGTAGGTCATTGAATCACATTTTTTTTAGTCTTGATCAGAACATATCCTGACTGAATTATTTTAAACAAATATTTGTTCTTTGTATATCAGGTTACAAGTAATATTATAATTATTATACTCTAATAATATTATATTATTGTATATTATAATAATATTCAAACCAAAATATGTTGGCATGTTCTATGTTGACAGCCCCAATATCCCTCCATCAGTCCCACCCTTTTTTTTTTCTTGATGGCCACATTTAGTGAAAAGGGAATCAAAATGTAAATAGCAAATGAAATGTTTTTTGAAACACCTCTGAACCATCTGAAAAACGAAGCTGTCGTTGCAATAGATATTTCATCAGATTAATATGAGTTTTCATTTGAGCAACACAGTTTTAAAGTGTAAAACACATGAACAGAAACATTACACCGCCATCATACACCATTTAGAACTTTGATGTAAATCTTCATCTTCAGAGTTCAGGAATTAGCAGCTGAACTTTAGGGCATTTCCATTTGTACTTTACACACCAGTGGTTGACTGTGCTCATCGGCCACGTCATATATTTAATGGAAGCTCCTGCAGACCGTATGAAATCTGATCTAGAGGCACAAATGGTTGGGGTTGCGGACATGCACGCCTGTGACAGCTGCCCTATGTGTGCAGGGATACACAGACAGTGTTTATTTGAACTTCCAAAACATAAAGACAAGGCTCAGTGTCGTGTGTGTTTACAACGTCAAAGTGATACATCTGTCACTGGTTTGTTTGCCACCATTCATGGCACGTGTGTATTGTCTGAAAAAAGGTACCTTCTTTTACATCAAGGTGAGTAATGTGAGCATGCTGTGAATTAATCAGAAATGTTTGTGTTGTTTTGCCTCAGGGTTGTAGCCGAGAATGATTTCCTCCACACCTTGCTGAACAAAGTAACAGCCTTTCGAGGAGACAGTGGGGGCCAAGGTACTGTGTGGGCTTTCATATCTGCAGCCGCCCCAGCTGCTCTCTTCCCACCTTAGTTGTTTGTGGCCAGATAAAATGGTCCTATCAATGCCTCTCCTCGTCTTCTCCTTGTTCTGGGGGCAATCGTAAAAAACATAATCCTGATGGATTGTAAGCATCCTCCAGCGAATGTTTTATATGTCTTGCCCTTTACTTCACCCGCGCCACACTCCACTCTGTGCCCACTCGTCTCTGAAGTTGCCTCTGACAGCCCCTACAAGTGATACTGTCTTGTAGCCCAGCAAGTAGCCCCGCAACACTGACTGCTCTGTCAGTTCATGTAGCTTTTATCTCAACCTTGAAGGCACAGGGCATAACCTCGATATAAAAGAATCACCTGAACACACAGATATGATGGGAGCAGCGGCGGCTTTATGCTCTCAACTTTAATAGTCTCTTATCTTGAAGTTCTGACACAAGAACAGGTTAGTCTGTTGCTTCTTGTTTGAACCCTCAGTCATATAAGTCATGCAAATTGATTGAAATTGAACTGTGGAAGAGCATAAATAAAATCACCCTAAGACTCCTTCAATAAAATTGTCACTATTGTAGTCGAATGAAACAGTGTTGAAGGGTCAAAGGTGTTTCATGATGCAGTGTCCTGTTTTTCAGAGGCCACCAGATGGCACTCTTTGGACCGCCTGTCATTTCAATATAAAGATTGCCATCTAGTGGCCTCTTTCATTCACCCCTGAAATAATACTTTCGTGATACCTCATCCTCCCATCACCAGCACTGGTTAATATGAGAAGCAATCGATTCATTTCATAATTGTAATTGCTTTAGTGAAAACATCTCAAGTAGTTTGACCTTCCCAGCAGCATATGAACAAGATTTTTCCTTTATGAAGTTAAATTGATTTTCAGTAAAAGAATCATCTACTGCTACGGAAATTTTCAACACTGAAATGGATATAAGTGCGTATATAGATGCATGCAAGTAGTTTTTTGAGGTGAAAATAATTCCTATATTTCTGGAATAATAGTTCATAATAATTGCTTAAACCCCTGGCAGGATATTTTTCATTTACTGTGTGTAGTTACTTTCTAAAAAATCAATACAAATTCCAAATGTCAAACCAGAAAAGCAAGCCACACTGTGTACTTTTAATAACAAAATTATATACATTAAAAAAATATCCTTACATAACAGTGATTAAAACTGAGTGACGTGCATTGTGTCTAGTAACGTTGGACCAATGTTGTTTTCTGCAGCGCTAACAAGGGTATCCTGTCACCGTTTTAAGACGTCTCTGTGACACAACAGGTTAGAGGAGCCTTTTCTTCCTTGCATGAGGAGGAGTGGGAGGGGCTGTGACGGGGCTTGTCAGTCGGGCAACCATTCTCAGAAGAACTCAAGAAAATATTATTATGTTTTTTTTTTATTTAATTTTTTAATTTTAAAGACTTTTAGACCGACAAAACAGTGAAATAAAGCTGCATCAAAAAAGGCACTTTTTTAAAATTCATATCCTCACATCTACGACTGTGTTCTTAATTTAATGCATGACAACCTTTACATGGATTATTTAAAACTGTCTTGCAGGTGTGTGGGTGACCATGAAGGCTCTTGTCGGGGATATAGTTCAGATTCGGAAGGAGTATCCACATCTGGTGGACCGCAGCACCGTTGTTGCCCGGAAGCTTGGCTTCCCTGAAATCATAATGCCAGGAGACGTGAGAAACGACATCTACCTGACCCTGCAGGGCGGCGACTTCGACAAGTACAACAAGACCACGCAGAAGAACGTGGAGGTCATCATGTGGGTCTGTGACGAAGATGGCAAGGTCGTACAGGTCCGAGAGCTGAGAGCACGTCACACTGATGTCGTCAGTGTGTGTTTAAAACATTCATTGTGGATTCACTGAATGCTGCATTGTTACATCCGCGAGTTATCGCCTGTCTCCTCCTTAGAACTCCATCTGTCTGGGAGCGGGGGATAAGCCGGTCGGTGAATACAGATCTGTCATCTACTACCAAATCAAACAGCCCCGCTGGATGGAGACGTTTAAGGTGTGTGCCTTTCTCTGCACAGTGGTGACAATGTGTTGCCATGTTGAACCTCATTCACTTTAGTGATTAGGACATCCTTTTAGGAACACAGTCTGCTTAATGATGCTCTGCACATTTCCAAATGATTACAATTAACTTGAAGCATCCTCCAGGTGGCTGTCCCTCTGGAAGAGATGCACAGAATTCATTTACGCTTCATGTTCAGGCATCGCTCTTCCCAGGAGTGTGAGTATGACAGTCTATATTTATCCTGCCACAGCCTGTCTGGTTCCTAACCTTTTTGTGAAGTCCAATGTGACATGAAGCAATTAATCCGGCAAGTCACAACAAATACCTTTTTACTTTTGCTGGGTTCTCAATCGTTTAAGGCGTGAAATGCATCCAACAATAGGGTGATTTTCCACGGGAGCTAGACATAAACGACCCATCAGTTTACTTCCTCTTATCTGTATTCACATCAGAGGCTGCACCTGAAATAAAGAGCCCCAGACTTGCTTCTCCTCTGAGCAGGTTTCTATTCCAACCAAGAGAGATAATGTCTATACATTGTCCCTGCGATGTACTGGCGACCTGTCCAGGGTGCATTGCTGCCTCTCACCCACTGTCCGCTGGCATAGGCTCCAGCACTCCCCGCAACCCTAAACAGGATGTGTGTATGTACTGTATGTATGTGTCCTATATATGGACCGGGGTTTCCTCTCCGCCTTACATGTCCAGGTGGCACCAACCAACTTGTCATGATGCAGAGGAGCTGCAGTTTGTCTCCACCTGATGGTCACGCAAGTCCTGTCATACTGTGGAGGGAACACATTTTAGCCTCTTGTGACAGAGATTGTTTGTGAACATTGGAACGTAGATCAACAATCTATCTGTCGATCCCTCCGTAAATAAGATCCTGTATACTGTAAGCTCAGGCCTTGACTGGATATTCCAACTGACAATAATAGCTCCGTTAGTCAGACTTGTTAACATAATGTACGTAATGTTACAATAAAAAATGTAAAAAAAACAGAATAGGGTATTGAATTATTGTTCACATTTCTTTTTATTCTCTTTGATTTGCAGCTAAGGATAAGAGCGAAAAGAACTTTGCCATGGCCTTTGTACGACTGATGAAAGATGATGGGACGGTTCTGCAAGATGGGCTTCATGACCTTGTGGTCTTCAAGGTTAGGAATGGAAGTGTTTGCAAACGTACCAACTATATAGAGTATAACAGCTGCGTCCTTTAATGTCACTCTTCTCTCATGGACATATATTTGGAACGGAAGTTGGTGCTTGTAACCAAACACCAAATAACTGCCCTCCTGAAACTGATAAATCAAACCGCACATCTGGTGGGCGGTCGCAAGGACTACAATAGTGACAAAATGTATTGAATGGAAACATTGATCATTCCTCCAGGAATGAAAATCTTCATGCTGCTCGGATATGTCAGAAAGTTTGTCAGCTGAAAACAGGGAATTGCTGAGCCGAAACAATCTTGAAAAATGAACTTATCGCAAGTGTTGAGGGAGGATTGTGGCCACCTCGACAGGTTGAGTGAAGGCACAGAGATTTCTTGCCAAAGGACTCCCACCAAAGATTGAATCCCCTTATTGATTAAATGACAAAAGCAATAAAGATTAATTACCTGGGATTTGCTGAAAGACCAAATTGATGGTCCCCTTATGCCCTCATCCTTGATTATCTTGGCCTCCCGCTCCATCTTACGCCACTTACGGCTTTAATCGCCAGCGTGCCTGCAGAATATTAGTGTTCTAAGATGGGATGTAGAGCGATCACAAAGCAGAGCGTATCCATGAAAGACAGGTGCTGTCATCCAGGCTGTGTTTGATGGTGCACACGTCATTATTATTATTGGAGAATTTAATCCATTTATCCCATTGTCTTTAGGATCATTGTATACTTTTTGGATTGAATGCAAAAAAAAACAACAGTGACTGCTCGCCACAGCTCAATTAAATGGTTCATATACAGTCCTAATTATTCCCAACTCAACAACCTCACAAAACAAATCTATGTGTGTTGAAGTCTTCAGGTTAATTCATGGCTTGGCTTGACAGATGTGAAAAACAATCCCTGACCTGCAATGTCAAATTAATCTTGCAATGGGCCAGTGTTTCTAACACAGACCAGGTTGCTGCTCAAGATTTATTTTAAGTATCTCTTACGTTGGTGCCAAAGTACATCCTTCATTACAGAGTCATCATAATGCAACTGTTTAAATTAAATAACTTTTGTCGCATTTGTCATCAAATTCCCCTCTGTTTGTATCAGTATCTGCTTCTTCAGGAATGTTAGTTTTTTACTTGTAACAAGGAATCATTCCCATGGCGTCATATATTGATGTTGGGAAAGTGGACATCTGGGTGTTTCAGTGGAGTAAAAATCATGTTCTTTCCCATGTAGCACTCCAGGAAGTCACTTTCTATTTATAATCCCTTATGTGCTGTGGAAGTCTGAGCAGGTACTTCAGTTAAAAGCTTATGAGTCAACCTGCTTCACGGAAGGCTACATTCGGCGTCAGAACAGGACCCAACAGTTCACTTTCCCAACGTCTGGTATATATAAAAATTTCATTTTTGCAGGTTTAACTCTTGTGGGCTGCATAAAATGGCGCAACTGGTTTGTATCCGGGCCATTGGTCTTGAGTTTGACATGTTCCTCAGATGCTGGATATATGTTTAGAATTAAGACAAAAAACTTTTTTTATCGTATAATTTTCATGCTATGTAACAAATATGTTAGGTAGATGGTTGAATTCATTATAGTTTAACAAAGAAAATACGAGTCTGTTGTAGCTTCATACTCATTTTTGGACCCTCTTTAGAAAGTTGTGTGAATTGTACACCTTGATACTTCACACACAAAAACAACAAACACCAAGAGGATGAAAATGTCTTGCAACCAATGCAGCATTGGCACAGTTTAAACAAGCTCTGTCAGGATTTTTTTTTTTAAATCAAGGTTTTATTTTTTAAGCAGTTTTCATACGAAACTGATTTCAGTCTTCATGAGTTTATATATTATGACTTTCCCTTTTAAGTCAACTAGGTTTTTTTGACCAAAATGGAGGTGCTTCAAATGTTTTCTGTCTGTGTTGGAGTAAGCCAGCGTCTGCAGTGGCTCCTCACTCATGCTCTGGTATTTGCATAAACACATTATGGATAAACCCAAGTGCTATAATTGTTCCCCCTCGTGATGACACAAACCCGGGCAAACATCTGTGCTGCCGATAATGTTATACTGCTAATTGCCCATTTGCATTGAGTTAAAAAAAGCCTCTTGAAAATTGTCGTCTCAGGGTGACAGCAAGCGCATGGAAGACGTGAACTCTTACTTATCACTGCCCTCCACCCGTCACCATCACGGTGACCTCCCCAAAGGCTCACATCTGAGCCGCAGCTCCAGCAATCTGAGCGGCAGCGGAGGCCTGTCGGTCAGTTCCAGGGACAGTTTCAGCATCTCCACCTTGGTCTGCTCCACCAAACTCACCCAGAATGGTAAGTCTGCCCGTACATCATCATTTGCAGAAGAAACAAGTCTTACTTCAGGGTCGGAAGAGAACATTATAACACATTCTGAGTGTTTTAAACGCGTCTTATACAACCTGAACTGGTGGTCTGAGTTGAACCTTGTCACCGGGGGCAAACCTTTTCGGCGACTTGCTCTACTCGCTGGGGGCCCATTTTGCAGAGAGAAGTCTCATTATTGCCCGGCACCATCTTCCATTCCTCTCACCAGGGCTTTGATGGCCATCTGAGGGCCAGAGAGAACACTTTATTTTACTGATTTGCAACACTTGAACTTGTATGTCCTTTCAGATCTGCAGCACCAGACAACAGTTTAAACCCCTGTATCATGAAATTCTGAGATATTTTTTTCTGTTCTTCTAAAAGCTTCAACCCTTTAATTACAAACGTTTAAACCATATTTGCATGAACATGCCCTTAATTCAAACGAATCCTTGACCCAGGCATCAAGTGAGTCTCGATTTATTTTAGCAACATTTCACACACAAGCGATCACACAGTTAAACCAGACGGTGAAGTGCACCAGGTGGAACATAACAGCTGTTGAAGGGAAAGATAGTCCATCACTGTAATAACCATTATCCGGCGGTATTAATCACCTGCAGTGTGTGGACGCGACGTGCGCACAAACACACACACAGTTTTGTTTCCGACCGCCCACCAGATGTGCGGTTTGGCCTGCTGTGTCACAAATGGCTGGACAGAGAAAGCGGCACCCATCAAGCTGCTTTTTCACAGAGACACAATTGCTGATCTATCATGGAAGGAGTAATGAACCCAATCTGATGATTTAAGATCCTCACTGACTCTCTGTTCTTATTTTGTTCCGAGAGCCATCATGCGTCAAGGCATAAATTGAAAGCTCTCTTGATTGATTCAGTTCATAATTTGAATGACAATGATTCATAAAACCAGATTTTGGAGGTGCTTTACTTCTCCAGTAGATCTCTACTTTGGCTGGGATGAGGATCAGGCCCTTTCACAGTTTCAGACAAGATGTCAATTATCTTCAGGTTTAGCATAACCAGAGTCTTTGATCAGAGTCAAAACACTGACTGACAACTAGTGACCTGTCTGGACTGCTGACCGGTTCAAGGTGTACCCTGCTTCAAGTAGCTGGGATGCCCACAACGTCATCAAGGGGATAAGCAGATGAAGATAATGTATGTTTTGCTTCTCCCTAGTTGGTCTCCTGGGGCTTCTCAAATGGAGGACTCGACCTGAAATCCTCAAGGATAACCTCGAGAAACTGAAAATCATTGATGGCGAGGAAGTGGTGAAGGTATGAGAAGTGACATGATTCACTTGGTGTTTATCTTGAGAATGATAGGCTGCGACTTTTTGTTATCTGTTTAGTTCCTGCAGGACACTCTCGACGCTTTGTTCAACATCATGATGGAGCACTCGCAGACCGATGACTATGACATCCTCGTGTTCGATGCCCTGGTATGTGTTTCTTCTGCTGTCCTTCCATCCTGACTCCCGTTGCTACCTGTTTATTAGTGATGGGTAGAGCTGCTTTCATGAAATAATATTGAAGGGTTGATGAGATTTCATGAAACTGTGTCCTGATCTTCAGAGGCCAGCAGATGGCACTTTCTGCTGTAAAATAGTTCAATGAAACCTCACATCAGTTCTAAACCAAGGGCGCCATCTAGGGGCTTCTGAATATCAAGACACTGTTTCATCCACCCTGGAATACTGTTTCATGATATCTCATCCACCCATCACTACTGTACAGTTCATAAATGAATCCTCGGCATACATGTAAACACAGCTCCTGCTCTCTTGTCCGCCCTGACAGATATACATAATCAGTCTGATCGCTGACAGAAAGTTCCAGCATTTCAACACAGTGTTGGAGGCCTACATCAAACAGCACTTCAGCGCCACCTTGGCCTACAAGTATGTTTGTTCATTTTCTTGGTATGAAAAGTGGTTGGGGTGGCTAAAGAATGCATCCAGCAATGCATTGCAATTGTACCTTCCTGCAATTCAGTATCCATTCGGTTCACCCCCCTGGCCAGTAGGGGCGCTGTGCCTGTGATTGAATGGTAGGAAACCGCGCTCGCCCAAACTACACCAATGCAAAGAGCCATGGAGACAGTCATGATCACGCTTATAAACATAACTTTAATACACACTAATGATCACATGATTTAAAGGTGGTGAGTTCAGTGTTGCACAATGCCATGACCCGAACAAAAGTCGTGTTGTGCATTCATGTCTTATTTCACGATGAACGTCGTGAAACTATATTTAAGCTGCAGCTCCTCTGCATCAAACCAGCGCTCCACTCTGCTACAGCCTCAACCCCCACTCATTCAGCAGCTGACAGACTCTTCGATGCTCGTGAGACCATCTTCTGTGACTGACTACTAATGAACTGATTGTGAGTCTGGAGTAACTTAGAATGCATGTAGATTAAATGTTAACTCCGGAGTATAGGCCCCATGCAGGACATATTAAAATACATTAGAATCAAACTGAATCGGTACTGATTGGAATCGCAAACGAAAGAATTTAAATCGAAGCGTGAGGTCCATAACAATACATGGCCCTAAAAAAAGCAATAAAAGCATACAGAATATGTTTGCAGTACTATGAAGCAGAGCAAAAACGTGAAGCAGCTGTGATGATTCCCTATACATTCCTCTTGTCCCAAAGCAAGTCTTTGAGCACCGTTATTCATTTAGTTACACTGAATTAAATGGATTAATGCGGTGTAAATTCCCCCCCAAAACATAATCTTCTCTCTCACCATTTTTGTTTTTCTCTGCATAACAATCTGTCCTCCATTTAGTTGTCAACACCCCCATTGTTACTCCTTCCATTCCCTGATGGTGTGTTAATGTACAGCCTCCTTATAATGTACCCCGCAGCTCTTCAACAGATTCCAACTCACTTGTGAATCATTTTAATATCCATGAAGCAAATAAACAGCTACGCTAGCTTCCACAGTTTTGGAATTATCAATCAGCATAATTATGTTAATGAGTAAGTCTACAAGAACCACCAGATCTGATCATTCTTGTCGTCTATTGTTTTACCACTTCCTGAGCATATTGAGTATAATGTGGAACCGTCGATGGTTCCAACTTAAATATTCAGTTCAGTGTAGTATGTATTTGAATTCTGGGGGCATGATGGCGAGATTAAACAAGCGCCTTCAAACGTGTCTAGGTCCTAAACTCTGGCTGAACTCTGCTGCTTCAGTTCTCCTTTATCTCCACCCGGACATTGAAATGAGCAAGTAAGTGTGAACATGTATAAGAGCTGTCCGGAAGACAGGAGGGCTGGAGATAGTGTTAAACTGTGTATATCTCTGAGGTGAGAAATGTCAACCCTGCGGTGGCCACTTTATGGGGCTTCCATTTTCTGTGGGATATTCCTGGTCGTCTGTTGTCGGAGCCAATTCCACTACATTAAGTACAAGGACGGGGACACACTGGAGCGAGATCAACTCAGAGCCCATATCGACAAACGCATACTGTACCCTCAGAGATAACTCCTTATGGTTTTGGACTCTGGAAGGAAACTCCTGGCGCCCTTATACTCAACTCATATCTCACTTATTTAACCCAATCCTTCATTTCAAATGTTATTGAGGTTTTTTCCGGGGACTTCAAGTCCTACTCCATTCTTCATCCCGGTGTTTCTTTTCTGCTCTGAAGTGGTGAAAAATGAATTTTCACATAAACCTTCCAACCTGTGCGACACGACAAGTCTGGGTGACTCTAATAAGATTATTTATCTCTCTTTCCTGCCTTTGTATTTTTCCCGTGGACTGTTTTATCTCCCAGAAAACTGATGACGGTTCTGAAGAGGTATCTGGACGTCTCCAGCCGTGGGGAACAGTGCGAGCCCATCCTACGAACCCTCAAATCTCTGGAGTACATCTTCAAGTTCATTGTCCGTTCACGCATGCTCTACTCCCAGTAAGTGTTTGAGAAGTTTTTCTTTCCTCTGAAACAAGATTTATTACAAGTCAGAATAGCCACCACCCGGTGCTATTTCACATATCAAAGATCAATTTTATGCTAGTCAGTGCCGCCTGATGGCAGATGGAAAATCGGTTGCTCTGTACTCAGTTTGGCCTCAGTCTTGGACTTAGTCTTGCCCTTCATACTGTTTTGGTCTCGACTCGGTCTCAGGCCTTCAAAGTCTTGGTTTTGTACTTGGTCTCTGTATGCTCTGGTTTCACGACTCAAAACAGACTCATGGCGTCTTTGTCTTTGACTTTCAGTTGAAAGTCGATTGGTAAACTAATGATCCCGACAAGTGCAGATGAAAACACTTCTGTGTCAATTAGGCATGTCTGTCCTCAAGTGCGGACGGGTTGGAGTGGGTGACTGAAAGATGGATCGTTGCAAAACAAATGGGGCTAAACTCTGTTTTCCTGCTGATCAGTATTCCTTACCTCATTGATGGTCATGTGCTTCAGGTAGTGACGGAAAGAAAAGTATCAGAGATAACTGTTGTGTGTTTCTGGCTCAAGAAGGAGCAGGTTGTTTAGGCTTGTTTGGATGTCCTTAGGCTGGATCCAAGTGGAAGGATGCCCCAGGGTGCACCCAGGACACCTGGTAGAGTTCATATCATTCTGCCTGTGTGTGAAGCAGGAGTAAAGAAACCTCAGTCTCTCCAATTGTGATTCAAATGATGGCGTGATTCATGCATGTGTTTGCAGGTTCTATCTCAAGATTAAAAGATTAGAAATGAATTGAGGAGGTTTTGGGAAACAGTGTCATAATTTTCAGAGCTCAGTAGGTTGTGCTCTTGGTTCAAAAGTTGTGAGATTTCATTGAACTCTTTGCTGAAAGCCAAAGATTAGACAGCAGACAGTGGGACACTCTTCCATGAAACTTCATCAACTGAAGATCATGGATACACAACACTCAAATCTTCAGTGGGACTTCACACCATGTATTTTTAGTGCACTAGCAACACAAGTTCACGCTCAGTTTACGTGTTTACTTCCTCACTTAATGTTCAGTCAAAAACCTATCAAGCAAAGTTTTAGTTTTTTGGTGACACTTTCCTGAACCCGTTGAAGCCTCAAGAAACAAGCGATGCTCAGACTGAAACCCAACCGAACGAAAAAAGTCTGAAGGTGGTGTGGATTACCATTTCAAGAATTGAATTATGTGTGCTGTGTGTTGAAGTAGTCTCCTGCCAGCCATGCCTCACCTTATCAACAGCCATCTTCACGCAATAAATGAAAGCGTAAACCTGATTAGTAGTACAATTGCTACGTCTAATCATGATCTAATCTGATTGAATTGCTTTTTAATTCCCTTTGACATGGGTGACAGCTGTAGAAAAATGTTATCGTGCAATTAATAAAAATGATTTACAAGCTTTCTGTTTAACCTTTGCAAATCATTATTGTTGTCCGGGCAAAGCATCCCAACCAAAGCAAAAACAATTATTCGAAAATGAATATGTTAATAATCGCTTAGTGTTGTTCCTGCTCTGATGGCTGAGGGTAAATAAGATTTCTTCTCAGTGTGTTAAATCCTGTCCTGGTTGGCATCAACTTGTCTTGTTCAATGTACTTTTCTTACCCAGGAGCTAGTGACTGAAATATCATGATCATATTTACATGTGGCTAAATAAGTCTTCTCCCTACAATGCTGGAACACTCCCTCAGAGATGGGGTGAGAAACTGAGGTGTTCATGAGCACTCAACGTAGAGCGTCTCCCCTTCTCCGGTGATGGAGTTAGTCTCTGTTGATGCCTCCTTGGCGAGGTGTTTTGGGCATGTCCAACTGGGAGGAGGCCCCGGGGCAGCCTCAGGCACGCGGCTGAGATTATGCCTCTCGGTTGTCCTGGAAACGCCTCAGTATTCTTCCAGAAGTGTTGGCGGGGGGTTCTGGCGGTCGAGAGAAGTTTGAGCCTCTTATTTGGGCGGCTGCCCTCGTGACCCAACCTTGGATAAGCCAATGGATAAATCCCCTGATGTCCATCGGTATAAGCGTGTCAGTGCGTGTGTGTGTGTGGTTTGGTATGATTATGGGAAATGAAGTGTAGGAAACAGAATGGTAATGTTGATGCCATAAGATCAGTGAAGATCGCTATGCTATGAGCTATATTCATCAGCGGCATGAAAATAAACTGCAAAGCAAGGAATGATTCTCATGTGTTTTGGCTCTTTTACGAGATAATAGTCTTTTGAATATTGTCATCCAAGCAAGAGGAACATGCTGGCACATATATGGACTTTTTCATGTGTAATGAATAGGATCAGAATAAGTAATTTGGGAGTTAAGATGTGGCTGTTTTAGGTTACCAAGCCTATACATCTTGTGTGTGAACATATGTCTGTGCCGTGTGGAGCCAATTACGGGCAGGAATCTTTACACACTGAAGACAAGTCTGGAATGAAAGATGCTTGCCTGCCTCCAGTGACTCATCTCCAGCAGACTGGGAGACGGATAACGGTTGCCTCTGCGACGCAGTTTCCGTTTAATTATGCTACATATTGAAATTTAGCCTCTCAGGATGCAGACTACATTCGGAAGTTATGTGCGCAGCTCTTTTAAAATATTCATCAATGTCACGACTGGAGGATTTTTTTTGCGCCTTCAATGATCGATGAAAACCTCCCCCCCCCCAAAGTTTGATATGGTTAGTCACCATCTATGTATACAGACCTTTTGACCTCTCCTGTAGTGGCTGGTGCTCATTTCAGGCTTTTTATTCCCACATCTCTATTTTGGAAGATTAAGTATCACACCTGGGAGATGATTGCTCTTCACAGTGGAGCAGCTTTTATCTGCTAATAAAGGTACAAGGGGTGGAAGTCCCAATGGCTCCTCACTGAGCTCATGGACTCCCATGGGTCCACTTTCCTTGTGTTCCTTGTGCTACTGGACATCATTATGTTCAAGTAGGTCACCATGCCTCACTGATGTGAGGCTGGGAGATGATCACGATACATCATTTTGGACTTTTTTCCATTATATTAGGTGTGAAACAGACATGTTTGTCTCTGCATGGCACCTTCGCACTTCACCTCTGTGACAGTTCCACCAGCACCACATGGGAAATGTTTACCAAAGAGAGTATTTTCCCAAGAACGTGGGTGGAATCGGAGGTGCTTTAATGACTCGGGTGACATCTGTGGTTTGTTTGATCAGCAGATATGGGGGTGATTGCAAAGCCATGTTTTGGGACATGCCCCACTCACTTCATTAAATTTTAACGTCTCCTTTAGTGGGGGACTAAAACACTGCAGTGCGTAAAGAGACACCACATGGTGCCGTCCCCCTGCACCTGTAAGAATAAGACCATTA
Organism: Synchiropus splendidus; assembly: GCF_027744825.2. Classification (NCBI taxonomy): domain Eukaryota; kingdom Metazoa; phylum Chordata; class Actinopteri; order Syngnathiformes; family Callionymidae; genus Synchiropus; species Synchiropus splendidus. The sequence continues at coordinate 4,079,383 of NC_071344.1, forward strand.
TTATCATTGTTATCCTCATCAATCAAATGCAGTTATAGCTATATCATTTAAATCACCATAGAAAGGAATGAAAGCTAAATGTGCTTTATTAGCAGCATGCTACCTCTGTGTCTGGGAGAATAACTCTACCTTGATTTGAAGGAAAGAAATGACCCCGGAGAAATCTTGTTAACAGGTCTTGATTAATTCACTTTTTTTGCTGAATACTCAACAGCTCATCTTTGTCCATTTCGAAGGTCTGCTTCTTTTAAACCACCAGTCTACAAGACTGGAGCTGAAGAAAAATCAATGCTAGAATGAACCGCAACACAAGCACATATGGTGACTCACACACACACTCATGCACAGACTCAGGCACAGATACAGTCAAGGTAATGCCTCTCGACAGCTCAATGAGAAAGAGGTGGCTGATCACGTCTTTAACATGTCTGATAGGCCTTGATGATGAAGTTCAGGGTCAGAATGAAAGCTAATGACGGTCCTGCTGAATGGGCAGAAAGTTCCAGGGACTCTGAACCCAACACTTCTCCCGAGGCAGTTGCAATCCAAGCCAATTATGTTTTGAATGCCCTTTCCCGTATTGGCAAATGTATGTTTGTGGCTTGTTTGACACACTGCATCGATGACATCAGCTGATGAGGGACGACGGAGCAACGTGTTACAAGTCAGCCCTGACGATGATGATGATGATGATTATTATTAGGGATTTCCCGATTCCACTTTTTGGCCGATGGAGTACGAGTACTGACATTTGAGTACTTTCCGAGTACTGATAAGGGTAAATAATAATACCATTACAACTATTTTAAATTATTATTATTATTATTATTATTGATTTTCCCTTTTTTATTATTTTTTTCTTTTTCTTTTCTTTTTTTCCTTCTGTATTAGATTTTTTAGTGATTATTATTTTTTGTCCCTCAGATGGCCAACAGATATTGAAGAAAATGCATTGTAATAAAGTGCCTTTTAAAAATCACATTTATATGCTTTACCCAAAGCCAATGCAAATATATTCACCACATTAAAAAAATGTCCATTACTTATGATTTATGTTGAATAAAATAAAATCATAATATAATCAACTAACATCTACTGGATAATGACATGGTATAATTACATTCCCCCTCTTTTTTTCCATAGTTAAGTCAGGAAAGTTTATTTCTGGACAAATGGAACTGTTGTGGCCGACTTCTTATCTAGAAAAACAGTCCACATGCGTCAAGTGATCTTGTTTAGCTTTTAATACATCGGGCTGATTCCCCTTTCGAACACCACTGAACTGTAAGTCTCAATACTTGGGTAGGCTCCTTCATTATCCCCTCCCTTTTATAAAGATTTTCAGTAAAGCCCTTATTTTTCTCTGCTCTGGTAGCTTCTCCAGCTCCCTCTTGGTCTTTAATACCAACGCTGACTCTCCCGTTAGTTTTTATTTTCCCTGCAGAACTACCTGCAGCTGACACCAATGATTTGATGTGCGTTTTAAGTTCTCCTATAACAAGCTTCACTACATCCAAGGCTGCACCACGGCGGTAGGGAATTCTGAATCATCCAGTTGCTCTGCAGGTGCATCTTCAGGTCTGCATCATTAGACCTGCTTTAATACATTTCAGGGGCTATTTATTGGCTTGTTAAATGAAGTTGTGAGTTCTAATAAAAGTGTTAAAGGACATAGTAAAATGTTTCACCTTTCTTTTCTTGTTTTACGTTATTTGTTTGTCTTTGAAGCCCCACAGCTTTTGCTTCTCATACAGGAGGTCAAATGATAAAACCCAAACCCATTCATCAGCACAATGACAAAATATATATTAAATTATTATTATAATTATTATTACCTGTTATTTTCAAGCCTGGATTACATTTGGTTTTAAAAAGACATCCTCAACATCCTTCTTGTCATATTGTCATTCCCTCATTCACTTTAGTGTGTTATCTGTCTTAAATGATATAATGGAATATTTTACAATTTTTTTAAATTTAAATTTTATTGTAATTTAACCTATATGTTTGATATCATTGGTGTCACTAGCCTGTGAGCGAATCCCATCTGAATCAGGCTATTAAAAACGATGACATCACTTCTTGGTCAGGATACACACCCTCAAATTAATCTAGCATTACTTGCTTCATATTTATAATGAATTGACATTTTAAAATGACACTTTTTAAAAAGATTTTCCCCTTACTCACCTCCAAATCTTCTGGTCTCTGTCCCTGAAAGTTTTTGTGAAATAGAATTGAAATGAACCACACACATTTTTTATTCTCTTATAAATGTATTTTTGGAAATGTTTTTACAAAGTCAATTTAAAGTGTGAGCTGATGGGATGCTTGTTGTCATTATTTTATAGTAGATTGTGGGCTTCTGTCCCCTTCATCGACCAGTGATAACTTTCTGTGTGTCCCGTCTGTCTCCATTTATTACTAGTTTTACTGTCTGCACAATCAATTGTTGGAGTTTAGCAAGCCTCAGTGCAGTAAGTACTATTCCATTAATGTCCAGTACAGTATGTACCATGGCTGTCACGTCTACCCCAGACACACACCGACATGGAGTCCCTGGATTAAGCGCTACATTGTGAATGTAATCATAACGGTAGTCTACCAAGAGTCGGGTTATAATACCTCTTGTGTGCCTCCCCCTTAATCCCTCCCCCACATGCTAAATTTATTGTGCGCTACAAGCTAATCCTTCGCTCAAGCACTCAAAAAAATCTATGATAATTAAAACCCACAGTGGTGCACTCGCTGCATGTGACAAGAGGTCGCAAGGTGGCATGTTGTGAAAGTTTATGCTTCTCGGTGTGAGCGCATAGGTGTGATCATGTGAGTGTGTTACGCCGTGAATCAGAACTTCTGCTGCATACCCTGCATAAAATTGTCATTATTTCAAGCAAGACTTTTTTTTTTTTTTTGCTTCGTCACCAAGTGTGCTGAGCGATATTTTCCTCATACTTCATCACAGTTGTGTGTTCTGTTGAACTGACCCTTGAGAATCGGGAGTGTGGTGTTAATTCACCGCCACTCCTTAATTGGAGGTTGTTATACATCTGATTCTTCTGGTCTTTCATCGACTTTAATGTCATGCAGTTTTACATTGCACTTCTAGAAACTTATCACTGACTGTCCTTGGTACTGAGAAAGTAAAATGCAGCCTCATTCCATGAAGAACCGCCTGTTCATTCTGGACTTAAATCCACATCCTGATTCCTTTCTTACCGCCTCTTTAGGTTGTACGAGGGAAAAGAACAAGCTGATTTCGAGGACTCGCTGAGACAGCTGTTTGAGTCCATCAACAGCCTGATGAAAACAGACTTCACCACAACTCTGCTGCTGCGGGTAAATATTAAGATCCCTGTCCTCGTTCATCCTCCGCTGTTGATTCTGAATGGGGAGATGTCGGTGTGCAGAGGCAGCAACACTGTGACCAGGGGAGAGTTAATTTACTCTCGACATGTTCATTTATATTATACATGTATACATGGATATAAATCGCATTGGTGCAGAGAAAAGAGACCACCAACTATTGCAATTGACTGCTACATGCTTTTAGCAAATGGTCTATTTTACACTCATAAAGTTGTTTTTGTCTCTTCTTTGTTGCTGAATTGTATTCAAAACAATGAACCTGAACAGAGTCATTTTTTTAGCTCACCTTCGCTTCACCTCATGCAAACTGTTCAGTCAGTAACCTGGATTTACTCTTTACTTTTGTGTTTAGGTTGCAGCTCTGAAGTACCTGCCAGCAGTTCTTCACGACGTTGAGAAAGTGTTTGATGCAAAACTACTGAGGTGAGCACACACAGTCGCACACACAAGCACACAATCTTTCGTCTCAATCGGGGTGCAGCACCATTTTGTTAACGCTGTTTAAGCTGCTATTTTGTTCTATCCATTATATGCCTTTTTGTTCTGTATAATTTCTCTCACTGTTGTCACGAGGCTGCACAATGTGTTGCGACTTAATGTGCTGGATTTTATGTCAAACATAAATCCTTGGTTCCTGTGACGTGAGGCCCAAACAAAATGGCTGATGTTTTAAACCCCAGAATGAAGCATCAGTTTCTGCGTCAAAGAAGGATATCAGCTCAAGACCAGTTCTAGTTTCTGGTTGTTTTATACTCCTGCTCTCACCCATGGCCTTGAATGGTAGGTCATTGCTGAAAGCATTGAGTCATGAATACCAACTCTGTGGACCGACATCTCTCTTGAACATAATGCTGCTGTCGACAGTCAACAGTGTGAGATGTATCCCCACTGCGACATCTTTAGTTTGAGCTAATTAGATGTGATGTTTTCAAGCAGTGTCCCTGCAATAGAAGACTGTGTGACAGAACCTGTTTGTCTGTGCTCTTTACATCGGGAAATATTGAACTTCTCTTTGCACTCACCATCTGCTTGCCACATCTCAAGGCTGCAGTCCGTTTCACCGGTCACACACACATGCACAGTTCATCGTCAGGCCGTCCCAACTTTCACTCCTGTCATAAATTAGTTTTATTTTCCAGATTTCGCTCTTTTTGTACATTGTCTGTGCTCAAAGAAAACACACACTTGCCAGAGGAGGTTGTTGGCAGAATTTAAAAGAAATGTCTAATGTCTAAATATTAGCGGTCAGGATGCTCAGGCCCAGGTCTGAGACGTGAGCTGGGATACGTGGTCATTGTGCGTGAGGAGTACTTCAAAGCTTTTCCTTACTCTTTGTTAGTCTTGAATTCACCTGGGTGGATCTGCACTACTGCACAAAACACAGAGCAAGAGTGTTTTGTTCAAGCTTTTTTGGCTTGATTTTATTTGACAGGATCTTGTCTCTCAGATGAAAGTGTTTCCCTCATATTCCACTTCTTCGTCATCGGTACATGTATGTTCAAACATGAGTACTTAAGGAAGCACCACACCAAACCACTGGACTGTGCTTTGTTATTATATGGCTGGTGTTGCAGTCTAGCACAATCTTTTTAGACATTTGGGGACCAATACATGTGTAAAAAGTTCTCATCAAGCTGCACAGTGTGCAACGCCAACGTAATGATTGCTTGTTTACACATCTCTTCTTCTGTTTCTACAGTGAATTGCTGCATGATTTTTATTCCTGTATCCCTCCTGAGACACTCCAGAAACAGAAGGTGGCTTCCATGACTGAAATTGTTAACAGTCGGCTATTCCAGAGGCAAGGTGCGTACACATATACACACTCCCTCTATCAGCTACACGTTCATTTCTATTTTTCAAAATCTTTCAATTAACTTCTGAGTGTTGGGAAACAGTATTAAATTTAGATCACATTAACAGGTTTGTTGTACAGTGAACAGTTCTGGCTGGAAGGCAGAGCAGATCAAACAGCTGCTCACTCAGCACTTTATGAGAGCAAGAATCACTAAATTAGGATTTATCTTAGTGCATCTGAGTGGTGAGTTGAGATGCTAATACGCGGGTAATACCTCATTCGCTCTGGTCAATCCAGTAAAGTGCCTCTGCAGAAGGGCTTTAATCAAATGGTGCCATACAGATGTCTGGTTTGATCGGTTTTACTTCAAAGCACTTTAAACACACTTGAATTACGACAGTTAACTTGGGTCTATTACACTTAAAATCGCTTTTTTATATATTGCATGGTCAATGGTGAAGATGGATGAATATTGTTGTTAATGAGCAACAATTTATTGACTTATTGTTTTATTTCTTTTTGCTCAATTTGGATCACCTATCCATCCTTGCCAACCATGTCTGTGGTTTAGTGGTGCCAATCCCTTCAAGCAGAAGCACATTTATAGGGATACCTTCACTGAGTCAGTGGTCTCAGTAGTCTTTGCTATTGATTTATTAGAACTATGACTTTAAAAAAACATAATTTTTTATGTCAAGGGTTAGAAAAATGTAGCTGTCCTGGATGTGAACTAGATGTACACTGGGATCTGCTCCGTAAACGGAATAGCAAAAATCAAGTGAATATACGGCCCAGATCCGGTACAGATCCGCGCCACATCGGCGTGAAATGTGAACGTCGGGGTCCAGATAGCAGCCGACTCCACGCTGGATATCCGCCTACCGGATCAGGCCCGGCTGGTTTAAGACAAGACTGTCTTTTATTAGGTCATTTGGGTGAGTTACTTTCAGTTTTTTCCTATTTTGTTCGGCCTGGCAGGTACTCTTGATTTCCTGTGTGGCAAAAATAATGGGACACATACACGCAGAGCTTCCTCCCTCTTCGTCTCCTCGGTCCAATTAAGGCTGGCTAATTTGCTTGTAGTGGGCTGATATGTGGTGGTTTCCCTGCAGAGGACCTCGGTGTGATGGAGGGAGCGGCTGTCGGACGTTGACTGAGGACTAAACTGGAATTTGTGTTGACCCTTACTATTTATGAGAAGTTGACATTCGTTGGATTTGTTTTTGCCTTTCGTCAGTGAAATGAAGAGTTATGTGATCAAATCTGCTCACCACAACAAAACAAAGCCTCTGCCAGTCTAGCTATGGCTCCACGCTTAATGTATGTAAAGTGTAGCTCTTGATCTTATGCGCTAAGGTTTCTCTATTAATATTCAGAAAGAAAACCAAGTTGAGTGTTTTCTCTCCGCTTTTCCTTGTCTCACTTGGTTTGAGAAGCATTTCTTCTGTTCCAAGAGGTGCACTCCACAGTCGGTGGCTGCCAGTTTGGAATCCAGCCATTTTGATATCGATCCTGTTTTAAATGATTGAATCCCCTGAGGTAGTGCGCTACCTTTTTTGGCTGCTTGTCAACATCCTGAGTCACAGTGTTGCACAGTGGCGAGTGTCAGAAGGAAACTGGAGGTGAAAGGAACATGAGTTGGAGTTGTTTGTGGTCTGACACATGGAACGAGCAAGGGATCAATACATTATATAGGAACATTTGCAATAATAAGGAAGTCAACTAATCCTCTCACCTTTTAAATATATATTTTTTAAATATGTTCTCTCTAATATTGTTGGAAACAAATGCTGCTAACATTGCTGTGGCCTGTGAATAGCTAGCTCACAATTGGTATGGCATGTTGTACGTCGGATCAATGTAGCCATACCTTACTCACCATGCTGGGGTCTGAGGAAATCAAAAGATATGACCCTTTCATTTTTTCCATATTCATTTTATGAGTTTGATCGTTATATGTGTAAAGTTAGATGTCCATGTAAACAGGAGACTGCAAGATCTATGTTTAGCCTTTCCTTCCCACTTCCTCAATGCTGTGATACATTGCTTATTTATTCATTCCGTCATTTATAAGTTGGTCCAATCCATCTTGAAACCCGCCTCTCCAAATGAGGCCTGACACTCGGTCTAATTGAGATGCATTCAGGTGGTAATCAGAGGGCTTGCAAGTGTGGCTGACTTTACCCAGAGTGGCTACGATGAGCAGGAGAGAAAAAATTATATATTTATAATGGCAAATGGCCCCCGGTGTCCTATCACTGCATAGCAATTCATATTTAATGGCCTTACCTGCCTGTCTGAGCCCACTTGCCAGACCACTGACAATGTCAGGAAGATGAGCCAGTGGAAGTGATGTGGGTGTGTTGTATTGGGAATAACTATGTAACAGTGCTTTACCAGGAGGGAGGCCAGGAATGTGATGTTTACAAATTGCAATCACTTTTTAATTTCCTAAAAAAACACTTTGAATGGCATTTCAGAACTCTTAAATTGTGATCAGATATATTTTCTGTTTGATGTTGGGTTCTGAGGGAAGCGATTTTAAACCAACTGAAATAGATGTGTTCCAAGTTTGCCCTCAGCTTAAAAAAAAAAGGTCTTTCCCTTTATATTGATTTTGAGTGTAGCTCGTACGCTCCAGCAGACGTCTTAAATTAATCTTCCACTCTTGTTCAGCCCTATTGAGTTTAGTTGTTAAAGCTGTTGTGGTTGTTTTCCATCTACAGACTCAGGCATGCTAGAGCTAATGTGCTGGTTTATAAAGCTTCTCATCTGCTGCGCAAAGTACGCCATTTTTTGAGGCTACTGAAAATGGTTATGCTAACTTTCTGGTTAAAAAATCTGAGTTTGCTTTGTTTGGATGCAGTTTTGGCGGCCTGCCACTGTCCAATTTTAGTATGGGTGTTGCCCCAACTGGGCACTTCCTGTACCTAATGTAATGTAAGACGGTTAGAAAACATGGTGTAAGTGAATCCCTATAGATTAAATATGGGCTTGAAAATATGTACCAAACTGTAAACTGATTCAGATATCAGACCCTGCTGATATACATGCATTTTTTGCAGCTTTAGTGGATGTAGCAAGCATTAAAATTGATCTACCTAGAGAACAGGCACTGTTCTATAACTGTGGGGGAAATTAAAATTGACATTTCAGGGGATCTAAAAAGTACTACATTTCTATTAATGTCTCAATGTCTAAGGCTCTAATCGAATGCTAAGGATCGACCAAAATGTGCATGAAAAACCACTGTGCTCCTCACTCCCCCTGTCTGCCTCACTAAGAATTTGCCTGTGGTGGTCCCCCTGGTCAGTCGAGTGTGAGACCCCTGATTTATATTCTGCCCAATCAAGGTACCACATGAGGGCATATACTGCAATAAATGTCCTCCTAAAAGTGGCAGGACTGCCGCTTCGATAGGGTAAGGAGCTTGGCTGTGTGGTATACTGAGGAGATGCCAAGCAGAAACGCTATCCTAGTGAGGTGAAGGCATCTTTTACTGGGAGGACACCCTTGGGCAGAACCAAGAGAATGGGAATGCCTGTGTATTCCACGGGAGGAGCTGTAGAGAGGGAAGCTTAGTCCTCTTTGCTTCAGCTGCGTCTGCAGTTTCGGTAATAGTATGACAGCCAATTAGGTTGGCAGCAGAGAAGAGCAGTGTTTACACTGTTTAAGCACTTGGGTCTACTACAAGTGGAATGAATTCTGCACCCACTGCTGACTTGTTACAGCTTGGAGTGTTTTACCGTGGTTGAATGAAGTGTGATCGGTTTATTAACTCGAGCCAGTCCTACCTGAGGGGCTTTATTTCTCTTAGACTGACTCATAACCAACATGACTTCAAAGCTCTCCTGTACTCCGATGACAACATCTTTGACTGTGTCTGAGTCTCTTTGTTTTGAGGCATACAATTAGACCATGATATGAATTGGAAGATGAGCAGTAACCGAAGATGGCACACTGTTTTTGTATCGTTCCTTAGTTCATATATCACCTACTGCCCTTAGAAACACCGTGTTTGGAGGCTAAAGGGTAATGGAATTTGAGCGTAGCACATCTGTGGACTGGGATCAGAATTTAGTAACATGGGTGTTTTTGAGTGAAACTCGCTGTTCGATTCTGGCCTGGAAAAAAAATTTGTGAGTAATCCTTCTCTGGTTGGTTTTCATTGACTCTAAAGTGCTTATTCGTCTTTTAAGCAAACACTCTCCGGATTAAGCAGTTTGGCTAACACCAACACACACACACGCACACACACACACGCGTTTAGATTGCTACACAAACAAACAATGCTCACCCTTCCGAGCAGGGTTAATCAGATTTTCTGATCAAATTTAATTTGCTAGACACATTATGGCTCAATTTGAAGCACATTATAATGATGTCAGGGAATCAGAGTGACAGACTGAGAGCATCGACATTGATGAAGGAAAGATAGAGCGGGCGAGCAAAGGCCAACCGGGGGAAAAGATGAGTCTGCCATTTTGTGTGACCACTAATTGCCAAAAGCTTCCGGTCAAAGTCCTGAAATACAATCCACTAACCCACATTCATCCTCTCGCCATCTGGACGGCTCCAAATCTGCAGTTATTTCTGTGCACTTGCAACACACACATCACATGTTTCTTTTTATAGACTGTAATCTGTACTGTATTGGTGCTTGACATTCACTGTTAATTGGAATTCCAACACCATCCTGAAAAACAATGTGAGGTCAACATCTGCTGACCCCAAGGAGTATGCAACTCTTTTTAACTCTTTTTTTTTGTTCCCAAAATTGACATGATAAACCATGATATACTCAAATATTTATTTTTAGAAATGCAATGCAGTCAATCATATCTATTGCCTGAGAGGTTATTTTATTATTTATTATTTTATTATTTATTATTATTCAGTCAGTGCAATATAAACATGTAACCAGACTGACCTCTTTCCCATAGCTTAGTGTGCTTTGGTCACTTACTTGGAATGCATCTGTCTTTAAAAGCAGATGTGGCTGCCTTGTGCAGTAATGGAAATATGTCACATATGTGTGAGTGTTGGCGTAAGTGCTGGGGAATGTTTGCGTGAACCATTTGGGATTATTTATCCCAGACTGTGTGCTGCTGGACGGACATAATTTTTCGAGTTGTCAGCTTTACAGCTGCTGAGAGTCAGGATGTTGTCCTGCTCTCTGGCAGCACAGTCAGCTCTGCATTCTCTCTTCTCCAGAGATGTGCACATTAATCATGGTATTATTGTATTACATAAAAAAATATGCCTTCCACCTAAACTTGTACATTCTGTTCAAGAGTTAGTCGTCCAGTCTGTTCTCTTGTTATTACATCAGTGTACTTATGGTTGTATTTATAATGATTATGGAGCAAAGAGTTTGTTTTGTGCAGGCGACTAACATAAGCCTTTGTTGTAAGCAACAGTTGTAAGAAGCGACTGTATAGTGACCACAAACATATTATTTTGTAATATATATTTTATGGCATTTTTTGTTATTTATTACGAACATACAGCCCAAAATGAAACCGTTTATCGTTGCTCCTTCTTTCAGTTCTAACACTCTAAACCTGCATTAAATTTCTTAGCCGACGTGGGTGAGCTGTCGGGTGTTTGAATGACTCAGAGTTCATTTTGCCAAATCACCACTCTTTTCATATGGTCTGACCCATGCTGCTTATCCAACAATGTGGCTAATATATGGATTTTTACAGGCTAAAGAGCATTGCGCTGCCAAAATATTGAGCCTCATCACATCAAACCTCATAATGCGCCATTTTCACCCGACAGGAGACGGGAAGCAGCAGCTGAGACCGGCTGTGCTGTTCGAACTTCTGACATGCAGGCAAAAACTGCGCTTTTTGGGTGCTTTAATGTAAATAAAAGATGTGAGGAGTTCATGATTGAAGTTCAAAACTTTGCAGAGTTTGTTTCATGAGTCAGTCTCGATGCTGGTTTCAAGACTAGTTTAGAAAAGATCCTCATGTATTTTTAAGCCGGTGCGGCTTATGTATGAACAAGGTCTGTATTTTCCTTCTTAAATTTTGTGGGTGCAGCTAATCTTCCGGCGCGGCCTATAGTCCTGGAATTATGGTAAAACGGTTCGAGGTAAGCCGATAATACCTGTCTGCAATAAAGTCATAATTATTTGAAATCATCATCTGCAGTATGATACGCCTTTCTTCTTTTTGGGTTGCAGCACTTCCTTTCTGTTACTGTAGGTTATATACTGTAGCACTGCATTCATTATAATTTATTGACCTGGTGAAGACTTTGGTCCGTGTACTTGTTGGACCGGAAAACCTTTGGGGACGCTGAATTACGCTGCAGCTTGTCTGTCCCTAGGCAAGGAACAGGAGCGAGAATGGGTCGGACATTTATCGATTGCTCTCTCTGTAAGCTTCTCAACAAATGGCACCAGTGGTAGCACATTCAACTTTTGTAATCATGTTTCAAATTCTCCACCAAAGGGAAAAGATGCAAATGATAACAATATGGCGGATGTAGAAACTGTCGCATGATTAGATAGTAATCTGATTAAAAGCCAACAAAGAGGAGGCTGATTTAAACCTTCTTTAACCAGCCGGATTTACCTTTTAATTTCCATTATCTTTTCCGTGATCCGTAAAAGTGGGCATGAGTGGGAATTTACCTTAAACACTGATGTCAGTAAAATAACTTACATTTCATGGATTTTTCATGTGATATTTTTATGACTAAAAAAAAGGACAATAAGAGAGATGAGTTTTTTCCTGTGCTGTCAAAGCTGATCCCTCCTCTCTGGGTGGCAGCTCGCCAGCATCAGTCTTCGACAAACAACTTGGTAATCTGAACACATCATCGCACTTTGTCACAAAGGCATAACAGAGAACTCAGCTCTTCCGCATCAAATGGCAATGAAGAGACACTCCAGGCGTGCAGAAAAGCCACAGCGATTAATATTTGAACATCAATATTTACCCCCAACCTTCATCTCTTTGTTCCTACATGTGGGCAGTGGGGTTTTAATCCAAGAACATGACTGGGGCAGAGTTGCAGACGTTTCTATATAGCTAACCAACAACACTGTTAGTAGCTCAGTTTCCCTTCTTTTTGAAATGGCTTGCTCGCCTCACTTTCTAGAGACAACATCTCATAGGTTTTTTTTTACTTCCTGCTGTTGCCGTTGCTATTTAACAAGCTTTCAATGAAACCTTTATTTTTCATTTGAACTGAAATTAAGCATCTGCTGTGTACACGGCAGGTTGCCGATTGTCACCCCAACACACTTCGATTTTATTCTCTGCTTGCTTATTTCTGATTTGACACGCTCTTGGGGCCTGCTGGAGCCTCTAATTAGAACATTTGATGTGTCTGTGTTGTCAGATGTGGGTAGGGCTTTCACAAAGTTGCTTGGAGAACTTTAATCTCTTAATTACTGTGCGTCCAATGAGCAAATGAATCCTCAGATAACAGAAGTATTGCGTTAGTCCGACTAGATTCAGATTTTTTTAAATGGATGTAAACAGCTTGTCTCACTACTGGAGAGAGTCAGGCTACATGACCTGGATAATGTGGTTAATAGCTCGACTAAGCTAGCGTGTAGCCAGTTAGCTCAACTATGATCTGACTGGGTGATGTGTGGCTGCGCAAGCTTCAGCTCCACAGTGGACGTAAACAAACTCCTCGACTGATCACGGCCTTATGAGGCATTCATGCAGGGCATTTTGGTCGTTTGATCGGGTTGTTAGTTTATGGAGACGACATTACCACCACGGTAGCAGCTGTTAGCATGGTTGCTAAGTGAGGTAGGACACAAAAGCGTGACTCTTTACTTCAAATACATGTCCACATTTATCATTCTTGTAGCACAGACAACAGAGTCTCATGGAGAGAAGAGTCTGAAACGGCTCCTCGCTACCTGTCAACTTCATTCGTCCGTAAGGACTGAAGAGCTCACGGTGCCACCCCTCATCACCGAGGTGAACTACTCGTACTGAACTCGTAGTTCGATTGTCACTGCCCTGCATGTAAACTAGGAGAACATGTCGCTATTGACTTAGTCGGGCTACGCCCTGAATGTATCCACTGTCACCATATTCCACTCCCCACCCTCATTTTTTTTTTTTTTAAATATAAAAAGTATTTTCTCCCTCTCCGAGGCTGAGCTTCTCAGGATTACCGATTTCATCCTCACAATGGGGCTGACAGAGTTTCATCAAAAAGGCTTATGTTTCAGATAGTTTATAGGCTTGTGGCCTGGACTGGCTTCCATTGGCATATCGATGTCAGGAGTGGCAGCAGGCTGTGTAGAGGGGTTTGATCTATTGAAGGTAGGCTGCAGAGAATTTGCAAAAATCACCTTTCAAAAGTGTAAACACCCTTTCACTGGCAACAGTGCATGGAATCATTTGTCTCTCCTAGGCAACAGACAAGGGACACCCTGAACAGTCGAATCAATGATCTTCTTGCTGTTAAACTGCAGGACTAACCACTTCTACACCATGCTGCCGCACCATTGTTGATATGTGCCTTAGACTTAATGTTATATTATAACTCATGAACAGCTTTCTATTTGGATTTTCAGCTCTATTTAATTTAAAATGACCCTTTTTTAAATTATGAATGAGATTATATTACAAGAAAATGAACATCCTTCCGCCTCTGCTCATATTCTTGTCTCTTTCGAGAGTAGGAGGCCACGGTCACAGTGCATCGCCCTAGAGCACCCGTTCCTTTAAGTGGTGATCACTCCAAATACGCTGTTAGAGAATGACCTAAACCTGGCAGCTCCAAGCCTTTGTAGCTGATGTTCTTACAAGGCTGAAAGCCCTGAGGACCTGAGAGCAGTTCAAAGAAGTCGATAAGAAAGCCACCATTCAGGCAGAAGCAGAAGATATTAGCATTCCTGATGTTATTCTAGCAAAGGCACTGAGAAATACCTGCACAACAGAAAAAAGCTCTCTCTACTTCAAATCATCAGAAGACACAGATGTAGCCTTTTAGACTATAGCATGCTGTTTTGATGTCGCTATTTTAGCATGTAATAAAAAAAGGAAAGTGATCAGGTTTGCATTTTTCCCCCACATCTTCAGGATACATTAGGGATTTACTCTGATATGGAAACAAAAGCATTCAACCCCAAGGTCAGGGACAAAGATACACTACAGCAGAAAGGCCACATGCTGATGGCTTGCTGCTGATTCAGCTTTCATTATCCCCGTCTTCATCTCAAGACAGCACAGCGGGGTGGTGCTGCACCCTCACAGCAACAAGGTTGCATGTTCAAATCTTGGCTTGAAGCAACTCTGGTTTCTTTTATTTCTGAAGTTCTACGTTCACACCCCACTTGGGTGGGTTCCCCCTGCTGTCTGAAAATATGGATGCGTGTGTGAGAAGCTGTGTGTCTATTTGTGCCCTTTGTTTGTGTAGTTCTGTTCATAAGGGTTGTATTTGTGTCCAAGTAAAAGTGTGTTTTGGTTTCGCTAAAGAATACCTTTGGGCTAAGTCAAGCCAAGTCTGTAACTTCACTTTGTACTGCATATGCAAATAAAAAGAATCACTCTAAGAGCTCCGATGCAAAACACGTGCTCCAACTGTTTGTGAACGAAAGATGAACATAACTTGCTCCAAGTCAATTTAATCATTTACTCAATAGAAGTGTAGAATCAATAGAATGGACTAAAATAATACAATTTGTAGCTCGCTTTCTTTCCTTTGGATGCCATTTTTTTATTGGTTGAAAATGCGCAAAATAAAATTCTGGGTATTACTCAGTCCTAAAGTATCTCCAGTCTAGAAAGACAATGCTAAATTATTCAATGTAGCATTGTGTTTTTACTGTGATCATTGGAATACAGATCATTTTTCAACTGGGCAACCGTCCATAGCCTCACCTGCTGTCAATTTTAAATTCAATCACCCGAGCTTTCAGGAGATACCAGCAGGTTTTATTGCTCAGCTCAATGGATTCAGGTGGCACAGAGGTCACTTGGCCAGCGAACCGAGCCCTTTCAAAGTTTAATGTTCCATCGTGCTCCCAGAGGACACAGATTATTTTTCACAATGTAACAATACAATTTGATTTCCATCTGGTGTGGATAGGCAACAGAGATTATGTGGCGTCCATGCTTCATGGATTAAACAGATTAAACAATACAGTATTCCAAAACTCCGTATTTTATCAATTCAGGTGACATATCTGAAGCTTTCTGATGTGAGGTTGGCTCCTCTAAGCAGCGTGTCAGTCCTCTCCTCTTCCTGGCCTCACTTTTTATCTGCATGTCTTTGTGATGAAGTGAATGTTGCGACAAGAGTCTGCTCAGCAGGTGGACCCTCTTGCCTCAGTTAATAATGGAGCTAACAAGCATCAGCTCAGATGAGCTTTTAATGGCTTCTCTATACCTGAGGCTACAACAAGAATGATGGGTTGAAGGAAAGGGAGATGTGGACTGGTAGGGGGCAGAGAGAAAGAAGGAGAGAGAGAGAGTGAGAGAGATGTGAAGAATGGCATCGGTCAAGGTCATTGAAAGAGACTTTTCACCCACCCGCTTCATTAATGCCCTTTTATGGAAGCAGTGTGAGATATTTAATGCAGGGCTACACTGTATGACATGGCCGTTTTCCCAGCTTCCACTTGAATGTGGACAACTTGATGTATTGGTTTCCAAACAGTCCTTGGATCTTTTCAACAGCTAGACAAAAAATGGTTATTGTAGGTTACCAAGTGTCCCATCAATCTGCCTTCTTGCCCACCTTCTGGCACGTACGATATGTTGTGACAGACGTCCATCCCAGGCCTATGGCCTTAAAACTTTCTTGAATAATATTCCAAGCAGAAATGGCAGGTCAACTTTTAATCTCATCTGATGGATAATTTCACTGTAGAAAATGAAGTATCAATTGTGTATATATATATATATATATATATATATATATATCAACCTGTAAGCAGCAAGTAGGTGGCAATGTCAGCATAAGAATTGCAACACCATATTTTTACTCACCTGCTCTTGCTGGCGTCATCACATTCTCAGAAGAAATGTGAACTTCGACAGCCTTCTTTATCTTCAGGACATGCCGTCATTTGTCTTGTTGCCTTGCCAGTTTCAACATCAAACAGTGAGATGACAGCATTAGTGTTGGGAAACCCAGCTGTATCAGCGGTTTTGTGATGTAGCGACATTCATAATGCTCTGTTGAATGATTTTTCGAATTTATGTCCCCAAAATCCACTGTTCAGAAATGAAAAATATACCTGTCTCTGTATATCTTTCAACCAGTAACTAGAAATGTTGGGTGGCTATTTTTCTCTGTCAATGCTATCATCCTGTGGTTGCGTGTTGACAGTTTCTATTGATCGGTATATCACGCAGATACTAAGGAGCTTGGAAGGAGGTACATGCTTGACCTTGGTTGTTGAGTGAGTGGTAAGAAAAATGAATAAATGAAAATAGTTTTACAATAAAAATCTCAATACCTTCATGGGCATCGTGTTTCCGCCATCTAACTAAAAGCATTCAAATGTGAGGGGAAAGTAACTTGTTAACAGTAAGGCTTTATTCTCTGACAATTTCTATGTTTTAAAGTGGCTAGTGAACTTGAGATGACTGTCAAAGATGAATCGATCCCTCCATTCTTCTGTCTTCGCACAAGGCAACAGTATTCAGCCTCATTGTGCTTCAGTTTCCTCAGGTGGCTGATGACTTGGACATGCGACATAAGAGATTAGACTCTTTTTAAATTTTACTCCCAAAAACTACTGAAACATTTGAATATTCAACAATAAATTCAGTCTTGTGAGGAGGGATAGTTGCTCTGACAATAAGACAGGATATAGAGTCAGAAGTGGCAGTGATGAAGATACTGGGGCTTTAGCGTGTGTGACTAGGAGTGTGTCACATTGTCAGTTTATGTGGGGAAGTTTAGACACGAAGTGAAGTGAGGTCAGTCTTGAATGTCGTGAGGAAAGACAAGATGGATATAACAGTACAACTGAGGAGGTTTATGAAAGTGGTGGATGAGGACATGAAGAGGATAGACAAGGGGAAGTCTGTGTGTGTAGGACATTCTGTGGGGGGAAAAAGAAGGTGGTGTTCCAGCGTTTAGCAAATCGGGATTGAGTCCATGAAGACGTATGACTGGGCAAATGCCAAATGAACTAGGGATTAGGATTAATCAGCGAGATGGGAAGCAGCAGGCTTTTGTGATTCATGTGTAAAGACAGATGATTGATGTGAGTCTGTTGTGAACTGTGGACTGAAGCTTGATTTTGTTGAGTCTATGGTAAATATTTGGGTGGGTCCTTCATGGCAGCAATCACTGATGTTCAATGAAATATGTTTTTTCTATATCAAGTTATCAAATTTAGATATTTTCAATTGCTACCTAAGTGATATTTCCTGTGTTTGCAGAGTGCCGTGATATTCTATTACCCATGATGCTGCGGGAGCTGAGGGTGGCGCTTGCCTGTATGGCTGATGGGCCCCATGATGAGAGGAGAAATAGCCTGGAGCTGTTGAACAATATTCTGGAGGTGCTCAGCAGGAACAATGTGGTAAGATGCTTTGGAGAACAACAAATATCTGTCATTTCCACTTAGGACTGAATCAGCGAACGCCATGTTCGCCTCACATGCGGCGGAGAAGAATTCTGGTCACCAACGCTCATCTGTCACACAGGTTTTGACTCACCCTTTACCTGAGGCAGTGATGCATGACTGACCTTTCCTATTCACAAGTCCGATTTGAAAATTGTTTTTCCCTCCTTTACACATATGTATGTGTGGTTTTTCATCAGGAAGGACCAGTGTAGGTGTGCTTCATTGTTTGTATTGCGGTGAGATGAATCCTAACAGTTATATTCACGGTTCAAAGGCGCTGAGTTGCAATTCATTTATTTTCATCCCAACATTTTCTTGACCTCTTTTCCAATATGCATCATGGGATTTATTCATTTAAAAATATTGTCAATGCCAAGCCAGTGATTTCTTTTGTTCATTAATTACCTCCCCGGAGAGGGAGGAAACCATCATAATATCTTCTGCAACAAGGTGATGATGCTAATGCTTATGAATTTAACTTCAGGCGAGCAGGCAACTTTTTGCACTGCAATTGTTTTGAAAGCTCAGTCAGTTCCCCGTCTTTCTCCCCCTGCAACTTTATCCTTGTGATCTTGTAATGGTCCACACTTTGTGTACTTTTGCCACTTGTCCCAAATGTTCAATTTTCAGCCAACTACTGCAATGGACTTGAGGATAAGCCGTTTAAAAAACAGATTGGATTTTGTAGCAATTTCCCCAATCACACACACAAGTCAACAAGATAACTCCCAACAGCTGTTAAGCAGATTTTTATTGCGTCTCTACTTGCAATAGCACACTGATAAAATCAAATCCAAATTGATTCAGAGTGAAAACAAGCTACTTCAATGAGTGTCTCTGATTCAGGGCAGGCGCTGGCGTTGGATTCTCCTGCTGCTCAAACTCAGACAACAGGTTCAGCCTTGATGGAGTCCGATTTGCTGTTTAAACCTAGTGCAGAACGTTTGATGCCGATGACAACATTACTTCACTCAGAGAGCCAATTAAATGCTATATGTATGGACGAATTTTAAATACTTCAGCGCTGTGAGCCCCACCACTGGACCATGTCTTCACAGAGCCAACTTATTAGCCTCGGGCTGTTTTGTCCTTAGTCACCCAGTTGAGCAGTGAAGCAGGTCTTGGCCAATTAGAAATTAATTGAGTTTGTTATTTACGTGTCTACCTGCCTGTTGGGCTGTCAAAACAAAATCCGGTAAGCTCCTGAACACATTTTAAAGGTACATATAATTGTTTGCCGCAATTTGGGCGCCTCTCTTGAGATGTGAGGTTGTGGATTTTAACTGCTGTTATAAAGCTTAAGCTGGGGGCAAGGAGGGGGAAGAAACAGAGGTAATAAATGTAGTGGTTTGAATTGGGGAGGATTAACTTGGTTGGTTGAGTGCAAAGGAAAGAGCAAAGACATGTAGACCGTTTTTTATTGTAACACTTCCACCGTGAACAGTTTGCAATGTGTAATCCTCTTTCAGGGTTTCTGGTTGGGAGGCCAATCTGTCGATCCTGAACTGGTCTAAATCAAAGTTATCCATTCATTCTTTAACATCCTCTTCTGAGCCATGAATTTAGCTGAAATAAGGTCATTGGAATCTATTGCTGCTCTTCTAAAGGCTTGGCTCTCGTCTGTAAAATCTTGACCATTTAAGTAAGATAGTTCAGACGGGGTTGCATTAAGAGAAAAAAGGAGGTCTGTTTTCTTCGTCTTTCTTTACCCTCTCATTACTCTCCCCTGTCTGGGAGGCTCACAATTAAGCTGTCAGGCCCCAGATGTCTCTGAACTACGGGGAGATGCAGAAATCAAAGTAGTGATGAAATAGGATGTTGATGGCAGCTGTTCCTGTTGTGAGATTGTTATTATTTGCAACAAAAATGTATGTATAAGAGGATGAGCAAGGAAATGCGTTTAGCATCTCACACATACTCTTAAACCAGGTGCGTTTTTTTTTCCGCTGCCAGATTTTAGCTTGCCTGGTACAATTAAGACTTGAGCGTTAACGTTTTCTGCTTCAAGATGAAAAGATTGTATTCTGCTTCTCGTCTGAGATATCTATGGATTCTGTTAATCCACAATACCTATAGAGGCAGGCGCTTCAGGCTCATTTGAGTTCAGCAGCTGAGCCTTCGCCTCACACGTTGCCTGTGTGCGGATGTTTGCGTGGCGGTGTGTGTTCGTGCCGGTGCATGCTGGTGTGCGATCCTGCAGTGTGCAGCATCTGAAGCAGCCCTGGGTAAAGATCACAGCCGCACAAAAGCAAAGCAAAGCAAAGGTGAATAACGTTGTCTGCGCTCCGATTGGGCCCCGAAGTGATTTGCACTAAACTGACAGCTAACAGGCAAAATGACTAACAATATTTAAGCATTTCATTTTTTCTGTACAGAATTTTGATTTATCAAAATCAGTTTGTGTAAGAATTGTGATACTGTGTGATAATAAACCACTTATACATCCATGTTGTGCTCTACCACTAAGGCACATGACTTTTTTCAGTGAGGCAGGAATTAAAATGGAGAATTGAAATGGCAAGATTAACTGCATCAAGCAGCTGAGCCTCAAAAGAGAGAGGCACTTTTGCTCTTACTCCTGGGTTTGACCGAAAAAGCACATAGACCTCTGTTGCTGAAATGGGTTTTCTTAGAAGGTCATCCTCAAGAGACTTGGGAAACAGTTGTTTCTTCCCTCCCAAAAAAAAGGACCAGGTGGGGAAGCCTCGAGGTGTTCCTCCAAAACAAAAGTGTGGCCCCTCTTTTAAATTAGGTTTGTAATTGTTCTGGAGAGGTAATTTAGGCATAAGCCAAATAAAATTGTGCTTGAACAGAACAGCCAAATGAAAACTGTCCGTCAGCACGGCCCTTGGAGACCTTGCGTTATCCAATTTGCCATGTTTGACATTACCCTTGTCGGACCTCTCGCAGGCAATGCGACACTTGTGTGGGCGTCAAATTGCGACTGGCTCTGCTCTATGCATGAATATATAACCAGGTCAAAGATGGCGTCCGGCATATCTGGCATGAGAGGCTCTGCTGACTCTCTGGATTTTATTGAAACACAATTAGAGCTTCAATACATTGAGGTTTCGACACTGTGCCCTGTGAGATGGTGAAAATGTATTGGACTAATATTGTCAGTTGATTGATGCTCATAACTCATAATTTATAAAAATGCATTTTGTTAAAATAAATAAATAAATTCTGGCCTATAATGCGCCCCAGAACGCCCACTAAATTTAGGTTAAGTCTTAAGTCGGTCGGTCGGTGTCAATTTAAGTCGTGGGTGCAGCGGTTCCTGTTTGCGCTGTTGAAAGGTCAGCGGTGCACGCAGCTTAAAAATGCGTGAGGATCGCTTCTAAACTAGTTTAGAAGCGGTCCAGCATTGAGACTGACATCGAGACAAACTAATGTTCTGAACTCTTTTATCTACATTGAACAGCTCAAAATGCGCCGTTTTCGCTCGTATGTCCAAAGAAGGATACTTTGTCATTGGGAGATTGTGTTGGGGATGGACTGAAGCTGCTTGGCGGAGGTTTACACTCTCTAAGTGCTCTTCAAGTTCCTATTGAGTTGTTTTTAGTTCAAGAAAATCCTTACACTTTCTGCCCCCAGATTGTGAAGCACTGCAGCTAATCCCATTTTCTATGTTGTATCTGCTGCCAGGGTGAGACATTTCAACATATCCAGGACATTGTGGTGTCTCTGCTGAGAATCATCAACCAGACCGTCATCACAATGGGCCGAGAGCATGCTCTGATTGTAAGTATCTCTTCTGCTGATTATCAAACAATAAGCACTCTCGACACCAAGCACCTTAACAACAGCGTGTTTTGTTAAAATAGACACATTTATTGTTTGTATGAGAGGAAGGTCTGGAACACACTTGTGGGAGCGCACACAGGTTCAGTTACAGTTATGGAAACATTGATTAAAAAGCAGCCTGTCGTCCATGAATTCGATCAACATTTTGCCATATGCAGCTGTAAAGCCTGCCGTTAACGCTCTGAATTACTTCAATGGCCGTCATGTAAATTTTATATTTATCGTCAGACGCTTCTGTTTTATCCTCTAAACACTGATATTCTGTCACTGCTGTTGAAGAGATTCATATTTAATGACTGTTATTCTGTCTCTAGTACGTGTTTATTTTGTGCTCTCTGTAGTGGGCCACACTAAGGGAAGACAAAGTATTTATTAGAATTGACTTACAAAATTGGGTCTCATGCTTTACTGGGTTGTTTTTCATAGATTTCCCATCGAAGTTCATATTGACATCAAATAAAAACATCCAGAAGTGTATCAAAGATGCTACTCACACTAAGAGCTAGTGGAATGAATTGAATTCAGGTTAGATATTTTTAATTATTTTAGGTTAAGTAGGCTTCAGAAATCTGTATCAAACCTCACATTTTTTGATCTTGTAGTCAAACAGACTTGTTAAACACTTACATTTTAAGCATCAAGGGGATTCTATTTTGGAATGTGTATTGTATTGTGTTCATCATTTTAGTTTACGTTCCAGGGTACTGCACTATTGTAGTCCGGATGGGTTTTCAATGTCCAAACATATGTGCCTTTTTTTTTTATATTCTGAGTTCAAGTTTCTCAAAACGTCCTATACTTCAGCCATCTCAGCTGATGGATCCAAAACTCTTTTAAATCACAGTGTCTTCACTGAATGTGACTCTGACTATCTTGATAACTTTTTTGTTTTCAGCCGGTTCATTGTTAGTTTTGCATATTCTATATGCATTTCTAATATGTCTATTGTTACATGTCTGAGTCACTTAAAGATGGTTTTAATCATGTCAAACGATGTTAAGGATTTTGGCTAAAATGTGATCAAAAACGTCTTCTCTGAGGCCACTCTGACAGGGTCATCGATCATCTGCTAGTCACAAACACAATGTCTCCTTTTTCCTGAGCTTCCATACTGTATATTTTCGGCCTTCGTTGTAGTCCTGTCAAAGCTACATTGAAACTGCTCCTTAAAAACTTTATACATGTTGAAAAAAAAAAAAAGCACAACTTAGATTTACGACGCATTCTATTCCTTCACTTATTGCTTTAATTTCCCCTCCTGCCAGCAGCCTCCAATCCATTCTTAAATAAAACCCATCACCCAGCTGTCAGTCCGTCTAGACAGCCCCCCTCGGTGTCAATCATAGCTTCCATCAAGCACATGGCAGGGCTTCCCGTTTCAGTTGTTTTGGAAGTAAAGTAACTCACTATAGTTCATGAAGTTAGTCCTCTTACCATTCTGGAAAAAAACAAAAACAAATTCTGTTTAGCTCCTCTTCATTTTTCACTGTCGGTGAAAGCAGGTTCCCACTTGACAAGATGTTAAGCCACTGCACCAACAAAGGGGTTCCGTTAAACTGGATTCCACAGGTCTTTTCAACACTACGTGATTGTCTGTAATCCATTAGAGCCACCAGAAGCATTTCTTCCGCAGCTTTTTCACCCGGTTCTTGGTGCTGAGGCGGTTGATCTGGGTCGTTGCTGATGCAGACTTGGTGGGAGTCTGTGCGGGAACATCATAATCTCCCTCCAAGTAGTCCATAACACCTTGGAATCGTCCCTCCTGCGTCCGAAAATCATGTTCTACACTGCAAAAGCGAAAGTAGAATGGTTAGAGACATGAGTCATATTTGTGCTTCTGGCTCACACTTCAGACAAATAGATAAAAGTTACCATCCCACTGAGCATGATTGATTTTCTGAAAGCAGTTTTTTGTGGAGATGAGATTACAGATGCAAACTTTTCAAACCTAAATGAAAGATGGCTGTATGTCTTACAGATAGAGAGGCCAACTTTCAGAGGTGTGTCTTCAAAGCAGTGTTTATTTCACTCAGGTTTTGAGGAACATGCTTTTTCTTCTAGAAGGCAAATGAAAATCACTTGAAAAGACAGAAAGAGAGAGAAGTAGGTTTTTGCAAAATGTAAAAAATCCGAAGGAAGAAGACCAGAACAATCTTGTTAATTCTCATCTTCCTGTAGGTTCAAAGCCGACCATCCTGGCTTTCATTTCCTCTCATGCAACCTCACCCTTTCATTTCTCTTCAAATTTCCACACCATCACTCTGAAGTGTCCACCCCTGCTGGTCACTGCATCAAAAAGTTCCTTTTTTTCTTTTACTTATTGTTTTGTTTTTGTTTTTTATGTCACGGAAATAGAGTGGTCAGTGTAAGGGCAAATGGCTGCCTTTGTCATGAGCCTGGTTTTGGTGATGAAAAGCCAACAAAAAAAAAAAAAAAAAGGATAAGGTATGTGCCTTTCACTTTACCCCATTACTCACCATAGTAGTGTGCAGTAGGTCGAATGGATGTATATATTACAGCTAATGTCCTTTTAAATATGGATGACTAACCTCTTGAAAGAAAGGTGAGCTTTATGATTCAGAGGTTGCTTGAGGATAGAGAAGACAACGGAGGGATAGAGGTTGAGCTCTGCAGGATGGGATGGAGTGGAATGCATGTATCTGGGGAGCACGGTCCTGCCTTTGTGGAAAGATAGCAGTGATGGAGGGAGTTATAGGCGAGGAAAAAAACAGACAAAGAAGTAAAAGCTCTTCTGGGCTCCGAGGATGGATGAAGCCATGAATAAATGATTCATCGGAGACGCACACTAAGTCAGATATTGTTTTCAGCCGGCGCACCTTTTGATGGATGTGTTTGGTTCTTTAATGTAATCATCAGAAGAGGAGAATGTTTGAAAGAATATTTCTAAAATATTAACAGGTATATTGATTTCCCGGCGATGTTATTTTACCTACAGTAAAAATGTGTCTGGTATTATCCTGGAAAACACGATCTTGTAAAAACGTGATGAAGAGATTCTTAAAACTGAGCTGATGTTTTGGTTTTATGATGTGGTTCAGCCCACTTGGCCTATAAGTGCTCTCGCCATGGTGAATACATTTGTGTTTGACATTTGCCTGTGTCGCTCGTCCTTGGAGATCCCCGTCATCACAGATGTGCTTTTGTTATGCTTTCAGACACTGAGATCACTCATCCTTGACCTTTCTTGTACATTAACTTAGGCAGCAGAGCAACATCCGCCCGTGTTTTCCAGGACAGGCTAAGAGAAGGATGAAATTGTGTCGCAGTATTCTGTTGTTTCACCAATGCTGTTGCATTGAAAATGCCCCGTTGGGCGTTTTACTCTTCTGTACTGCAGCTGTGTAGTTTAAAAATGAGGAAGAACTTCAAAGCACTGTAGGAATCAGCTGATGTAACCAGAAGATTTGGTTTATAACGTCAGCTAATTGAATATAAAGTGAGCTGAGCTTGACATCTTTGCTGTCGGATCCAACACTTAACTCCACCGATCTGAAAGTGCCCTTATAATAGCGTCTGTTCCACCCAAAGCAAAGGCATTTTAGAACAGTTTGATGTTTCATTAGCCCCTGTGCTTTCCCTGGGTAACAGTGGCTTCGACGATAATAGCGCAATGGAAATGATTCCGTGTTTCCGCTCTGTGCTCTGTATTTTTCTGTTAGTGTTGATTGCAAGTCTCCAATGACAAAAAAAGCAGCGCTGTAATTAACATCAAGAGAGGAGGAAACGGGTGAAGTAGAGGAGCAGATAGGGGTGTGAAGAGATGCTCTGGAGAGTGTAGCTTTAGGGCTACAAGGAGGTTAGTGCAGAGGAAGATTGGAAAAAGGAAGGAGTGTTTGTAAAGGGCATTAAAACATTTTGGCTGGTCAAATTACAATCTTTAATTGAGCGTGGAGCACAATGTATGTGGGTCACTAGACTCACAGCTAGGATGCTGAATATCTATATTAATATCTATACACTCTTTTCATATGTATTTGGAGAAAAGTCTTGAAAAAGTGAATATATCAGGGTTGTCAATGTGTTAACAATAATCAATCTTAACACTGATAATATTTTTGATGAGCGATAACATACATGTTTGGCCATCCACTTCTCCATGTGCACGTTTTTTAAAAAAACCCAGAATTTGCGAATCCCAGGATGATAGTGGACGGTAGCCCTTTCCTCCTGTTTGGCTGGAATGCCTCTACACCTCTAACCATGACCTTAACTAATCTTAAAAAGTCATAGTTAAAAGACTCAGATGGACTGTGACTCTGGTTGTGGACTGCAAGTTGTCAAGTGTCTTTAACTCTGCACCCTGGATTGCATTCCTTTTGTGTCACTTGCCATAACTTGTTCATTGATGTCATTAATGGAACTGTGAGAGTGAAAAGTGTGATTTTCCAATTTGCACTTGAGTGCACTTTTTGGGACGTATGGATCATTGTTGGTCCTGGACTTAGTGGGTCCTGTTCCTTTATATTTTGTAAAGAACATTTTGCTCCATTCTTTGTATGGTGCCAGTTAAAACATCCAGAATTTTTTTCAGGGCTCGTAATAACAAACCATTAATCGTGCATCAGGGTTGGACGATGGGCATTAAACTATTACAGAACATGAGCGACAGACAAAGGATAAATGAATCCAGCTGTGTTTTGCCCAGCAAAGGTTACTAACTTTCTTAGCATGAAACAATATTTTCATGCCAAGTATGGATGTGGCTTTGCTGGAGGATCGCTAGGAGCGTGGTTGAAAGAGCCAGAGGGACGCACGGGATGAAAAGATAATGAAAAATTAAACGGCTGGAAAACAATGGTGTGCTGAGTCAGTGTTTCACCTGAAAAAGTCAAGGGAAACAATGGTAGCTGAATATTGTGAAGGCTACAAAATGCACACTTGGCAAATTATATGGAAGGCGGCAGAGCTTTTGGGGATCGGATGAGTTGACAGTTCTTGGTTACGTAAGGCGCTAAGCTCATTATCACATTCAGCTTACCTGTAGATGATACAAGCTGTCTTTTGGCAGGTGGAGCAGTTGTTTATGTCCTGTCCAGTTCTGTACGAGCTTCGTCTGCAGAAAAACGGATGGATACAGGTTCTATTAATACTCGTCACATTTTACCACTGACAAATACTGGCAATGGCGTCCAGTATCATTTAGAAAGAGAGTTTTATCGAGGGAGTTCTGGGTGCATGGACCACACTCTTCTGAGACCTGTAGTTTCTCCTTGCTTCAGCATGCTCTTCAGGTGCTTACCAACTGTGCCGTTTGATTCTTAACAGTTTGTTCACAGTTTGAGAGCTTTTGAACAGCAAGCTCCTTCTGCTGTGATTCAACAGGAAACAGAGAGGAGCAGACGTTGTGTCTGAAGCACCGTAACCTACTTATAGCTGACACAATTAAGTCCATTAAATTGAGGATTTTATTGCACTCTGGAGTGGCAGTCAAAGTAAGTGACTTCAAATAATGACAAGATTCATGTCAAAGGATTCTCTGCACTGTACTGTTCACTTTGATAATGCTTGCTCATGGCATGATAGTGATAGAAAGTAGAAGTGGAAAAGAGCTATATATGTAGATCACAGTCACTATGTTGAAAACAAACAGTATCGGGGTCAACTACAAACACTTTCACTTCCGCAAGACAAGAACTGGCAAGAACCCAAACAGTCAACTGCCTACTCTTTGTTTCTCTGAAAGGCCAGCCAACTTGTTTCTGGTTCACTTGATTTGCTTTGAGTCATGCCATATTTTTTAAATTGTCTTCAGGACCTTTCTGACATATTGTAGCATCCACTTGACTCAGTCTGTGGATGTTTACGAGTAGTGCATCACAGAGACGCACCTGCTCACCAACTAACTTGGTTACCCACAACATTCCAAGTTTCTCTTGATCATCGTTTTTTTTTAACAACACACATCTGGGCCTTTCGCCAAAGGCATCATCTTAATCTCAAGTGTGATCATATTCAATACAGACAAGTACAGATGGCTGCATATGCTCCCGATGTGTACCCTTGCCAGACATTGATTGTTTTAAATAATGGTCAACAATTGAACTGAATATTAAAGAAATATTGATGTGTGGTTCCCGACAGCCATTGCAGTTTCTCGATTGGGTGACGAGGTGTATTAAATAAGATCACTGCATTAGCAGATGCTTAAGGCACCAGAGAAATGAGCACAATATCCCTTAGAAAAAAAGCACATTAAATATTTATTGATATTTATTTTCTTATTTTTTTGACATGTTTAATGTTGAAGCCTGAGAAAGTGCATGTTGCAAAATGTTGCCCTGATGAATTAAATTCAACACTAGGTGAAGGAAAACTTCTTTTGCAGGAGCAGATTATTTAGTCATTAGAACTGAATGCATTATGGTTATCAGATACATAGTTAAGGTTGTGGCCTGCAGTCGTGCAGACTTTTAATCGATGGCAAGGATGCAAGCATCTGAGGGAAGAAGCACATTGGCAATGGTTAGCTTAGCCCAACTTTAATCACAGTGTCCCACTTAAAGGAGTCCCATATCTGGCTCCCAATCAAATCCAAGTCATCATTATTACCCTGCTGGTTTTTAGCCTCTTTTCCCTCCCTCTAATTTCTCTTGCTCCCACTCTCAGTCTACAGCCGTGTCTCTCCTTTCATTTTGTCGTCAGTCTCTTTCATGCCCAAAATCCATTTTTGTATCAATGCATTTCAATTAATCACGGTCACCCACACATCAAGCATCTTTTTCTAAATGTGAGGCCTAATCTTCAATCCCCTGATAGAAATGAGTCATTTTAGGCACAGCTGCTGACCTTCCGTACGGCAGAGGCGCAGATGAAGCGAAGAAGCAGCGTAATTGTAGTAATTTTGTGGTTTTTGGAACAGCATTATTCTTATCAAAGGAGAAAGACAAAATTGTGAGATCCAGAAAACCACAAAGACAGAGGAAAAAGGGGAAGATTTTGTGCTTTATTTTCTTTGTCTCTAAGCTTTTCCCATCAGGGTTTGCCACAGCAAGTCACCTTCCTCTACCCAAACCTGCACATCCTTCCTAAATGTATCTTCATGCCTTAATTTACTATGGCCCCTGACCGCCAAGGAAAACAGGAGTATCTTCAGCTCTGCCGCTTCTAACTTTCCTATGAAACTTATTTGAGCAGCAACTCTTTTGTTACTGTGAGGATCCACTCTACCTGTTCCGCCTTGCCTGCACTTTTCTTTTCGCCTCGCATCAATATCTGTCCATTGCTTGGAATTACTCATCCCAAATACAATTTCCCAAATTGAAAAACTGACCTTAAATGGAAAAAGCATTATACCTTCATTGGAAATTAATATTCCTATCATCTTTATTAATTTATTGAAATCATCTGGTCACCACATAACAAAAGGTTTGAATATGGCCACGGGTCCAGATAATAGTCATTGAATGTCTTTGAATGCTGTTTCAAATAACAAGATATCTTTGTCGAGCTGAAGCAAACTTCACTGCACTGTTCCCCAACTCCTACTTCAGACCGAATTGAGGATGCACTACATTGCAGTTTGATGTATTGGAAAGGCTCTGGCAGAAGAGAATGTGATTTGGAATCACTTTGAACAAACTGTTTGCATCTTGCATTGGTTTACTACGCATCTTAAACTGTAATGTATTTATTAATTTGTCATACGTACTTGTCGCATCAGTCAATTTTTCTGACATTTGTATCACATTGTAATGTATTTTTAAAGTGAATCTGAGGCAAGTGGGAAACATGAAGAGGAGAAGTAATCCAATGAGAGGAGACGGGGTACACAAGATAGTGGAAACACAAAGGAGGGGAGAGGATATGCTGTTGACTTCACAATGCTATTACATCTTCCTACAATATGAAATGACACACGCTCTGAAGGGAGCTGCAATCCTCCACAGACCTGACATTTAGAATGTATTACTCAGAAATGAAAGCCTGTCTGTATTTGTGACTTTTGATCTCAAATCGGCTCATCTCTTGATGCAGCCTAGCTCCTGAAAACTCCATACCTGTTTCTTTCCTTGCATTAGTGCTCAGTTTTAAACACGATTTCTCATGAAATGATTGAGTGTTCTCACCCCTCACTGAGGGCTTTGCTCTTCTCCAGGTCTTGAATGACATTGAGTAACACCTTGATCTTCTCCTGGTTGGACAGAAGACTCTCCTCCACAGTCTGTAGCTGCATCTCCAGCCCACGGGGTGCTTGGACCGTTTTACCAGCCAGCAGTCCAGCTGGGGCGCCGTTACACTGAGCTGTCATATGAGTCTTACAAGGCTGATTGTTATTCTGAGTGTTTTTGTTTAGAGCCACCGGTGTGTCTGATTTGGAAGAGTTTGGCTTTGTGGAGTTCTTTGGTGGTACTGGTGGCGTTTTGTTACATTCAGTTTCAAGGGTCTTTTCAAGTGGATTACAGTTTGTGTTCTGGGTTTGTTTTTTGTCTTCTGTTTGAATGTCTTGCTTTTCGTTTGATGTTGCGCAGGTGTGCGTCACCTGTGCGCTGGTTGTGATGTCATGTGTGTTGCTAGCTTGTGTATCTGTTGTCTGTGTGGCCGAGTCCTTAAAGTGGGTGAAGTCTGCGGAGTGGGGTCTGTTCTGTAGCGTGGAGTCTTTTCTATCGAGCCGCGTGTGCGGCACGTGTGCCGAATGTGAGCTTTGCGTTTTTGGTATTGTGTGCGACAACTGTGGTATTTGAGACGCCTTTCCTGATGTGCGTGTGGGCTTCTTTGCTACCTCCTGGTTTTTGGTAGCAGGCTGTGAATCCAAAGAAAATTCTTTTTTCGATTGGTTGGCACCAACGCCGTGCCTGCTTGCAGCATTTGGTAAAGTCTGACTGGCGCTGATTTGAGGGTTGACCCTCCTGCGGCAAGCTCCGGTGCACGGTGTAATCTGTGATCGTCTCCGACCACATGTCGCACAGAGGGGGGCCTGGGAGTTTGGCATCATTCGGCAGGGTCGAGGCGGCGTAGCATGCACTGTCGTGCA
This sequence comes from Synchiropus splendidus, assembly GCF_027744825.2. Lineage (NCBI taxonomy): Eukaryota > Metazoa > Chordata > Actinopteri > Syngnathiformes > Callionymidae > Synchiropus > Synchiropus splendidus. The sequence continues at coordinate 4,109,923 of NC_071344.1, forward strand.
AACACTCCCCGTCTTTAATGCAGAGCGTTGACCCTCTCCTCGTAAGGACTGCACCCTCCTCCTCTCTTGGGCTGGCTCGAGTCCCTCTGTGGCCTCACTGCAAACTCCTCCCAGCGCATCTGATGCCACAACGCTGCCATTTGTGTACTTGGCTGTCCTTTTCCCTTTGGTGTCTTTTGGATTTGTCCGTACTGCCCTAATCTGGCAGTAAATTCCGCTGCCCGATCCTTGAGAACCCATGTCGTCCTGTGTCACGCTGTTTACTTCGTTCTGTGATGTCTCTTTGGAGAGTGGCAGACTGCTGCTGTCACTTCCGACAAACTTCCCTGTGTCCACTTTCTTTGGAGCCTCCACGGCGAGCGGTTGTTTTTTGGGCGTCGTCTGGATGCCTTGTTTCTTGAGAGAGTGGAAAATCTGCAGACCCGGTGATGTCTGCACACCAACACTGCACAGCGGGCCCCATCTCCCTCCAGCCAAGGGAACCCCGAGAGCAGGCACTGGATTCGTTGGGTCAGCCACTCTCCTGCCCATACTCCTCAGCAGACTTTCTCAGCCCGCTGAGGGGCTGAGAACATATGAGGAGAGCGATGACATCAGCCACAGTGTGACAGAAAGGTTAAGTACAAACTCTGAAGATGGATGCTTGACGTCCGACGATGATGTAAACTCTCAGTATCTCCCCATTAACAGTCTTTTCTGAGGTTCAGCCAAAGCCAAATGGACCATGATGTATGTCCACAGCTTCAGAGCAGGCAACTTTTCCATCAATGAGGATCACTGGGGAGAAATGACAGGGAAATAAATAAACCATTGAATAGTTTAGGTTTGCTCAAAGTCTTATCAAACATATTGGAAACATTCACAACCAGAGGAGAGATAAGCTGATTAACTGGCAGGCACATCTGCAGCATCCCAATGTCCTAATTTAAAAACAAAAAGGGAAGGCCAAATATTGTGTGTGTTTATGCTGTTAACATAGCGTTGATACAGGCGTAAATGAAAATATTGTCATCTAAGATCGGTCCGACAGCAAATTACAATGCGGTAGAAAAACAAAAGAGTCAGTAATAACAATATGAAGCGTAATTTAGACATCATCATGTACACTTTTTTTGCCAGGTCATTGTGGTCATCACTGCAACAATTTTATTGAAATAAATAGTGGTTAAAGTGGACTCACTAAAGAGCTTCATCCATTAATTTCTGTTGGCACATATCGAGTTGTGGGGCTGTTTGAGCATATTAGATGGAGACAAAAGTTACATTTTCTGGCCAGTAATATCCTTTAGTGCAATATAATTATGGAGCGTTGCAAATCATATTGTTCAGTAGGGTCTGCCAATGCTTCTCGGAATTAGATTAAGAATTACACAGACTGCTAATATGCAATTTATCTTTTTAGATTTAACAGCGCCGCAGTTGGTACTGTCTACACACACGAAATCCAAGACCCCAACCATGTCCAGGACAAAACCCTGTCTGTCTCGTCTCTCTCTCCCTGAAATTCCGTCTCCTTAGTTAGCTGTGAGAGCCTTACAGCGCCTACTACAGGACTGGCTAATACATTGTCAGTGTGTTGTCACGTGGTTGCTCGAAACAGCTCCAGCTGTATGGTCAGTCGGAGAGGAAAATGTGTGTCTCTGAGTGGCTATAGCCTCTACATCCGGGTCAATCACTTATTGTACTTCCTCACTCACACCATTGTCAAGTCAAGTAGCTCTGACTGAGAGAATCCAAAGCCAGACTGAACTTATTTTCTCTCCCACAAGTAACTGTAGTAAGCGCTTGAACTGGTGGTCGTGTTTTCTCCTGTCCACAATATGAAATTCTGGCTGTGACCAAATGTGGCCTGCCGGCCTCGAGTTAGACACCTGAACCACTTCACTTGAGACGGGAAGGACCCTGTCAAATATACTTTTTGATAGCTGGTTCATACTCTGTTTGATACTTGAGCGCACAGTTTTGACTTTTGTTTGAACTTGAGTCTCCGATTTGTCTTCAAAAGGCTGTCAGGGTTCATTTACGCTCCTGCTGTATTAACCGCATATGATGGCTTGAGATGTAGCAGTTTCATTAGCTGAAATCATTGCATCTCTCTCCTCTTTAGACCACTTACTGCTTACACTAAGAGCATATATAGAGAATAACTCTGTATTTGACTTTAGAAATATCATTTAAACTGATTTAAAAACAATTTTTCTTTCCAACTCGGAATGGTGACTGGGCCGTTTCCGCATCTGTGAGCTCCCAAATCTGTGTAAGGCGGCTGCATCTCCTTGGGAACATTTGTCCTGTGGTCACATTGATGCATCTATTTCTCGCAGACCTTGCTTCCTTTAATTGGTTTACCAGGCCTCTACACTCGCTACACAGCTCGTCTCTCATTCCGCCATTACCTGTGTTTCCTGTTACACCTTTTCAATCCCCATCCAATTTCCTCAGTCAGTCAATCCTTGATTTGATGTTTTTATCGCTTCCTCATTTCCACTCTGTCTTTATATTTAATCATCGCGTCTCACCCACATTGCACCTCTGGCTGTGTGAAATGAGCTCGGAGGAGATGGGCTTGCAGAGATGCTGGCTGAGGCATGATGAGGAGGCGACACAAAGGAACAGCGAAAGAACGTTCCACTGAAGTGCAAAGAGGTGGTGGAAATAGTGCAGGGGTGGAAGAGTCATTCAGATAAAGGGCAATTTCCATGAGGAAAAAAGTGGTCAAGAATACTGATACCTGGGGAGAGTGACTCCGACATAAGAACTACTGAGGACATGCGCAAGGAGATCTGCAATGCTGCACACGTTGCTCTCAAAAATCGATGAGGGGTCACACATATGCTCAGACAAGCGTCCACTTCAAAAAGGTCTGTGAATGTCGTTGTAAGTCTGCTTTATAAGCCGTGTAGCCTTGTCAACGGATTCCATTTCAACTCAAGAAAACCTGTCTTTGGATATGAGTGGCTGTGTGTTTCCACTTCTAACAAACGCTACAGAGCTGCTAAATGCTCCAGTGAATTGAGTCCCCTGTCGTTTCAAGGTGAGCCTCATTTTTCAACGAAAGATTGATGGGTCCTCGGTGTGTGTGTGTGCGCGCGTGTGTGTGTGTGTGCGCGCGCCTCTGTGTGTGCTGGATTTTTAACAGGCTGAGATTTGCTTTACTGCTCTGTAATCACACTGCAGATCTCGCTCCCTATTACTCACCCACAAACTCCCAAATCAGAATAATTGCAGCAATTTATTGACCTCCTGAGACAGCGCCGCTGGTGCATTTTGGGTACTGTAGTTTGCTATTGGCTGTTGTGTTTAGTACAGTTCAGAACATTATAATCGCTGAAAGGTTTCTTTGCCATTTGGTCAGAAATTGTGACAAAAATAATGAGTAGATCTGGTCAAATCTCATAATATGGCCAGTCTCTATTGAGCTGCATATAGAATCTTTGCAGTCTTTCTCAATGAACTTCATTTATAATCACATTCTTAATTTCTCACATCTTTTTTTCAGTTCATCTTCAATTGAATTTCCTTCTTTCACATCCCTTGCCTCTGCAGCCTTTTTTTAATCGTCCCACATTCCATATCCTATTTGAAATCAAATTTAATACATATGAATATATCACGGTTCTCCCCTGAAAAGAAGTCTACATTCAGGTGATATGAGTGCCATCTTAAATTTGTCCTTTTTTCCCTGAGGGAGAATTTATGTTTCTTCATATATGCAGACTGAACCATGGTCTTAGGCAGGGGGGTCCAAACTGGTCCTCAAAGAGCTGGAGGGCTGCAGGTTTTTGCTCCAACCGAACAAGCATACACAGTTTAACCAATGAGGTTTCATCTGAAACAAGCAACACCAGACTGACTGGTGAAAAGGTGTCCTCTTGGTTGGCTTGAACAAGACCCTGCACCCACTGCAGCCCTTTGTTTGGACCGTGTCGACACCCCTGGTCCAAAACCTTGAACATGCCACGCGAGCAGTTTATGAGGAGCGTTTTACAGGCTAAACAGTATTTGTCTGGTCCAATGGGCAACTGACTCACTTTTGCCACCAGGGGCCGCCAAAAAGCCTTTTGTTTTCTCTCTGTATGTGCTTTATCATCCAGCAATTTTGATCTCACACGATCCTTTGAAGTACGTTTAGGTCAACGTTCACTGTGATCCAAACTGATTCCTGGTCCTTGGAAATGAATGAACTCGTAAGTTAGCAGATGTATGTACTTGTTTCAAAAAGAATCTTGTCAGCCGTCGAGGCTCTCAGCAGTTATGGAAACACCAAGGGCTGCAGCACAATGTATTCGCGAAACTCGCTCTGTCAGCGAACCAGTGGCTTGAACTGAGCTCATTCATTTATGACATAGTCTCGCCTTCATTTGTAAAATTCGAATCAGCCCATTTATTCGTTTGTATTTGAAAGTCAACACTGACTCTCCGCAGATGAACTCGATTAGCATGGGCACTGCAGAGTTCCCCTGCATGCAATGTTTATTACCAACACAGCATGTTGCTGTTATTGTTTTCACCTTGTAAAAGTGCTTGGGGGTAAATTTGTACTTGATCATGAACAGATTTTAACCTTCACAAAAGATGTGTTGCTGTCTGAGTGCAATGAAAAAAAAGATATCAATTACAAATCACCTATAAAATGTGTCCAATCTGTGAGTGGTTATCCCAGCTGGAATCTGTTTTTTTTCTTTGAAAAAAATTGGATTCCATCCCTGTTTGTTGTGCAGTACATCAGTTTAATTGGAGCATGCGGGAGGCCCGCTGTTCTTCAAATTCCTAGTGCCAGCTGATACAAAGGCCAATGTTTCTCCAGCGAAAGCCAATGTGTGACACCCCAGACTAATATGCAATTTATCTTTTTAGATTTAAAATTTAAGAAGTTCTCAGTGGCGCTTTGTTTGGAGCAGATTTCGTCTGCCTCAGTGATAATAGCAGATATTGTCAAACCAGTCAGACCAGCAAGTACAAAAGTGCTGTACTGGATACTTTTACAGCACAGATTTATTTATCGGGAACCATTGAATTAAGACTGTTGGCTTCATATTAAACTCCTTATTCCACCAAAACAGTTTATATGTGAACGTTACGGACACTTTCATGGTCAACATCGCCAACAGTCGTCAAATAAGCTATGATGTTGCTATCAACATCAAGGACCAGGAAAGTTAGGCGGAAGAAATGTAACCCAAAAGCTCATATCGGTGGTCAAATTGAAACAGATTGTCTGTCAATAATTCCATACTCCATTGAGTCCACCAGAAAGGTGGAGGCTAGAAAAATGCTCATGAACTTTACTTTGCAGTGTGATGCATTAATGTGATAAATATATTGTCTTTTTCCCGCCAGTTCAGTCAGCGACTGTGTGTTTAATATATCACAACGTAAACTTGAAATGAGTTTTCATGTGCCATTGCAGTTTTCACTTCTTTATCCATTTCAAAGCTGGAGATTTCCCCCCGGCTCAGTTTCTTTGTTTCGATGGGCGTTATTAACTCATTTGTCACACTTGTGTTGTTCTATGAAGTACTTGTGTAGTAAGGAAAAATACTGGCCATTTATTTGACATCTGTTTAACCTTTTTGAAACGCTATTGACTTTCTGTTCATGTGGACGGTTTGAAGCATTGACACGTTGATGAAAAACATGCCAGCTTCATCGATTGGTCCTGTTGGTTTGCTGTTTATTGGTGGGAGTTCAGATTAAAATGGTTGAGGGAAATCTGGTAATTCATGACCTGAGTGGATGTCATTGAAGTCCAATAAAATAAATGAATTCTGAATTCAGGAGCTTGATGGTGTGGCTTCACAAGTGTTCCTGGACAGAAGCAATTGTCTCTTGTAACGGTGGCCAGACTTAACTCTCCCGGTGAGCGCTGTGCGCGCGGGATTGGTTTGTTCCTCACTCTCCTCTTCCTGACTACCAGCTTTGTCCTCACCAGACCCATCAATTTTTCACCTCCTCTTTTGATTGCTCCTCTGTTCTGTTCCATCATCTCATCTCACCTTTCCACTGTATCCCTCAATTTGTCCTGTCCAGTCGCCCCGTCATTATCCACCATCATCTCCACTGTTGTGCTTCCACTGCCCTCTTCCCATCGACCCTATTTATCCACATGTCCTTCTGGCCTTCATGTCTTTCATTTCATGTTCGTCATTTGCTCGCACACTGCTCATGGGTCATTCATGAGTCGCACAAACTTGCTAAAAGTGCACTTCAAGACTTGCTGTGTCTGAGCTTTTATGGTTTGAAAACATGTTCCCTTTACAGCTTTATTTTAATAAGGTTGCCCACACTTGAATGGAAGTATGGTACACTTTTAACATTTAATGATCATTTTCCATGTACATTGGCATATCTTAAGTTCATGTTCATGGCTCATTTGTCAGTTTTTTTAGTCAGATTACATCAGTCGTTTTACAATTAAACTGACTGGATACTGACGTCTCTAAAAATGTAGATTTTTAACGCTAAATTGTGGTTTACTCTCCACAACAGGCTTCAACAGAGCCAAAGTTTGACAATGATAATTCACAAAAAATGTGACTGTCTAAATGAAAGAGAAGAGTAGGACAGACAGTGACATAAAAAAAAAATTGTACCGTCATTGACATTAAAAAAAAAAAAAAAAAAAAAAGCAATTCTCGCTTGGCTAGCACCATAAATTTTAATTTGTTAGTCATCAATCCAGTAGATTAATTTGAACATTTCGGTTCACTGTGCCGTCAGTAATTGCTTCTACACTTGATGCCCTCTCTCCTCTCATTTGTGTTAGTGCCATTGCTGCTCATGCTAATGCACACACACACACACCCAAGCTCAAATGAATAAACAAACCAGCGCCCACACACATTTGTACCCACATCAGGGTGCAGCTCATCGCCCGACAAACATCCCAAAGTTTTGCTTTTCAAGTATTCATTGAGGTTTCTTGGTGAATTTTCCGTGGTTTTTGTGTATTACTTATGTAATTGGAAGCATTGAATTACTGAAATTTCTCATTAAAAATCGCTGATATGATTGCTGAAGGATTCATATCCATATTCTGGACACCCTCTAACATAATTCTATTGTCTGTTTGGCACTCGAGATACAGTTGGCAATCCTCAGCTGCATTACCTGAAGCCAAACAACAATCCCCGGAGAGATGCAGTCATTATGGCACTGCTTTAGTCTGTGTATACATGGACTCTGCTTATATGTGGAATGTGTCAACGAAATGACCTGCTCATCTGAAATAGCAGTCTAAAGTTATTATTTTTCTGAATCCATGATGCACACACACACGCTGCTTAGGTGCTTTGAATGGCTCCAATGAGTTATAAAAATATGAAGTGTGGCGATCACATAGACGTAGACATAGACGGATTTAGCCCCAGCTTTCCAGCCCCCACATGTTCAGTCTCATACATACACACGCGGCGGGCGATCCACAAGGGCAGCATTAGTGTGTAAGGGAAGGGTTATTGCATTATAATCCCATATTAAAGCGACACGAGCTGTTCTGAAGATTGGTTCATAGGCTTTTAATAGCGATCAGGCAACAGATCCGTGCATTCTCTCTCTCTCTCACACACACACACACACACCAACACACACACAGGGGTTTGAATACTGGCAGGAAAGGAAAGTTCTAATTTATTGAAATACACACAGACTGAAGATGGTGATTCATAGATTGTAAGAAAGGTTGATGATTTCAGATGCAGCAAAGGCATGTAACTGGCACGTAAACAAACCCAGGAGAAAGTACCAGATGCCAGTCATGTTCGAAGAGATTGCACTCATGCATACAAGAAAGTGTGTTATTGATTTTTACCTTTTCTCAATATCCTCTCCTTTGATCCACCTGACTCGTCCTTCCTCCAGTCTGTTAAGTGATGCCTTTATAATCCCTTACTTTTCAGTTATGTTTTCCGACGACCCTCCACGGCTCTGTTTCTCTCCCTGAATCATCCAGTTGATCCTCGCATGCTTACAGAGCTCAGCGGTCCTCCCTCTTCACTTTCTCTCCCTTCTTTCACTCTCCCTCTCGCTCACTCTCCCGCGCCCTCTCCCTCGCTCTGTCTCTCTTTCAACCTTGCTGTCATTATCACGAGCAAAACTCTCACTCTTTTTCTTTTGTTTATTGGTCATTAGTCCTGCATAGTGTGAGTTTGTGGATGTCCGTGTGTGCTTGTGCTCGCTGACCCTGACATGGCAGCAGACTCTTTGGCAGCTCATCCTGGTCTGCAGCCGGGATTTGTGCCAGAATCAAAACAAACACACACGACCGTGCACATGAAAACACACACTTCCGTCCGACTCTTTATTTATACCAAAGTTGCTGTGCTTGAACTTGCTCCATCGTTGACTCTTTCATCGTCACGTCCAGTCCCCGATCGCTTCTGGTTCGCCTCCCAGCTATTTTGTGGCTGTCCTCCGTGCCCCACTTTACCTCAGTCCCAGCCTCTTATATCTTCATCTTCCTTTTTCAGGCTATCAGCCAGTCGATCGAGCTCATTGTGGTCGACAGGAAGACGAATGAAAACACAAAGCAGAAGCATGTTAATTATGCTTCATAGTGAATGTCTTTTGTTTTGGCATGAATTGTATCTTTGAAAATTAATTTCCTCACGTCTGGTGCTGCAGGAAGGATGAGGATATTTGGCTGGTGCCTCTCTGTAATTAATGGAAAAGCTCAAGGTTTAAAACCCGGGTTCCAGAAGAGTAGGCTTGCTTTAAATGAGGGCTGGGGATTCGTTTTCAAATAGATAAGAGGTTCAAAGAAACCGTGACTATCTGGTTTTAATTTAATAGCGAAGGCTATCTAGTCTAATCTAATATTACAATTTAATTTATGATATATATTTGGCCAAAAAAGGGAGAAAAGGAGAAAGTGAATGCATCCCATGTTAATACCTGACTTACGTCACAGTAGCTGTATGACTCAAGCATCTATTTGTCTGAGTAGTGGATGCATCTGAGGATCGCCAAATGCTTTTCATTGTTAATGCGGGATCAAGTTCTGACTCAATCTCATCAACTTTCAATCGTCGATGAGCTTTTTCAGCCCTTTTTTTCCTTCTGAGGTGAGGGGTTAATGGTTAAAAATATCTTTTGAAGTGTGAAACCTGCACTGCAGACAGCAAAAGCACTGCACACCCTGCTAGGAAAGTGTTTTGGAATGAGGCCAGGATGGATTCATGTTCGTGACAGACGAGAAACACTAACTTTCCTGTCTGTGTTTGCTCGTCTGCGCTTGCTGGCATCAGTGTTTCTTAAGCTTGTCTGACCTTGTAATGTGAGCAGTGATGAATCAAGAGAAATAGTGTTTGTGACAATCTGTGAATGAGCTCGGATGTGTTGCATAAGCATTCAAAGGCAGAAGTGGAGTGCAAAATAAGTAATGTACAGAAATACATGCGCTTTAAATCACCTCAGATTTCTCATCCTCTCTGCAAGCCTGTTCCCTTGTATATATTAGAAATAGATGTTTCATCTCCTCCCTTTGATGTATTGTGTATTCATGCACTCCTCACTAAATGTGATGCTGGTAACATGTTACTTATTGCTGTTATTTAACCACTTTTTCCAGTAACGAATAATTGAATGTGTTCCTATTTCAAAACTGGTAATCAGATTTAAAGCTATGTATCCAAGTCATTGTGCGTTTTTTACTTTTTTTTCTGGAAATATTTCTGTGTGCTTTCTTCTGCTGCGTCTTGGGTATGACGTGGGTATGACGTGTGCGTCCGTCACGTTTTCCACATGTGGGCAGCTCACGTGTCAAGCTGCCAGTGGCACAGACATAACAACAGTGGAGTGAGTAGAGAGACTCACGTCTCTAGCTGAAAATACACCTTGCGTGTGACTAAAGTAAGTCGAGACTAAAAATGTGTGCATCATAGGGGCAGTTTGAGAGCGAGGGTTGGGACGTTACGCTCAGATGGTTTGGGCCTATAGAGAGGAGCGACAGGAGGCATGCTCGATAAGGAATGTTGCAGATGGAGATGAGGAGGATGAGGAAGCTGAATTGACCTGGCAACCCCTGATGGGAAATGAAGAAGAAGAGCAGAATGAAAGTTTTAGCAGATCAAAGAAGGTCAAACAAAGCTGCACTGCCCGACCAATGCTGAGTAATTGCCGTGATGCATCAGCATCCGTGTCCCACGTTGACAAATCGAAGGCTATAATGCGGAGAGAAAAACATAGAGCGTTCAGCACGTTTCACATTCATCGAACTTCCTCCCCGACAACAGCGTTTCATCCTGTCAGATCTAATGCCTTAACTATTTCATTTATTTGCATCAATCCCTTGTCACTGTTGGCGCCATCGAAAGTCTGCTGGGGATGATTAACTTTTCTCACCATCATCTGATTTCCTCTCTGCTGAAATTAATGGTAATTGGTGCGGTAGAAGAAAAGCTGCCGAGTTCCATAGTTATCATGGCAGTGATGGATGCTAATCATCCTGCCACTCGTGGACAATTGGACAAGAAACTGTAGTCCGTAAACTGTTTTTAGTCTGAATGAGATTTGTTTACCAACGTTATCTGCAGCTTTTTGTTTGTCGACTTTTTCTTCTCAATGTCGCGTCCGAAGCCTATTTAAAACCGTTCAAGTCGGATGTTGTCACCAGACAAATGGATTGAGACTGAAGGGGAACGAAGGAGGATTAAGGGAGAGGAAACTCAGAATCTGCATCCTGTTTTGTCACTAATCTCTCCTCTGTTGCAAAAGGACTTTGCTTGAACCGGCCCACACGTCTCTTTCCGTGGCTGTTAGCAGCTTTACACATGGCGTCCCTGAAGTGCCCGCTCATGTCAGGACCAAGTGCATGTGTTGATGAAGAAACACATGAGACATGAGGGTCTGGAACGCCGTTTGCGAGATGAGGGAGAACAATCAGGTGAAAATGGAGCAATATGGCATGTGACACACACAGTCAAACAGATAAAAAAAAAGGATCATCCTTTTTGCTCCACTTAGTATCTAGTTCAAGGGGAAGCTTGAGTGAAAATGCTATCAGGTTAAACACATTGTGAAGTTCACCAAACTTGTATTGCTTTTGTGGTCAGCGAGAGTGACGTCTAAGGTCTGACGTCTGAAGTAACATTGAAGACCGCCGCAAGTCACTCACTTAATATTGCATATTATTGCCCAACATTTAACGTCCAGGCAGGCACCAATGCAGACAGTCACAGTATAAAAAAGCATAAAAATGCAGCAGGTTTAGGTAAACATTTTGGCAACGAAAACTCAAACTGTTTTGCCATGTCGCTTGATTCATTAATGCTGTATGTAAAGTTGAAGTGTGTGATTTCATTTTGGATTTAAAAGTCTGAACTCAAGCTGTGTGATGTCAGCAGGAAGTTTGTTTCAAAGGTCCATTCAAATTTAATGTGGGGGAAGAAAAGAAGAAATGGATTCAGTTTGATAGAGTTGTTTCAATGGGTGGATGTGAACACCTTGATGGGCGAAATGCCTCCCAATGGGAAAAAATAGAACACAATGTTTTATTGGTGTTTAATTGCGCACAACTACAGATGTCAGCTCTGCTGGGTTCGTGGACCTGAAGTGAATTATGATCGCAATAAGTGGTATAAATGATTACTGTTCCGACGCTGTGGGGTGCGTGGCAGTCAGGGGTGTAAATCTAGGTTTAAAAACTGTGATGTAAAAGTGCTGCAATGACATCGTGTCAGGCTTTTTTTTGTTCCCAACAAATGGTGACATCGTAAACCTAATGATTCTGTTACATTGTGAGCGGGCTCAAGTGGTCTGCTGCGGGGTTTAAGTTCAGAATATTATAGTAAATATTCATAATTAATGACAAGCATGCTACAGTTTTTTCATGTGGATTTTCACCTCTTAAATCTTTCGATCCATCTGCTCTGCTTTAAGAACCATGCCACTTTATAGAGCCAAGGCAAAGCGCTGAAGCAGCCATGTGTGATATTGAAAGAGCAAGTACATGCAGGGAAACTGAGTAGATGACCAGGACTCCCTATTATTTCTTCTTTCATTTGTGATTTTCATATGAACATTCTTCTTCTGCTTTCAGTTATCTTCTTTTTTTGTTTGTGTCACTGTATTTGACTTTCCCCCTTAAAATATGTATTCATAGCATTGTCAAATGCTTGTTTTAACCCTTTTTGTGGCTGCACACAACTTTTTGTATTTACTTATTTAAATTTACTTTGTTCTAATGTGTAAAATACACATACTTTTCCACATCTGTCATTGCTGTTTTCGCACTAACTGTAATTTTTAAATGCACATTGGACAATGGTTTGATAAAATGATATTATAAATATATTTATTGCCTCAACAACTACATGTCCGCATGTGGCCCTGAGGGAAATTTACCCTCCTCCCAGTATAGTCTGCTCAGTCTTTTCGGTCCCACGAAGGTTAAACTAAATTACATATAGAGACGTTTGCCAGCTTTTTTTTATTGTTCTTCCAGAGTAAGACATTTCAGAAAAGCTTTTTAGGATTCATCCTTTATGCATGAAAGTGTTTTGCAAATACAGTTTGATTTGATTCCGACTGTCTGATGGAAGTGGTGTGAGGTGGAGAAATATAATCAGTGAGCTTGTTCCCTGCTTGTTTTGTCAGTCAAGCACATGCAGGAGGAAAGAATTTCAGAGGGAATGACAAAGCTAAAATAATGTTTACTTCGTGCTCTTTTCAATTGAAGAGATTATCTTCTCATTTTGCTGACAGCATCAGCTACATTCTCTTTCGATTCCTCCCTCTGGTCTTTGTTTCTGTTGGTGACTCGACCATGATCATTATTTTTGAGGGTTGAAGCCCTGTTTTATGGGTGATTTAATAAAACTGTGCAATTATTGCATATTTCAGTGGTTGCTCACCAAGTGCAGATATTTTGCTTTGAGCTGAAGCATTAATATTTATTCCTATTTTTCCACTTGCAGCTGCATCAGAAAACCTATCGGCCCCTGCTCCCTGCTCCTGACCATTAATCTCCAAATATCTAGAAAATAATTCACTTTTGACATCACAAATAAACAAGTTATACTAAAACCCCTGGAAACATCTGCCCCCTTAATTTGCATCTGATGCGGGTAGATGGTGCATATTGGTTTGCTCGCAGATGGAATTACCTTGTGAAAGGCTTAAAGAGCTTTAAGCCTTTCACTCAGCACCGACCCCTGACTCTCCACTCCTGAGTCATCCAGTATTAAAGCTTGGCCACCTAGAAAAGTAAATTATGATATGCACCTCTGGCACTGTTGCGAAAAAAGCCGGATTATTCAATATTGTGTCAATCTCACGGCGTCACTGAGAGGTCCCGGTTATTTAGAATGCTAGTCACGAGTGACGGGCGGGCCGGCGAAGTCGCTGGGAGGAGAGGAAGTGAAAACAGTTCAAGTGGGATCAGTCATAATGAGTGATGAGCAGGGATTAAAAGTGGTGAAGAGGAGAGTGCAGGCAGGGTGGAACAGGTGGAGATGACTTTCTGGGGCACTCAGAGACAGATGAGTGGAGCTTAACTGTGAGACCTGCCATGAGGTTCGGCTCAGAACACGCTGAAGGTGCGCAGGTTTTCATTGGGAGTGACTAGAGTGGGCAACATTTGAATTGAGTATGACAGTGGGACAGCTCATGTGGAGAAGGTTGGAGACAAATCTAGGGAGAAACAGATGGTTTGGACAATGTGGAGAGGCCACCAAAAAATGGTAGTTCTGGGGAAAAGGAAAAGTGGAAGAGCATTGAGGCTCCTGGAGGCGACGGAGGAGGAGAATGCAAGCTCTGGCAGAAAACAATTTTCCTACCCACTTAAAGATGTGTGTGGAAGAGGTGGTCCGGGCATTTAAAAATCGACAGTCCGTGTGCTATTAATCTTTTAAGAAGAATAACAAAACCGCATGTACATTGACGATATTTACCTGGTACAAAATGACCTTCAATTTACTGTATTCCTTTTTTATTCATTCATCCGTGCTGACATCTTAGGGTCATCACTTCTGAAGGGTCTTTTTGAGAGATTGACGCTCGACTTTCATTCAAATCAAATCTAGCATCAGTCTAGCATCACCAATAAAAAAAACTAGAATCTGAGAGGCTCTGCTTGTAAATCTGCATCCGTCTTTAGTGAGCTTCAAAGGAACAAGTGTGGTCGGTAACTATCTATCCAAACCAACGAGAGATCTGTGTCTTTCATAGTCGATTCTTTGGTACCGTAACAGTTTTTAAAATGAGTCGGCTAGCCTTCAGACTAGTCGCCTGCTTGGTGACGTGTTTGCAAATCTATTCATTTGACTTACCAGTTAAAAGTACTCATTTATCCTCTCTCCAAAGTCCAGGGTCGTGGCATGCATGACCGCGATCCTCAGTCAGATGAGCGACGCTCACTATTCCACCTACATTGAGACTTTCTCTGGCACCTCGGATCTTGTGGTGAGTTCACACGCACGCTCTAGGCAGTATGGAGAAACAAGTTTATTTCACTCAAACGTATTTCAACTCACTCATTACAATATGGTTTGAGGGACGAAAAAGAAGCAGAGACTCTTGTAATTTCTACAATCTCTTTCTCCTCTACCAGAGTGATTGTTAGCTTTATGTTTCTCATTTCCAGTGTCCTGTTTGGTGAAGATTGTAAGATGCAGCAGCAAAACCTGATCACATGAACATATAACTGAATCATTAGTGTCACTACACTTCTTTCGCCATCATTTAATGACTTCAGCCAATTTCTGACTGTATCACTCTGTCATTACTCCTCATTCTTCTCCATCCTCATGTATTTATTTGTTTATCTATTAAACGTAATAATGTACTAAACACAGTCCTCATTTTTGCAGGACTTCCTGATGGAGTCATTCTTGCTTTTCAAGGACCTCATTGGCAAACATGTTTACCCCTCCGACTGGATGGCTATGATCATGGTGCAGAACAGGTGCGCTATTAAAACCATAGCCATAACTGTTGTTCTACATAACTGGTTTGATATCAGAGCCATTTTTACTGTCTGGATTCAGCTGTTCATGCTATTTTAATCTGTCATAATATTGAACATTCCACCTTGTAAGGCGATTTAAAACACACTTGGCAGCACAAAACAGTGGTGTGAGGTGAAATGTGTTGCTGTCTTGTGATGGCTCTTCAGCTGAATCATTAGGTGCTGAAGAATGGTATTATTTTCACTGACACCATTTGTTCTGTTTCTCTAGGGTCTTCCTGAGAGCGATTAACACCTATGCTGACACCATGAACAAGAGGTTTCTGAGCAATGATGACTTTGAAGTGCAGGTCAGTGGGATTGGATTTCTGCTCCCCCGTGGTTTCAGATTACTGTACCATCATCCAAGTCAACATGAATATAGTGACCGTGAAAAAAAAAAAAAATGGACTCAATATCCCGGCACAAAAGTCAGGTTTTTGTTTTCAGGTTTTGTTTGTTGTTTGTTTTTTGTTTTGCTGTCTCATGATTTACTCGACCATATTTTACATTTTCATTAATCCCAGGATTTTATGGCTATTCTCTGTCGAATAATTTCTACCTCAAACTTGCTCCCTTCCTTTGTAGCTGTGGAACAACTACTTCCACTTGGCCGTAGCCTTTATTACCCAGGAGTCTCTGCAGCTTCAACATTTTTCTCCCACGAAGAGGAACAAGATTCTGTCCAAGTAAGAGAGAAGCCTTGTTTTTATGGTTCATAATTCCACATCTTTGACATGAATAAACCTGTTTATTCGTTTCTGCACCTTGTGGTCAGTTCTGATCTGCATGTGTCTTTTGAAAAATTCAGATATGGTGACATGAGGCGACTCATTGGCTTCGCAATTCGTGACATTTGGTATAAACTAGGTAAGAATGCCGCTTATGTAAGAGTGGAGTCCTGCTGAGCTTGTTTACAACTTTCTTTTCCACCGTTGAATCTTTCTGTTCTCTGTTCTATTTGTTCAGCGACAAAGATTTTCTGTGCCGGAACACTTTGTCAAGTGATATCAATAAAACATATCACTGTGTAAACAGAACCGTGATGAAGCTGCGCTCCCGACTGAATGTCGCTGCTAAAGCTGGAATTCTTTGTGAAGTCTTTGTCTGTTTCAATGCAGGCAGTCACAAAATCTGTTTCATCCCTGGAATGGTGGGTCCCATCCTGGAGATGACTTTAATCCCAGAGGAGGAGCTGAGGAGGGCGACAATCCCCATCTTCTTTGACATGATCACCTGTGAACACGCGCACTCGGGAAACTTTGGCAAGGTATAGAACACAACACTCACGTGTGACCATTTTGCCTTTGTTCTCTGAACTGTTGCAGTCACCAGTGTTAATGAAACCAGTGTTTCATGAAACCAGTTGTACGTGTGTAGTAACTGAGGCTGATGGGAAATTCCTGATCTATGATGGATGTGTCTGGCACTCCAAAAATTCAAGGCAGCCAATCAGATTGTTTCAGATTTGGTTTTCAACTCGGGATACTATAAAAAAACTTTTCCATTTACTTGAACACTGTCTTATTTGGACTCGAGGCTCACTGTAAATGAGACTTAAATGACAAATTACTAGGGTTTAAGAAAACATAGATTCAGTCAAGTATTGCAATACTGTATCGATATTTTCAGTATATTATGAATATTTCAAAATGAATACTTGGATAGGTTAGTATTTTGGCTTGAGCTGTCGTCAAGGCTTCCGCCCAATTTTCCACATTCAGCTCCTTCTAATAGACAACAAAATCTTGTGAGGTTTCAAGCCCATGTTCGAACATCAGTACCAGACACTTTCATCTCTGCGGCATTGAAGGGATAGCAAAGACAAGAGGTGGGCCCTGCCATGCTGGAGATGCAGTAAACCCACAATCTCACTCGACAGTGGCCACGGGCCGCTACTTCTATTTAGCATTTGCACGGCACTGGTGCCGGTCTGGAGAGCGCTGAACCAGGAGGTGCAGCTTGTACACAGGTCTGATAAGGTAACACTGCATCACTTAAAGTAGGAATGGAAAATGGGGCGCGGTAGGAAAGGCTGTGAAGAGCCTGGGGACTGTTCACCTCTGGGTTGAAGGAGGTGGGGAACAGATGGACGGCCGTGCCGTGCAAAATGATATTTCTCTTACGGTTAAAGCTAGACCTCAATGGTCGTTCCTTAAACACCCTTTTCATCCATGACATTATAAAGACAAACTACTGCTTGCTGCTTATTTTTTTCCTTGGTAAAATATTATGCATGTAGTTCATTGGAAAATTATTGCTAATATTCTGTTCTAGTTATTCTGTCCTGTTGTATTTTTTTTTCATTTTATTTTCATTTTGTTTTGCATTTCTACTATTTCTTTAAGTTATTGTGTGTTTTGAACACATTAGGGTGAGTGTCATATCACCCAAATCCTGCCATGCTCCTTGCTTTGTTGTGCTTGTTTACATTGTTGCCTTAAATGTCAGTTATTTGTTTGGAGGTTGACAAATGTTTTAGGCCAATCACAAGATAAATAATTGCAATACAAACCTGAATCAAATCCAAGTATCGGGAAAATATAAAATCTGAACAGTTTCTTATGTATTTAGCCAAAAACCTTAGTCACAAGTTATTAATTTAGTTGTGAAAATACTGTACATATATTTGTTGTCAACTTTTGAAGCATGATATTTACTTTGTTCAGTGTGGAGATGAATGACTATTATAAAACCTTAGAGGAAAACTGATATCAACTTGGACAATCTCAGCCTTTCGCAATCGTTCCAGTCTCAGCCCAAAGTATTTCCCATCAAACCTCAGCTTCTCAAGAGCAAAGTTCAGTCGATGCAATTACCTATACTCATGCTAGACAATCTTGACTCA
Source organism: Synchiropus splendidus (assembly GCF_027744825.2). NCBI lineage: Eukaryota > Metazoa > Chordata > Actinopteri > Syngnathiformes > Callionymidae > Synchiropus > Synchiropus splendidus. The sequence goes on from NC_071344.1 coordinate 4,127,715, forward strand.
GTCGAATGATGGATGAAGAACCTTGGCTGCTGTCGTGTCTTTCAATAAGAGAAATATAAGTAATCTTAAGGGTCTACATTTCTACCACAGGGCCAATGAGCAAAGCAAACCTCACTCACACGACTTGGACGAAAGCATTTCTGTCATTTGTAGTTAATCAGGCGCCAAATAAGAAAATATATATTTGTGGAAAGAGCTCGCTCTTTTCTGTCAAGCTGTCTCTGCTCCCCAGCTGACAACAGTTCACATCTTTGCCTGCCTCCTTCAAACTGGTGACAGAGGCGAAACAAACAAAGACGATTCAGGCTGCCAGCAGGGTTGACACATTTGTTTTCTCTGCTACTGCGACCAGAGGAACCAAACAAAGCACCGTATTGGTGGAACACTTTGCACTGTACACCACTGATATCTGCCTGGGTCCAAAAGGAAACCAAGTGGGTGTCCATCTTTATTTTCGATCACTTTGCTATCACGATTTGCACAATTTGCTGTTATGGTTGTGTCTGGAGGGTTGAAGTCTTACAGGGAAGACAGACCTTCCTATCGCCATCTCCTCAGCCGCCCTTAATTCAGGAATCTATCACTCTTGAGAGTGAGGAAAAACCTCAAGGGAAGGAAACTTGGTGCAAGAAGTTGAAATTGCCTCTGCTTACTGCTTCCTGCCTCGCGAGTCTCAGGTGGAAGACTCGGCTTCTCACCATTCCCAGTGACCCGGTGTCATCAACTCATTATCCAGAGGAAATCTGATTTGTTGCAAAAAATCATTCTGGTGAAAAGTTCCTTTGTTCAAGCTATTTTAATGAAAAAGGGTGATTTGAATCGAGAAGCAAATGGAATGGAACACATGCTCATGTTCATTCATTTTCAGTCACTACTTCTCATCGTCTAACTTTTCCTCCTTTCTTCTTTCTGCGTTGTGCAGTTTGAGAATGAGATCATCCTGAAGTTGGATCATGAAGTGGAGGGCGGAGGCGGAGATGAGCAATACATGCAGCTGCTTGAAACCATGTTGGTCTAAGTGTTTCATTCATTCCACTGATCATTTTATTCTCATCGCTGTTGAAGTCCTTTAATTGGTTCCATTATTGTGCACACGTTCTGAAGCGAACGCCTCGTAGTGAAGCGAAATTTAAATGGCTAGCTCACCATTTGTTTGTTTTTAATGATCTCAGAAAGCACCCTGCTCAATATTAGAAAACAGCTCGCTGTCATGTGCTTTTTATTTTTTGCTTTTTGTCTTTGTGGCTGAACTCATTCACTGACACCCTGGAAGTGTCGCCGATTAGAAGATAACAAATAATATCACATATTAATTTCTGTCAACAATATACACTTCAAGGGGGCACATTTTTCATTTTTCATACCAACTATTTGTCTACCAAACCAGCACCATTTCTTTGACATGTCAAACCGTCTCTTTTTCTTCTGCTGTGTAACTGGAGTTGTTGTTCTTCAGCCTGCTGGACTGTGCTACAGACAAACCTGCGCTAAGACCTCTAGTGCAGCACTTTGTGGCCCTGGTGAAGGGACTCCTCATGCGTCTCCTGGACTACCGGGCGGTTATGAGCGACGATAGCCGGAATAACCGCATGAGCTGCACCGTCAACCTCCTTGTAAGTGATGCGACTCCTAAAATGAAACAGTTCACTTCAAGGGTGTTGTCATGTCCTTACTACCAGATGTTGCACTGCACACCTGAATATTAGGAAAGTGTCTTTGACAGTTTTGCCGGTGGATGATATGAATAAGCTTCTAGTCCCAATGGGCTTATTTCCATGACCTTTTTGTAAACAGTCGATTCCAGAGCAACTACAGCAACAACTTACTAATTCAGTGATTTGCTTCAGGCATTTTTTCTTTCCCCCTCAGACATGATGTATATAGTTTTCATGTCCATGTTTCATGCTGTCACCCAATCGCAACCCAAAACTTGTCTTTTCCGATAAAGCAACAAACCTGTGAGAACTAGTTGTCTCCAGGTTAATATCGATCACGGACTTGCGGCCTGTGGGCCATTTGCGGCCCTCGGGATGCAGTTTTGTGGTCTGCCGCTGGGTGCCCAATTTTATCCCACTGGGCTTCTTTGTCCAAAGCGATATGATTAGAAAACGCCAGTTGATGAATAATGTAAATTTCAGAGGCCACTAGATGGCACTTTTAGTTTAGAAATGACGTGAGGTTTCAGTGAAGTAGTTCTTCAAGTCTAAATATTTTACATCAGACAGTGCCATCTGGTGTCCTCTGAAAATTTTGGGGAAACCTCATCCACCCAATACTAATAGAAAACACTATATAACGGAATTTAAATTCATGCTTTTCCTTGGAGGCACCTTACAGTGCAAAACACTGAAATGCTATGAATGCCAGCAAAACGCTGCCATTATTATGACCACATTATTTTGACAATATGGCCAGATGACATCTGTGCAGATTCTATAGATCTTCATGAAGTTCACATTCGCATGAAGTGGAACCAGTGACTATCAGCAAAACCACAGGACCCCTCAGTCTGCTGAGCTGAGTTGAAGGACGATTTAAAGACTTCATATCTTTCCTTACTTTTGCACAGTCCATGTGCTGAAAGACATAGAGGATATTAGGCTTCAGCCCTGCTCCCAAGGTATTTACTAGCAGTTGCATCAACCTATCCGCATCTCTCAAGTGACCTCACCTCCAGTTATTATCAGAATAAAGAGAGATTATAGATAAGTGGCTCATCGCTCTGTCCTGCCTCTGATCTTGTCTTTTAGCCTTTTGCCAACTGTTATAACACACTGATGCAACAGTTTTCTTGGTACCAACGCGGAGCAAAGGTGTTCACTCCGAGTGGCGCATTAACAATTCCCTTTCATTTGTTTAGCGAGTTATAAAAATATGTCAGCGAGCAGGCACAGCGCCTGTTAACCATGCCTGGGGCTAACTCACATTTACCCCCACTGACACAAGCACACTGGTGTTTAAAGTGCCGTGCTCGTCCTCTGCAGATGCATAAACGTTATTTTGCTCAAATACCAGAAACAAGAAGCCATAATGAGCATCATTTTATTTCTGTAATGCGTTTGATGTTTGTCTATCTGGTTTGATTAGCATTAATGAAATATTTACAGCATGATTTAGCCTTATCTTATTAAGCATGCAAAGCTAATTATTGTCGGAACACAAGAGTGTGTATTTGCATTTTAATCGAAGCAAATCATTCTCTGTGCTGAATATATTTAATTGAACCGTAGGAAGATGTAATCCATCCAAGTTTAAAGGTTTGTTTTTGCAAAGCTCTTTTTATAGATGCTGCTTTGGATTGCAAACTTTTGTTTGATCAGTCTTCTTGTCATGCATATGACATATGAAGTAGCTGTATTTCTCTGTATTCTGTTGACGTAATGCAGCGTTTTTGAATTCTGAGAAGCTAATAATGGACAAGCACACACACCAAAGCACACATGCTCTTGGTGTTAATCTCTGTTGGGCCTTTAACATGCGAAGAATAACGTTGATCTTTCTAATTTTACAGAACTTTTACAAGGACATCAATCGTGAAGGAATGTACATCAGGTATTTGCACACACTCTCATATATGCTCCGTCCAAATGGACCTTGAGTGCATGATGTGTGCATTTGTGCGCGTGGAAGTGTGCACGTGTGTCTGTGGCTCTATAATCTGACAAGGGATTATAGGAGTCCCACTGAATTAATGTCAAAATCCTCAGGATCAGCGCTTGGATCGACGAAGGGCGGGGGGGTGCGAGAGGCTAAGTGTGAGGAGAGCAGAGGTAGAGGGACGAGGGAAGATGAGAGGATGTGATCGCATTATTCAAGGTGCCATTGTGCCGCTCTGATAATGTCTTGGAGATGTAATTAGTAACGTTAATGTGCGAATATGAGCTCCACATTCCCTCTGCCCTCCTGTGTGGAGAGTATAATGACGGTCTTCTACAAAGAGGAGAAGAAAGCTTGAGGATGAAACAACTCGTTTGAAACTTTTGCTCCACAACAGAGGATTTCTGCCTCGAGCAGTTTGTTTTTTTGTCAGCCTTTGCCCAGTTTTGGATTAAGTAGCTTTAGCCCCTCTTCCAGGCCTATTAAAATAAACAAGGGAGTGAGAAGCAAAAACAATACATCCGAAAACAGCAATATCGCCTGAGGTGTATCAGCCTAAACGGATGTTTTAGGAGTGTCGGTGTTGCATTTTTCATTGGAATAACAACCGTCTTCTATTAATAAATTATCTCTGATGTCAGATGGATGTGGACTGTCACGCTCATCGTGCAAAGCAAGCGCCAACAATTCTTCTTACAACCTTGTTGCTCTTTCAAGTGAGCGAGGAAACGTATGGAACTGAGCTAAATCCCATTTCACATTTGGATGTCAACCAACGCGGGGAATAGTTTCAGGCCTGCGATGCTAAGAGGATGACATCATCTGCCATAAGCAGTGATTACATCAAGAAGGTGCCAAATCGTGAAGCCGCTCATCCATTACTTGGCCGACAAGTTCTGTCTGTAAAAATCAAGAATAGTAACATTGACTTGGACCAATCGCAGTGAAGGAGGCCAATTTACTAAATGAACCGTATAACCTTGTTTTTCGAAGAGATTCCATAAAGATGGATTTGATTACCTTCACTCCTGGAGTTAACCGATATTAGTTCATAAATTACGCTGGCAGAATGTTTCCGATGCTGCTATCTCATTTAAAGACCTTCCACGTCAATAAGATGCATCTTGACTGGTTATTTTTATTTTCATACGTCTCCCACTGAAATAAACAGCGTGATTGTGATTAATTCCTCAGACTGCGCAACAGTGTCATCTAGTGGACAAGAGCGCGCATTGCATAATATCATAATCTTCCCACGTGTGATATGTGTGTGTAGGTACCTTTACAAGTTACGGGATCTTCATCTGGAGGGAGAAAACTACACAGAAGCAGCATACACGCTGCTGCTTCACTCTCGTCTGCTCAAGGTAAACCACAAACACATGCGATCACTCACGCAAGCTGAGCCGAGACACTGAAGTAGAAGTCGATATTGTTGTGCTATATGGCTTTTGTTATTGGACACATTGCTGTCTTTAATTTATAACCTCTAAACTGAGTTTCTATGAAAGAAGGTCCCGCGCTGCCTGCTTCTGTGGCGCATGTGACCCCATTAGATGCTGCATCACCTTTATAGGACACAGAGGATATAAACGCTGTCTCGCACCTTCTCTCCGTCGAGTTCACTTATATCACACCTCTGAAGGAAGTATGGGTTTGATCTGCATTCATTTCCAGGAGGGATGTTTCAAAAGTGTTAAAGGGGCCGCAGCAACACTGAGGACTGTTTCATCTGTGATTGCTTCGTAAAAAGTGTTTCGTTGGTTGAACTTTTTGTACTTTTTCGACTCCTATGTGCTTTGTCTCTGTGCAGTGGTCGGATGAGATGTGCACCCAGTTTGAGTTCCACGGCTCCCAAACTCAGCGACAGCTCAAAGAAACCCTCTACGACACCATCATTGGCTACTTTGACAAGGGCAAGGTCCGCCCCGTTTGAATTTGAGATAAACAACTAGAGTATATGAAATATATATTTACATGTGTGTCTTAATACTTCCCAATGTAGTAAGATGTGAAGGTTTCATGCTATTTTCTTCCCTCCTACAACTAAGGGTTCAACCAGTGGACAGCAGTCCATTTTGCTCACTACAACATTCGCTCCTCCAGATCCTCTTTCCCTTCTTATCCTGACTCATGGCTTAGTGTTTGTATTTGCTATTCCGTCCTCCATCACTCTGTCGATGAGTTTGAGGCTTGATCATTGTCTCTTAAGCTTGTAACTTAACACTATGTACTGTCAAACCTTCTTTTGAGAAGCAACCTAAACTTTCACCTCTCTGTTCACCTCTCTGTTATGTTTGTGTTTAGATGTGGGAAGAAGCCATCACGCTTTGTAAAGAGCTGGCAGAGCAGTACGAAAACGAGATCTTTGACTACGAGTTACTCAGCAAGAGACTGGTAAGATATTACATTTTCAAATCCAGTTTCAAGTACTGTAAGACATTCTGAACTCACATTTTACTTCCTTTGTTTATCAGGTATTGAGCATGTTTGAGAATCATTTTCACTGTACGGAACATTCATGAGTGTTTTTTTGAGTGTCTCTGACTTTAAATCTTTTGATTTAGTAACCATGCCACCTGCTGGTGCAAGACCCTGGAACTGAAACTTCTCATGTATGAATTCTTCTGCATCAGATTCCCCTGTGGGTTCTTGTCACCGTCTCCTCATCCTTGACACAGCAGCAGGGGCCTTTTTTTCCCCTTCTTTTTAAGCATACCATCTTCTTTTTTTCTTGCACACTTTTTGAAACTTCACCACCAGAAAACATTTCCCATTTCAACCATTAATGTAAATTCAACCCAAACATTTGTCTCTGCAGAAGAAACAAGCTGGGTTCTATGAAAACATCATGAAGATATTAAGACCGAAGCCAGACTACTTTGCCGTGGGCTACTATGGACAAGGGTACCCTCCCTTCCTCAGGGTGGGTATGATGCAGTTCATTGTCCGAAAATTAACTGCAGGTTCAATTTCATTTTCATCATTGACCAGGAAATGGGCTTCACAGTGTGTTGTGTGTGGTAGGGCTATTAAAAGTTCAGCAGTGGACTCATTTGTAAACATGCCAGCTCGATAGGTAATATAAAGGGAGGGAGCAGAACCTTATTGGAACATTGACAATGTGTGGATTTAAGCACGGAGCAGTGGGTGGTTTATAGCTCCCTGTGTCGAGGGCACATTTTAATGTGACACACTCTGAGGCTCAGAACTCCGTTGCCGGTGAGGCCAGTGTTTAAATCATTCTTTTCCAGTCGGAATATGGAAGAGATGCAGATAAATAGTCAAGTTGGTACAGTCTGAGACAATATAAACGCTCTGTATTCACAGGACAGCAGGTTCTTTGACTGCTTATTATTGTTCAAAGGAAATGACCCATGTCTGAGGCAATCCATTTTCTGGACCATATAAGAGGGTTGTGATGAACATTGCTCATAAGCAGTTGATGAATTTGGACTTGTTTCAGTTTTTAAGTGAATCAAATTATATTGTTATTCAGCCTGGACTCAGTGCTGACAATGCAGTCATTACACTTGCTCTCTTTATCCCCTTTTTTTCCAGCTGCTTATCCTGAAGTGGATGCGGCCGACTGAAGCTTCTCCAGTCTGGCACCCCACTAAAAGGATGGATACACTCTTTAGAAGAGATAAATCAATCTCTAGGCAGACCGAGAAAAACACTTGGCTCACACCTGTGGCTGTTTTGTCAGTCACTGCAATCGTCCTGCTTTTTGTTTCTGTCCGTGGAAGGCAGATTTGGAGGGAGAGCATCACATTGTGTTTTGTGATTAAAGCGGCCAGACGGAGCCTGGCAGTCGAGGGGAAATCGATTGTTTCACGAAGCTGTAAAAACATCACGGTGCTGTAGCAACGACAGCCTGTGTAACAGATGACCAAGAGATGATTTCCCTGTGGGAATTCAAGCTCCAGTGGATGTCTGCCTCATTTAGTCTGTATTGAAGTCACAGGTTGAGTTGACAGTCGCAGAGAAAAAACAGTACGACTCCATGGATTTGAGGGATAAACAGCACACACAAGTGCCAAAATGTTCTCATGGCTTTCTTAGTTAGTTTTTCTTGAGTCAGTCTTTGTGTCCAAAAACCTAATATATCGACTGTTCCTACTGTGTAGTGAAAGGTCGATGAGGTATCATGGAACAGTATTGCAGGGTCGATAAAATAGATATCCAGAGGCGTCTGAAAATCTAGACACTATTTCATGAAACCTCATCTCCCCATCAGGACAACTATGGTTAGTTGTATGTGGGTCACTCAGCACTTGAGAGTGACACAGTAGATGTGTACCAATTCTCCACTTATTTCCCTCCTGCTCACCACTGTGGATATTCCTGTCCCTCCAGAACAAAGTGTTTATCCATCGAGGCAAGGAGTATGAGCGCAGAGAGGACTACCAGAACCAGCTGATGAGCCAGTACCCCAGCGCCGTGCGCCTCAACACCACCACCATGCCCGGAGATGATATCAGAAACTCCCCTCTTCAGTGTATCCTTTTTTGTGATGGGGAAATTCACTGTGAAAGCAAGTGTGAGCTCTCACCTCACTGGTTTTGCTGTTATTCCCTGACTATACTACATCAGACATCCAGTGTTTCACTGTCCAGCCAGTCCTGGAGATCCCGCCACGTTTGAGGAACAAGCCTGTTCCAGATCAGATCATCAAGTCAGTGCGAACTTAATGATCAAAAGTCGAAGTGGACCTCAAATTTAATGAATTTAACATTGGATTTTCCATTCCAATTCAGCTTTTACAAGTCCAACTACGTGCAGCGTTTCCACTATTCCCGGCCTGTGAGGAGGGAACCTGTAGATCCGAACAATGAGTTTGCAGTGAGTTGTTCTGTAGTCGAAGACATTGTTACTGGGCTAACTCTAGCTATGCAGCGTTATTACTCACTTGTGTCAAGGCTTTGTGACAAAGTTTGCTCCGTTTCAGTCGATGTGGATCGAACGCACGACCTTCACCATTGTGTATAAACTGCCTGGAATCCTGCGCTGGTTTGAGGCGACAGACATGAAACAGGTAAGAACAGATGAATATGTGCAGCTTCCAGAATCATCTGTGGAGAATCCTTCCCCCAATCACCTTCCCTGTTCTCGCGTGTGTCTTCAGACGACCTTGTCTCCACTAGAGAACGCTATTGAGACAATGGAGTCCACCAACGAAAAGATCCTGACCATGATTAACCAGTATCAGGCAGACCTGAGCCTTCCCATCAACCCCCTTTCGATGCTCCTCAATGGAATTGTGGACCCAGCTGTCATGGGGGGATTTGCCAAGTATGAGAAGGTATTCATATTTGCATTTAGCTGAATCATTCGATTGTGCCAGAGTAAGAAAACATGAGGTACAGCTGACTGATGATGATGATGATAGTGAGTAGCCTCAGTAACCAAACAGCATGCATAATTCACGGAGCAGCTGAAAGGTATCATCCTCAAGAGACACAATGTCGAACCGTCCTTCTCCACGGGGCCAGCCGAGGTTGTAGGAAGGACTTCCCTCCAAGATGTGTTTTCTTGAATGTATAGCAGCAACAAAGACCACTAGAGAAGGTCCTCTGGGAAATTAAAAATTCATGCATCCAACTTATCAACACATAACCAGATCAAAATGCATTATTCTGAATCAATATTTTGCAAATCTCTATGTTTCATGATAAAATATTTGTGTATCCATCTGCTGGAGAATCATAACCAAGTGCTTATTCATGGTCTGCTGATATTTTCATCTCATGAGCATCCAGCTTCATGCATCATTCTATGTCATACAATCATAGCACTGAATCAGAAAGGATGAAAACTGGCCAAGTAAATCCATAAATGGCTTTTTAACCTGTTTCCTGTCAGGCCTTTTTCACTGAGGAGTACGCTATGCTGCACCCTGAGGACGGAGACAAACTGCAGCTCCTTAAAGACCTCATCGCTTGGCAGGTACCATCCAAACCTACTGTATGTACTTCCCCTGGATGATATCAGACATCGCCACGTCTGCCAAACTCCTCATTTGCAGACCCCGCTGCTGGGCGCAGGGATTTTGCTCCACGGGAAGAGAGTGTCCGAGGATCTTCGTCCGTTTCACGAGCGGATGGAGGAATGCTTCAAGCAGCTGAAGAAGAAAGTGGAGAAGGAGTATGGAGTGAGAGAGTTGGTGAGGAAAACAAGCAGATAAGGTTCCACTTGTGTATGATGTGAGATGGAGATGCAACCCACACTTCAGAAAATTGTGTTGTTATTGCCCTTTATGTCACTAGTTCATCATTGTCCAAATAACTTTTTTTTCTCTTCAGCCTGACCTTGATGAAAGGAAGTCCACTCGGCCTCGCTCCATGCTGCGATCTATTCGTCAGTCGATAATCTCAACATCCTCGCTGCAGGAATCAGAATGCAGCACGCCGACGAAGGTGGCTCCTGATAGGTAACTTAAAGCGGATACCTCATTAAGAGCAGGACTCAATTGCTCACTTGAGAATTCAGGCTGTGGCAGTGGCTGAATACAGGATGGTGTTCAGCTCATATCCACACAGTGTGCAACTTAATAAGTTTGTTGAAGCAAAGTTAGGTGTCAAAGGTCATTGTTCTGTGTGGAATTAAATTTTCACATTATGTATTTTAGTCGGAACTTGTGGCGACGTGTGTGTCATGTCCGTTCCTCTTCTACCTCCAGGGATTTGCCACCAGAATCTCCTGTATCCTGGTCGTCCACGCTGCAGCACTCCAGTGGCAGCGTCAGTTTCAGCGCGACGGAGGAGACTGTGGTGACCATCGGGGATCAGGAGGTGAAGCTGAGGAAAAGCAAGAAGAAGAAGAAGAGGAGCAGCATGATCTTCATCTCTGAGGAGAGAGAGAGGACCAGCACTCTGGACTCCAGGAGGGTGAGAAGGAGACGCTTGTGGGTGACGTGCTGGTATAAAGAGCTTGGCTAACTCTCTCCCTTGCTGCAGCTGTCCAAGAAGCAGGAGTTCCGCAGTGACACGAACTTGTCCGAGCCCAATGACGGCAACGTGTTTCTCACCAACGCCAACTCCCGATCTATGCCGACCATCACAGGTGACACGAACCAAGCAACTGCACACACAGCGCACCGCATGTCCATTTGTATGACAGTTGACCTTCCCCTTATAAAAGTAGGTTTCAGAAGAAAGTGAATCAATTGCAGTGAACAGATGCTTTGACCCCTGATTGACCTTGAAAAGCTTCATTAATTCATATTAAAAACAGCATCTTGCTCCGTCCCCTCACCACCGTGAACATTAGGAATGAACAATGTCTCTGATGAAGTGCTTCACCTGATATTCCTCCCCTGTGCTGTTTATGTTGGCAACTTTTGTTCCATTAATTCTGTGAACCTGCTCTAAAATGAATGTGTTGCTCTCTTTCCTGCTCCATTAAAGCCAGAGTGTTTGTGTCTTCTAATAGTGGAGTATTAAGATGAATGCTAAAGTTTTAACATCTCTGGAGTATGTACTTCATAAGACGCCTCTTTAAAAGTCCTGAAAGGGCGAGATGGCTCGGCGCCGCTGTGACTCGGAGAGTATTTTGAGCAGCTGTTCATAGTCCACAGAAAGGTGGAGCGCTGATGTAGTTGTTTCTGTTCGCAGGCCTGGCCTTGGCCGTGGTCAGCGGAGGGGATGACGTTGACACAGGTCGGATGAGACGAGACAGTAAGAGTGCATCCATGTGTGGGACATCAGACCGAACAGCGGACCGGCGCTCAAAGGGAGTCATCGGCCTCCTGTTTAAGTCCAAGGTACAGCGGAGTCACTCAGCCTCAGGATTTAGACGTGTCTTGAACAAACATACACAAACATACAATGCTTCAATTTCCTTTTTCAGAGCGCCAAACCAGAAGATGGGAAGAACCACAACCCGAGCGACAGCCATTTCTGAACCTTTTTTTTTTTCAAACGTCTTGATCTTAAAAGAGATCCCGCCAAAATGTCAACTGCCACACTTGCTGTGTGCCAGTCTCAGTATTGCTGCTTTAATAGAAAAAAAAAAAAAAACAAACAATTTTGACCCATCAATAAATGCTATTTTGCTCAGCGACCTTTCCCTGGTAATTCTAATGACTCCTGGTTAAGCTAAATGTCATCGCGGGGCTTTTCAATCAATTCTGCTTCTGCAGGAGTGAGCAAACACAAACAATAGGATGGAGTGAAAAGCTTCTTATGAGGTTTCAGTGTCGTTATCTCCGGAGTTGATGGCAGAATAATAATGTGGTGAAGCACAAAGGTCACAATGTCCTCTCCAGGGACTTTTAATAAGGACATGCTGCCAAAGTGGTTTGGCAATGATACAAGTTCATCGAGTCGATTAAACATTACGGGCTGTAGTTCCACAGGCTTTAATAGCTTGGCTGTAACAGCTGTGTGGATGCGCACCGCTTCATAGGGCAAGTGCTTGTTTCAGGAGGACAGTTTGGTAAAAAAAAAAAATCGACTAGAAAGTTCTCCAACCTCTCATGTTATTTTCCTCTGCGCGCATGTTTGTACTGGAAGATCCCGGTATACAGGCATCGTCTTTAACCTGCACCGCCGTTTCAAGCCTTGTTATTTCTTTATCTAGTTCTTGACATGGGTCTCTAAACCACGCCCATTTTTCAGCGCTGAATATTTGATGTACTTTCATCATTAATTGATGTTGAACTTTAATCTTTTAATGAGAGAAATTCATGAATTCATGCAAGTCTCAGGGAATATATTGGGTTGTGGTGTTCCTCAGGGATCCATTTAGGGCCCAATTGTAATTTACATATTTTTCCTCTGAGGACTCTGAGCTTTTTTTTTTTTTTTTAATTTGTCAAGCAGACAAGCTTGAGGTAAATTAAACTTTATAGTGCGTGATTCAACTGATAATTCAACTTTCTTCTTGATCTTTTTTCACGCTTTTTTTGTCACGCTTCTGACCTTTTACCAAGATGACCGCTGCAATCATCTCCCGAGCAACGGCGAGTCCATCGCCCTCTTTATTTATTGACCTTAATGACACTTGAACAGAGGCCTTCACCTTGTCCAATAGCGGTTGCATGAAATGAATATAAATGGAACACAGTGAAGGCACCAGAGATGGAAGGTCATTACAGTCCAAGATACTGCGTAAAACTACAGACAGGTTTATCGATTCATGGATGGGAATGAATTTATATTCTGCGATAACTTCTGCACAGCTGCCATCAATATATATCATCAGTGTGATTTCTGTCTTTTCATAAGCTCTGTAAAACTTCAATTATCCAGGCTCAAATTGACAGACGCGTCTCTATGGATCCAATTTAAGGTGATAGCGACCTTATGAGGAATCTGAGGAGTCGACGTCCGCGTGTCCACTGAGTGACTCCAGCCCACACACGCGGTTCCTCCCGGCTCTGCGTGGTCTTAGTAGGCGATATTTGAGAGATAAGTGCTGCTCGCTGTGATCAGTCCACAGTCCACTTCCTAAAATACATATAGATGATGCCATATTTCTTTAGAATCTATATTCTACAGATGTAATTATACCCACAGTCGAGTTAATGAGCTGATCTGAAGCTTCCCCTGACTCCAGATGATGAGTGTGTCATATATTCGACACACAGCTCTGATGGTTAATCACATATTCCTGCAGGCCCTGAAGTGCTTTTAAACACTTCTTATAAAGTTTTATGACATCTGCTTGAGTGGGCAACATTTATCTGTCGTGTTCATTATTATTATTTTATTTATTTATTTTTATCTTTAAGGTCTTTATGGGAACTGGTTAAATGATGGTGAAGTGAGTGGGAGATGAATGAGAAAGACAAGAGTGGAAAAGGCAGCATGAGATTTGGCTGAGCTGAATATGAGTGCGGAGTCACTGATGGGATCCCAACTGGCGCCGCACGTGTGCAGCTCATTTGCATCTGCTCTCATCATGAATTCAGTCAGGATCATCGAATTAGAAAGTAAAATGGAGCAATTAAATCCTGCAGCCGCGATCATTCAACGGTAATTTAAAACACATTTGAGATAATCACGGTAGATTCTTCTGACTAACAGGAGGATGGTTCTCTGTCAACTGACACCGTTTCTGTGTACGTCTGACTGTCCACTGGAGGGCAGTAGTGCACCGGTGTCAGGATCAGCGTGTTGTTGTCGACAGGAAGACTCACTGAAGATGGGCGCTGGTGTTAGTAGCACTCTCATATCTTTTGTTTGAAATGCAGTCAAGCGTGTGCAACAGTCCTCTAATTATATTCAGCATTCCTTCAAATTCATACATTTGCCAAGAATCACAATTGGATTACATTACAATCGTTCTTGTCTGAGGATTTAAATCGGCCAATGTGACCCTAAAAGGTCCTTTGTAGCTGAATAGTTCCAACTGTCTGATGGACTTCCTTATTTGTCATGTGTGCACAGTTGATTCTAAAATAAAACTCGATGTGATGTAACAAAAAAACAAAAAAAAACCCTCAGTGATTTCACTCTGGGATCAAAGCAGCTCCCCTGACTGTGTTTTTCAAACTCACAAATGCATTATTTCCAGAGCAGAGATGTAACTGTAGATAGCTGGCGCTCCTCGAGTCCTTGCTGTGACAATCTTTGGAATTAAATATTGTCGGAAGACAAAAGAGGGGACAGGAAAAGACAATGAATCATCGAATGTGCCTTGAAAGTACAAAGGAAATCATATAATACTTAGACTTTGGTGGTGCGCTCACGTCCGTATCTCCGCATCTTGCATCTCGATAAATCTCATCTGTCCCAGGTTTCAGTTGGACTTCATCTTCATCTTGAACACTTGATGTGCTGATGAGGTTTCATGAAACAGTGTCCTGATTTTCAGAGCTCAGTAGGTGGAACTCTTGGTTTACAAATTATATGTTGGAGTAAAAGTTCAAAGTCAAAGATTTTACAGCAAACAGCGCCATCTAGTGGCCTCACTCAACTAGCACCGTTTCATGAAACCTCATCAGCCCATCACTATAAGAACACCATCATCAAGGGAATCGGTGGGAGCACCAAGCAATACCACCATCATCCGTCCCATCAGGACCAGAGACAGATGAGTGCCAGCAGAACCATCTGGCTCTGAACACATTCAAGACTGTCGGTGGATTTGAGAAGGTTCCCCACACGCTTGACCCACCTCCATGATCCCATACAGTTCAGTGTCTATGGTGGTCGGAGCTGCATCATCTCCCCTCATCGCTTTCTTTTGACGCTGAGGAAGACATGAACCATTACAAGGTCTTCAGAAGGAATACTCCTGAACCACCCTGTTCTCTGCTCAGAGTTAAAGAAGAGGACGGGCAAAGTCCCTGCTGACCCGCAGCCCCTTCTTCTGTCTGGTCAGAGCTAGTGAAGCCAACAGAGCACCACACCAATATCATTATACCAACCTGTTACTCGACTGTTGAACAGAGTCAAAAGGGCGAACAAATATGATTCTAGTCTCGGATATAAAATCCGTAAATGTAGGGATTTGTAGTTTGCCTGCACTATTCACTCATGGCTCTAGAGCGCAGTGTTGAGATGTGCAGCCAGGTGAGCTTCACCAGTGATGGACGAGGCATGTTTGGGAGCAGAAGCTGTTGAATCGCCCAGTAAATCAAAGCTGATAACGTCCTAGCGATCAGCCGTCCTTCTCACCTTCTCCTCTCTCTTCCTCCACTGTCATTCTGCTTTCGGCTGCGAGCTGTGTCCTTAACACTTTGGTGGCACTTCATCTCTCCAAACCAAAATATTTGGTCGTCCGCCCCCTCCCCCTCTGGTCTCTGCAAGGTTTGACATCCAGCAGATGAGGACCAGAAAATGGAACACTGGCTGTGAGGTAAATCCTAATCTGACGGTCCAACATGGCGGGCTGTTCTGGAGGAGCTCCAGCTGTGGTGCAGGCATGAAGCCACCACAGGTAATCTGTCTGCAGGCTGGGGATTATACAGCCTGTGCACAGTCACTCCACATGGATCTGCTTTATACCAGGAATACTGGACGCTTTATTTACAGAGGGAAATATGTTTTGGGATACAAGCGTTAATCCCAGCACGTTCATGCCTGTCATGACGGTTGGAATCAACGTGGCTACATGTTTTGATACTTCACCAGCAACTCTTTTTACAGTCTGTTTTTATACTTTAAATTATGTTGTGTAATCCTCACAGAAAATATTGCATTCATGTTTTATAAACTAATTTCGACAGAAAGTTAATGGCCTTCAATTTAGACCAAAAAAGTAATGTATTTAAATTGTAATCTAAATGGATTCAAAATGATAAAAACGTTTTATTGAAATCCATTAATATTTATTTTTTAGTGACCTAAATTATAAATAAACCGGGGGTCATCTGCTGGCAAAAAAAGGAGAACGTTTCTCGACGAGGAAGCATGAAGCAGGTGAATGGAGTCCAGCCACGTGCCAGCTTCTGTTGAATGGTGTCTGCACCAGTCAGAGGAAATTGAAACACACTCCTCATGTTAATATGCCAGAGACGTAATTGCTCATCCGACAGAAGGAGGAGTAAATTCCTACTCAACAGGCTCAGCCGCTACTGCGCTCCATTTAGTGGATCAGCTGTGGTTGAAATTAAAGTTTGCTGCGCAGGATCAACCGTATCGTTCCTCAACGCACAATGAGCCAGCGAGACTAAAAAGCGTGACGCGAGCCGAGTTGCAGACGATGAGAGTGCTTGCCATCTTCAACACGCTCGCTAATTGCGGCTGGATATGCTTTGTTAGCCGACTTGGCGTCATGTAAACGGTGTCTCAGAATCCGGATGGCTGGGCTGAGGGCGGGCGGGTGAAGCTGCTGTGTGAAGAACAGAAGCAGAATCAACTGTTTCACTGGTGTATTAGTTTGCTGTGTTTTTCAGGGAGCAACACACTGAGCAAGATCTTGTGACGGACAAGAACGCCTCCACCTGGTCACAAGTCAGCCTCCCTCCAGCTGCTCAGGTCAGAGAAGCTATTGCTGAATCAGTGCCACTTGGTGGCCTTATCACCTGAAGCAGACTTGCTTACAGTGCGTATTAAAAGCCATTAAAGCCAGTTTATCACACAAGGTTTAGTGATCCAGTCAGGCGGCTGGACTCGGGTGGTTTGGACATGTCAAGAGGAGATACAGGGAACATGTGGTGCGAAGGATGTAGGTAATGGAAGCAGCGGAAGTAGGAGAGGAAGACGACCATTTAGGTTGATGGATGCGATGGAGGACATGACGAGGATAGGATGATGCAGAATAAAGGCTATGGTGGAGGAAAGTGGCTTGCCTTGGCAACGTCTGACGGGAAGCAGAAGAATAAGGCCTCTGTTGTTGCATTCCACACCAAAAAGTGAAAATCCATCTTGGATTTAAACGCGTTCTTTAAACACATTTCATATGTATTCTAAACACTCAAGTGGCAGCATCTCCCTCCTCCTTGGCTACGTCTGCTTCTTTTATATACATTGCGATGAATAGGGGGAGAAAATGGTAATTTTTAATGTAAAAAATAACTGACCACAAATGGTGTGATGGTTTTATTAAGCCAAAACAAATCTGCAATATATCCAGGATCTGGCGATGACTTCTTTTTAACTTTTGAAAGTGCTCTTCAATACAAGTTGATTCAAACCAATTTATTTGTCGTCATGGCAACACATTAAAATCATGGGATTCCCGTAGGACTCCCCTTGAAACCCAATGTACTCTGGGTATCAAGGGCGGGGTCATATGGCCCGCACCTTGGCTCAGCATTGATTTGTTGGTGCTGATTTCCCTCCATTATTATCATTAAACAAAATAAATTGTAAAATAAAGTACAGGCTGAAGTGTGCAGGAGAGGAAGTAAGATGAGCCCCTCACCAACAGAGGAAGTAGTCAGTGACAGATCTGATGTTTCTTTTATTTAGTCCTTTCTTCCTGTTGTCGGGTAACAATGCACCGAGTTGCACTCCAGTTTGCTCCTTCACTCCCTTCAAACTCCCGTCTGCGAGCTCCTGTCAAAAAAGTCCACTGAGGTCACGTTAAGGTGCTGCAGAGCTGCTCCAGTGGGAAATACACTCTCATCTTTCAGGAGCGGCCCTCGCTTCTGACCGTCCTGTGATGAGGTGGGTTTCGCCGGAGCTCCGGTTGCCAGGGTAACCACCCTTTGTCACGTCCTGCTGCGCTCCTCTCTCCCTCACCGGGCCGTTTTCCTTGAGTGCATGTCCAACCTTCAGTAGATGTGTGTGCGTAACAGTATCTTATCAGTCACACCGAATGACCCGTGTCTCCCCTGGTGATGGACGATGACGTAGCAGAAACAAGGGAGCGACAGATCAGGCTGCCTCCGTCTTCCTCTGAGCTCTTTATTCGCCTCCATTTTACATCTCATTGTTTGTGCTGACCACCCGAAACAATTTCATTGTTCTCCTTTATGCTTCACTTCACATTTTCATGCCCATCACACCTGAAATAAATTCACCCCCCTCCAAAAAAAGCATTTTCCAGTCGATGCTGGAAACCTCCCTTTTGCTCCTCGAGGTCTGGGCTGAGCTCCACCTGGCCCGTATCAGACCAGAACTCAACCTCCTGGAACATTTTTCTCATTTCTGGGGTCCAGCTGGTCCACAGTGATGAGACCACCATCTTGAAATTACAGTCTGGTATGATGGATGGACAAGATGCTTTTTTTATTTGATAGCATGAGTGTGTGCGCGCCATCTTCTGCTTCCTATTTTCTTCTACAGTGTAATTGTGTAAGTCTCTGTTCCCGCGGGACATCAGTGCCCTGTATGGGTTTAATTAAACAGGAGTCTCTCAGTGGCGCCCCCTGCTGGCGCCCCTCTCCTTCCTGTGACTGATTAATAACCGAGGTTCCGGACCAGCATGATGCAGCCTGGTGATTTATTACAACATACATGCGGGATCTGGTGCTGGTGACTCACTTCTATGGTCTGAAAGGCTGCTCTCGCACTTTGAAGAGGGAGGATCACACAGGTGATCCCAGCGTCCCCCTCCTCTTATTCCACAGCCTGAGTGATGGCAGACGAAGATGAAAGTGAACAAACAACAAACGCGTCTTCCTCCTGTAACATCAGAGGGGAACAATGATCCTAAGTGACATTGATTTCCTGTCTGGCCTCTTTCGTAACGACGGCTATTTGTCTTTGCCATGCGCTTCCATTTATTTTCTCAATGAACTGGATTAAGGTTTTAATGCTCGCCATCATTTCCTGTTTGCTGTCAGTGAGGATTCGGACTCGGCAATTTTTAAGTCGTTTATTGCATTTGGACATGAGTAGAGTGGCTGATGGTAAAATTACAGGTCTCAAATAAAACTCTTTATTGATGTGAATTGGCCCCTTGTTGCTTCCTCAAACATGACCGCTGGGGAAATCCATTTTAATTGAATTCAAATGCATTAAAAATACCATAAAAAGTCAGAGGAGTGCATCAGTTTTCACAGCATGATCAAGAGATAACACTGCTGAGACCAAACCTGGCCGTCGTGAAAGAGTGTGAGCAGGAGACGGTGTGAGTCCAGGAGAACAGAGGGGAGAAGTGGCGCCGGCCGCCGGCTCTAAGAGAGCAATTATCCCTCGGAACAGGTGTCAGAGACAGGATCCGGCCAGCACATTTTCAGGAACCAGGGATCACATTTCTGATCTGACAAAACGCATTACCTCCAAGCTCCAGTAAATAACAGAACTCCTTCCAGAAAACAAATGAGAGCGAGTGTGAGGTGCATTGAAAGCAGATGGCAGAAGCCACTCTACGCCTGAATGGAAGCTGCTAAGCCAGAAGTCAAAATAGAAAATCCACTGAGAGAAAAAAAAAATCATTTAATTTTAGTGCGTTAAAGGGAATAGTGACGCCACCTGCACTACTCTGGAGAAAGAAGGATGTCGCCTCCCATCCTCAGCTGGCTCATCTCACTGGACTCTCTGATCTAATGTGTCGCCGGCTTGTTGGTACACTGCAGCCAAACCCACGACAGGTCCGTCACTGTTCAATTAAAAATGCCTTTGAGCTGCTGAAAAGCTTCATTTGTTCGCATTTGCAGCTCTGCTGTGTCATATTTGAAATTGGCAAAGCTAAAGTGAACTGTCAGTCAAACACAGGGCTCTCACCCACGCAGTCCAGACTCAGAGGAGCCGACTCAATGGAGCTTCAGCACATGTGGGCGTGGACACTGATTCGCTTTTGTCACAACTTCTGATCGATTTAAGGAAAGAGAGAAATAGGCTTGAAGAAAAGGGTAGCTACTGCGCAGTCTCACGCGACGAGTTCACTCAGTGACGACAAATTGTTTATCAAACTTTTAAAAAATTCAATTCTTCAAAGTAATAGAGCCGCCATCCTCCCGTCAGTTTGTTCTCTGCAGCAAGCGGAGGAAGATCAACATGTTGATAGTGTCTGTCTGTAGTGTCGATGTCTGGACCTCAAGTGCTGCGATAGTGACTGATAGTATCGTTCCATCATCGCGGTTCTTATCGCTCCACTTACATTTATCTCTCCACGGTGGGGAGGTGCAGAAAGGCTTCACTGTGGCCGCAGAAGCGCCAATCGTGACAAAAAAAAGACATTTCAATTCCAGTCACTATTCCCGAAAATCTAACTCTTTAAGTGGCTTGTGCTTTCTTTCAAGTGATAATAATATCCTGTCTAACAACTTAAAATACACTTGAAAGCTGATGTCACTGAAAATGAAATGTAACGCTGCAATGTTCAGCTGCACGGATGTCCCTAACAACAAATAATGCTCTTCAACAGATGCTGCTTTCACATCATTTTATGATATTTAATGTGTTCTCATAAATATATATGTTGGATTTCAGGTGTGGCAATAATGCAACAGGTGTTTGGGCAACTGTGGAGTGATCTATTCAGATAATAATGTTGTAATAACGCCTGTGTTTGCATCAGTCAAGAGAACATGAAGACAATATGCCGAGGCTGAAGTATGACATCCAGGCTAATGACGTGTCCGGGAAGATGTTAAGAGCAGAAGAAAGAGTTGTCGGTTCATCTTTCTTTCTGTCAGGTAGTTAACAGAGTGGGTGGGTCGTCCCAGCGGAGGGCTCATCAATCTGTGGGACGACAACCTAGTTAGAATTCCCATTCGCTCACACAAAAGAGAGCCAGTGTCCTGTGGGACTCGTAGGGTTGTGTCGCTCCTTGAAGGACAGTCAGGACATTTGATTGTTTGCCGAACAATGCGTTTGTTTCGTGACGTATCAGGCTGTCGTACTGATGAGCAATTACTCTGTTGGTCATGTATAATACTCTTATCCTGAGATTAATGTTGTCCCAATCGAACAAGACAAACTTTACACCGCAACACTCGGATGCAAAGTGGTTGGAGTTCCACGGTTGACTTGGTGTTGACTTTCTATCTTCTCTCTTGAGCTTGCGTAGATTCACCCGTCCCCACAGTGGGGGGTCACAAAATAGTTCGTAGGAAGCTGTGTTTTGCTCAATAGACCTGGCGTGCAGTAAATTGTGGAAGTGAAGTACATTGGACAGTATTCACGATCCTCTTGCTGTGAGCCAGTGTGAACAGTGCTGTGCAGCTGGAGAGCAAATTGCATTAAAACTGTTGACTCTTTGCATTGAATCTGAGTGGATAAGGGGTGAGGGATGCACACGCTGTGTTCTAGTTGTCCATGGAACTGGGAAGTTCCCAGCTCTGCCCATCAGATGATGTCACTCGCATATATATATATATATATATACGGTGCAGCTGAGATCTGAGATCAGCTCATGCTACTTTTCAACCAGTAGAAAATGAATGAAATGAAATTCAATGTAAAGTAGAAAACCCCATCATTGTTAATGGTCCATCTATTCAAATGACTTTGACTGAAACTGCCCTCATTTTTCATAAATTGAAAATGATTATGGTGTCACATTTTACGACTTGATTTAAATGTCGGCGTAATAATAATGACTTTATTACATGCAAAATGAATTCAGACACATTCGATGCATTCCATGCTATAAGTGGAGAACTAGAAACCAAGAAATTAATTTGTAGCACAATAATTGGTTGCTCGCTTCTTATGGCGGCTTCAAGTCACATGACCATGGATGGGGACCACGAGGGAATAAGGTTGTCGTCGAATTGCCCATTTTAAAAGCATCAACTCGCAAGGATTGAAACACACCACAGCTGGTAAATGAATACAGCTTCAACGCCTTCTATCTGGCACGTCCCTGGAGAAAGCATCATGGACCATGGAGAGGACCTCACAAGGATAGAGATGCAAACATCTATGTGTGCGCGCATGAGTGTGTGAGTTCCGTCTCCATGCCTGGTTCCATCTACTTGCTTATAATGGAAACTAAAACTATGCCTTTCAGTGGCAGGATTCATGAAACACTAAACTCCTTGGTGCAACAGTTGAGACACACATTCATCTTCATTAGCTGAGTGATTAGAAAAGGAAGCCGGCGGATGTCATTGGCGACACAGATGTGCCAACCATCATCCCTGCGAAACTTTGTTTGCACTTGGTGCGTTTCATGTCTTCGTCAAACCAAAATCTCATTAGAGTAAAGTGACATGAGGTGAGAGGAAGCAGGCTGGCTGACCTTCATCAGAGGGAAACATCTGAAACGTGAGTCATGTCTGTGCCGATGGATGGGCCGATCTCTGAAGCCCAAATCTGTCACTTTAGCACAGTTATCTAACCGGTCGTTCTGAACGTGTGTCACTCTGTGAAAATATGATCATCTTTAATCGTTTCTCGCCTCATTCACACCGCTCCCCTCTTATTTTTATCCTCGTGTGCTATATGCTAATTTAAAGCAACACTGCGCATTTGATCATGGTCATTATGCTAATCCGATATTATCGGCAACTTTATGCATTTAATAACGGAACGATTAAACTGCGAAAGACTTGTTAAACTCCCATTAGGTTTCATATGTCTTGTGCATCATCCACCACATTTGGTCCCTTACTGTGGCGTTGGTTGGTCAGTTGTGAAGCAGTCGTGGTAGAGAGTCTTCGCATTCACGATACCATGAAGTTCTATTTTACATTTCCCTAAGATGAAGATTTTTCAAATGAGGCCAGAAATAATTTTCTTTAAAGCACAGGATGAAAGAGTTTGTACCTGTCTGAGGAGAAGTTGAGGCTCAAACTGTCACCGATGGTCACAAGCTTTGAATTGTGACCTTCGAAACAACATCTGGGATACATGCTGTTGTTTCACGAGCAAGGCGTCTGTCGCAGTAGATACAGTAAGATGAGGAGCTGGATCATCTGAGGTAGGCTCTGAGCAGAGCTGCGGCTCGTGTTCTGAGGGTGTCCGACAGGAAGAGGTTCTGACATGCTCAGTCCCCTTCTCTGAATCTTTGGTCTTCAAGCTGAAAGAGGTTTACGGAAAGAGTAAAGTCTGAACCTGTTTGCTCAAACTGTTACCTTCGGGTCATCGACTATGATCAGCGTCTCCACTGGACTCCACACACAGCAAGTTCACGTGTCACTGATGTCTTGTGTAAACAGCTTCGGCAGCAGTCCAAATGAGCAGCTTCAAAACACGTATTGATTCTCTGCTATTTAAACGTTAGTCCATCAATAATGGCAGCGCGATGAACTGGGGAGGCTTCAGACAGATGATTTAATCCTACTGCTGAGCGTCAGTCGTCGCCCTTCCACTCTCTGCTTTAACCTCTTTCTATCCACACAGCAACCCCAGAGCCGCGAGACCATCCCGCCTTGCTGTTCTCAGCTGTGGTTGGTCAGTGGCCCTGTTTGTGGCATTTATGGATTTTAGAATGCGTGAAATCAACCTGATTTGATGTGATGGATAGGGGTCGCTTTGAGATGGTGACAGTTCGGATATGTGATCAGGTACTTGAGGAGATTGATCTTTAAAATGCCAAGGCCATTAAGTTAATTCTGACACATTGAAACATGTGGTGGGCTTGGAATTCTACGGTGATAAAGGCCACATCGAGGAAACGCCACCTTGTTTATGACCTCATGATGCCCTCCCTGTTCACGTACACGTCCTATAAGACTAGAAATATGTAGAATTAAGTGAATACTATTTTCACACTTCCTTTCATTTCATTATTTAGATTAGGTTAAACTACTTTTTAATTTTACTATATATTTTTTTCTACATCATTCTGCACTTTTGATAATAGAGTTTGATCTAAAGTCTATTTCTCAACAATTGTAACAAACTGTAAGAAACATAAAAACAAGAGAACTATTCCTGTACGTCTGACTATTGTTGTTTAGTCATCTAAGTAAAAGTATTTGGGAGAAGGTGTGGAACTTCTGAAGCTGGGTGTCTGCACTCTCCCGGACAAACGTGATCGATTTTTAAGTGGTTGTGTTCAGTATCTGAAGGGCTCTGCAGCAGCCAGCACTGACAGGCTCCACTACATGCTGGACCTTTCTCCCCCCCGTGAGCTGCCTGAACCTGATTTAAGCAGGAAAACAGAGGCTCTAATCTGCTCTCTGCTTCGACCTGCTCTGACATCATGACGTGCCTTTGCTTTGACGGTGTTTGTGTCCCGTCAGAAAAACTTGTTATCATCACTTTCCGAAATGAATAAAAGAAAAGAAATTGGGAAACATAAATCTGCGGCTGTGTAGTTTCAGCCACGGATGGGTAATTCTCTCTCTCGTCTCCTCGCTGTCTCCGAGGAAATTCGGCTCACCGGGAACCCAGGGAGATTTGGGAAACTCATTTATTTCAATGCAGATTTCTGCTTTAATGGTCAGGCAAGCTTTGGCTTCGAGTCACAGAAAATCACAGAGAGGTGGAAGCACAAACAAACAGCAGCACGCTGAGCAACATTTGAGCTGCACTAGGTGATTTCTGCTGGAGCTCTCTATAAACATGTGCTGCTGTTTGCTCAACCCTGGCCCAGTTTACCATTCATATTTGATGAGTCTCCGCGCTTTAATGATAAAGGTAATTGTGACTCGCAGCTAACTCTGGCCGTCACTCGGCAGAGCAACTGTTGCTGCGGGCGGAAAACACTGGCGCCTTTCATAAATGATGTACAAGTATGTTTCTCCACATGTTTACGTTGGTTGTGTCTGGGAATAATACGCTTGGTCGTCTCAATTTATTATGAAGCCAATCGCATACCATTCTTTTGAATTCATGAGCCAAAACTAGGGCTGATAGATGTGTTGTTATCGTACCAATATCAAGATTCTGAATGAATATGGAAGTAAGGAAATTGTGGGGAAATTCAGTCATGGTAAAGACACTGGAATTTCTCAGTATCACCCCCATCCTCCCTGTGAAAATGGCGCTCCACCAGCACTTATTTTCATTCATCTCTGTCGGTGCAATGATAGAATGGTGGTTTTTGTTTAAAATGTTAATAGGAATATGTTCCTTCTAATGAACCGCTGCCTCATTGACGACACATCTGTCTCATTGTCTGGCGCAGGCAGTCGAAGATTGGCAGCTCAATTCCAAACTGTGACGCGAGAGGAGTCGAACACAAGTTTGCTTTAACAATATGAAGTCGACGGATGACAGCGATGGCGGCTGTGTATTATTCTGCTGCTGTATGGTGACATTGATTTCTATGGGAGTTGTATTGGGTAATTGTGCCGCCACGTGGGCCCCGACTCCCGGGGTGTGATTGATATTTAAGCATCTCTTTGTCTCGATGCTGCGCAGCTTCACTGCTGAGTTCATCAGGCTCCTCTCCTCAGACAAAGTCATTTTCTGCTACTGCGGGAAGGAACACGTCGAAGGGCTTCGTGTTTGACTGAACAAATGTGGCCATGCCTTGCTTACAGATGTAGGCAGGAATGATAAACATGCTGAGCCCAAGCTGCAGTCTGGTGTATAATATATGTTGTTCTGAGGTGAATCAGATTCCAAAACACAACAAAATCTATTCATCCCGGGCCTCCATACTTTTGGGACTTCATGTACTTGTTCGATCTGTATCACTGAGTTTGTGCTGCAGCCTCGATACAAAAAGTTTAGCTTGAGGCAACAGTGGTTTGGAGTGGGTCCTTCACGCTTCCACACTTGTCGGACATGTAGAGGTGTGGTAGAAACGTTATGAAGCTAAATATAAGGAGGGCGGACAGTGAGCGAGTGCAGGTGTCATTTCCTTCCCTCCCTGTCATTACGGCGTCACCCCCAGCTTACGTCCTCCCTCCTATTATTAAACGGCTCCTGTGTTTCTGCTCTCTCTCTGTCTTGCTCTGCTTTGAAGGCTGATAACGGGGAGAGAACAGGAACAGACCAAATAACAGCTCTCTGATACCACACAGTCATCAGAAGTGGAGGATGACAAATTTAATTAGCTCTGTAAAGACCCCGTCGTTTCGGTGTTTAAGTGACACAACTGTGTCTGTTTGCAAATGAACCACAATCTGATTCTATTCTGGCAATTGGGGAAAAGTGCCGTGACTCTAAACATCAGCGTTCAAGAGGTTTTTCTCAAGTTGCTCTGAATAAAATGCCCCAAGGTTGCCAGAATCTGTGCTGCCTGTTTTCACTGCTCACTCAAACCGCCTGTTACGTTTCGCTTGGTCTGGGGTCAAGGGTCAGCATCTTGTTAAACAAATGCATGACAGAGCACGGCACTGAGTTGGCATTTTGGATGTTATAGAAGTCACTAAAGCATCGTGTGTTGGTTTGTTGTACATTACATCATACAAAAATGTGACAAAGTCTCTCAGAATCTGTCCTCTTGTGTGGAACTCAGGAGGTACAAAAGTGACTAACTGATCACAAGAATCCAGAGTCGCATCATCCGTGTCATTTTTGAAAGAGTAGTAGCTTGTAGCAGATATGTAGATAAAACTACAGCCATTAAATGCAACTGCTATAATCATTCAAGCAAAGACCAATAAACCCCTAAAATGGTTTATGTAAAAATGTAAAAAGCCAGGTGCCCACAGGAAGCTCACACTCCCTCCTCAGAGAAGGGACACAGGTTGACTCCAAACGCAGAGCTGCCGCAGGCTGGATTCTCACTCGACCATCTCACTGTGAACCGGCAACGCAAACCACTGCTCCACCATGCTGTCCATCATTACAATGTATGAGGCCATATTTTTTTTCTTCTTTTATAATCTTTTTAATTGAAGTGCAGAGCGTGAAATAATTTAATGTCTAGCTCTACATGTTTTGCTTATCTTCTGTATTTCACCCATAATGGTGTTGAATTCAATCACAATAACACGTTTTATCAATTACTACCTGACATACAAGCGAATGCTTGAATCCAATACTCTCCCTTGTCTTGTCGACTCTGTTGTTCGGATTGCAAATGAGGTTAAGTGTCACTGAAATGCAGTGATAAGCCATGGATGGAAAAAAAAGGGAAGGAGAAAGAGACCGCAAGCACCAGAAGGAGAGAGAGCGAGACAGAGAGAAAGAGAGAGAGGAGGCTCTGCTCTGTGCGAGATAAGCTAGCAATTCACCCGCAGCGTCTCGTATCTCCTCATGCGCTTGAATGTGAGGACAGGCTCACCTCTCAGCAACCCACCAGACCATCTTTCAATCTGGAAAACATTTTACTGACGAATCTTGTCATGACTGGTGCAGAAACCTCACTTTCATTCACTGCTTTCTCATTGCGTTCCTCTGTTGGAGTGAGCCACGGACAGTCAATCGAAGCAGGTTGATGAATCTTCTGGGAGGAATGTGTGGTGCAGTAATTGTTAGCCATCGGCACGTTGTTAGAAAAGCGATGAAAGATGAACTGAAGAAAGTAAATCGGTTGTTCTTCAGTCTCGGGGGAATAACTCTCCGACACTTTAGTTATCGGTGAAGCGCTATTTCTGCTACGAATGCAACAAAAATAAGACACTTGTGTTACCAACCCAGAGCCACCTCACGACTTGGTGATATTGCCGACTGCAGGCTTTAGTGTTGGTGCCCTCGCCGACGGTTACATGCGTGACGGCAAACTTGCTCAGGCCGAGATCACAAGGGACCACTTCCTGAGATGTGATGGTCGATTCAGTAAAGCTTTTTGATGTTTCCCTTCGCACTTGTTATTCCCAACAGACGAGGCGCTTCACTTCTCTTAGATGCCTTTTCATCCTCCACAGTTGAGGCCAAAATTATATTAAGAGATTTGTCAGTCAGATCGATTCCAGGCAGCTTAGTAAATGACGTCAAAAATCATGACCTTTTCAGACAAAAAGAACAAAGAAAAAAAAATCCACTGGTACCAGTGATGCCTTCACTGACCTCAAACTGAAATATTATTGGATACAATATGACATTTTCTTCAGGAAGAAATGTGACTTTGGCTTGAGCGATGCATGAAAACAGCAGAACCCACTGCCACTGTCTCTTACTCTGCATTGGTGCGACTGCTGTTTTGCAGTAAACATCTGAAGCTGTGGGGAGATGAAAGATGTCCCCAAGTGCTACAGTAATGTAACTTGACTGGGAAAGTATTTTCTCAGTCTAAATATCTCAGGTTTTCCAAATGGAAGGTAGCTTGTAGTCATACTGGAGGTTGATTCTGACATGGCTAAGTAGGCAGATCCAAACGCAGTGGTTGCTGGCCGACAGATGACTCGGAGGACGAGGTTAAATTAACAATTTAATGACGGACGAACAATATATATTACACAGACGAACTGAAGAGAACAAAAGGCGCCGGGACCCAAAAAGTGGACCGGGAACTACACGTAGGGACTGGGAAAAAATCTGAAACGAAAGAGAGGCGAATTAGAATCGAGCCTATTAAAGAGGAGAACACAAAAACGCTCGGAGATCAACTCACGAGACTGACTAAACAAAAAGCGCTCGGTGGTGGCCAAAACACACACTCACACGAGGATATAACGATCTCTACGATAAATGAGAAATGAGCTTAGCAGAAAACGCTCACACGCGGGTAGGTATAGCGGAGGAGAGAGAGAGGAGTGAACAGAAAGCGGAGCGAGGAGGAACGCGGAACAAAGGAAGCGGCTGAGACGGAACTCGAGCGCGCACAGGAATTTAGAAGGTTCAGAAAGTCAACGAGAGAATTGAGTCTTGAGAGAATTTACCATTGGTACGAGACGAAACGAAACCACCTGGTAACTCGAGCTGGCGTTGACGGGAAGATATCCATGAGAGCGCTGATGAGACGATGAGCGCCAGCTGAGTTGCCAGTGAAGCTGGGGAAATACAGGGAAACGGAAACAAGACACAACCGGGAATCACCAAAATAAAAGTGTGACGAATGTGCGCATGACAGTACCCCCCCTTTAAGGAGGGCCTCGAGGCACTCTACCAGGTCTATCAGGGTGACTAGTGTGGAACTCAGAAATGAGGGTAGGGTCTAAAATGAGTGACCGAGAAACCCATGAACGCTCTTCAGGGCCATAGCCCTCCCAGTCTACCAAATACTGGACCCCCCGGCCACGACGTCTGCTATCCAGAATCTTGTGGACCGTGTAAGCAGGGTGATTATCAATGGTGAAAGGAGGGGGAGGAGGAGTTTCAGAGGCTGCATGGAGTGGGGATGAGGAGACTGGCTTAAGCAAGGAAACATGGAAGGTTGGGTGGATGCGAAGAGAGTCTGGAAGTTTCAACTTGACTGCAGAGTTGTTGATTGTCTTCTCGATCTTGAAAGGGCCAATGTATCTGGGAGAGAGTTTTCGTGACTCACCCGGAAGCTGTAGATCACGCGTAGAAAGCCAGACCTTGTCGCCGGGTTGGTATGAGGGCGCAGGGATTCGGCTCCGGTCTGCTAGTCTTTTATTGCGTTCCGAGGTGAGAGATAGAGCTGCTCTGGCGCGGGACCAGGTCTCTCGGCAGCGTTGTAGGTGGTGGGTCACTGACGGAACGGTGGTCGCAGCTTCTTGGGAGGGAAACAAAGGAGGCTGATAACCAAAAGCGACCATGAAGGGAGACATGCCCGTAGCAGATGAGATGAGGGTGTTATGGGCGTATTCTACCCATGGAAGGTGAGATGACCAGGAGGAAGGGTCTTGAGCAGAGACGCATCTCAGTGCAGACTCAAGATCCTGGTTAGTCCTTTCCGTTTGTCCATTGGTCTGAGGATGATGGCCGGAGGAAAGGCTTGGTGATGCTCCCAGAGCCTTTAGGAAGGAGCGCCAGACCTGGGAGGAGAATTGTGGTCCCCTGTCTGAGACCACGTCACTGGGGATCCCGTGAAGGCGGAAGACGTGTAGAACCAGCAGATCAGCAGTCTCAAGAGCGGATGGCAGTTTCGGCAGGGGGATGAAGTGTGCCATCTTAGAGAAGCGGTCCACCACTGTCATGATAGTGGTCATGCCTGCTGAAGGAGGAAGACCAGTTACAAAGTCCACGGCTATGTGGGACCAAGGACGACCAGGAAGTGGTAGTGGTTGAAGGAGACCAGCTGGAGGACGGTGGGAGGACTTGGCTCTGTTGCAGGTGGTACAAGCCCTGCAAAAGTCCTTGATGTCCCGAGTCATGCCTGGCCACCAGAAACGTTGGCTGATGAGATTCAGTGTGCGGAACATACCAGGATGGCAGGCGAGTTTGGAAGAATGACCCCACTGGAGGATCTGTGGTCTTGTCGGTTCGGGGACGAACAAGCGATTAGGGGGACCAGAGCTGGGAGCTGGGTGATGTTTCTGGGCTTCCAGGACAGCCCTCTCCACGTCCCAGCTGGCGGCTCGGATGAAACAGGACGCTGGAAGAATGGTCTCCGTCTTCTCAACAGGATCAGCGGGATCATGTAGGCGAGAGAGAGAGTCGGGCTTGAGGTTTTGGCTCCCTGGACGGTAAGTGATGGAAAAATTGAATCTTCCCAGGAAAAGAGCCCACCGGGCCTGACGAGAGTTAAGGCGTTTAGCGTTCTGCAGATAGGTCAGGTTCTTGTGGTCGGTAAGTACCATGAAGGGGGTTTCGGTGCCCTCTAGCCAGTGCCTCCACTCTTGTAGGGCAGCCACCATCGCCAGTAACTCACGATTGCCAATGTCATAGTTCCGTTCAGCAGGAGTCAGTCTTCTAGAGAAGAATGCGCAGGGATGTACCTTTTGGTCGTTGGGGTCCCGCTGGGAAAGCACCGCACCCACCCCAGAGTTTGAAGCGTCCACTTCCACGATGAATTGGAGTCTTGGGTCTGGATGACGAAGGATGGGGGCGGAGGAGAATAGAGTTCGTAGGTTAGTGAAGGCTTGTTCAGCTTCAGGAGTCCAGGAAAATTCCTTCTTGGTCGAAGTAAGTGAGGTCAGTGGGGCGGCAACCTTGCTATAGTTCCGAATGAATCGGCGGTAAAAGTTAGCAAATCCAAGGAACTGCTGGAGCTGTTTGCGGTTGGTGGGAGTTTTCCAGTTTGAGATTGCTTCAGTCTTAGCTGGATCTGGAATAAGACGTCCCTCTCCCAGAATAAAACCCAGGAAACTGACCTGTTTGGCGTGGAATTCACACTTCTCAGCTTTGCAGAATAACTTATTCTCCAGCAACCTCTGAAGTACGAGGCGGACATGTTCCTGATGTTCCTCCTCCCCTCTCGAGAAAATCAGGATGTCATCCAAGTACACATACACAAAGTGATTAATCATGTCCCTGAGAACATCATTAACTAAAGCTTGAAAAACAGCTGGGGCGTTGGTTAAACCAAAAGGCATGACTCGATATTCAAAGTGTCCCAGGGGGGTCTTAAAAGCAGTCTTCCACTCGTCTCCCTCTCGTATGCGAACCAAGTGATAGGCGTTACGGAGATCGAGTTTGGAGAAGATTGTGGCCTGATTCAGAGGTTCAAAAGCGGGGTCGATGAGAGGAAGGGGATACTGATTTCTGATGGTGATTGAATTTAGGCCACGATAGTCAACGCAAGGGCGTAAGGTCTTGTCTCTTTTACTCACGAAGAAGAATCCCGCCCCCAGGGGGGAGGAGGAGGGACGGATCAGGCCTGCCGCAAGAGATTCGTTGATATAGTTTTCGAGTGCTTCTCTCTCAGGTCGAGAGACATTATAGAGTCTGCTAGCGGGAAAAGGGGCCCCAGGAACCAGATCAATGGCGCAATCGTAGGGACGATGCGGGGGGAGAGACAGGGCCTGATCTTTGCTAAAAACCTGCCCCAGATCGTGGTAGCAAGAGGGAACACGTGAGAGGTCGGGAGGGGAGGGAGGAAGTGGATGAGGGAGAGCGGAGTGCGCAGAACGGAGGCAGTGAGAGTGACAAAAAGTGCTCCAACCTGAAACCTTGGATGTAGACCAATCGATGTGAGGATTGTGAAGAGAGAGCCAGGGAAAACCAAGGACCAATGGGGATGAGGAGGCCGGAAGAACCAGGAAGGAGATCACCTCAGTGTGGTTGCCAGACAGGGTGAGAGTCAAAGGTGAGGTGCGGTGCGTGACACACGGAAGAGGACTGCCGTCAATTGCTGAGAGGGAACGAGGAGTGTCCAGCCTGATGAGAGAGAGGGACATAGAATCAGCAAAGGCGGCGTCTATAAAATTGTCATCAGCACCGGAGTCAATAAAGGCTTCAACGGAGGTGCATGAATCATTTTCACGTAGTGAAGCGGAGAAGATGATTCTACCTACTCTGGTGGTTAAAGGAATACTGACCTCTTTATCGGAGACGAGAGGAAGACGGGGGCCCCTGGGACGGGTTGGACAGGCACGGATTATGTGGCCAGGTCGACCACAGTACAAACAAAGTCCGCGAGAAATTCGAAGCTGGCGTTCTTCTGGTGTAAGTCTCGTTCTCCCCACCTGCATAGGCTCAGATTGATCTACTGGGGAATCTGACTGGGAACAAGGTTCTGGTGGTGAGAACGGGACTGAAGGCACCAGGTGAGGGATGGACCGTCTCCGCCGGGCATGCTCTCTTATGCGGTTGTCGATTCGAATAGCGAGGAGAATTAGCTCCTCCAGGGAGTTAGGCTCATCGCGTAAGGACAACTGGTCCTGGACATTACTGGATAGGCCGTTAGAAAAAGCGGACATGAGAGCCGACTCGTTCCAGTCAGCCTCTGCGGCTGCTATGCGGAAGCGAACAGAGTATTCGGACACAGACTCGCTCGGCGTGTTCTGAGCCATGGAGATGAGACGCTGAGAGGCACTGGGTCCACTCTTAAATGGGGCGTCAAAAACCCTTCGCATCTCCAAAGAAAAGCTCTTAAAGCTGTAGAGAATGGGAGAGTCTGATTCCCATAAGGAGACAGCCCACTGACTGGCCTTGTCACGCAGGAGGTTCATGCAGTAAGCTACTCTGGCTCGGTCCGTCTTAAAGTAGGATGGTTGTAAATCAAAAACTAGTGAACATTGGATTAAAAAATTTTTACAAAAGCCTGGCTTACCTGCATAAACCTCCGGCGTGGGAATGATCGGTTCACGTCCGCTGGTAACAGGTCGTTCTGGATCAGCTGCAGAGGCTGTTGCTGAGACCGGCGCGGAGGCGCCTGATTCAGCAGAAGAGGCAGACATGCGCTGCAGCTGGTCCAGGACGCTCTGGGTCGCTCTCTCAAGAGTCGTGAGTCTCGAGTCCTGAATGCCTATAGCCCTCTGTAGGTCAGCAACAACTGCTGGATCTGGGGACTGACCAGGTGGTTCTGACATGGCTAAGTAGGCAGATCCAAACGCAGTGGTTGCTGGCCGACAGATGACTCGGAGGACGAGGTTAAATTAACAATTTAATGACGGACGAACAATATATATTACACAGACGAACTGAAGAGAACAAAAGGCGCCGGAACCCAAAAAGTGGACCGGGAACTACACGTAGGGACTGGGAAAAAATCAGAAACGAAAGAGAGGCGAATTAGAATCGAGCCTATTAAAGAGGAGAACACAAAAACGCTCGGAGATCAACTCACGAGACTGACTAAACAAAAAGCGCTCGGTGGTGGCCAAAACACACACTCACACGAGGATATAACGATCTCTACGATAAATGAGAAATGAGCTTAGCAGAAAACGCTCACACGCGGGTAGGTATAGCGGAGGAGAGAGAGAGGAGTGAACAGAAAGCGGAGCGAGGAGGAACGCGGAACAAAGGAAGCGGCTGAGACGGAACTCGAGCGCGCACAGGAATTTAGAAGGTTCAGAAAGTCAACGAGAGAATTGAGTCTTGAGAGAATTTACCATTGGTACGAGACGAAACGAAACCACCTGGTAACTCGAGCTGGCGTTGACGGGAAGATATCCATGAGAGCGCTGATGAGACGATGAGCGCCAGCTGAGTTGCCAGTGAAGCTGGGGAAATACAGGGAAACGGAAACAAGACACAACCGGGAATCACCAAAATAAAAGTGTGACGAATGTGCGCATGACAGATTCATCACGAAACCTTTTCTCCTCTTTGACAACCTCTTTACACTGCCGCTCTCAGTCTTTTAAATGTGTGGAAGTAGATTGGGAGGTAGGAGAAATGCTTTAGTGGCAGAAGAACTTTGTTTGTGTGGAGAAGCCAGGGCTAAAGAAAAGGAAAAGTTGGAATGAAAAATGTATGTTTATTTTTCATTGCTTCTCAAGAGTGGAGACGAGGTTGGACCCGAGTCGCTGCATGACTTATCGGCGCAAGCCACCTTTTTCTGTTTGCTCTGTTCACGAGGAACACACACACACTTCCAGACAGTAGAACCACAGCCCAACAATTGGAACTCACTTGGCTGCGTGCTGGTTGAATTATCTACATTTCCACGTGTGGCGCTTACATTGGAACATGTTGATTCTCTAACATCTGAAAATGTGTTTTCAGGTTACTCTGCGACATCGCAATGTGTCTTTGTCAAAGGACAGGACTGTACCTGAGTGAACCATCTAGAAAGGAAATACCTGTTTGCGCTAAAATACAGAGAGAGGACGTTGCTTCTCTGATGTCCATTTTCTCCTTTGAGGGGTTTCAACAAAAATTTCTGGAAATACTCCGACGTAACATGAGACAGAACCGACAGTTTGATGGAGTTTTGTTGGTGTTCCAAAATACCGTCTTGATCCACAGTTTTTTTCAGAGTAAATACTGGAATGTTTGCGCTTCCTTTGGCACTCGACCCAAACTCCAGCCTCAGATCAAATCCTAAACCGTGTTCTGAGTACCATTGCCACGATTTAGAGGACACTCATCACTCCAAAACGTAATGATAATTTCAATGAAGTCTAAAAATAAATTTACTGTAGAAGCTTGTTTCCTACTTCAGTTCACCTTATGCATTGAATAGGTTCTCACACTTCACTATCACTTGTGTTTTCTTCCAGTGAAATAACTGGAGAGGAAGGTGCCATTGTCATCCATAAGTGGACCTAAAATTTCATAACAAACTGTTACTGAGGGTTAATTTGCAGTTTGCTGGCAGTGGTTTGACCCCGGAGTGACAAATGCTTTTGTCTATTGAGAAGAAACTTCGACCAGGCGCTGGGAAGATAATAGATTTTTTTTTTTTCCAAGATGATGTGTACAGCTTGCTGTCAGTGGAGTGGCGGTAATACACTTCCACAGTGCCCCTGACTTGCCTTGTAAAATAATTACTTTTCTCATTATCACACTGGTTTCCATGTCCCTCTGAATGTGTACGTCACTTTGTGTGTGGAATTAATTTCCATACCTGCAGAGGTCCTTCAGAAGTGATGAGACAAGCCAATTATGGACTCAAATGCAGTCAGGTATGAAACCCTGAAGGGAGTTGCAGGAGGAAGGAGTGAAGATGAGCTGCACAGGGGGGAAAGTGGACGGTCGGTAAGAAGGCGGGAGGTCGGCAGTTAGAAAGCCAGCACAGGTTAGACAATCCTGCGTGGTGAGATAGGAAGGCAAGGATCAGGATCAGGATTCAGGCAGGGCTCCAGAACGAAAGCTGGACACAGGAACACAAATCCTCCAGCCTGGCTCTAAACCCAGCTCGCAGACTGAACACACAGAGGAGCGATACCCTCAGGATGGGATTGTAGGTTCTGATGCTGTGAAATGAAAAGATCACATTTGAGTGAATGAGTTTTCTGAGGGAGATGGAACTGAACTGGCCATCCGTCAGAGATGCTCCTTTTCAGTGACGACAGGAGCACGTTCCTCTGGGTCCTGGTGGACTCATCACTTCTGCTCTTCTGCAGTGGAACACATGACACCTCCACTCTGGCTCAGGAACATCATGGGGTCACTGAGGTAGAGGTGAGCGAGGTGGAAAGAGAAAACAAAGTCAGGCATCTCTGCTGAAACAGTTCTGTCTCCATCCAGCTGGGGAAAGCTCTTCAAAAACCAACAATGCCCATCAACAGAAATACTTCCAAACACGACTGTGTGCTATCAACAACTGAGAGTCCACTCAACAGACCTGGTCGAAAACCAAAACAGATTCAAGTGGAACCATATTGTCTTAATATGGGGCGGAAAAAAAGCTCAGCATGAATTTTCACTGCCAAACACAGTTCACAGTGAGATCCAACTGCCAGTCCAATCTGTGTTTTCATCAGCTCTGCCAAGGTCATGTGATCGTCTGCCTTTGTCTGTCTGTTAGCAAAATGACTGGATGAAGGCAGAAAAGGATGCGCTGAAACTCAGAATAATAAATAACACGAATGACTTGGGCTGACTAGTTTGTGCTATTGAGTCAAATCCAAAAGTGCAGCCGCAATTGTTTCCGTTTTTATTTTCCCTGTCAGACACCAATATCTGTGATGCAGATGGTTTAGTGCGATAATTAGCAGGCGCTGACACCCAGTTCTTGACCTCACTGAATGGCTGACAAAATTCAGAGCTTATTAGGAATTTCTCAAAAAGCCCCGTTTTCACTCTCGCTGTGGAGTTTGACCGAACTTTGTCAACCGGGTCACTTCCCACCTCCCCCTTTTTTTTCTTTGTGAGTTGAACTTTTATGTTGAAGAGATCAGTTTTGTGCCGAAGAGCTTCAGCTTGAAGCGCTGTTATTCTCTCTCTGACTCTGACTCTGACTCTGACTCCCCTGGCTGCGCTTGTGTTTGTCAGTATGTGTCCACACACCACTGACGCCTGCAGCCTTCGTGCATGACTGTCGTGGTAATGAGATGGAGCCCACTTTAAATGCTAATTCTACAGTTTGAAATTCTCAATCTGTACCCACCAAGCCTTCCACGAGAAATCCTGATGTCATTTTTGCTGACGAAGCAATCATAATTCAAGCCATGCGTCTTGATATTAGTAGACTGTTCAGTGTGATATTGATGTCTGTCATAGGAAAAGGCTAATCATTAGTCTCATTCTTGAGGTTCAGAGCGACTTCAGCTCTTTTCTATTTCAGTGATGAGCTGTGGTTGGCTGCTCTCACTGCAGGAGTAATGTGTCTATTGAACCAGCTTTGTATATTTGCCTTTGGACGTCAAAATAGAGGACCCGGCATGCAGTATATGGACCTGTCTGGAAGTCAGAGTGTGGTTTATTTCCTGCCACTTGTGGGTGTTCAACAGCGCTGACCCCACTGTGGACATCAGCAGCAGGTTCTCTATACCACTGTTGAATGTCCATGGTATCTGAATTACGGTCAGAATATGCTCAGCACTCAGAATGCTCGGCATAATTTCAACTGAATCTGTGTCTAAACCGATGCTAGAGGACGGAGCGCAGTTATCTTGGTGCCTGCTGTTGCTTTAACCTCCATGACTTCACGCTTCTTTGCGAGTTAGTATCATGAAACATGGTATTTTTCTGCAACTCTGCGGTGGCAGCCACTCTAAAGGACAACATCCACCCCATCTTGTTGTGTATCAGTACATCAATTTAGTTGAAAACAAGCTAAATCAAGTTTTCTGAAAGACAGCAGCCTCTGTATGGAGAGTAAAGTTTCAAAGGACATTTTTATGAGAAAATAAACATTATAATCATAGTGATATTCAACATTTGAGGATCATTTTTATTGCTGCAATAACTGCTTTCTTTGCAAAGACAAGGTTCAGTTCTAACCCTTAGGCCATTGTTAAACCATGGAGCTTGGGAAATAAATCCTTTTTTAAAAAGTGGTTTTAACGTTGTGACCAACGTGTGCTTTGACAAATGATTTGCATTCTCCTTTTTTAATGTCCAGAGTAGGGTGAAAGGTTATTGAGTGATTGATTTTTACAAAGAACTGGAGGTTGTCATGCAGGATCATTCATCTCCTGGTGGCTAGTGAACCACTGAAGCTGTGAAATCTGCATCACTGAGGAGACTCGCTGTCAATCTCCGCAGTTTGTTGAGAGCTGGAACCTGCATCTTTGTTTTTATACGCAACATTTCTGATCAGGTCACTGCAGTAAGAATGACAGGGCTTATCGCTCAACAGAGTTGGGTAGAAAATGATGTCTCTCTTGCCAACTTCCTCCACGCAAATGTCTCTTAACAAGAATATGACGGTTTACAGTCACTACTCTTATTAATATATAACTATTTGCTGTTTTTCTGTCAGGTAGGTTTCTGTCTAGGTTCTTGTCTTGATCCCAAAGCTGTGGGAAATGCTGGTAAACATCTTTGAAACATCGAAACAGTGATTGCTTCCCTCTTCTCCTCCCACTACAAACTCTAATCAAGGAAAAGCTATAAACGGTAGCCAAAGGCGTTTTCCTTTCTTCCCTCGCTCCAATCGCCTGCTTTCGTGTGTAATTACTGCGCTGACTTGAAGTTGAATGGCCACGTTTGTGTTGTTCAGACCCAACGCAGTCAGCAGTCATTTTTAAATCATACTTAATGGAGAGATGAAAGCTCTTTTTTTTTTAACCCATGAGCTCAATAAATGACTTTTTTTAAATAAATCACCACCTTTTCTTTCGTACAATTTAAATTCTTGAAAAATACATTAATTTTTCAAATCATATTTTACTTTTAAAAGTGAACATTCTCTTTAAAACAAAACATTTTAATTGTTTGATGCATAACACTGACTTTCATATTCATTATTTATTAAAAAAAAAACCAATTAACTGGTTCCCTCACCTGTGAAATGATGCACACTCCATTTTCTTTAAATGATTCTGGCCCAACCACCTTGACAATATTCATCAAACATTAATGCTTTTCCACTGAATGTAAAGCTCATGTTCAGAATAATACACTCAGGTGAGACTCTGTGGTGCAGCTGATGGCTAATGTGAAAAGCAAAACATGAATTTGCCGAAGTAATGTGAAAATTTCAGGCTTGTGAAAAGAACCGGTGGGCGGGGAGGTGTCCCTAAGGACATTTTTCAATTCGCACCATGGATTTCCCATGAGGAACAGTCACATGAAGGTGTCCAGCAAGTGATGTCATCGCCAACCGGAGGCAAAAGTATTCATCTCTGGCTGTGTCTCCCTCAATTCATGTCTGGTTTGCACCAAAACAGCAGTATGTTTTGCTATAGTGTGGAATTCCGCAGCCTATAGGTTATTTATTTTTGTTGGTGAATGAGTGAGTCACGACAATCAGTGTTCAGTGGTGCTGATAAACTCCAGGATGTCGCATCAATAAGCTGCAGGAGTGCGACACGCCATGTTAGGTTTGCATCATCAGGCGATCGCTTCTCATAGTCTGGAACCACAATGTTGTTGTTGCTGCCTTTAGCATCGTGTCAGATTGTGAATTTATTTCACACAGTACAATGTGACGTAAACTTCGACATCTTCTAAGGAAGATGTTTGCCAACTTAACATGGTGAAACTCCTCAACACATTACACTCAACGTCCCACTAACTCATTTCATCTGAGCCATGAAAATAAACTTCAATACGAACTTAAAGTTCAGTAAAAGCAGATCACTTCCTTTACAGTCCCTCTTAAGTCAGCACCCACTGCAGCCCTTTTGTGGATCACTTTGACACCCCTGGTTTAGACTCATGCTTCCTGGCAACCCACACTCCCTCTCATTGATGTTGGCATGTGGACTTTTGTCTCCTATGCTGACGTCAAATGCAGCCTTTGGCGTTGCATGATGATGCATAGGCGTTATAATGGAGTAAAAAACGTTTACCTTAGTCTTTCTGGTGGGGGTTGTGGATCGCGAGGGGCAAGGGTTGAAATACCAACTGACCTGTTGTTGCATGGAAAGCAGCGCCAACGCATGGCTGATCTAGCACCAACCTCTGTCTTTCTTTTACATGATGCGCTGCCCACGGCGTCAGGATATGCCGCGGAAGGAGCAACACGTGCCCAAATCGGAAGCCCAATTCGGTGTCAACACACCACATGAAAGTCCACTCTCCTAAAATATTACACCATGAGAGTGGAGATGTGTCGCAACCAAAGAGCATTTCAAAAGGCTTAATGTATAGAACAAATAAAAACAAAATGTGTGTCACGGTCATTGAAGTAGGAAGTATAAATAGTAACACACATTCTTTTTTTTTTTTTATTGCACCCTTCAGTAAACACAGAACACCTGGAAATGGAGGATCTCAGATGCAGGTGATAAATTATTCTGGTCATAAGGGTTATTAGGCGAATGAACTCAATTTTGCTGTTTAGTTTTCGACATCATCTCAGAGTGGCAGCTGTCCGGTGCTTTGGCTGCAGGACCGTTGACGTTTCTGGCCACCATCCTCCACTGGTGAGGGTAATTAATGGCCAGTTTCCCTGAGCGACTTGCTCGGCTTGAAGAAGTGAAGCCTAAACTCCACTGCCTTGTTGCTCTCCGTTTAACTCATGGAGAGA
Organism: Synchiropus splendidus; assembly: GCF_027744825.2. NCBI lineage: Eukaryota > Metazoa > Chordata > Actinopteri > Syngnathiformes > Callionymidae > Synchiropus > Synchiropus splendidus. Next base: position 4,167,765 of record NC_071344.1, read on the forward strand.
CTTGATTTCTTCCCAACACTGTGTGTTATCATCATGAATAAAGACATTATTGGCTGGTCAGTAAAGGACAGTCTTCCATGTGTGTCTGGTCTGTAACATCTTATTAACTGAGCACAGTGTTTCTGACTTCTAGGCAAGTTTGTCTCTATATATTTTTTATTGTCTTGAGATTATTTCAGGAGCAAAACCCATGGTTGTTTTCTTGGGTTCTATTTGGGCAACATTGTAGCCTGTAGTCTTTAGCAAGTGCTGCTGTACAGTAATGCTCGATCAAATGTCCCTTATTTTTACTGCAATGTCTGAATCCTTTAGGTCTATAAAGTATCAAAAGGTTTGAATACTGGATCAGGTAAAAGTCAAAGAAATAAAATATACAGCTGCACTATCTTTTATTTACAGTTTGGTTAGAGTTGTTTTTATTGTTTAGTATGTTTCCTTTTAGCGTTAACTAGATGCTAAGAAGCTGCTTGTGTTTCAACACCATATGAGCGGTAGTTTTTTTTTTTTTCTTTTGTTTTCTTTTATTTAGTACCAAGCAATACACTTCAAAGTTCTCATAACAGACCAGGGTCACAACACTTAGTCTGAGTCAGTTTGAAATTTCTCACAAGACCGTTATTGCTGTGTCATCACTAGAGAGCTGCTGAAACTTTTTCAAATAATTCAGGTTGCACAAACAGTTCTCCTCTTTAGCCCAAGAACATAAATGCTCCACATTCAGAACGACAAGCGGTCAACCTCCAAACCTGCTTTATGTAGCATTAAATCGCCTTGCATTGAATCGTTTGCTTTTATTCGCCTATTAATACCATTTTCGTCCCAGCACTTTGGCAGCACAGAGCATTATACATGCACCAGCTGCAGCCTGTCCTGGGTGAGTTTCATTTGCTTCTCTCACCTTTCCTTGTGGGGTTGTTATTTGCCAAGTTCTTACTTTCACCCATGGTCACTTGCTGTATTGCAGAACGTCAGGGCTAAATCTGATTTACTGAAATGAAAATTCCTGCGATGACGTTACACCATTTGTGGCTTGACTTGGGAACATTTCTCAAGGATACATAGATTTAATGTAATGAGGCACCGGGGAGGAAACAGGGCCTGTTTTTTGTTTTTGTTTTTGATGACATGATGACATGGAAGCTCACAACTCTGCCGGCGTCAGTCAGGTGAGGTGATTTTGAGGCAATTGGTCCACGATATGTGAGAGCAATGTCTTGTAAGTCACTGTTTCTGACACCGACTCAAACACAAACTGATCCTTTTACTAAACGCTGATGCCTCATTTAAGACCCAGCCTCATTATCAAAGTCAGCCAGAGATAGGTGGCGTGTTTTATCTGGCAAACAAACCTGACTGGTTCAAACACAAGCCAGCGTTCGTTAGAAGAAATCTGCGGCAAGTGTTACCAACATCAAGCACAGTCCCTGCGGGGAGTTTTATTGATCAAGCTACCAGCAGAATTATCCCGAGGTCAATGGAGGTTGTGAGTAATTGACTTGGCTGCCCTCCCACCCCCTCCCCACCAACACTGATTGTCATGTTGATGTCATGACGTTTCAATTGTGAAAGATCATTTTCAGTCTTTCATGACTTCACCAGGCATCAAGTTTGGCTTCATATGAAACTGTTAACGTTGTTGGATGTCACACATTCATTCTGGGAAGCTGAGTCAGGATTCATCCAGGACATATGACAAGATCGTATATCACTATAATAATAGCTATTATCATTGTTATTATTGTGCCTTTCACAAACCATGTTTCTATAACACACTAGCTGATTTCTGAAGAGACGTAATGAATCATATTTGGCTTCTATCTTGTCTTGTCCACTTGTTTATGATTGTGTCCTTTTTCTTTGTTTGTTCTTTGTTGATTTTCACCGTTTTTAGCCCAACACTAACCAGCTTGCTCTCACAGAAGTGATATCTTTACTCTCTTTTACTTTTAAACAATAGAACACCTCATTTGGTGTTGGTAAATTCAAATTGAAATCAGTTTGCAAAAAGAAAAAAAACGAATGACACCTGGTTTGTATTTTTTTTTCCCACAATTGATCATATATTGGAGTCAGAGCCATATAAAAATGTGACTTTCCAGCACTGTATTCAAATTGTAATTGTATTGTATTTTGTAGTTGTATTTTTTTTTATCATCATAATTCAAATAATTTCATATGACGTTTTTATTTTTCATAATACTTGAGTGGTCAGTGCTGTAATAATGTGAGCTTTTATGCCAGTAATTGAAGCAAGTAAAAACTGTAATTGTCAAGATCGATGTCTCTAGTGCGATTAGTCACAATTTAAAAAAGGACTCAACAGCCTTAATACAAATACACAAGGATATATGTGTAATTGCTTGTGCATACAGGGAAAACAATTCCACAGTGCAAATCATAGCTCAGAATTGTTCGAAATAGCCCCAACTAAATACAAATAAATATCCAGATGAATATAAGACATTTTCCCCCATTCCACGGTGTCACATAAAAATAACCAAAATATTTCTCCACATGTGCAACTGTGTCTGAATATCATAAACTCAAGCTTGTGTTATAGCTTTTCAAGGACCCAAACCCTTTTCTTTCAGTCCCATGTGAGAGGAAATGTAACTTGAAATAAAAGTGAATGGCTTACGTCCAGAGTGAGATGAATGAGGTGAGTCTGGGGAATCATTTCCATAAGACACCAAGACATTTAAGGATTGATTGATCACCGCTGTCTGTCCTGTGTTGTCGTGAGGCATGTTGAATGATTCGTTTAAAAGAAAGATGGAAGTGTTGAATAAATCATCTTCTGAGTGCTCAAAAGATTTTGTGACTTTTTACACCGAGGACGATCAATAACATCTGCATCACACAACAGAACGTTATCTTGTTTGGAGCTGACCAAGCTGCTTGGCAGATGGCTACTATCGAGAATCTCTGCTCAATTTCTACGTTTGAATTGAATCTGAATGGTCACCTCAAGAGTAAAGCCTTGACTAACAGGTACATGTTTTTTGTTTTTTTTTATGATATCTTACATTTCATGATTGAATGTCATCCATATTGACCTATTTGGACAATGATGTTGGGAGGAGCGAGGGGGAGCTTATTTCACCAGTGGAAGTGACAAGAGGGTAGGAAGGTCAGCTACGGAAGAAGTTGAGGTACTGTATTCAGTGTGGTTTAAGGTATGAACTAACTATTAACCCTCGACTGTCTCTGTAAGAAATGAACTTTGACAGCAAGTATTGAACCATTCACTTGTTTATTGTCTCATCCTCCTCTTCTGCAAACATCAGGGTTAGTATTCCACCTCATTTCCTTTGAACCATCACAGCGGTCGCTCGCTGCTGAGAAAATGAACATGCCCTGCTGCCCACCACGTGCAACATGTAATGGATTTTGTACAACTTTCTTCAACTAATGCTTCATAAGTCAGATTTACAATATGATGACATTGTAATAGCATCAACATAATCTTTGTTTTGTAGTTTCAAAAATTGAGATATGGAAAAATAAATCCATAAAAACATCTGTGACTAACTGCCGGGAGATCAGAACTGGCAGGAGCTGAGAGGCCTGAGGGCTTGAACCTGCTGGAACAGTTGGGCTGTTCTTTTTTTTGCCAGTGTTATAAACAGTCTCAGGCTCCATAAACCACTCCCCGAGGTTTTTGTCTGGATGCCCAAGGTTTTCTGGGGTAAACAGCCATGACGACATATAGTTGGAAATGCACTGCAACGAAGGGTGCTATATTACTAACCTGTTGAGAAGTTTGTCAGTAAACTGAGCGAGTAATGCTTCTCATGAAAACATTTCCAGACTGATGCAGTTCCAGTGTGGCATGAAAGCCAAAATTCCCACGACAGCTCCTTCTCTTTCATGCTTTCCCTTCAGCGGTTGCGCGTCTGTCTGTGGTGTAGACGGAGCAGGAGAAGCCGTTACGTGTCCAGGCTTCCATGCCCTGAAGGTCGTGCATTAATAACCATGTCACAAAAAAGGCGCGTGTCTTGCTGGTGTTGCTTGCATCTGCATGAACTCCAACAGTGACGTGAGGCACTTCAGACACGGTTGAACAACTGCCTTTAGAGTATTTTTGTCTTTCCCATAGAGACTGACCCTAAATAAACATAATTATTATTATTTATAATTTCTTTCTAGAAAGAATGCAATGATCAATTTGCAACAACACGTTCATTTTCAAGGTGTGTTTTTACTTAATTATGACGCTTTAAATTAATACTGATTAAAAAAAATAATAATTTCCATGTCCTGAGGCCACAAAATATGTTTTTCTTTCCACCACCCAATTAAATGCATTAATTATTTCATGTCCTTCCCTTTGAAGGTCGTCCGGAGCGTGAAGTACATTTTGGCCCATTAAGCCGTTTTCAAATCCCGGGTCTTAAGGAATGGCTGGAGTCAGCCCTGTGGCCTCATTAAAATACTTTTTACTCCAGCTTCTTGGAGAAATGCACCTCGGTCTCGGTCTCCATGGCGCCCCCGCCATCACAGCCTCAATACAATTTCCCCCCTGACTCAAAGGCTTCACAGAGGAGGGTTTCGACGTGGAAGGAATTGTGTCACTATTTTTCACCGAGTGCTTGTCTGGGATGGCGCGGTTGGCTTTGTGTGGTGGTTTTAGTTGGCAGCTTTTTCAACAAGAATCTCTATGTATGTTGGGTGGCCGTTGCTTTCGAGCCGCAAGGCAGAGAGAAGAAGGAGATGGGAGGAAAGCGGTGTGTCAGAGGTGAAGCTGTGAGGGATCACTGGTCATCATCACCCCCTCAGTCAGACCGCTCACATCTCCCTGCCAGTTAAGCTCTCCTGTCGGCCACTCTCACTGGCTCCCTGATTTCCCTACTGATCACCTCCTTCAGTCCCCTTCTTGTCGCTCAGCCTTGGCTGCAGCACAGAGTAAACTTGGGGAGGAAATTAAAGTGTGAATGAAAAGCTTGCATAGGCAGATAGGCAGAGGTTTGATTAAACACAGATCATACAGTGGTGTCAGTCAGATAAGCACAGGCGTACACAATCAAGAACCGGATGCCCACTGTGCGCACGCATCCTGGTGACCGGGTGCAAACACTGCGCCACAAGCAACAACCATCAGGCAGAAATACATTCAAAGACTGCTTGAATCATTTTGTGATGCAAAATGTTTTATTGCTCCAGCTGTCATACCCAACCATGAAGGTGACTCAAATGCTGCCTTCGACTTATCCTTGGTCAAGTTGCAGAGTCAACTGCAAAGCCTCCTGAATTAAAGTCTGAGAAAATACTTCCCAGCACAAAACAAAAGCCTGGATCTAGAACACCTTGCCAAATAGCTGCCCATAAGACATCTGAAAAAAAAACTGTGTTCTAGTGTCCATCATTAACTCACTGCTGAACAAGACGCCACTAAACTGAAACTACTTGGGGCACTATATGCATATAGAGAACTATTGTGGGAGGAGCTAATCTTTGTTTTCACTTAGTACCAAAGGTGAGGTTTGTGAATGAAGAAACCGACCACAGGAGAAATAGTTAACCAGAATCACATACCTCCTCTGCCGAACAAGAGCGATGGGCAGAGTCCGTCCTCATTAAAAATGTGTTTGGTTGTGTAATTGTTTGCATTGTTTAATGAGGTGTACTGTGCTTCGCTTACACTAAATGAGACCAAGTCGGCAAATAAACTCAGTGCGTCCGACTTATCTTTTATCTCAGATTCGGAGTAAGAATGATTTATTGCTGGAGGACAAAGGCTGGCCGACGTGAGGCAGACTGTGAGTATAGATAACTCTGGAAGAGAGACGACCACTGAATTGATCCTTGAAAAAAAAAAACTGCTTACATTCAAAAGTTTTTTTTGACATACTTGCCTTCATTGATCACTATTTTTGAGCGGCATCATATCAGTAATTTGGTGAGGTTTTGCATCGAATACAATGAGTTATGAACATTTCATTATTAAAATATAAATGTGTAGCACTTGAATGACATTTGATGATGATATATTGCTCATAGTTTTCGTGTATTGATGCATGCTAACTACCGAGAGGGCGAGCCTCAGAACTGACGCATGTATTGAGTTTTGGAAATTGACCACATTCAGTCAGGAAGCAGATTTGATTTCACCCTGTTAACTTTTACAAGACAGATTCCTGCAACAAATGCAATTTATTTTCAAACCATTGATTATAGACGGGATGAGATTATGCAGTGGCTCCATGGTCCTGGAAGGTGGACTGCAGGTCTCACACAGAGCCACAGCAGCCCTTGCATTCATGGCCAAGATGTTGCTACGCATCACATAGAATGGAAAGTGATGACTTGTGTTTTAATCCCACCAAATCATAGAACTACAAACCAGTGATCTTCGGACAGATTGTCCTCAGGTGTTGCAATGATCGCTGGATGGTGAGTCTTTCTGTTGGCAAGTGATTGAGCCCCAAAAGAAAGCTCCTCCAATCTGCCTCCTCATCCTTCAGGCACTCAAGCTGGAGACGGAACAGCTGCAGTCTCAAGTGTGATCGCGTTGAAGGCACTAGAAGGTCTTTAGAGAGCAGCATGATGGCTGAAATGAACAGCAGAAAACTGAGCCAATAAATATGTTCAAGGCTTTGAATGTCATAAAGAAATGCCTTTTTCATAAAGAAAAAAAAACTTTTTCGCAGGATAACTGGACTTATGTTGGGTCTTAGAGAATAGATTTTCAAACCTGAATCCAGTTGACTGATTTAAATGATGGGTGAGAACCACGGATCAAACATTAATCTTTGCATTGAAGTTAAATTGAACTCAAGTGAGGTCATCTAAAAAGACTAAAAAGGCTCACTTGGAAAAATGGGGGTAAATCTTGGCACATACTGTTACTAGACAAATGTTAATGTGGTATTTATTCTTGTGTATTATTCATGTGGCATGTCATGAGAGAGGTTGATGCGATGGCTGACTGTCACAGGGGTCACCAAAAGTGACCCACGGCTGTCATGTTAATCTAGTGGCCTTGGGAGAGATTGGAAAAGTGTCTCCTTTGTTTGCGACGTGTTTCCCTTAATGAGTAGTGAAATGCGTGTTCATGATGAAAGGGGCAGGTTACGGTCTGAGCGGGGGCGTGCGCAGACTCCACCGTGATCAATCGGTCTCTTCCCCTAATTACAGCAACACACATCCAACAACAACCAGGAGTGACATTTGCACCGGACGTGCTCTTCCTCTTCATTCACATCTTTCCGCTAGAACAACAGCGATTTGCTACGACAATGCCATTGTTAAGGTGGAAGACTATTAACGCACAAGCACAACACGGCTATTATTCAATAGTCAGCCATGGAGCTCAGTTAAAGAGCTCTGAATTTGGTGCTTTACATTACTGTTGTTGGTCAGGAGACCTGTCCAGGGTGTCCCCTGCTCTTACCCTCCAGATGTGGCTCCTGCCCACTTAGATCCATTTTAGGAATGAAGTACTATATTATATCCGTAAATATTTTTTAAATTAATTTGACAATAATACCGTTCCTTAACTTACGCTACTTTAAAACGCCATTGTTGTGGGATTTTTTTTTATTTTACAATTTAAATCAGTTCACATCATCATTTCTTTAATTTTCAATCAAAATTATTTTAAAAATTAATCATTTTTGCAACATAAATATATGAAACGAAACACCCCAATAATTTTAATGCTTCAGTCCTAAACTACTTGTTTAAAATCGATCCTTTTTTAAAATTCCAAATCAATGTTCTTCCATTTTAAAAAGGGTTGGCCCCCTGCGCGCTCACGCCGGGTTCTCTCTGATTGAAGCGCGCACACGCGTGTGAGGTGGAGGCGCTGGATGCTCTCCACAAAACTTTAACCAACGCGAGGTGATGTCCGTCACTTAGCCAAGATCCGTAGGGGTATCAGTTGCAGCCCAAATCTCCCAATGTCTGACGAGGGAGAAGAGGGCGAGGGAGCGCATCGATCAGACTCCTCTTCCCCGCCTGCGCTGGAGCGTCTTCCCCGAGGATCTCCGTCTTCTCCGCGACTCCTGGACGTCTTCTCCTCCGCCTCTCCGCTCCTCGGGGACACGGACCAGCCGTATCTCGCCTCACTGGAGTGTCTCCAGCCGTCTTCAGAGACCTCAGAGGAGAAGAAGTCCCCGCGTCTGACGCCTCCAAAGTTGCTCCAAAGCTCCGAGGACTGTGGCTCCACTTTGCGTTTGCCCCGGGATGTGAGCTCAGACGCGGCGGGAGACCACCAGGATGAGCCGCTTCCAAAGTGGAGGGGACGCGGAGCCAGGAACGCTGAACGCTTTCAGCACCCTGGAAAGAGACTGCGATGTCCGGAGCTCCAGGATTATGGGAATCACCACCCGGTTGAGCATGTAGACCCACAGCTCAATTCAGACTCCAGGCAGTCGTGAGTCCTCCGTTTTAATCCCATTAGAATGTGATCTGCCTTTCGTTGATAACCGGAAAATAAAGCCACAACTACCTCCAAACATGGAGAAACTGATAGGTCTGAAGGAATCAATCAATCACACATAGGTGATGCTTAGTATACTGTAATTACTGTGAACAATATGGCACTAAGACGCAGCAAGAAAAGCTCTGCAGTATCTCTCATTGAGTTTTGTGCCTGAACTGAACTGTTTAATGACAAAAAAAGAAGTTGAAATTGTCTTAGCCAGCACATTTCTTAGCAACTTTGAAAACACCAGGCATCAAATTTATAATTACCTGAATGAGTGAATACTGTAAATATGTGGCTTCTCATTGTTTGAGTTCAGGACCTTTATATCTGTGAGTCTTCAAAGTGTGGTGGTGATGGTATGAGAATTCGATGGTACAATCTGAGAAGCATTTGCAGTTAATTGAAAAACACGCTGCACATTGAGGCGGCCAAGTGGAAACAGTCTATATGTTCAGAGCACAGAAGAGCTGGAGGTGTTTATTGATCCTCACGTGTATTAATCTACATTCCATAGTTGCCTTCTGTGTGAGTTTATTTTCATTATCAACTCAAGTGTGAGGAGATCAATGAGCAGAACCACAGCGCCCTTGAAGGGATTTCCAATGTCTTTAATGTTTGCTGAAGACTTGAAGAAGTGTCAAAGTCCATGTTTACCTTTTTGTCTTTCAATTTTACGCAGAAAGTGCGGGAAAAAACAGTTTTTAATGGCAAAAAAGTGAGTAGGAAAGTTTAAGTTACACCCTTCAAAGTATATAGTGAAGTAAAGTATATAGTGAAACATAATAGAGTATAATATAGTTAAGTATATAGGAAATAGATAAATAGTTGAAACGTTTGTGGTACAGCAATTGGAGGACTGACTGTAATTACAGTGATATAATTACCATGATCTGATTTATGAACTTGTGCATGTAGCAATTTCACCTTTACTTGTCCAATGACGTGCTCCACAAAAGTTTGGTGGAATCACTTGAGCAACAGGGCTGAGTTGGCATCAGAAGCAGCGGTTTTATTTATTGTCATTGCCGTATACAGAGTCGCTACACAGTAGTGCTGAACTGTTTGTGGGATGCCAGAAGCTCTATGTGAGTCCGTGTTTGTGTTGATGGTTGCGCAGAGATTCTGTCCCAGTGATAACTGTTACAGTGAGGATGGATCGTGGAACTGTCCACATGTGGCCTGAAAACTTCTAATTTAACAGTAAATTTAATGACACCAGCTCCGTTAAATATTTATCATGTCAGCGTCGTCCTCACTCCTGTGTTGTGCCCTTGTGTTTCTCGGAACTCAGGCGTTACAAACCAGGAAGCAAACAATCTCTGATTTAAATAGGCGTCTCATACAGGTACAGTGTTGCAGACAGATGTTTCATGTCTGCATTTATGTCAGCTGGGTTTCACTTTACATGTGAACCATCACTGTAATGTAATGTCTCACTCACCTGGAAATTTAATGTGAGTCATGGCGACTTTGTCCTTCAAGAATTTGCCCCAGTGGGTTGAGTAAAGAAGCGTGGATTTGAATTAATTCAAGTGTCTCAAGGGCCTTCCACTGGCCCGGTGTTGTCCTTGTGTTGGGAGGGAGAACATTCTGATTGGTTCCAATGCACAGTTGCTTCAGCAGGACTCATGAGGGACTGTGTGTGTGTTCACGTGTGTGTATATGGTGCTGTATGAACTGAACTGGAGCGAATGGCTTAAATCCCCTCACATCCCTCAGTGTCATTGATGATTAACATTAAACGGACTCTTGTAAAAGCGAGTGACTTTGACCAGTGTCCTCTAAACACGTCATCGTCTGGTGTCCACTCACGAGAGACGATGCGTGGCGTGCTGTTGAGTTTCCACAGAGACAAAGGAGCGTGAATGGTCGGGCGGAGTGGATATTAATGCAGCACAAGCAGCTGAGCTGTAACAATCAGATAATGAGAGTGGCAGGTCTTTGATGTCTTGTCTCTCTGGTGCACAAGGCTTCAGCTTGAAAGACCTGGATGGAGACAGGAAGTGTGGAAGCCTCGACCACGCTCTGGCCATAGCTAATGTTGGGTGTGTGTGTGTGTGAGAGAACATGTCTGTTTCTCATTACCAGAGAAACGCAGTGAGCAACTCACCTTTGATCACGAAAATGAGCAATTTACTGGTTGACAGAGTGTGTGTGCGTGTGTGTGTGTACATGTCTGAAAGAGAAAAACAGAAGCTCCGAGTTTAATATTCTTCCAAAAGCCTGCTCATGAAAACAATTCACGGCGTTACCTTGAACAGCAGTTCATATTAAGTTTGTTTCTCGTTGGATGGTTTGCATGCCAGGCAGACTCTTACATCTGTTGCACATGGTTGGCCGCCGCCTTAGGAGATGACGTGTTGTTGATGGAGCGATAGCCGGTGAGTTTACATCTCAGTGGAATGAATTAGAAATAAGCCTCCTGAATTATTACTGTGGTGTGTGCGGTACCTGACTGAGAATGAAATGCTTACTTGATGAAAAATTGATCATGCAATCTTCGACTAGTGGGTCCATGTTTGTTTTGGTCAGTAATGATCAATGCTCAAAAATGATTATTTGCATACATAAAACATTGCACTCCTTTGTTAATTAAAATGTTATCATTTCTGTTTACATCTCTGACTTCAGTTGGTTCCGCTCGCCGCGCAGGAGGGAGTTGGATGATTGATCTTCCTGCAGCGTCAGCAGTTATGTCAGCCCTGTGAGGAGTTCAAAACAGTAGCCGTTGCTATAACATCCAGATAGTCATCTTCATGTGTGCTGACCAAAAAGGAGCTGTGGCCTCTGGGTGGGGCACAGAGAACAGACAAACAGCATAACTGTTGACCTGCATGTGATGATGAATTGGAGGTTAACTGTGATTTGTTTTCTGACTGTGCGCTTGTTCACAATGGATGGCTTTGTGAGACAGCAGAGCTACAATTCTAGCTCTGCTGTCTCACTAACAGACTTAGGTGTGAGTATAATGCTGTTAAAAAACCCACTTTTGGCTTATCTGTTGAGTACTGAGCAGGGGATCTCTGGGCTGAGAAGACCTTTAGATCCATGAGCAGAGCATTGGAATCAAAGATGTTTTAGCCACATACTGACAAAACTGATGTCATTAAACAATATTTTCAGAGTACAAAAAAAGTCATCTCTGTCTGCCGTGGAATCTCTGCTGTGATCTGACCCAGAGCAATTTCAGGTTGATTGACTGCCATTCACTCTATTGCTTCTGAAATGCTGAAATAGCTAAGCTCACTCTTTTTAGAAAAAAAAAAAAAAGTAGACGGTAAGATTTCATCATTTTATCAACTAATAATGGTGACAGAGTACAGGGCAGCTCGGGTAACACTTGCATCATTTATTCCCCAACCCCTTTTTCATGACACTTTTCTTCCCGTAAAAGCTGCAACAGGAATTCCAATTGTGTTGTGGATGAAATAAATGTCTATTCATCCATTTTGACTCGTAGATATCCTCGAGCTTTTCGGTGTCACAGGAAAACTTTTCGCTGGCGTCTGTCTCTTTGTTCATGAATGCGCACGCGTTCATATTAGATACTGTCATTGACTGAGTAGAGCCATCTCCAAAACATCACCAGGCTCTGACTGCACACACTCTCAGGACGGAGATGTGTCCACTGATAACCAGCTATCTTCTTCTGCAGCGGAGGGAACTGTTCGCAACATAAAATCACCCCCAACACAAAGCCTGCGGAGAGAAATGGGCTCATGTTTGTGGCTGCCTGTCGTCAGAAGAAGCCACTTTGACTGTCTATTGACCTACTCTATGAGTGAAATATCAATTTTTCACGCTACAGCCAATTAAGTGACAGGCTCATCTCTCTCCTGCCAATCACCACATTTGACCCAAGATGGACCCTTGATGCACTTTGACAGGAAAGCGGTTCATTGATCTCGCAGGGGGCAGATGTGATGGAGAAGCCTCGAGGAAGCTTTGCTAGAGGTCACAACAGAAGTCTGTGTTTGGCTCTTCCAATAGCATTTGACCCTTCCACATCCATGAAGGCATCAGCCAGTGACTCACTTGTTTCTTTATTGCACTTGCCATTTCAATTCGATTGTCTCTGCTACAATGCTTTTAAGAGGATTGCTGGAGAGTCTGGTTCATGCCTGGATCATGTCAGAACAGGTACATTACAAGGCAAAATTAAAGCACAATCTACAAGGATCTGCCAAATCATATAGAACCTCGACACAAGAAACAATGTGTCAATTGAAGGACTGGCCCTGACATCTTGCATTGTAACCAGGGCCACATGTTGTCCGCACCACATGCAATAGGCAATTCTACTCCTTTAATTCAATTTTAATAACAACATAATAAGCGAATTCCTCAGCACTTTAAACCTGGGAATCTTTCACACTTTCAATTCAGTCACACTACTGCCACCATATGTGGCAAGTGTATTAAAATTGAGCGTCTCACGGCCCAGAGGTGTAAAACAATAAACTTCTAGTGGCCCTCTAGGGGGCGCTCGCAGGCCAACCATGGGCCTCGGCCCTAGGGTTAAGAATCCCTGGGCTCACCTACTGGATCGAGATTGTAAACCGACCCCCTGGAATTTAATGAGCTCTTCCTTCGTCCTTCTTCAACGTTTCCCAAACTTTTCAATGAATATGAGAGTAGGATAATAGAGGCATGGAAGACAAAACCTCCTTGGCGATAAATAATTCAATATAATGTTGATGGTAAGGAATGAATGACATATTTAATTAACTGTACAACGCGAAACTGATCATATTGTGCCGCAGTGTTGTCAACAAACCAAGTCAGCTTCATTCCCTCGATACGCAGGATGAGGCATTCCTAAGATTAATGATGCCTCTTGAGGAACACTGCTGCAAAATTGGATTTACTGATACATGAAAAGTGAATAATGATTTTCAAAGGCGCTTTTCCATCTAAAATTACACCTTATTTAAAACGAAACTTTAATGTGTCTTCTGTGTGTTCGTTCAGTCGTGAGACTGACTACCAAAAACCAACAAGTTAAAATCAGAAGGAATTTATTCCCTGACAGAGGAGTCTTATTTATTCCCTAACAGTGCTCTGAGTCCTTTACTACACCTGACTTAGCCTCAGCTCAAGTGGTGTAGAGTGACAAACACTATCTCTGGCAATGACCCTTTTAATCCACACTTCCTCTTGGGGGGTAGTCTCAGCTGATTTGTCCTGGTCTTTTGAAGTCCGGGTAACCACGGTGCCAAATTCCAGGTCTTGTGTTGACTCCCCTTGGTTTAGAGCAATGTTGATGAAACCTCTTGCTGCCCATTGTTGTTGCCCATTTTCAGTCCTTGTTATGGTGGGAAGCTGTCCACAGATAATCTGGTCCCCTCCTCTGGTTGGCTTGCTTCTGCTTGTTGACTGGCTCTGTCCGGTCTCTGCTTGGCTCTGTGGTCCATAATTCATCCTCCGGACCCATCGCTGTTCCTTAACTTTCACATTCCTTCACTTGGGGGAAGGTAGGTGCTTTTCCCCCACAAACTCAGCCTCAGATCAGGCTGTTTGGACCGGTTCTGGGTGGGATATCTCCTCCTGGTTCCTCCATGGTCCTCCTACCAGATGGTTCCTGCCTTCCATAACTCGCTTTTCCATCCCAAGTTAACCTGATCAGCCACACACCTCTCATGCTGGATCAAATTGAGGTTACCTTACCCATTATCACAGTGTTCAATCTTTCATTCGACAAAGCATTATAAAGCTGTTTATTCAATATAAGAAGATTAATATGATCGTAAGTAATATATCATGATTCCCATAAGGTATGTAGGGAAAACCTCCACGTGAAGACACAAGAGCATTGTTGCTCAGACATGAGCCTGTAATCTGGTTTTACAGCTCCTGTCTCCTGCCTGTCATTGAAGGCCAGAGTGGCTTTCATTGCCATTCATTATTCTGTGTTTATTTGCAACATGACTGTCCATCACTCTAACGGCTTGTCTCCTGTCCGCTGCCTTCAGGGTCGAGGCCATGCACCGGCGTCACACGACTTTACGGGAGAAGGGGCGTCGACAGGCAGTCCGAGGTCCAGCCTATATGTTCAACGAGCGTGGCTCTGCACTGACCGCGGAAGAGGAGCGATTTCTGGATGCTGCTGAATACGGAAACATTCCTGTTGTTCGTAAAATGCTCGAGGAATCTAAAACCCTCAACTTCAACTGCGTGGATTACATGGGCCAGAATGCGCTGCAGCTGGCCGTGGGCAACGAGCACCTAGAGGTCACCGAGCTGCTGCTGAAGAAGGACGGACTGGCTCGGATCGGGGATGGTCTTCTTCTGGCCATTTCAAAAGGCTACGTACGAATCGTAGAAGCCATTCTTGCCCACCCTGCTTTCGGAGGCGGTCTGCGTCTGGCTCTGAGCCCTCTGGAGCAGGAGATGCGTGACGATGACTTTTATGCCTATGATGAGGACGGAACACGTTTCTCTCACGATGTCACGCCAGTCATCCTGGCTGCTCACTGCCAGGAGTACGAGATAGTCCATATCCTCTTGACAAAAGGGGCTCGTATAGAGAGGCCACACGACTACTTCTGCAAGTGTCTGGAGTGTGTGGAGAAGCAAAAGAAGGACTCCTTCAGCCACTCCCGGTCCAGGATGAACGCTTACAAAGGCCTGGCTAGTGCGGCCTACCTGTCACTCAGCAGCGAGGATCCGGTGTTGACTGCACTGGAGCTCAGCAATGAGCTGGCCAGACTGGCCAACATCGAGACAGAGTTCAAGGTGAGAGACTTCCCCTGTAGAGTCATGTCTGAAAGCTGACCAGGAAGGTTCTTCACGAGAAGCTCTACCTGAATCGTTCACTGATCCAAGATGGTCCCATTGGTAATGGATGAGTGGGAACTGTCCACGCAAGGACAGGAGCCGACGTTTAGTTTATTACTTCTCATGGACATTCTTGTTACATCATTGATGGTAGAATGATACATCCCTCTAATTAAAAAAAGCTTGAGACACAATTTATTTTTTTAATTCCCGTCAAAACTTTATCAGTTTTTTTTCAATGCTCATAGTTATTCTAAAACTTTTTTTTTTTTTAATTTAAACTGTAATTTATGCTTATACTCAGTGGCATACATGTTTAAATACTCGGGCTGAGGTTTGAAGAGATTAAAATCAATTCATGAATTATGAAGAAAATAAGTAATTGATGCAAAAAGCCCCACAGATTAATGACATGTAAACTTTCTTTTACAGGGAACATTTTTCAGTGCACCAATTACTGGTGCACCACATTATACAATGTCACAACCAAAACATCTATGATGAAGGAGGCTGCATGAGATTGCACTAATGAACCAAAAATAAATAAATTATAAAACTTCAGGATAGAAGCGCCAGAAAATATGGCTCTGTGAACATGATGTCAATTTTAATTGATGACATTATTTGTATTTTTTTCATCGAGTTCCACCCCGATTAAACATGATCAAGCAACAAGCTATACTGTCACATATTTTGCAAGAAGAAACACATCAAAAGACAATTAAATTGACAGAAAAATAACTGATGGTGTGAGTGTTGTTCGGAGTGAAATTTCAGAATCACTTTAGATTTGCCATTAATAAACAAATTACTTGCTTGTATACTGTTAATAGTGTGTTATTATGCCTTTCAGAGTGAACTTTCCGTGACTATTCCCAAGTAAAATATAGTAAGGCTACACAAAACGTCAGCACTTTGTAGTGATAATACAACGGATAATAACTAGCTAATATGCTGCTAATATACATATGAATAAGTCATTTGTTTGTGATCTTATATGTTCACTAATCTAAAGTGTAGCCACATTTATTTGAATTTTTTAAAAGCTTCTTATTGTTCTTGCAAGAAGACATCAAACATTTGAAACAGGCTGTCCTTTGATAGAAGGATATTTGGGTCATCAAACTTCTTGACAAATAAGATTTTTAAAGAGTTAATAGGCGTTGTTTTTCCTTTTATGTCCATTATTAGTATACACTGAATAAATAAGAATAAAATATACAAGAGATACAGCATTAGATTTTGACTGTTTCCTTCAGATTTTTGTGACTTTATTTTACTTCAGAAGAATGAAAAGTTGAAACAACTGGGAGAACAAACCTGGCACTGTAAGGAACAGGATCCTCAGGGTGAAATGGAACCTGAAGTTCCAACACTGACATGTCCATTTAAAATGATGAAGGGAGTTTAATAGCCTTTTGTTGTCAGCAGACTTTAATATCCCCCCACCCCACAATACATAAATGAAATAAAAAAACTAAAAAAATAACATGGCATATCCCAAATCTGTCTGTTGATAGGTGAATTGTTAATCCAGAGAAACAACAGCACAACAGGGATCTAAAAACAATTTTCTGCCTCTGATTGTTTTCTTTGTCCAAGCATGTGTTTTCCTCTATATCTTGTTATTCAGCCACCCTTCTGCCTGGCTTACCGTCTCTGTGCTTGTCATCCTGCTCCCATTCTCCAGACAAGTTAATGAGGAGGGCTCACCTGAGGGACCACAGTTGTGTTGCTACTCATCTGTCTCATTACCTTTTAATTATCGCCTGTCTGTGTCAGCCCTCGATATTTTCCTCTGGATCCAACTTTTCTGTTTTTTTTTTTATATGTTTTTTTACACAGTGAGTCTGTGGCATACATGGGCGAACATATCCTGCGTTCCAGGGGAAGATCAAGCGGTCGCTCATGCACTGGTGCAGTGCAGTGAGAAGAAATGTAATTGCTTGACTCCCACTGATGTTGCTGTCATTTACCCCTCCAGTATCCCCACTGTTTTTTTTTTTTGTTTCTTTTTTTTTTTTTTTTTTTTCACAAATATACCTGAGCTATCTGTGTGCCTGCGGGCAACCATGTCATAAATTCTGAATCAGGATTGCTGTTTTGCTTCTTGGAAAGGAACTCAGGCATGTCTTGTGGCAGAGTGTGAGACAGAGTTGCTGTAAATAAGTCGACCCAAACTTCTCTTATAAATGAGCCCAAGCAAGCTTCAACAGCAGTAAACCTAAATAAACTGCACGCTTGTCCATCCAGTTCAACCTCCTGCACGAAGACACCCACTGGCCGAAAAGCTCTCTGCATTCTGCAGTAGGACGAACTTCATCCTACAACAATCACTCAACACTACAATATGATGTAGTTTTCCCCTTTAGAGTCAGCAAGTTTCATAAAAATATATGCTTGTCCACTCTAACCAACTCATTGCTCCCCATAAAATACAAAATTTACGGTCATAAAATATCAGAAATTGTCCTGTACCTGTCATTTAAAAAGTAGTGTTTAAGTGATGATGCAATATAGTGCAATATATGCTAACAAGAGCCATTATTGTAGGAAAAAAACATCCATAAACCTCCAATATTGGCGAAATGAAACTGGCTTTATTGTTTCCAATTCAGTCCACTTACACCTTCAATTAAATTTTATAGTCTGCAAGAGAAATGAGCAGCTCTTGTAATCTGCCAAACAGCTCCAGCGTACAGACGGGTATTGTTAGTAGAAATAAATAAGGCCCAACTATATTGTTACATACGCCAGTGAATCTAAGTATTTCTTTATTTAATGTCCTTAGAGTGGACTTAAAATGTCAATACTATATCGCCATATTTTTGCTATTTTCTTGAGATATTTTCTTTGAGGCACGCTTCAATAAGAATGTCAGACTGTTATGCACAGACTTGGTAAAGGTGGAGGAAAATGATTTGTTTTCCTTAATGGGAAATGCAAATATAAAACCGCCATGCAACTCAATAATAATATGATGTGTTTCATTTAACCTTGGTCTGAGTCACTAAATCGAAATAATAAATCTTTTTTGACTGACATAGCCAGGTCCAACGAAACCACCTTGCGATAAAGAAAGATGCCCATTGGTTCAGCTTCAAACGGACCATGTGCTGGGAAAATCAATGTTGGAGCTGCACACTTCCTTACATTTAGTTAAACAGTGAAAAAGGTCGCACCCTCTCTCTCACAATTGAAACAGCCACCTTTATTTACTGATACAATTTCAGATAGGAATTTGTGTTGAATCAGTATAAATGACCGCTTTAATTCTGTTTAATTCTGGATTCAAACAATCATTATTAAGTACCAAATAGATGCTTGAGTCCCAGTACCATCCAATTTTGAAAGATGATGAATGGCAGCTCAGTTAAATAATGTTTGCTACTAAGTGAATTAATTGTAAGTAGTCTATCAATCACCTTAATCCATTTGATGCAGGGAAGAAAATAGCCTGTATAGATAAAGAGTTAGCTAATGAAGAAAGCGATTGTTTTAATGATGATGGGCTCCTGACAAAACATTAGAAGAATCAATACAGAACACTATTGTGTTTTCCAGTTATTGAGACTCTTCAGTACGGTTGGAATGGTTTCGCTTTGGCTTGATTTTTTGATGGACCGCTTCAGTTAAGAATGTAGACTGGTTGCATATTGTTGTCTCTCATCCATTCTGCTCGAACCGCTCCTCCTCCTCCTCCATCACGTGGTGAGCTTGACTTGTGTTCCCCATCGGCTCAATCATCCGTAACTGTGTTCACTCTGCTTCACACCTCCTTGTCTCACATCGTTCTCATTTCTCCATCTGTGCCCCCCAGGCTGCCGCTGCATGTTTGGAATTCTAAAGCAAAGTTCACCTATGTAGATATAATGGCAATGCATGCGCTAGCTGTGTGTGCTCATTTCAAATAATGATCGATAAAGCAGGAGAGCAGATGGAAGAGCTAGCCAGGGGCGATATGGTCCCCTGAGCGGGACCACACCTGGAATTGTTATGGATATTTCGATAGTGAAAGAGAGGCACATTTAATAATGAACAGCTGGCTCGATGTTGCAAGCAGTATTGAGCAATTTGGGTTGAAAAGTGAGGCCTGCACGAGTGAAGAAGAAACCTAAATGTAGGCTTCACTCTCGGTCCGACTGTTCTGGAATAGTTTGGCATGGATGTGGGCCAGGCTGCTTTCTAGCAGCTTGATTTGGGTCCTGCTGATAACTAAACTCTGCCAACTGTTCTTCTCGGCTCAGCCAGTCGTGGAGGAACTGAAGATAGCCAGAGGGTCCGTGAGGACACCAGAGGGGCGTTTCAATACAGATGGTCAAACCAAAAACACGTCTGAGCTTATAGAAAATAGCTCTCCATAAGCTATAGGGGGAGATGACAGAGACAGTGAGCCACTATAGAGAGCAAGCTATTATTTCCCATCATAAGAGTGTAATCATTCAAAGAAAAAAGATCCTGTTCTTGAAT
Source organism: Synchiropus splendidus (assembly GCF_027744825.2). Lineage (NCBI taxonomy): Eukaryota > Metazoa > Chordata > Actinopteri > Syngnathiformes > Callionymidae > Synchiropus > Synchiropus splendidus. Next base: position 4,187,443 of record NC_071344.1, read on the forward strand.
TCACCAATCTCAATACATGCTTGAAAAGCGCATTTCAAAGGTTCTCTCGGATCAAATCTGATGGATTTCATGAAGAGAATGTTTTCTCCAGGGAAGTCTTTTTTTTTTTTTCCTCTCTTGGTATAAAAGGCCAATAATGTATTTCAAGAGCCAGTAAGCAATTTCTCATTTTCTGCTTTCCATTTATGCATCGCGGCCCATGTCGGTCTTTAAAAGCAGTGGCATTGACTGAGCATTTCTAACCAATTTCAGGATGAGAAAGAGGCACTCGCAGCTCCTCTACATTTGTGAATGCGGTTACTGAGCAGATAAATTGAACTCGAGTGACAGGAGCAATGTGGACGGGTGGGGTGATGCAAATACAATGGAAGAATAAGCCCATGAGAATGCTCTTAAATGTTATTATAACTATTCTTTAGGTGGCCTGGGACTCTGACCAGCTTGGGTCTGATGACGTTTTCAGGCGATGCTTGCTCTGCTACATGAGCTAGATTGATAGAATGCCATGATTCTTACCACAGTGGGGAAAGTCAACTCATCACAACAATGCATGAAAGATATTAAAGACATAGAGACGAGCCTTCCATATTATTGGTGTTAAATCGAGAAGGTGTCATGAAGCAGTGTCTTACTTTTCGGAGCTCAGTTGGTGGCTTGGTTTGAAAATGATGTGAGGCTTCATTGAAACAGTTATTGTATTAATATTATATTATACAGAAGACAGTGCCATCTAGTGGCCTTTCAAAATTAGGACATTGTTTCATGAAACCTCATCAACCTGTCACTATTAAGCAGTCAGACTGGGGTCTGCGGCTCACTAAAGCTGAGCCGAACTGCTCCGGGTTCAGTGGACCGGATGTTCTGGCCTTGTCTATAGGAGACGACAGGTGTTAAAGATTTTGTGGGCTTTTTGGTATGTTGGTTGAAACAACCCCTGTTTTTCATAATAGGGCTGAGAAATGTCATGATTCGTGTTATAATAATAAATATCCTCCATCCTCACTTCTTTTAAGATGGTTCCCCCTTTCTTGCAGAATGATTACCGAAAACTGTCCATGCAGTGCAAAGACTTTGTGGTCGGCGTGCTGGATCTGTGTCGCGACACAGAGGAGGTGGAGGCCATACTGAACGGGGATGTGGATCAGTGCCCGCCCAGCCCATACAACCGACCCTGCCTCAGCCGTGTCAAACTTGCCATTAAATATGAGGTGAAGAAGGTAAGACCACCTGGAAACCTTGAGTTCAAAACTTGAAGTATATTTGTAATTTGTGAGAACTTGTGAACCATCTGCTCTATATTTTAAGCAGAAAGATTTGCGCTGAATCTAGAAAAAGTCAACCCTTTTCACTGAGGCAAAATGGAATTTAGATTAGAGTGAGTGTGAGACGTGAAAACTTTAGGTCGCACATTAGAAAACGTTAAACAACACACGTGGAAACAGCTGATGGGAAACATGGAAAAGAAAATCACAAAACGAAATATCTGTAATGTACAAATGCAAATGTTATTTGAATGAAAGAATTTTAAAAATACTGTACACTATACTCTAGACTGCACACTACATGCTGTACTGTGTATGTGGGTAGCAAGGTCTGGCTTGTCGAAAACAGTGTTTCAGGTGAAATCTGGGGACCTGTTGTGCATACCCAAACGACCTGTTTGTAAATTCAAGAGTCAATGACAGGACATTAACAGAGTTAAAGTCTTCAATAGCTTTTTTTAAAATAATGTCCGATGAAGAGGAGCGTAGAAGAAGAGGGGACTTCTTATAGCCAAATGCTAATTACGAATGACTCAAATTGACAGCTGGTATGGCAAAAACCTGATCAATATCAGTGAATTAAAAACTACAAGGCTCCTGTGTCAAGAAATTTAGGCTAAAAAGCGTCACTGGTTAACAAATAAACCAAGTTAGCAAATACAGATTGGATGGAATTAAAGTCATCTTGCCTAAAATGTACACGATGTGCAGTAAAACCCTCAGTGTTTATTTGAAACAAAACAGTAGTGATGGCCTACTTTGCTCGAAAGAAAAGCTGATAGATTGGCATCGTACAGTCCGTAGTAGACATAAAATAACTTCAATTTCAGATGTCATATTCAAATTGACTGAATTGATAAACATGTTCCTCAATATGTCGATAACTCCTTGAGCCATATCAAATGAGTTCAGTGTGTCAAAGGATAAATCCATTGTTGATTAACTGTTTCTGGAGAGGTGATGAACCGACCATTTCAAATATTTACACAATCACCCTCCTGGCTCAAATAAGCAGATCTTATTGAAGGAGTTCTTATTCAAATGGGCTGACTTTCAAAAGAGCGTGAAACTAAATGGAAAATAAATCATTCAGCCTGGAAGTGTTGGATTGATTCTGCGAGTTTGGAGGCACTTAAATGTTTTCTCTTACTGTGTGCGTGTTTTCTAGCAAACAGCCTGGTCACACAGTTGTATTCTGGACAAGACAGCGTAGTGTACTTGGGGAGCTAATTACACAGCAGGCTGGAGAGAGATGGATTGCTATGGAAACTAGGTGGAGATTGTTGATATGTGCTGCCTGGTGTTCAATGCACGGAGGGCTGTTGTCACGGGTCGGTAGCTTGATGGACAGGTCGGTTAGGAAGAGCAAGACTGGCGCTGCTACTTCGAGGATGTGCTGCATTCCTGAGACGGATTGTTTGCAGCGTCAGGGTTGAGGATGATCACGAAGTACCTGAGGAACGTGAGATCCCAAGGATGCAGACAAAACATGGCCTAATCAATCCAATGTGGGAAGGTTGATGGAGAAATTGGCCTGATGACAGCTCCATGGGAAAAGCATCACTAATAGAGTTTGATTGTTGTGCAGGTAGATATTCCGCTCAGCATCGATTTCTCCCTTGTCAACTTCCTTCCTCTAACCGCAACATCAATCTCCTCCAAGTGCCACCTAGTGTTGGTGGCTATATTTGTAAAGCACTTGCAGCTTATGAGTAAACAGCGTCAGATTAATAGAGTGACTTTTGAGTGGCTTTTTTGCTTCCCAGAGTATCACTGAGTGTTTCAGAAACAGGTCACATATTGAGTTTCCTCTGAGCTGATGTTCACTGAACTCATGGCTAAATGATTTATGCTAATTTTCTGCTAGTGAGAAAAGGAAATTTTTTTTTTTTTTTTGGTCTTATCATGGTCTGCATATTGATGACTGTGACTTCACCTTCTCTCCCTCTGCCTCAGGGGTCTCAAACTCCTGGCATGCAGTCCACTTGTGGATGGTGTTTCATGGGCCGCCACTAGGTGTCCAACTATATCACTGGTGTGGCCCCAGCAGGGCCGTCCCTCTCGAATGTCATCAAAACACTGCAAATATTATTAATAAAAAAACCAAAAACAGACAAACTGAAGGGTAGTGCAGCCTTTCGACCCTGCAGTGCATGCTGGGACTCCTCAAGACAAAAACGTAGACCAACATGGTGTTGAAGACTGGCACCATGCACATTGGTGGGCATGACTTGATATCATGTGGCCCATGATACATGGTGTATGGCGTCAATTTTGTGTCACCTCTCTGATGCTTGTGGTCTTTTTCAATTGAGCCTTGAACTGTCTTTGACTGGTTTGTATTCCGGCACTTAAGTGGATTGAAAAACAGCAATTCTAATGCAATGAATTCATTACCTTCCTGTTCACTACTGAATGGCTGCAGTTCCATGCTAAGGTCATTCGAGTTTGAGACCCTAGATTACCTACATCTATCTTTTCTGTCTTTTGTCTGACGTGTCTGTTTTTCTTGTCACCCTGTCTTTGCAGTTTGTCGCCCATCCGAACTGTCAGCAGCAGTTGCTGACTATCTGGTATGAGAATCTCCCAGGTCTGAGACAGCAGTCTGTCGGGGTGAAGTGTTGGACCGTGTTGGGTGTCACCGTTGGTCTGCCTTTCCTGGCTGTTGCCTACTGGATCATGCCATGCAGCAAGGTAAACTATCGGGAAAAATGTATTTCATGTATTTGTTCCTAATTTTGTCACCATTTTCTCATGGAAACCTACACAGTTTTCAAGTTTACTTAATAATCCATAACTGTAGGTAATAATAAAACAGTTCAGTGTTTGGGATACTTATTTTTATTGTGTTTGGTGAAACATTGTGCAAGCTTTTTTTCCAATCCCTTAAACGCCAACACTTGACTAATGTGATTTCTCTCAGACTGCTTTACATCATCATTGAGGTGGTGTTGAGTGTTCAGGAGATTTCATGCCTAAGCTACTTATAATTTGGCTCAGAGTGTTTGGTCACAGTGCATCTGTTTTATGACTCCGTAGTCTGCGCTCACTGTCACAGTGGTGGTAAGACAGAAGCGGCATGTAATAAAAAATGTTCTGCCATAAAAGTACTCCGACTGCACTATTAACTGGACAGATATTATTTCCACTACTCTTTAAAGCCTCTTATTTGTTATAAAGTAATGGTTTATCTGGAGTGACAGGACTTTTTCCTCAACAAGACGTGTAATATATTTGTGGTCACATTTGCGTTACATTATTCTCGAGGTCAGATTTTGACTCAACTTGACAAATTAGATTTGGAAAAATGATTCACCAGGTGAAGAAATGTGCTGAATATGAAGGAAATCCACAGGATTCAATGTAAGGTTGTCTTTATTAGATTACATCATATTAGATCAGATTGCCTTTATACAGACACTGCTTCTTCTTCCTTCAACGTGAAGCTAGATAAAACTTTTTTGAACTGTACTCTCACACTGACACCAAGCATTAGACCTCAACAAAGTTGATTTTTTTAGTAAAACTTAGTAGTTTCAAAGCATTCCAATAGTGTCATTTATGAAAATCGACTGATGATGATCTTGCTTCAATGTACTGTATAGTATGTAGTAGGCAACTTCTGCACTCAAGTTTCCTCCCGTCGTCCAAACACTTTGGCAAACTTTGTTGTGTTTGCATGTGTGTACCTCTCCCGGTTGTCCCCCTCCTCTCACTCCAAGCAGATGAGAAAGACTCAGGGCAACATTTTAAATGACGACAGCCGCACAGTAAATATGGGTTTGACAACTTTTTGCTCCCATTAAAAGAGAGGTTGAGATTTTTTATCTTAATTCTCATCCAGCTTTGACTCATCCATTCCAAGTCCAAGCACTTCCTCCTCGATTTACCTGGAAAACGGGCTGCTGATCCACCCCAGCTGGCTCATTTCTATAATGACCAGCAATAAGCAAGGCAAATTTTGTTTCATTCACGGACTTGACGATCGCTGATAATTTGGTTTTTGAAATAGTTCTTAAAGTGAATCAGACTCAGCTCCTTCTTGGACTGGCAAACCCATCGTTGCTTCTGCTGCTGACTACACTGTATAGCAAAGCTTCTTCCCTTGATGCTGAGACTTGTAATCCTTGTTCAGAACCTCGGAACTGATCCTGCTTCTGTCATCTTCTTCTGTGCTGGTAAAGCATGTGAAATCCTCTCCTTCCTAGTGCAAACCCCGATTAGAACTCGACTGGTCCACCTGTAGCTCGTACATGTGAATACGCGTTCGCTGGCAGTATTCAGTCAAACATCAGAAGCCCTGCTGATATCCGTGAAAATGAATGGACTGTGGATGATGAAAACATCGGTCAGCAACATGGTGAGAGGAAATTAAAAGACCAAGACCAATAATTCTGTTGTGTCGCAAGTAGAAATGGGTCTTAATTTTTGATGACCTTTTAAACGCTGACTCAGCACTTTACTTTCACCTACTTCACAACATATGTGTGAATAAAAAGGAAAGGTGTTTTAAAGGTCAGATTTCTGGGACATTTTAGTTAGTTGAACGCCTCGCATGGAAACATCACTGAACCCACTGGACCATGATGATGAACTTAGTGCTTCTTCAGTGAGAAAGGTGAGAGCACCTGGAGTCTTCTCATGTATATGTGTTGTGTGGAAGCTCAGAGGAACAGAAGTGTCAGCAGGCCTCTGAGACCCGCGTGGCATGTAGGTCAGCGTGAGCACCTGAGAGAGAACATGACCAGAACATCTATAGATCTCGTATCTGTCTAACCACTCTGCATATAGACACAGTGATTTGGAAGCATCACATTTGGTTAACGCTCCAGAATGCAGCAGAACACCATGGTGCTTTGTGGTCATTATCTTAATTGATCCTATACCAATCCATAATGTGAGCATGCGTGGGGCAGATGAGGAAATCCTTTCGGCGGTCAGTGTTTGGCTATTGACAGTGTCGTCGTACTTTCACGCCAAGACATGGGCTTTTAACACAAAGATTTGACAGCACATTAAAGCTGTGCGACTGTATGTATGCGTCATGACATTAAAATTCACACCCTTCAGGCTGATGAAGCTTACTACTAGTAATGATATTGTAATTACTTGTAGTCATTATAGGCCTTTGTAACTTAAAGGCTTATGTAAGTGATTGAATGGGCTTGCTGAAGCATTAATCACGGCGGTGATCATGACGCATGCAGGTGTAAACACTTCCAGGCTGTTGACGTTGAATAGCCCTTCTTCCACCTCCACCTGCTTCCCCTCGTGTCTTTTTGGTTCTGCTCCACTCACTTGTTCATCCTCCAGCACTGCACAACACATATTGGGTTTCTTATCAGCCCGGTGAGATGATGGAGATATTGATGTTTTTGTTATTGGGAAATAAGCCCTTGGTTGCTGGGTGCAGAAAGAATTATGATTGCTTTGTGAAATCTCTTTTAATTGGAAAAAATGAATGGAGGTTCGGCTTTGATGAAAAACAGATGCTGAGCTTGATATCGAATGTTCGTCATCGATTAAAGAGTGACGAACGGCCGGGGCATGAGGATGCTGGCACATTTATTTTGGAGAGCAGAGATGTATCCCGCCCTCCCAGGTCGACAGAGTAGGGATTAGTGATGGAGTCGGAGAAGGAAAATAGGAGTCATAAAAGGAAACTCTCTGAGGAGAAGTCCTTGAATTTTTCAGGGAAATTGAGTCGTTAAATCTGGATGATGAAGATGTTTGATGTTGCGTTTTTTAGCATTCTTTTGTGCGCGCCTCTGCGAACGCACACCGCTCAATAACAACTTGGATTTAGATTTACGATCAGTGCTAAATGTGAAAGTTGACAAATTCAATGTCAACTTTAGCTGACTCAAAATGAGGTGTAAAAAAAAAAACAATTTGCCATGACAATGGTCTGCCTGGTGAATATTCTCTTACCTGCAGCTATTGCAGTACCATACATTTAAATGAGGTCATTATGAACAGTGGAGTGGCACTCTGCTTTCCTCCCACAGTCCATAAACATACAGAGGTTATTGGACGATGAAATTGTCTGGTGGTATGAATCAGTGTGAGTGAGTGGCTCTTCAATGTTGTTCATTTGACTGTCTAAAATTATTAAATCAATTTAGTAATCTAGCTATAAACTTAATTTTAATTTGCCTCTGCTCAGTCTTGGTTAACAGGGGTCTGTCCCAGCTACAGGGGATGGAAGGCAGAGGACACCCTGGACAGTCCATCAAGGCTACATATCGACTGAAACGCACACAGTCAGCACCTACAGACAATTTAGAGTTACTATTAAGTGCTTGTTTTTTGACTGCGGGAAGAAACTGGAGTGCGCGAGAGAACAATCTACTCAATTAGAACGCTGGAGGGAAGAAACCCTTCCATTCAACTACCGCAGAGGTGGGTGGAAATCAAATTTCCTCAGGGGCGACAAAGAGAAGAAAAGAGCCTTCAAATTTTGCTTCTAAAATATTGCAAAAACAAGCGATGCAGTTATGTTAGGAGTGTAGTGTTATACTTCTACAGAGCTCCTAAAGTGACATGAGCAAAAATATGTATATATCTGGTGCGTATGAGAGGCTAACTGGTCCTCACCAGAAGTCTTGCACATTTCATTCGTTTTCTGTATTTTAGTCACGATCAGTATTCTCCCGGACCTAATAAATTTTTAAAGGAAAATGCTACATGGAGACTATGTCGTTCGTATCCACACAAGTTCTGTGTCGGATGGGCCTTTGGTCCAGAAGCATCCGGTGACCACAGCTGATTCAGATATTTTGGATGAACGATGACCTCAGTCTGCCTTGGGTTTCTCCCCATAAGTCGCCTTATAATGTCAGAACAATAGTGGGCAACTACAGATTACCTTCGGCAGCAGCTACAGAGAAGCCAGTCACCAACACAAGTTTCATATTTTGAGCTAATGTTTACTTCCTCAAATCATAATCAAACAATTGAAATTCATACAGATTACATGTCCTTTAGGGGCTCTGCATACTTGCACTGCTGTATATGTCAAGCCATTGCTGAATGTACAGTAAATACATTACTATTCTCGGTGGATACATGTCCTAAGTGTTAGTCTGAACTACTCATTGAAAAGGGTTGAGGAGTAATAGAGTGTGGAGCAGTTTCATTCTGCTGGGCTGAGATTTTCATTTCACAGCAACCACCCTTTTATTTAAGCCAGCGTGCGCCAGCTTCCAGGCATCAGCATTTTCACAGAGAACGCGACCATTGTCACTGTAATTCTGATGAGAAAGGAACCCGAGGGGCCTTCACACGGTCCTCGACCTAAATCTCGGATGACCGTCTCCATCAAACCCAGGGTGAAATGAATCAGTCTTATCGCTAAAGCCGCAAGGAGAGAAGAGAAGAGACGGATGAGGACGATTTATAAGAGGTTGCATATGCTCAGCATTGGCCACGTGGCCTCTCTCACACGCAGATTATGTCATGCTAGTTTGCATGCAGAGTGGCATGCTGTGGAGATTTAATAACAAGCACTGCAGGCCCTCGCAAGTGACAAATGTGAGCCTTTTGGATTTGTGTGCATGCAGAACGTGAGGTTGTTCTTATTCGACTGCATAGCTGCTTCATTCTTCACCCACACAACGTGTTACGCCGCCATATGTTTGGCTTCTGAAAATGACTGCGGCACGCTGGGACTCTGATGTGATCAGTGGCTAGGAACATGATTATAATATCAAGCATGGCACATAGTATTCGTCCTGAAAGATTATTTCCGTAGTGAGGGGATATATTCATAAATCGTGGCTGGCTACATCGTTTAGACATTGAGATGTGCAGATGAGAACTTAATGTGTTTCATATGGCGACTGGCTTTAACCTGGCTACCTAGGTGGAGAGGGAGGGGACACCCTGGAATTTTGAAATTTTGGAGATAAAAATTCAAATTTTTTTCAGTTTTTTTTTTCATCTTATAAATAAAACTGCGTTCATTAATCCTATCATGCAGTGATACGCATCTGTGCCTCACTCTTAACTCTTTTTGTCTGTTGATATTTTTCCAAATTTCCTCTCACAGCTTGGCCAGATCCTCCGAAGCCCCTTCATGAAGTTTGTAGCTCACGCCGTGTCCTTCACCATCTTTCTCGGGCTGCTGATCATCAACGCCTCTGACCGCTTTGAAGGGGTCAAGAACCTTCCAAATGAAACCATCACCGACCACCCGAGACAGGTGTTCCGGCTCAAGACCACTCAGTTCTCCTTCACTGAGCTGTTGATCATGAAGTGGGTTCTTGGTAAGCTCAGTATTGAAGCTCTGGAAGTGAAACTAAAATACAGAGAAGGATTCGTGGAAAGTTTAGTGTTTTCACCTGATAAGTTTATGGAGAAGTGTTGAAGAACATTTGCTATTCAGACTAGAAATTTTAAATATGAATCTACCCCGAGACTCAATGAATTCTTTTTTATCTCCAGATCAGATAGATGCTTCCAGGTTGGATGCGGACTGGCTGGAGCAGTGGTCATGCTGAGCATTGTGAATGAGCCTGTGTGATGTTCACATGTTGACCTGAGATACCATGCTGAGAATTCATCAAAGTCAGATGTAGCACCAAAGCTTTACAGGATAGAGGGAGGCATTTGGCGGAGATGGATGGAGGCGAAATGAGAGGACGGAACTGAGATAGGAAATGGCACTGGAGACAGTGACACCAAAACAAAGAGATAGCCAGCAGCGATTTCTGTCAAACCCCAGCTGCTGTGCATCTGTGGATGTTATTGTTGCCATCGAGAAGCACATATATCACCTGTGCACATATGGTTGTATACTTGTTTGCTCCTAATGGCGGCATGCTGTTCTCACGTGCTGCCTTTTTATCTACATACAGTCTCTGCAGTGCTCTTTGTGTGGTGTCGCGCATTCAGGCCAAATGAAGAGATGAACCCCTCAAATTTTCCAATGAATACAGTTGAACTCTTGACCCAAGAATAGTTCCTTACTGAGGAGACATAATGTGTTGTTGTTGTTGTTGTTTTTACAAACTACAGCCTCTGACTTCACTCAGTGATAACAGATGGAAAATGTATTTCTGTTGTGTTTTCTTCCCCTTCCAGGTATGATTTGGTCAGAATGCAAAGAGATCTGGACCGACGGCCCCAGAGAATATGTCATGCATTTGTGGAACGTTCTCGATTTTGGGATGCTCTCCATCTTTGTGGCGTCGTTCACTGCACGGTTCATGGCGTTCCTCAAGGCGTCCAAAGCACAACAATACGTGGATCTCCATGTGCCAGATGAAGACCTCAGCAACGCCTCACTTCCCGATGAAATTGCCTACTTCACTTACGGTGAGAGTTTATTCTGTCATTTGCTGCATCACTTGCTCTCATTGTCAAAAACGGCAACTTTCCATGAAGAGTTCAGGAAACATTTTAACATTCCAAACTTTGTTATCACTCTGCTGTTGCTGCTCAGTATAAGTCAGATATCTGCTGCCAAGCCTGAGTTCTTCACCGTGATAGCTCTATTGTTGATAACACTGTTTGTGATATATATCCTTCTCCACTCATGTTTAATCAGGATAATACAACAACAATAAACATCTTTATTGTTGCATCCACCACGGCAGGTGAACAATGATTAGATGTTGTAATTCTGATAAGGGTAGTTCTTGTGCTGTGACACTGGCAGATAAGCAGAAATAAGACAAGTATTTACTCTATTTCTTCCTTTAAAATCCTCCCTTTTCTGAAAGGTATTGCGCCCATTGCTCGTCTTCCTCGCCTCCACTTTAAACATTCTTGGTCCAACATGTTCTTTCCTGTATCTCCTCTCCAGTCTGGCCTCCCTAACTTTTTCGTCATGATCTTTCCCTCTAATATTCCCAATATTGTCTTTCCTAGTCACTCCCAATGAAATCCAGACCATCTCCTACTCCGTTCCCTTCACAGCTGCTTCTTGTCATTGCGTCAGAGCTCCTGTCTCTGACCCACACGTCAGCTGTCAGCGCTGCCCTGCAAAGCTTCCCTTTCAGTCTTGCTGCTTCTTTTCTGTCACAAAATCACATTCACACACGTGTTCTGTCTTCACTCCCAATTTCATTCTCATAACAAATCGCTATATCATCTGTAAACATCATATTCCATGATGTTACTCTTTTATTCTTTGGTATTTCACGGTTTATGAATTTTGCTACTGTGCATAAAATCATATTTCAAATCCCCCTAATTCCTTTTACCAAATGGAGTACTCCTGAATATCTCGCACACCAAGATCTAATGTTGCTTCACATTCAGTCACACAACAATTTTCAACTGTCAATATCCATTCATCAAAATAATGCAATATCATGAATTATCATTCGCTTGGAACCCCAATTGCACAAATAACAAATCAAGGTGCAGTTAATGTTTTAACTGACCTTTGTAGTTCACTTTTGCTCTGCTTCCAAGGCATGTTACCAGCACTTTCTGATCCTAGTTTTCCAGGGAACCGCAATATATTCCCTCACTTGTTGACCACCTTTTGCACTTCATCTGGGTGGAGTGGACTCAGAGTCAGCCTGGCTATTAGTTTGACCAAATATGTGTTGTCATACAACCTAAAGGGTCACTGACAAGACACAATTAGAAAGAAGAAATACTGCATTTTCAACAAGTACCAATCAATTTCTACCAACTCTGTAAAGACAGCAGAGGAGGAAGCGGCAAGTAATGTCATCTAAGATGTCAGTGATTTGTCAGCGGATTTCGAGGAAGAAGAACAGGTTCATGTAAACAAAGGGCTTATTTTTATTCAAACCCCGGTGTTCTGGAAGAGATGACTCTTGCTTATCAGAGGATGAAGGATGTGACGCTACAGAGTTAGAGTCGGCCATCGATCGACTTCATAACAGCGAATGGTTATGTAAAACTAAAGATGTTGATGAACTGGGTGTTGTACTCTCCTGAGAAGGCTCAGCAGTACAAAATATATACTGGTAATGTGTTTAGATAAACAATGGGCCTTGCTGTTTTCCGGTTCTCACTGAGTTCAACACTGTTTTACATGTATGTAGCGTTCAAATTGAACAGAACTAACTTTGATCATGATCATTTCTAGTGATGGATAGATGGGGTATCATGAAACAGCACTGCAGGGTTGATGAAACTGTGCTCAGGGGACACTGGATGCCGCTCTTGGTTCAGAAATGATGTGATGGTTCATTTAATTAGTTGTTCAAGTCCAGACATGTTACAGTGCCATCTGGTGGCCTCTGGAAACCAGGACACTGCTTCATGAAACCTGATCATCCCTTCAATACTGTCATGAAACCTCATCTACCCATCAAACATCATTTCAAACTGCATATTATGCATAGTTCCAATGCCTTTTTGGTGACTCTTTAATCTATACATGGCACTTATATCACACGTGAAAGGGGGAGAAGAGGCCACACATTCCATTTCCACAGCATGTTTGGCACTCGAAACAAGTTATTTATAGCATAAATATGACTTCAAATGGACTTTTTCTTTCTTTCAAACAAGATAGACAGGTTCATTTACTTTCCCAGTCACTGCTGCAGTAGTCATTTATTGGTATAGTTTGTCAGCTAGTAAATATGAAATTGGACTGTTTCCCCTTTCCTTCTCATAGCAATGCTGCAGCTAAGTTCTCCAGAGGGACCGTCCCGCAGCTATCAGAACATATTCTTGGTGAACATAAAGTTTACGCGCCAAGCCTCTCTTGTGGATATAATCTGGAATATCTGGGTCTCAGGTGCTGAACAGTCAATGGCGGAGGATAAAACAACCACTTGAGCTGCTGAGTAAAATGGGAAGAGAAATGATTGAATCTGTCGCTGCTCATCCTGCGCAGGTTGATTTACCTCCTCCACCAAATTCGCTCAATGATGAAGTGTAAAGCGAAACTGAATCGACTCGCACAGCACTGATTTAGGCAGCAATCAAACTCCCATTTTAGTGGCAGCTGAGTGGAACCTTCACCAGTGCTGGCATCTGCTGGCGTGAGTCTGTCATGACACATAAGCCTTCACCCCAGGATTGTTGCTGCACTATATGTATCAACTCAGATTGCAGCTTATGTCTTGCAGCTTTATTATTGAATGAATCTTTTTCGCATAGTTGTCTGCATTTATTTGAACACACAATTACACACAAACTCACCTAAAGTAAATGCTCTCACAACTTGTCTTACTTCTGCAGCCAGGTGCAAGTGGCGACCATCGGATCCTCAGATCATCTCAGAGGGCCTCTACGCCATCGCTGTGGTGCTGAGTTTCTCTCGCATCGCCTACATCCTGCCAGCGAACGAGAGCTTCGGCCCGCTGCAGATCTCGCTGGGACGCACCGTGAAAGACATCTTCAAGTTCATGGTCATCTTCATCATGGTGTTTGTGGCCTTCATGATTGGCATGTTCAACCTCTACTCCTACTACCTGGGAGCCAAGTACAACCCCGCATTCACCACGTGAGTATGATGGTCCTCAGTGACTGGGGACCAGACTGAAATTGGTTTTGACTTCTAGAAACCCCAGGCAGGCAGGAGAAAGTAATCAGGTTAGTCAAACGAAGAAACATATTTCTTCTAAAATCCAGTCTCAAAATCCAAGTACAGGGTCTAAACATTAAGTCTAAAAGCTACTAACAGTAAAAAAAAACATTTTATTTTTACTTTCATTTCAATGAAAGCAGCCTGACTACTGAATCACTGTGATGTTTATGGGTCATCAATATGTGCTGGCATGCTCTAAATAGGAATTCATTTTGAGCCCTCCACATTTCAAGCTGTCGCATGCCACTTGACAAGACTTGGCTGCTGGTTCTTGGCCCGCGAGTCTTGAGTCTGACACGTGTGTGTAAGCACCAGCAGACCTTGTAGCTGTTGGGATCTTATCGACTGTCCTCATCATTCAACTTGTGTAATCTTGCTTATCCTGGAGCATCAGTGTTGGCTTAACTGTGTGCGAATCTGTCACTGTCATTGTCTCCTCTTCGCAGGCAAGTTACGCTCACTCTGGACTGCTGACAGAAGCGGTTCATCATAATCCATCATGAAATAGAAACTCTTGAAGGACTCTATCTCTCATATATGATCCTTCATCTTGTCAAGGAAGGATTTTCTCATGCGTCAAGCAAATTCTGCACATCAAAGCGTTATCAGGTGGAAATGGAGTTGCTCGTGGAGTTTGTTTGCGAGGAGCCGCGCGGCTGCTAAATCCCAGGTTTTAAGGCAATGTGTACATTAAGATAAATTGCGCTCACTGGGTGTCGATGCTCGTTTGCATAATTTACCCTTGGGTGTTTCATATCGGTTAAAAACACATGAGGAAACGTGAACATGGGCATCAATCCGGAGTGTGACTGACAGCTCAATTTGTTTTAACAGGCTTTGCAAGCATGACAAACCGCTTCAGCATCTGTCTCCTCAGGAGCACTGTGCTGTGACGTCTTGTGCTTTTGCTGGATTTCCTGAAGAATCCACAGCTGAAGATGATGTCAAAACTTCTACCAACCGCTGATGGAGCTGATTTAATTATTTGAAGCTTAATTAAATCGGGGAGGCATTACACTCGTTATCCTTCCAATGTCGCTTTTGAAAATTGTCCTCATAATTGGGGGTTGCAGGGAAGGATGGATTTTTTTTTTTACATCATCCAGATTGCATGAGTTGGTGTCACACGGTCCTAAAAAAAAAGGACGTGGTGGAGGACAAGAGAGGATATGAAAGTGAAACTAGATGGAGGTGAGGAAGATGGTGCAGGTGGTGGAACAGGTGGAGGAAAGGGAAGCTTTGACATGCAGCTGTTTGGCCTGCCGTGATGTATGGTTTCCGCTGGGAGTCAGTCGAACGGCCAAGATCAGAAATAAGTAAATTTGACGGAGAGCTCAAGAGCAGGAGACAAAGTTTGGGAGGCCAGATGGTTTGGACATGGAGGGAGAGGACCACTTGGATGAAGAGTATTGGGGGTAAAGAGGCAACAATAACAATGCAAGTAAACTGAGATTAGCAAGTAGCAACTCCACCAAAAATAAATGATTGTCAGTGTGGAATTTATTTTTCAAGCCATGTAACAAATTGCTCTCCTCAATTGTGCATCGTCCATTTTTTAAATTAAGTCCCATCTACTATGTAGATTAGGTGTTTTATTGATCTGCTGGTTTGAGAGACTGACCCTCTCGGAGAGTCGGTACCGGTACCGTGTCATGCATTTAGACTAGATGACGCGCAGCGGAAGTTCTGCTTGGCTGCCCAGAAAAAGCCAAAGATTCAGCTGAGGCCGACGTGTTTCCTGACAGCGAGGCAGGCGGACAGACAGAAACTTAATTTAATAGAGCTGAAATAGATATCCAGAGAAAGTGAGGTCACATTTGAAAGGATAAATGAAAAGAAGACTAACCACATCCCCCGGAGACAAGAGAAATGGCTCCCCGAGGCTCAGCAAGCCGATTTAGCAAATTCCATTATCCTTATTTACATTGCTTCTTCTTCCTCTATTGATCAGCGTCCATTCCATTTAGGTGCTGCAAATACACAAGACTTTCGCATTGTGCAGCCTTGAACTGTTGTTTTCCTTCAGACTGTGCATCGTTTGAGAACTGCTTTTTCATATGAATAGCTTCTGGCTGCTATCGCTGTGACCACCAGGGGTCAGTATGGATTCAATGCTGCTCTCACTGCAATGGTGAATTCTTAGCAGCACTTAAAAGCCTGCACTTCAGCAAATACTGGAGCAGAGTCCGTACATGGCTAAAATCCAATTATAGTTCACCAAAGAAACAACTTCCTGATCATGTTCTCTGTGCGTTAGAGAGGTGTGTGTGTGTGTCCAACTCCTGTGTGGGCTGTGCCACTTGAGCTGTCTGACAAGGAATGTCTGATGGAGGGGGTGGTCCAGGAAAAGGGCAGGCGGAAATCTTTGATAGTGTCTGATGAGGAGGGAGCCAGGTGGAGGTCGTAATGATACCCCAGGAGGGGCCAGCGGCACTGACGGATGGAGGCAGCGTATGAGCTAAAGGAGGGGCCCTGGGGAGTGAGGTGGATGCAGTCGTCCCCTCCACACTCCAATTGTGCATATCTGCAGTTTAAACGGTTTGCTTTTAACCTTGACACCAGATAGTCAAACTAGTCTTCACACAATGCTAAGCATTACATAGTTGCTGTGGGAGGAAACCAACTGAACTGGTGGATAGAAAGAAAAGAGAGAATAAATTAAACTCCCTGTTTTACATGGTAGTCATATATGGAATACTGTAAGATAATGCACTTCTGTACCACTGCAAAAGCATGGATAATTCCCATAGTAAAGGGAGGGTTGGGGATTCCTCTTATGAAAAGAGCGCTGAAAAGGCTGTTTCAAAGGTCGAGAGTGACATGTTGGAGCAGACCTTTTACTGTGTCGGTGACCTCATGTTGGACCCACTGATGGCACTGAAGAGTTTTGAAGTGTTCAGTATTGATCTCCAGGTGGATTATTCTGTCGGTGAATTGGCTCCTGCTCATCATTCAAGGAGCTGCTCAGCTACAATCCATCTCCACCTTCATTATACATCAGGCTTGATTCCACCATACGGAAGCCTTCTGCTTCTTAACATAACTTGATCATCTGTAATAACATCTTAAATATTCTTCATCCACCATGGCCACCGTCATATGTGTGAAGGCTTCATGAAACAGTGTCCTAATGATCAGAGCGTTTTTTGTCTTCTCTTTTCTTGCACTGGTATTATGTAATGACCAATGTTTAAACAAGGTTAAGGCAAAGTAATTGCTTCCTCCTTTGCCACTGGAGATTGACCCCTCATCCAGAGAAAAGGGACTTTCTCTGTTGTGGTCAGTCATGCATGACACTATTGGGGACAGAAAGAAAGGGGCACGCTGGGAGAGGACATCTGAGGGCCTCATGATGCGGTTGCATAAAATGTTTTTCAAAAATGTGATGATTTTAAGAAAAAAAATAGTTGAAGGGTAATCTATTATGAGGAGAAGTACAGATGAGAAGGGAAATAGCGAATAAAAAGACAAGGGAAATGCAGATAAGGGTGCATTTGGCTCTGGTGTGGAGAGCAGCCAGGTTGCAAAAACAAAGGAAGGGTAAACAGCTAGAGAGAGAATGAAAAAAGATGAGAGAAGGTCAAGCCGACTGTGGAGAATACATTTGGAAAATAGTGCATATATTTATTCTCCTTCCGTTACTGCTATCAGGACTTCTTACCTGAATGACACATAATTCAACCTGAATTATATACCCAGCGCTTAAATATACAAAGCGCATAAAGACAATGGCAATAAACTTGAGGAGAACTCAATAAAGGAGGAAACAGGCAGGTGATAATAAAAGTGAGAAATGAATAGCGCAACATGAATAGTTTTGAGGAGACTAAGGGAAGAGAAACTGGTGTCAGAATAAAATGGTGGGGTGCGGGGGAGGGTGATGGAAGTGAAAGTCAGGTGAGAATGGACCGAATTTATTAGCCCCTCATTCGGGTGTTCTGCCTTTACCAGTCAAGCATATCTGAGCAGGGGTGAAAGGAAGAGAAAGTATCTTCATTAAGATTAAAATGACTTCAAATGTCTCGCTCATATGTCCTAAAATAACTTCTCATTTTGATCTCAACGGTCCTCTGTCTCTTCTCCTTCAACCTGGCATCTCCTTCTCTTCTGTTCTTTGTTCTATGTAAGATGAGATGTGTCTCCTCTTCATGTGTCCCATAACTGTCTCCAAGCTTCTCACCATGAGCTGCGATACTCTTCTCCGAGCTTGTCCTTCCTTCTGACTCCCAATGAAAGCCTTAACATCATCAGACCTTCAACGTCTGACTCTGCTTCCTGCTCCTTTGACTCTAATCTATATATCATAGCATTGTCCTATAAATCTTGCCTTTTACACTTGATTGTGCACAGATCCCCCCGTCACCACACAAAACGTTTTGCCAGGTCCGCAGAATATTTTGGGGACCCCTGGACATTTTGTCATGAGTCAGCAGCCCTTTCTTTTCATACTGACCCTCATCTTTTTATTCATTCCAACCAACAGTAGCTGTATTATTATCAGAAAATGTGTGAATTTCTTTCCAGGATGACACAAAAGAAATAATTTTCTTTTGTTCTAAAAATTATTTCTTTACTACTCTACTGTGGGAATTCATTTCTAACTTTAAGAAGTCTTTCTTATGTGTGATAGAAAATGAAAAACAGCATTAAAGATGAGACGGATTCGCACGGTGGCAGAAACAACAAAGGTGATTATTCAAAAGACAATGTGCTTCGTTACATATTAACACACTCTTGCAAGCAGTTGGTGTGATGTTGTATTCCCCACTTAATAAGGATTCTTCCACATCTCGCCCGAGGACACAGACAAACATCTTTTGAGTGTTTTATCCTGAGCATGGCATAAACGTGCTCGTCCCTCAGACGCCGAGACGAGTGGGAGAAGCACAATCGTTCATTAAAAAGACAAGGTCCCATCTCTGCTGTTGACACAGAGATTGACAGAAAGTCAAAGTCAAGTTGATAGCTCAAGATGTTTCATCTGTATTTGCCTTCCGGGCTGTCGAGCCTGTGTGAATATAGAGGGAGAGGAGATGAATCTAATATGTTCCTAATGACTGAGGGCAAGAGTGAGAGAGCAGTAGACCTGCAGTCCCCATCCACATTAACATATAGCTGATATAGGATATTGGCTCCAGACTGAGGGCAGGTCATGGAAAAAATATATATGACGTATGTATATATGAAAATAGATGAAAAAGACGAAGAAGGGAAAGTTGAGACTGGTACTTTCACAACAGTGGCAGGATTTTAATGAGGACCTATATAACAGTGATAAAGGAACGATGCTTTTGAGGTCAGGAAGCTGAAGAAGCAACAATCAAGACAAACAAAACATGTTTTGGCGAATTTCACTTTGTCTCACTGCTCCTCTGGTGACTCACTCGTCTCCAAACCAGCATGATCTCTCTGTACTGTATGTTATGCCAGTGCATGAGTAATACCGCCAGTTGTGCACGCATGCGTGTGTGTTTGTTAGTGTCAGCTGGTGGGTGTGTGAGGTCGCCATGCTGTTTGCATCCTCCTGAGAGCTGCCATTCTTAATAAGAGATAATAACGCTGTCTATTTCTGTCTGCATACCCATGCTGTCTGTGCCACTTTGAAGCCATCTACTATTTGAAAGGCAGAGTTCCAGGCATCCCTTTCCTCAGCCTCTTCGGCTGACTCGAGTACATCATTATGGAGCACAATCCAACTGCCATTTGCGGAATGTGTTTTGGTTCAGGACCTGACCGACTCTGCTGGACCACACATTTATGATAGCTCCTTAAATTTCCTTGCCATCCATTTTCCACCAGCCAAGAGACATAGCCACTTCAACCTGGCCTGGGTCTTCGCTGGGGCCTCTTTGCTCTTGAACATACTGTGAACACCTCCTCAGAAGACCTGGAGAAATCCTGAAAATAAGGATGTTCATTGAGTCCCTCCCTGAATCAAAGCCCTGTTGTGATAGAGCCATTTCCCAATGAGTCTAGGACCTATGTTCACCAACAGGTCAAGTGGGCCACAGTACGCTGAGATGATCAGTATCCAAATATTATCCAGCGGACATCTAGTTTCCCCTGAAAATTAGGTCACTGTTTCATGAAACCTCATCAACCCATCACTAACATTGCTCAAATGTGACTAAAACCAGGAGCCAGGTGGGGCCGAGCACCTAGTGGCCGGCCATCTGTCCATCGAGTCAGATGGATTGCTCTGATCTGGATCTGCTACCTTGTGGGCCTGCCTCCTGCCAGTGGGATCAATAAGTGGCAGGCCATACTCAGTTCATTTCACACTCAGGCCTTTAGTGATGTCCTACTTACTCCAACCTCAGTAAATGCTTCACATAACACCATCATTTATGACACCACAGCTGGAGAAATAATATACAGAAACTCACTTGATGCACTACTGGGCATTGCATCACCTCACTTGTGTACAAAGTGGATTAAGTTCTGGCGCATTTCAAAATCAATAAACCTGCAATTAAAACATGACTCTGTGGGATTGTCAAAACTATTAAGTTTTATAGAGTTCACAAAGCAAGCATTAACAAGACTGCACAGTGAAATAGGAAAATCTATTGGTACGGTATGTTTAGAGGGAGCTAGCTATTTTCATAGACGGATAATTCATCCTGTCCTGTTATATATAATAAATAATCTGTTTGTAGTATCTGCAAATCGGTGTTCCGGAAATAGCAACTACGGCAACACGTCACTTCCTCGTTCTTGTTTACAGAAGAAGTTCCTTCTCTCTCCATTTAATAGGATTAAACTGCTTTTGTTGTCGTTCGGAACAAATATAAGTGCAACCATCGCTTCATTTCATCTGGGATTGTTAAACATGTCTTCAATGTACTGTTGAAAATATGCTGGAACAATACGTGACCATACACTTGATATTCATCACATTATATCTTCCCTGAATATTCATACCAGTTTGTTAACAGATGATATGACACGCTAATAAGCTAGGAGGCTCAAAAATACATGTGTATTTGTTTGTGAAACGCTCACCGTCTGTGCTTTGTAACCACTCTGTGACTCGGATCATGTGTCGTGAATGTTGAACAGGGAAATGTTATTATTGAAAAAGCGACAGACTGATGTCAACACCAGACAACAGCCTTAGCAAAGGGGGAGAAAAACACTCAAATGCTACCGATGATAATTGAGAATGCGTTCACGTATGCATGCGTCTGGAAGGGCAAATGTTCTGTTGTTGCTTTTAAGTTGTTTCACTCAGTACTCTCACTTCTGAATGGCAACAAAGTAAATCCTCTGATACTGTCACTCTGACAAATGGAAGAAAATGTTGAGGATAGTTGTGAGACCGAAATGTCCAAACACTGTGATGGAATCTCAACTGGCTCTGTTGCACTTCAGCAATTGGTTAGTAAGCAGCCCCTGCCTTGGTCCATTTGGTATTAAAGGAAAAGTAATCGTCAAAGAGCGGGACAAGTTTAAAATTATTTAAAGGCTCAGTCATGAAAGTTAGATGATCAGCAAACTATCTGACCACGCTCTTAGTTGTGATTTGAGCTTGAAAGGTGTTGTGGGATTCAAGTGTTTTCACATGTGTCCCCAAGCGCTCGCCAGTCAAACTGTCTCTCTGAGTGTTGTCAGTTCAGAGTGTTCCCTCATCTCAGAGAATTTTCAGATCCTCTCCCCGTTCTGCCGCCACCTCTAGCCCCGCCTCACGCTCCAACAAGGCACCTTTTTCCTTCCCGCTGAGACACCATCTCAAGCCCTTACTAACCATTCATGAAATATTTAGACACAGACATGCACATGAATGTCAATATTCTCAAGGCTTGCATCTCTCAGCCCTTTTAACTCTTCTCCACATAGGACTTTTCTGTGGCCTGCGGCGTGTTTGTCGACACGTTGGGTGCGAGTCAGTCAGGGATCCTTTCGGCAGCTTCGAGAGTCTGAATAACTCCACATTAAGTTAAATAAATTGTGGCATAGCTTCGTGTGAAAAATGCAGCCACCACCAAAGTTAAAATGAATGATTTGAACCTGACATTTTGGAAACTTGAGAGGTAACGTCTCCAGCTGAAAATATGAAATGACGTTGGAGGTAACAAAAAAAGATTATTTCTTGTTCTTCAAAACGGTGCAGCGAGGTATGTGTGGTTTAAGTTAATGCTGCGATAAATTATTAAGAAGCCTAATAAATGATTCAAAATAATGTCCCTAGCATTTTGTGCGTGACTCATAGACATGCACACCTGTGGTTGCGGAACAGAAAATAACGCAACTGGAAATAAAACATGGAGTGTAAACAGCTGTGCCATAATCACCATCTGGGCTTCTTTCTTTCTCATTGAACTGCCAGGAACGAAGAAGTAATTAACTGATAATGACCGTACCAGGCGCCAGAGGATTTTGTTCAAAACACAATTTGTAGTTTGGGCTTACTTTTCTTTGAGGTTTATGAAATTAAATCTGCGCAAAAAAGACTTAGCTGTGTTTATTTTTGCGTGGCATTTTACCTTGAGCAATGTCTCCTCTCCAATTGCAGGGTGGAGGAAAGTTTTAAAACTCTTTTCTGGTCGATTTTTGGGCTTTCGGAAGTGATCTCAGTTGTGCTGAAGTACGACCACAAGTTCATCGAGAACATCGGCTACGTGCTGTACGGGGTCTACAACGTCACCATGGTGGTCGTCCTTCTAAACATGCTGATTGCTATGATCAACAGCTCATACCAGGAGATAGAGGTAGAGTACATTATATCAGATTATCAGGTTAAAAAAAAAACATGACTGAGAACATTTCTGACCACTTGCAGGAAGACGCTGATGTGGAGTGGAAGTTTGCGCGAGCAAAGCTATGGCTATCATACTTTGATGAGGGGCGTACTTTGCCTGCCCCCTTCAATCTGGTTCCAAGTCCAAAGTCTTTCTACTACATGGTCCTCCGGATCAAGTCCTGTCTGATACGGCTCTGTAAAGCAAACGGCCATCGCCACAACAACGAGCTAGAACTGGGGATGCTCAACTCTCAGACGAACGTAAGTGACTCGTTACTTGTTGCAAGTCACATCAATATTTCTCCATGTGGTCATAATGGAGTCATTAGCCATTGTTAGTCATGCTGCTTCCTCATGACCTGCTGGTAGAAATGATTACGTCGCTATTTGGAAATGTATCCCTCCTCATAATAATAATAATAATACCAAGTTTAGATGAAATAAGAATTTATATTCTGACTTCTGCTGAGTTCCAGATCACGTATCTTGATAGCACAGCGAGGATATCATTCGGGCCATTGGCTCGCTGACATCCACATAAATGTCCGGTCAGGTTTAGAATGAGGACAAGGCAGGTTGCACCCCGCTGCTTCCTTGAGCCTCCAAGCCTCTGCAGCTTTAATGGTTAAACTGTTACGCTCAGTGTGAGCAGAGATTGATTGATGCAGAAGCTCATGCTGAACCACAGCTGAGTCGTGAAAACGCCCAGTCAGACAGAAGGTTCTCTTTGAATCCAAGCGATGTCCTCCTTTCTTCTTATCCCGACATCTCAGGATTTCATGGACTTCATACAGTGAGCCCCTTGGATCTGTCCTATTATATATATACTGTATATCATTTCTTCACGCACATCATTTCTTCACCAAGAGCGCTCTCTAGGAGACTGTTTCATCAACACTGCAATACCGTTTCATGATACCTCATCTATTTTTGGACCACTTCCTTTGGGAAAGTACTGTGACCCATTCAGCTTAAATGATTTGAGGTTGCTAAGACACTACAATAAAAAAGATAGGCAGAACCCACATGCATTGACAGGCTTAGTCTTTATTGAGTCCAAATCGCAACAGTCAATCTAGCGGACGATCAATGGGCAAGGGTAGATTCTGGGTCGCAGACAAGAGGGTCAGTGATACCAGATTAATTCAATTAATTCAGTCCTTGCACTCCAGGTGAGGTTGAAACAAGACAGGGTCAATGGCACAGCTAGGCAGGATGGCTAGTGGATTGCTGGAATGATGGCTGGTTTATATGGCGTAATGAGACAGGCGTGGGGAGTGCAAGCCCTTCTGCAGGCAGGGTTGCCTGTACACGGCCAGGAGATCTATCTACAATCTGCTGATCAATAAGAGAGAGCCATGCTGTGCGCTGTTAGTACAAGGTAGTTACAGTTGGCTAAGCCGTCTATCCTTTATCTCACACATGAGTGCCACATTCGCATTTTTGGCTGCTTCACACTGTCTTCTTACCGCCTCAAAATCAATCTTTTCCAGCGCAGGTAAACTGTGTTATTACTGGTAATAAGACGAGAGGCAGGTCCAAACGTAAAATATTGGTTTAATTTATATAGTCTGCGTTCTGAAATTGTATATACAGTGTGTCCATCCATAAAAGTTTCAAAAATAAAACATATTAAATATTCCTTATTACATCATTTGTGTAAATGACTTGTGTTATTAAAAAGAATTATCCATTTGCATGATTTAAATGTATAAATATTGAAATAATAAGTTAACTTTAATTTAGAATTGGGTGACTGAACCCCTTTGGTTAGTTATATAAATAGTCCCGTCTAACAAAATGGATGGGGGGTAGACTGACAAAACCTTTGAGAAGAAAGGTGAAGAGTTACATGCATATACTGCTTCCTGTCTTGGATGGTGGGAGGTGCCCTCTGGTCACCTGTTCAGCCACACAACCAGGGGCATTTTTATAAGTGATAGGCAGATGAGGTATCATGAAACAGTACTGCAGGGTTGATGTCCTAATATTCAGAGGCCGCTAGATGGCGCTCTTGGTTTAGAATTGATGTGAAGTTTCATTGAATTAGTCGTTCATGTCCAAACATCATATAGCAGACAGTGCCATCTGGTGGCCTCTGAAAATCAGGACACTGTTTCATGAAACCTCATTTACCCATCACTGCTTTTTACCGTGAGGCAGCTTGACCGCCGCTGTCCATGTTTCTTATTTTATAAAGAATAAAGGCTGTTTTTCCTTGAATTTATTCTTTTCAATTCAGTCTTTTGTGCTACAATGTTCAGCAGAATATTTTAATTCTTCAACCAAAGATATTTTTGGGGTTTTTTTGTGCACCGATCCTTGTGCCATGTTAGTTCCTGCTTATTTTGCTCAGAGTATTCAGTATTCTGTGCGGCAGACTGTAAGTGCTAGCTGCTCCAAGTGTGCAGTTATAAATCTTTTCAACGCCAAAGTGGGAAAGTGACACGCAGGTTGCAAAGCAAGGTCATGGACTTAAAAGGCATTTAGAAGTCAGTTAATAGGGATTCAGATCGGGTCAAGGATACGGCTTCTTTTCAGCTCCCTGTTAAAGATGGGCCACTCACGTTGGCGGGCGATGATGCATCAGTCTGACTGTTGTCCTTACATTTTCATCTTGCCATCGCGACAGGACGAGCACTTCAGAGCTTATCTGCGGCCCGGAGAGGAGTTTGTCTCCAAAAAGAATAGAAAGCACCCGACGAGATACCAGGTGAGTTGGGATGTATTTAAGAGCATGTGTAAATGAGGAAGCACCAAGATAATCCGGGGGATACTTGGGATCGTCTTTGACGAAAGAACATGACAGGAAATCATATAACCCTTTAACAAATTGGAATAAAAGGAGCGCTAGAGTTTGAAACAGACCACAGGAGTAAGGGTTTTTAATGAGCCCTTTGGAGGAGACAGTGGAGCAGACACTTGGCAAATGAGCACTCAGGAGGGAAAAGATGGACTCTGTGTGCGTCTACCCTTCACCTTTACCCAAGAGAAATCTCAGCTCACATGACGTCACATGTCAGCAGGAGCGGTGCAACATTTGTCAGTGGCAGCTATTGACTAATATGTGGAGTGACCTACATGCAGCTGCGAAACTTCACTGATCATCCTGCTTAATCAAACCCTTATATGCAGATATAATGTGCCTCATAATGTCTATTTAATCTCTTTATCTCTTAGAAAATCATGAAACGCCTGATTAAGCGCTATGTGCTCAAGGCTCAGGTCGACAGAGAGAGCGACGAAGTCAATGAAGGTATAATCGCTGTTATTTCCGTACTGCATTGTGCATTTGTGATGTGCTGGTTTTGTGTGATACTGCACGTGTATAAGTGCGATGATGATGATGATTGTGTCAGAGCGCCCGGGTGGAACAAACGTCGGTGGGATTCACTGAGGTTGATTTATTGGCCATTTATGCTCAACGTTACGTACGGATACGGATATGTTTCTGCAAGGCTTGCAGACACGTACCAAACAGAGCAGTAACACCATAAACTGTGGGGGCGGTGTTGCTGTTAGTACTGGATATATAGCTCTTACGAGACCCGAAGACATAACAATGGCGAAAATTCTCCACCACCGCCTCCTACAACTCTGCCTCTGCTGCCTCTTTTGTGCCGGAGGTTACTTCTTTCACAATCTCCATGTTGGTTTTGGAGTTTGTTTTTGTCATAAGCCTTTGACTCTGGGCTGCTCCCCCTGGTGGATATATTGGTGAGCACTAATGCCAACGTAAAGAAGGCATGGAAATATGTGATCAATGACATTGTTCGATACGGACTGGTACAATTCCGTACGTAAAGGGAGTATAAATGGGCCTTTGGAGTCAGAGGTACGAACCAAGGTTACGAACTTCACAATGATGAGCAGAATGAAGAACGACAGCTTGCTTTACTGACACTGAGTTGTAGTTGTAAGCAGCTAAATGTATGAAAACATCCTTAAAAAAATAAATATTTTGGTGCTGATTAAGGAGCGTTACTGAGTTGTCTGTGAAAAGCCCAATAAAGGGCTTTGAAAGTGGTCCATAAAATATTAAAGTCCAGTCTTAAGTAGACACTTTATCAGATACTTATTACTCATATACACTTTATCATCATATAAATTTCAGGCTCTACACGTCAGGTTTTTGGGAAACAGAGGCTGTTATTGGATCTCTATTGATGAATTATCTTCCCACCTTTACAACATAATAAAAATAGCTCATAGACATAGACATGCCGTCAGACTCGAAGTGGAATCATAGCGTCTTCAAGGTTTCTGTTCAGACCCAGAAAGATTACAGAAAGTGTGCTGCAAATATGCTTTTTATTTAGTGGATGCATGATCTGTAGCCAGATCTGTGTTATTATCTCGCCAGCGCGGCCTGTATATGAAGTGTATTAAAGGTTCTCTTTCCCTCCTTGTGCTTCTTCGTCAGTGTTCGGTGGCACCCCTGTTACTCGAGTGTTCCTCACTCTGTCAGTCGTAATACATTTGTGTTTTTCTCTGACTATCTTGCAGGCGAGCTGAAGGAGATTAAGCAGGACATTTCCAGCCTCCGGTATGAGCTCCTGGAGGAGAAATCCCAGGCTGCAGGAGAGCTGGCCGTGCTTATACAGCAACTTAGCGATGAATTTGGCAAGAACACCCTGAGACATTGACAGGAAAAAAGACAGAGGGAGAGAATGGAATGGAGGTGTGTGAATTGAAAATGAAAATGTTGACTAAATGGGCGGATAATGACTAAAATAGAACGTGGAAACTGGAAGAGGTAGAATCAAGAGGCTTGTAGGGTTTTGTAATAGCTATAGATTTAGAAGTGTTTGCTGACTTAAGCCAAAAAAATGTAGCAATTTATACTCTCAATAACCAATTATAGAAAAACGTGACAAGGAAATGCTTGTGGTTCAGAATAAACAAGAGGTCGGCAGGTCAGAGGTGAAGCAAACAGAGCCGTAATGGAACGTGTTGACAGCTGAATTCTAATTAAAAGTGAAGTCTTGAGGGAGTTGAGTCGACGAGAACGAGACAGAGGCTGGTGGGGTGGCAAGTGAGATAGGGGGAGACAAATGAGGAGAGGAACTCGAGCACCGTGAGATATGAAGAGTGACTACGGGCCTGAATACTGGAGGCTCACTGAACGGCCTCCACTTCAGCTGCCAACTGATATCAGCGCACCAACTGGGAGAGGAGACGCGATGACACACGGAGGAAGGGGGACATGTGATCGGAATGGATTTGAAAGGAAGTGGCGGGAGAACGGCCGGCTTCGCTTCCGTGCGGCCTCCATGTCGTGGCACTGAGTGACCCTTTACACCAGGCAAACTAATTAACACTCTTATCGATTTTGATGAACACACTGACTCGTTTAAAATTATTAAGAATATTGTACTGAAACCCCAAAACCAGAACTCATGTATTGGTTTGTGCAGTTTTGATGTGTTACATGTTGCATTCAGTATCTAGCTAACTGAGTTTAGAAACTGGGGATAGGGAAGTTAAAGGCAAGACTTATAAGTAACATTATATACAGCTGAAATAAAAAATACATTTTACTTTTTTGTTTTTTTCAGAAAATTCAACACCGTACACTGAGGCAGATCATATGAACGTTCGAGCGTGCTAAAACACTGATTGTTCATGTTGAGTGCGCAGGAACACGCAAGACACGATTTAGTGTGCTGGGACAAGATTTGATAAAAATTTGCTAATTTACAACAACAATAAACAACAATATTTTTTATCAAACCCGTCTGCAGTTTAGCAGAAAGAAATCACGTCTGTATTTCACATTTAGCAAATGTCTGTGCTGACAGTGTGTGTGTGTGTGTGTGTGTGTGTGTGTGTGTGTGTGTGTGTGTCACTGTGCACTGACAAGATGTGTGGAGTGTGTATGGTTCTGTGCATGATTCCTTAAAGAAGGAAAATCTGGAAAACTGAACAGATTTTTTTTACATTTATTTGGCAAGGAAAACAAACAAGGAAGCAAAACAAAAGAAACTAAAAAAGTAACTCCTGGATAAAAACATGGACAGCAACATGCTACTAGAAGAGAGCAAACAAATTGCAGTGCGAGGAGATTAAAGTAAAAGGCTGAAATTATTTTTTGGTGTGGGAGCCATTCTGCTGTTTCTTGAAACTGAATGATCTAATTTACGGGAATGGTGAATGAACCTCTGCAGGCGGTGCCTTGTGCTTTTGTGTTGGCATCATCCCATTGCATAAAAAATATTCGCCCACATTGGCCACATTTGTGTTCTCTGTGTTTATTTTCCAAACCAACTGTATAATGGACTTTTTTGTATTTTGCTTTGCTCTGTGAAAACACAATTTTAATTTATTTTTATTTATTTTTACTTTTTGTTTCAAAACAAAAACTCAAAGAATGATTAGTTAAGACGTCATGGAATTTCGAGTCTATTTTTTTTACATATTTATTTTCCACATGTATCTTTACTATACACGCCGGGTATTACAGTTGATATTCATCATTTTTCACAAATGCTCTCAGAGGTCCAGAACAATGTTGTGGTTTGAAAGTTTCTGATATTGGCTTCATCACAAACTTGCATGTCAGGATCTTTGGAAATCTGCCCATGAATCTCCTGACTGTTCAAAAAATACGACAGAATCGATCGACTTCCTTTAGATCACGTGGCCAGAACAAGCGTGGGAATAAATTGCTTAGCAGGAATGTAGCATGTATCTATCCAGGTTTTTATGTGGCCTCACATTGTGGAGTCTCAAAGTCTCATCTTCTCGGTGCTCTCCTCTCCTCCAAAAGTACCTATTTTGTTTAACTACTTGCGGGTGAGCTGTCATCGATATGATAATCATGTAGTTTATTTTGCTTTATTGCTTTTATTTAATTATTTATTTATTTATTGAATTTATCAATTCATCATTACCCAAAATAAGGTTGTACATTCACCTCAGTCTAATCTAAAACAGACATATCTTGAATTGTTTTGTGTTTCACAACACGTCTCACTGATTAAAGTCAAGTGATAAATAAGAAGTTTTATAGCTTGATCATACAAAGAGGCGCAAACATTAAATCACCTTTGACATGATATTTGCTCCCATTCTCACCTTCATTGTTGTATAGCAGAATACTCCCGGGTGGATTTTCATTTCTTTTTTTTCTTTTTTTCTTTTTTTAATTTGTCGTGAGGGCGATATGGAGCACTTCCTGTCGGAACACTGCGGGGCAATCGTCGCATATTACCACGGAATATTGGAGATCTTGTGATAAGTGCTGATAGAGATTTACTGTAGTGGGTCTCACAACATGGCACTGCAGTCATTTTAGTGTATTTTTATCACAGCAGGAGCTGGAATGGATGCAGCGCCTCAAAACTGGTGATTTCCACATGAGAATTTATGAAAATGGGTTCAGAAAATTGCACATCGTGTGATACACAGGCAGATTTTTCAGGGCAAACAGTTGCTATTACTATAATAATCTAGTATGAGAACACATCTCAGTTTAAACTACATTTTTATGAATTTTTAAGGGGCCATGGTGTGTGTTTTACTGATGTGTACTTTGTACTTACTGTGTACTTTTTCCTTCAACTGCAGTTCACGAATGGCCGAGTCTGTTGTGTTTGATTTGAGCTGAAAGGTGAAAGACGAATTGACTTTGAATATTGAAGAACCTGTCAGAGCAAACATGTATGGTGCCTCAAAGTCAAAGACTAGTCAGAGGACTTGTGCTATTTCCTGCCAGAACCTCATTTGTCTGTCCTGTCAGTTCAGACATGCCTATTTTTACCCTTTCGGAAGTAACTGGTTGACGGATTCACAGCCCAACTGCCATGTGCTTCTGACACCTTTCCATAGCAGAACATTTTGGATCAGACAAGGGCTGCTTCTTGCCCGCGTCGGAACAGTAGCCAACAGAAAGATTAGCAAGCGGTTGTTAGTGACAATAGAAATGCCTCTAGTTATGTCTTTGTTTTCACACTGATGCCCTTTGAAATTAAAATCATTCAATATTATTATTATTATTATTATTATTATTATTCAATATTAACAGCGTACTGTTAATATTGGAGTGATAAATCCAATGATAATTTTTCAACTTATTTTTGTTGAATAAAATTGTATTCTGCTTTTCTTTCACGAATGTACATAAATTAAAATATATTTATTTATTTTATTTCTCTTTTTTATATTTATTTATTAAAGGGTCTTTATAAATGTAACATGGTTACATTTATGATCTGGGATTAATTTGGGATTTAATAAATTAAAACTCAAGTTCAGCATTGTCCAACATAATCCAACATTCTTTCTTAATTTCTATCACAAAAATACAATCATTTGTCATTTGAATAATGTTGCAATAGTTAGCATAACTTCCCTGCCAGGTGATGCATCAGAGACAACAGCAGGTTTATTGTAATACATTTCAGGCCTGGGAGTATATGCTCCACCATATTTTTGGTGCAATTTTCAGATCCAGTGATCAATACAACAGAGATGCAGCATTATTGGGCTTGTTTCGTCTGCCATAGTGTGCTTGTTCAAACGCCTACTGACAGACATAATGTGCCGTGACGTTGGCCTTTGACCTGACTGAACTGAAGAGCAGACAATATCATCTCATGACTAGCTTTACTTTATGATGCACCAGGATTAGAACACCAGCCTTAAACATTATGAAAAGTGACTCATCGTTTTTCATTTTTGCTACATGGCTTTTCTGAAGAAGCAGTCGTGAATGTAAGTGTACCTGTTGCTGTTGAGGTTTTTGACCTGCACGTATATGAAAGAAGCCAGAATGTAGCCATCTATATGCAGTTAAAATTGGGGAGATATACTGCTTTTTCATGAAGATCTCTGGAATAAAATGAGTCAGTTTGAGACCAAAATCAACTTTTCACAGGTTTGTTGTCATGAAGTACTGTGTAGCACACGTGAATGCTTTTTCTTAATAACATGTGGCGCCCATGTTTTGTGTTTTGATGTCTTTGTCTCCTCATGTTATGTGGGATGAATCGAAACAAGAACCAGACTGCTCACTCTGAGTCATTTTGAGCTGTAAAGACCTAAAACACTGTATTTTTATCCACGGCAAATGTTGATTAGAATCTTCTGCTGTATATTGTCATATTTTTGCTCCTTTAAATAAAAAGTAAGCAGCAAATCAGTTGTCATGTCCTTCTATGACTTCTGCAGTGGGCCAAATTTAGTACTTTGTCAAGCGATGAGTCAGTTTTTACGTTATTTTGAGGTGGCTTTTCATTGTTGTTAACTGGGCCGATCCACCTGGGAGGAAATTGGTGGAAGACCCTGGATACTCCAGCCATTGTGTCTCTCAGTTGAGCTGACAAAACCTCAGGTTTCCTGCTGAAGAACTGGCAGTTATCTGGCCTTCTTGACATCAGGTGTGGCCCCTGCAACCACGGATGAACACCTTATTTAGTGGAGAGAATTATGCAAAATTAGGCAGCGGCAAGAAATGTATGAGTAAAGCTACTGGACAACTTGAGCCAAATGAACGGGAGTATAATTTTGAATTAAACATTATGACTACTGGATATTATGTGTCCTCTTTGTGGGTGGAGATCTGTTTAAATCAGAAACTCAATTAAAAAATGGGGATAATGTACTTAGTTGTAAAATTCAAGATGGTACTCTATATCATTAAAATTCTGGAAAAGTAAGAAGGCTGTATGTGAGAATGAAAATAAAACACACACACACACGAAAATAAAAATATATATGAGGAAAAAATATGTATATATTATATATATGTGTTTTATTTTTTTGTTTTGCAAAATATGCATTCACACACACGCACACGCACACACACACACACACACATATATATATATATATATATATATATATATATATATATATATATATATATATATATATATATATATATAATTTATTATTATTTTTATTTTTTTTGTAAAAAATAAAAAATGAAATAATGACATCACTGTTTCAAGAAACAGTGTCCTAATTTTGACCGGCCACTGGATGGCACTGACTGCTAACTTTGAATTTGATCAAAGGTTGTCAAAGGAACGTGCTTCTCGGCCACGCATTGTCTCGGTCCCATTCGAATTAGCCAGTTATTTTTGACAAGGTGAAGTTTGACATAAAGCTAAGCCTAGGTCCAGCTCTGAATTTGGTTCTCCATTTTTTTCTATTGCCACAGCACAAACACTACATTGTATAGTGTCAGACTAGCACTTGCCTGAGCCTGTATATGGTCCCTGTTAATGTGACTTTTTTCATAGCACCATCTGCTGAGGTAGTTATAAATTTAATGCTGAAAAGAGTCACGTTCAGGTAAGGATCATATAAACTCGGACAAGTGTTATTTTGACACCATAAAATTTATGCTGCATGTGGGATTTGATCGCTGCTCCTGTTTTGCTCCTGTCGCTTGCACATGAACATCTGTTTATAGGGTGTTTGCTCGCTGATTGTTGGAATAAAGGACATGGTAATTACATTGCCGACTGAAAACTCATGCACACTCAACACACTCGCCCAATTAATGCCTTTGTTTATTTTGATTGGATTGTTATTAAAGCAACAAAAATCTCTTTTTATGCCGTTCAAAACGTAACGTATTGTCTTAACTAGGATGTGAAGTTTAATCAAATTTAATGGAGCCACATTCAATCCAAAATGTGGTGAAACACCTGACAAATGAGGCCACAGATGCGGCTAGGAGGCATTCGGGAAGAGGCTGAAGCAAAAGTGGACATTTTCAAACACACTTATGTTTCATGCCGGCATGAAATGCGAAGCATAAACACAGTGAGCCAGCATGTATCCAGATGTTTGCCAGACATCAACATGTCTCTGCTCTCTGCATTGTTTCAGGCTGTCACTCCACCACTTCCTCTGCTTTGCCTTCCCAAAAATCCTTCACGTGCGGCTCAGTCTTCAATGGGGGGAATGTTTTTGTACAGTGAGTCACAAGTGAGGAACGTTTTTGGAGGTCACCCCTCTGGTAATTTTTAAACTTGTTTGAAGTCTTTGTACCTTCATATGTCGTCTGGAATCTGTTACCTCCGGAAACACAACACAATGCAGCGAGATTTAAAAAAAAAAAGTTGAACAAAACCTTGGCATTGAGGGATCCAAAGTCTAGACGCAAGAACGACATGATGGCTCCTGGACCCAACACTTGCAGGTAGAAAAGGGGGAAAAAATAGACAGGAAGAAGCACCTGAGCATCCACTGAAAATAAGGTGAAGTGTAGAACAGGAAGATGTACTGAACAGTAGAGGTTCCTGGTGCTTCAGAACACAGATGAATTATAAGATGAGGACTTTAGCTCAGCTCTTAAAAGAAGTTTTTTTTGAATGGCTACTTTTGATCTGAAATGTCTGTTGTCTTAACTTACAAATTACTACAATCTTTTGTTTTTTTAATCAACATAAATAATTTATTCTATTCCAACTCAAATGATTATATTTGAAAAACACAACTAAAATAATAGTATAAATAAGAACCAGAATAATGTTCTACTAGAATCCACTCTGGGTCCAGTACGACTTCTGTCTGTCTTGTGTCTTTATGTTCTGTCCTTGCTGGCTCTTCTTCCTTGTGCGCCTCAAAGGTTAATTGTCCGTAAAGATGTGGATGTGAGTCATTTTCCCCTCCACATTAGTGCTCCGTGACCACAGCTCTAATTAAATAGCATTACAATTAAATTAATTAGATTTGTAGCTTTAATGTTTTAAAAGGAAGATTTAGGTTTTTAAATGAAAAATAATGTTGGCTAATAAAACACGACAATAAACTCTTGTAAAAATAAAGCAACAAATGTGTTGAGCCCCTGAAAAAAAGGACCAAAAAAAGGGTTGTTTTCCGTAACCTTTCACCTGATTTTTATCACCCGCCACCCTTCTGTGCTGCTACCAGACTTTAATAAGAGTCGTGATTGCATCACATCATAACACAGGCTGTTTTTGCAAGCTGCAATATTTTGTAAATGCTGTGAGGTAACACTCGCTGATGTCTATCAGAGACATGTTTTTGATAACAACAGGGTGCGACTGACCTGCACCCTGTGAGGTAATTCATCCCCCGGGACCAAGTCAAGGATGTATATCCACCTCACTCCCACTCTCTCCCTCCTTCACTCTCTCTATATGCGCTCCGATCTTCTCACTCGCCTCGCCTGTGTGTTTTTCCAGCCATCTCTCTTCCAACAGACGAGTGATCTCCTGCCTCTTACAGATAGGTCTTCCAGGGATTCAGCAGAGATCTTTGACTTTCTGCTCCTTGATTACCGCCTGCAGCTCTCTGAGGATACAAACTCAGTCGTACGCATAAAAAAAAAAAGCCTGTCTGTGCAAACACTCCGGGAGGCTGTGTGGAATCCTCAGTCCTCTCATGCATGTTACACAATCATAGACATGTAAATATTCACACACACACAGGATTGTGGCTTCATGCACCGAGTGAAATTGCATGTGTATGTTTATTTGTTTCACTCAGCTTTTATGGTCACACTGGATCAATGGACGATGTAAGGACAAATGGAACTTAAGATTATGTTTTCTTTCACTGTATCTTTGTGTGTCCGGACAGGGATGAACAGGCTCAATATCCTGGGCACTTTTCTTTGTTTATTTGTTATGTACTGTATATGGTATGTGATAAGATTGATAAGGAGCTCAGTCGTCAAGGTGAGACTAGAAGAGAGCAATTGCTTCTCAACATAGAAAAGAGTTGCTGGTTTTGGCATCACCCCCCAACCTTGCTCTTGGAGTACCTCATATTCAAATAATGAAGCCCGGTCAAAAAATGTTGCACTATTCCAAGAACCGGTGCTATGTTCAGTTCCTCACGTGTTGCAACACATTCTCACTTCCATGGCATAATATATTGACGTAGGGAGTTGACTTTTGCGTCCAATTGGCAACGCAACATACAAAAAAAAAATAATAAAAAAGACGGAGATTGGGGTTAGGTAAGCCATGGGATGGTGCTCCATTCATTCTACGTATAACAACGTGTCAATTGCTATTTACGGCCCACCATGCTTTTAATCGCAGCAACCTTCTGACAGCACCATCAGTAAGGAGGAGAGCCACGTAAGCCACACGTGCTGCTCCTTGCTCTTTTTTTTTATCCATTGAAATGCATATGCATCAACATGCAACTCAGGGAGTGAGGATGTGTTGGTTTTCCCGGCTCCTTCAGAGAGTTATTTTAGCAGCCCCCTCTCTCATAACCAACCAAGCACATTCATGTATACCACATTATTTCATGATAATATCTCATCGTAAGGTGCAAATTTTTCATTGATAGCAAATAAATCCCAGACAAATAGACCGATCAGAACACCTTGCAAGGAGAGGACAAATCCCGTCTTCTTTAAGTTAAGTAATGACCAGACACCTCATTTACAAAAACTGAGTGAGTCCATAGTTTCATGGGACAGGTGACAACCTTCTCACTGTTTTCCATGCGCTACTAAACAGAGGACTCGTTTTTTTCTTTTTCTGTCTTAATTTTTTCTCTTTTTTTAACCTCCAAACTGTTATTGTGCTGACCCATAGATTTCACTATTGCTACACAACAACCTTTTTTTGTGTGTGTGTATGTGTCTTAGTGCTTGCTACTGTTAAGTGACCTGAACTGATGATGTTGATTCATCATCTTCTTTCCGCTTCCTTCTGATGACAAGATCCATCTCAGGTAAATAATCTAAGGCAATTCCTTCATTTATTTTCTGCTGCTGAACAAGTCGCTGGCCATTAATGCTGGAACACTGACAAATCCTTCATTCGAGGCATCACTCGTTCCCCACAGCTATGGTGGTTTCTCATCCAGCGTCTCATTAGCGCGAAAACCTCCCAGTGAGCACTTCATCGGGACGAAAGGCAAATGTAGATCATAAAGGTGTCATCATGTTCATCAATCACCGGACATTTTTTTTCAATCACATTGCAATAATCATGTGTTCATTGCTACGTGTGTTTTTGTAC
This sequence comes from Synchiropus splendidus, assembly GCF_027744825.2. NCBI lineage: Eukaryota > Metazoa > Chordata > Actinopteri > Syngnathiformes > Callionymidae > Synchiropus > Synchiropus splendidus. The sequence goes on from NC_071344.1 coordinate 4,223,938, forward strand.
CGTGCATTTCTATGGATGATATTCCTGACAAGTCTTGAGTTTGCAGGACTTGTGCTTGAGGCACAAGTTAATGTATAATGTACATGTTTTTTTTTCCTTACTGTGAGACGACTTTGACATGAACATAATTAATGGACGGATGACACCTTACACGAATGTGCTGCTGTCACTGCTTTCGTTGTGTCTGCATTGAAAACTGTGAGCTGGAGCAAAGATAGAGCGAAGAATAACTCCATTCCATCGCCTGCAGATGGATAAATGTGTGTGCCTCAGGACGCCAAGACGCTGCCTTTGAAGACGGAAGTAAAGATGTGATGATGTTTACCAGGGACCTGTCACGCGGGCTTGTGTCGCTGTGAATGATCTTAAATGTCCCTTCTGCTTACACAGATTCTTTGTTCCTCAGGGTTTCACTACGTCGATGTCATTAGCTGCTGTGGCTGGACGCCCTCTCTGACTGTGATCGGAGAACGCAGCATGTGTGGACGACGACTTTTTTAATGAGTATGAAAACTGCTCACTGGCTTTTCCTGGTTAAACTGAGGGGCGATGCAGGCAAGGCAGAGTTCAGAAAGATGCAGTTACACAATCAATGAAGCACAAATATTCCATGAGGGAATTAAAATTGTTTTCTAAAATTACTTTAGAAGCTGCTCCATGTCCAGATCCATCATGTGAGTGCACACTCACATGACACGAGAACCGAGCTCGACATGCTGTAATTCTGAGCAATTCCCGTTGTCACCTGCATCATTGAAAGCTTGCCTTCTGTTGGATTTTTCATCTTCTTTTTCAAACTCTAACTCTCATTGATCAGCATAAAAGAACCCTTTAAGAGAGCAGCCTCTGATCACATGCTCGCCTGGAGTTTCAGCACCTCAAAAAGTGCCTATTACACCAGCTCTCCGAACATACTGAACTGAGTATTTATACTGAAAACTGCTTTTGGTATTTCCTTGCTTGAGATCGGACCAAACCCCAAACCCCTGCACCCACGATTAAATCCGCCATTAGTTGTGCTTTGCCAACCCACTGTTGCCAGTCTAACTCGATTTACACTGTTGATGGAGAAAAAACACATCTTTGTATACCTGCGAGGATCTGATCTGAAGTCTACTAATAATGATAATGAAAATATTGCAAAGCATGGCCAGAGACAATCTCTGGAGGCCAAAAAGACGGATGAGGAAATTAAGTTTTGAAAGTGTGGGATCAGCTGTTTCGAGGAAAAAACTCACCTAGCAAACTGTTATTGATCAGGTTGCACTAATGACTACTGTAGTGCTGTAATACCTGAGACCGGCCTTTGTCTCAAGATCACGTTTTCAATGTCTTGGTCTGACCTCAGAATTGACTTGTGTTTTTGGACGACCACCACCTGAATGTGACCTTCATGCCCATTACTGATCCTTATTACATCAGAGATGATGTAGTGTTGTCGTGGAGATCACACCGAGCCAGGCCGAAAACATAATCGAGACTTGAGAGTATTGAGACAGAGACAAGACCAAGATATTTGGGGATAAAGAGCCGGATGAGACCAAGATATTTGCAGGTCAAGACAGCGACAAGACCAAGTCAAGATGCATTAGAGACCGAGACGAGACCTTAAAAAGACCATGAGACCGGTCCCGAGACCAAGACTAGTCTCGAGTACTACAGCACTAAGATGACCTCTGAGAGGGTGGGGTTGAACTGCACTCACTTGGATTTTTGTGGTGTTCCCTAGGTTTGTTTGACTTTAGAATAGACTGATGTGTTGTGCAATCTGTTTGGTTTTGTTGTTGGACTTGTCTTGGTCTTGTCTCAGTCGTGGACTTCATTTGGGGTTTGGAGGTCTTGACCACAGGTACAACAATTTTTGAATGGGTGAAGCATTTTAGCGCCCATGGCTGGGTGGGCTTGTGCCGAAGGCTATCAGACGCTGGCGGAGGTTGGAGTGATGGACTCCCTCAGACAAATTCTGTGCTTGTGAAATATGCTGTTCATGTTTTTTTATGTAAGCTCAAGCAGCTACTATTCCCCTCCTGCTAAAATTCAACTCGGTTTTTGCATGAGTCTGTAGTTCTACTGGACCACCACAGTTTTCTTCCGTTTCAGCCTGAAGACATTTAATCAGTAAATTTGTCACTTCTTAGAGAAAGCAAGTATAAAATCAATACTTTCATTGCTGGACAATCAAGAAGACTTATTAACCCAGAGTGCGACACTGAATTATTGCCCGGCGTCTCCATTTCCTCTGAGACGTTTCCTCCTACTGGCTATGAAAAACAAGCAGCTTTGGTACAGTGGACTCAAGTGGCGTTTGCGTTAACTCTGGCGTGCATCACCTTAGAAATAAACACGTGAGAAAACAGCCAGTAAATGCAGGACTTCAGCGCTGTGTGGTACATAAATAGCTTTTTATTGATTAATCCAACAATCTAATCAATGCATGAGCACTAGTAGGATGTAAACAGGAATGTTATTGTGTGATAATATTTGTTTCTCTCTAAATATTAGATTGGAACTAGACATAAATAAATGTATCAGTGTTGGATGCATATTTAATAATGTGGCCCTGCACTAATAGATTTTGGCAGTTAAATACATTGTGACAACTGAGTGCAATACTTTTTTGCGGTAATATTGAAATACTTTAATGTGATGTAATTTACAAGCTTGGAAACGTACATTTCCCTGCCTCATTCGTCATTTCCCTGGAGGGGTCTACTTCCTCCATCTTAGCTCATCTGGATCATTTTCTGGGGTTAAGGACTAGGGTTAAGGCTGGATAGATATACAGACAGACAGACAGACAGACTTCTTTTTCTGCTCCAACCTCCCTGTCATTTTCAGTGAGGTTGACTTTATCTGAAGATTAATATGTCTTCAAGCAACAAGTGCAACACCATTTCCTGGATGACAAACAATGGACTCCAGACATCTGAAGACTTACAAAGGAAGTTATGAGCACAACAGTGCAGCAAGAAATACATAGGAACATGTTCCCTTTCTGTGTGTATGTTCCTCAAACATACATCCCCTGACCATTCATCTTGTGGCTTTGTGTTGTCCTTTGTTGTCAGTCAAGCTTCATATTTTCGATCGCTGTATGTATTTCGAGACACTCTAACAGTTGATTTGACCCTCATGGCTCCTGGATTGTATTCACCGGCTGCATGTCTGCTTTCTTGATTTGTTTGTGATGATTAATGCGGCTGTAATGACAGTGCCTCACATGAAAAAAAAACAAATCCCAGATCCAGTCTGTGTACGCTGTATACGTACGGATGGCTGGCTCTGTTATTTCCCTCTTGCTCTACTTGGTTGACTTCTTTTCATTTCCCCACTCAGCCTTCTGTCTTATTCCTCAAATCTATCACCTTACTGTTTTCCTCTGCTCCCTCCTTCCATTCAATTCATCCCCTCTCTGGCCAAGGTGACGATTGGTGACCTCCCATTTCCAACCCAAATCTACTGGGTTAATCCAAATACAATGCCTATTTATGACCAAAATGCAAATGCAATCAACATATGTACAATAAGAAAAAGAAAAGTCTTTGGTTCGAGGCAGTTGAAGCAAATCAAAGTGTGGTGTGGTGTGAAACAACACAGACACACAAGGAGATAAAGAGTGTTCTTTGATTCGCAGCCTGAAATCAATCTGAGCGTTTGACACTTCTGCTGAATATGAATGAAGAGGGCTTGGGACAAAAAGGAGTAAAACAAGAAAATTAGCTGCATAGAAATTTAGAGCATAAACTGAAGCAGTATATATCGTAACATCCTCATCACCTAAATGATGATCATCATCATCATGTGTTTCAATATTTTTATGGGCTCCCTTCACTTGATCCCACAGTCGAGTTCATTAATTACGATGGCTGAATAAATGTTTTTGGCTCGTACTCATGCTCTTTCAACTTCCTTCCATCTTGGCCGAAAAAAAAAGATTTAATATATTGCAGAGTTTAGTCATCTACTCATCCATTTCTTGCCTTCATTCTTTTTTTCAAGTGAAAGTAGAAGCCCTGTCAAACAACATATATGGTCCTCTAAAACAACGTCACAGTGAGAAGGTTGTGGGTTTGAGCTTACTGTTAAAAGGTTTGGTCCAGTCCCAAAACATACAGAGGGTTGTTGATGACTTCCCCCTGCCTCTCACCCCAGCTAGCTGGGATAAACTGCAAAAGCATCTGAAACAGAATAAACCATGTAAACCTGCACTACTGAATGATTCTTATAATGTAGAAGAAAAATGTAGACTCTATCTCATCTGATGCCTCGACATTCTTTAAAATCTTTAAAGAGACTTTGACAGCAGAGCTAGGTGTCTTGCTGTGTGCGTTTCTTTTTTGTGAATTCTGTGAATTTGGTGAAGCCATACAAAGGTTTCCTGTTTTCCTTTTTTTTCTGTCTAAAGAGAGTCGTGGGAGTATTGGATGAGGACCATTGTGTTAAATGCCACTCGCTGTTAGCGAGAGCTGTTTCTGGTACCTGCTCACAGCGGGGGTTTTACCTTCAGCTGTGTTTAAATCCATTTACTGGTGTTCATGTCGAGGATGTCTGAGTGCAAATGTAGGGCGCATGGTGGGCTTCGAATATGCCACCATCTACTCAAAAATCATTATGTCATTTGAGGGGTCACAGATGAGGATCAGCAGTCTTGTGTTTTGGGCAGAACCAGTGATTGATTATTGCTCAAATTGGGTTAATACAGGGAAGGGTATAGTGTTAAAGGCTTGGGGGTTATTAAAGGCCATGGAGGTAATCCACTTGAGTGCAAGACATTTGAAAATATCTTCCCCTACGACTCAACCAAGGCCATCAGATCCTCAGGTGGGTCTCTGCTAGTTGTCTAGACTTAATCCAGATTCACAGAGGGTCTGGCCGTCCACCTTTGTGGTCGAGCAACTCCAAACATTTGTCACTGTTCTGCCTTTAAAGCACTTAGTAAACAGCATTCTAAAAAGTGCTATCTATATCATGCTTGATTATTCCTTCAAGAAAAACTGTTTTTTTTTTATTCAGGAGGTTTTGTTTTTAACCTGCCTGAGGAGGGAAGTAGGAAGGAAGAGAGCAGCTCCCCTTCAGTGGAGATCAAGAATGTGTCACAGTTGTAGCCAAATACCATGAATTGATGGAGTTATTTATTCAGATAATGCTGGAATGTTTCTGCCGCTTGCTTTCCAAAAAAGCTTATTTGAACTGAACTATTTTGAATACAAAATGACATTTAAAATATTACAATAAAAAAGTGGCAAAATAAAAGTAGTACAATAAGATGAAAAAAAAAAACTGCTAGATATCAACAGATTGACGGAACGTTTTGCTAGTTTTTAAGTGCACTCATTTATCTCCTCTGCTAATTCGTTCTCCGCTGCCATTCAATCTCCCCTTCAGCCATATGGGAGAGATATCATCTCGCTCTATCTCGTCGCTGCTCCTCCATGTGGTCCCTTCCAGCTGAATGTGGCTGAACTACCAGCATACGGAGACAAGCTGCCTAATCCATCACCTAGCTCCTTTTACAACAGTGGGTGGCTCTTCCTTGGCGCTTATTCACAGTCAGCTGCATAATAATAGTGACCAAAAACAAGATCTCAAACAGAAAGAACCCTAAATATGGTGGCATAATATGGATGGTTTTCTTGAAGTATCTTGGAAGTGACAAGGATTAAAATCACATCCTTTAAACCCAAAACCAGAGTCGTATAGCCTGTCAGAATCTCCTTATTTTGTATTGTATTGAATAAAATTCACTCTAAAATGTAACAGCCTATCGTGAAAAACACACTATCTTTTCATCGAGTGACTAGAGCAGCATGTGACTCACAAGACGTGATTGTGTTAATCATATGTATGTTAGCACGACATTACCTCTGATCACTATAATTTCCGCATGCCAGGAATGAAGCATTTTTCTTATTCCTCTCCAAGATGAGTAACAGCATTCGGTGCTCTGCTGATAATCAAGTGACTAATTGTAGAGCGTCTGATTTGTGCCACTGGGGGCGTTTGATGTGTTGGGAGGGAGAAATCCCATTTTGTCAGTTGATTTTCTTCAACAGTGGTTAAATAGGAGACGGTTATGGGAAAAACGAACACAATTACATGAAATGAAGGGAGATATTTTCTTGTCACATGTGTAGTTCATTTGGGACCATTGTTGGACACAAGTCGGGGGGGAAGATAGGATTCTATTGACAAAAGAGATAAAGGTTGCTGTGACGCTTAGTAATTATATTGTCTCCATGTGTTCTTTTATTTTGATGCCCTGAGTTTGTTTATGCTTAACTGTGTGTGGTTTGTGTCTCAGATTGTGTTAGATGCCCTGGTGTGTGTTTATTGAGAGTCCTGATGCTTATCAGCCCTTGAGGCATGTAAAACATGGGTTTATTATAGCAAGGCATACTGGCTTAAGAAATGAGATTTAAGATGTAGAGTGTCAATTAGACCGCAGCTGAATTCGGTGATTGATGGCCTCCTGCGTTTGTGTTTCAGTTGTGCACCAGCGCTGCAAATGACTTCAGGCGAATGCCGATAAAGCTCGCGCTGTGAAAAGCAGCCAAACAATGTTAGTCTTTCACTGACGAGAATAAACAAAATCTCCTCAAATCATAAACAAGCACGGCTGAAGAAATCCGACGCCGGGAACGCTGGTGTATTGTTAGCGCCCGTATAGACAACATTATTGAGTCGTTAGAAGGAAACCGAAAGTAATAACCCTTCAGCCTGCTACGTTATCTAATTACCTGGCAAGGCATTTTCCAGTTTTATTTGGATTATTAAAAAGTTTGTTGTCAGGGTAATTGTAAACTACACACTGGCATAATCCCAAATGTCATTTTCTCAGACTGAACCTCGAGAGCATTAACTTCTTTAAGGCAATTCTTTCTTCTACTTCTTTTTTTTTTCATTAAAATTATATTTCGCTCGGTTTTGAGAGCCCTGTGTAGGTCATGAATGACTTGCCTTTTCCTTTACTGACTTGTTATCATGGATTAAAGGGATTAAGAAACAGAGTCTTAGCTCACATAAGAGGAAAGGAGAAAACCAAATGTCATACAAATGTAATTCTAAAAGGTAACAATGGCTGTGAAATTACTGTGAAGGACGTTTCTGTTTGTGTCACACCTTCAGCCATGGCGAAGACTGAGTGTCTCTCGCTCTAGCCTGTCCACCAAGTGGTCCTTCTCGGATACTAACCCTCCTCTGTGTCAGTGGTGGTGACAGAGCTCCTCATCTGCGGTCTAGGTCAGACAGACCCTTTACATATACAGCGCATTCACACCGCCATACAGACGCCCAAGGGAACGATGATTGTATTCAGATTGTTTCCAAAACACTCTAGGGATTCACTGCCAGATGTGACACAAGGACGCCCTTCACTCGGTTTGCCATTCCATTACGAGGTCTGACACCTCTTGAGGTTTCTTTTACTCATCAGCTGTCTGGAAGCTTGTTAATGGGAGCCCAATAGGACCATGCCATGACAAAGCCACATGCCATTGTCACGGGTTACAGCTAATTGGGTTAACTGCACGAAGCTTGGCTTACTTGACATCTTATTTACAAGATATCACAAGTTCTCTCACCCTCTGTCACAGTCAGCTTAATTACATCCTCCGATGATGATGAGCTACCGTGGACTCGTGCTCTGCTCCCTGTATAAACCTTCATAACTTACGCAGAGATTTTGCCAAAATAAGTTTCTTATTCTTCAGCAAAAGGGCAGGCCACATTCTCTCCAAGCAATAATAAACAGTAATCGCCTTCCAAAATATTATTGCCCCCCCACATATACAAACAAAGCCTTAGGCTTTAATTATTTCTCCCATTTGCCTCACACTTCCCCCCCCCAAAACACTGCAGTAATCCTCTTTATTGTTCATTTTTGTGTTGGGTAGAAGGACACAACAATTTGTCAGCTAATTCAGTGGTTTACCCCAAAGTTCTTTCCTGTTTGTCTGGGAGTCATCTTCTGCTGGGAGGGTCTGCAATTATTTCCATGTGGCGTGGAAGTTTGAGGCTGTGTGTTTGGGAAGGTGAGTGTCTGCCTCCCAGCCATTCTGATGTGACAGAACAGGTGCAGATGAATATGAAACAGATTGGCAATGCTTTTAGTGTCTGGGGCTTTGTATGCATGCACATGTCCAAAACATCATGTGAAGCAAACTGGTTTCCAATTGACCTTCTTTTTCAGTGTCGAACACTGTTGCATGGCGCAAGAACAAGAAACTTCTGCCCTCCAAAGAGATGCACTAGTGCTGAATTCATCATCTCACCTTTATTTATTAACTTTTCACATGGTTTTCTTGGCACTCTGGTTTCCTCCCACTACCCAACTGCCTGTATGTCCACCCGGATGGACTGGCCACCTGTTCAAGGTGTCCCCCACGTTTTGCCCAAGATAGCTGGGATACGCTGCTGTGAAATTAAGTCTATATGTAGTCATCAAGGACCACTGCTTTGTGACAAAAGAAATGTAGATGATGTATAATGTATAATTATGTTTTTCATTTTTCACAATATCAAAAACTGTTTAAATTGTTTCAATCAAGTGTTGGTCAGTCTGTACCAGTTGAAGGAGCATTTGAGAACGACAAGAATTCTTTTATGTTCACTGGGGATGCCCATGTAATTAGGACCTGATGAACCACCTTTCTGGCTTCCTTCCTTTATGAAAAGTGTTTGAAACTTTTCTTTTTTCTACAATAATTCAAACACAAACAGTACCCTTAGTGGCAAAACACCAAAGTTATCACAGAGACATGTAGATGCAGATCTACTAAGTGGGCTGATGTTTTTTTTGTTGTTTTTTTTTGTCCCAAAAATATGACAGTGCGATTGAATCGACACATCCCCAGTCAAATAATATCAAAGCAAAAATTTAAACAAAACGTATCATGTGTAGAGGCAGCCAGAGGCTTCTATGATTGACAGAAGTTGCTCATGTGTTTATATTTTCACAATCACTCGTGCGACGTGACTTCATCTCCATCCACCCCCCTCATCTCCCCTTCTCTCTCTCACTCTCTCTCTCCCTCCCTCTTTCTCTCTCTCTCTCTCTCTCTCTCTCTCTCTCTCTCACACACACACATATACACTCACTTGGTCTGTCCAGATCCTCTCCTTGCCTGCTCTGCCACACACAAACACAAACCAAGGGCGAAGATTGAAGGCTGCTGGGTTGCGTTGTGTTTTGCTCGGTTTCATTCATCTAGTCAAACTGGAACTTGATCGATGATCCTGTGGGAATACCAAACAAGTATCGACCATTCAACGGATGGATTGAAGATCTTGGCTCTTCTTCAGAAATCTGGACGCACAAATTGACATCCTCGCTTTTTGACTGCGCACCATGACGCGCGGAGGATCGCGTGGATGATCTCGGGCAAACTTCGCATCCATTTCCAGACCTGGCAGGTCGTTCGGCTGTCGCGACAGAACCGATTAGCGGTCTCAAACTATTGAGACCACCCGGATAGTTGGGATTATGAAGTGATTATGGGGCTTTCATGATTTCGTTCACACGGTAGAGGTCGTCAATTAATACCAGTGAGTCGACATTTGGGCAAAGAAGTGAAGCTTCCTCGGTGGAGAAGACGCAGACAGCGACGCTGAGGAATGCGGAGTCGCAATTCTGTCTTTACCAGCTCACCAGTGGAACTCTTTGGACCGCACTCCAAAGTAAAGAATCCACTTAAAAAGAGGTACATTTTCACTGACAAAATGCAATGTTTTGGACTTTTTATTTTTTAATGTAAAAAAAAAATTACACATATAAGCAGCTTAAAATAAGTGGATATCAACATCTGAGAAGGGAATTTTCCTCAGTGAACGCATTTCAGGTTCATTCATTCAAGGAAACAAAATTAATGTTTGTTCATGTTCAAATCTTGCAAGAGCCTGCTCACCCAATAGGTGAATAGGAAGAAGGAGGAGCTGAAAACTAACAAAAAAGCAAATAATTGCTCTTTAACTATAAAGTTCAATGTTCATTTGAAGAGCTAAATATGATCACTAAAAGTTGAGTGAAAGCCTACAGCTTCTCTCCTTCTTAAGCTAGGTGTGTCATGCTGAATTGACTGAACTGACTATTTAAATAGGAATGAATCCTTAATGATAATAGATATTTTTTTCTTTGATTTTTTTTTCATTTGTTAGCTTCTTCTTTTGGTATTTCCCATTGGCAAATCATCATCATTTTCCTTAACCTATCCTGTGCATCTACCCTGGCCACACCCATCCTCCTCATGTGCTCATCTACTGCAGTGGTCATCATTATCTTTTCCTTTTACCTGGTTCATCTCTACCTTCATCACACGTACAACAGCTTTACTGTCTCTCCTCTCCATGTATCCATAATGTTATCAGTTAGCCAATCTCTTGAGGAAAACACTGGTTTTACCAAGGTACATACTAAATTAAAGTAGCTGCTTTGTGGCTAGTATATACATTTCTATATTGCAGCTTCATCAAGAGCTTAAATTCATAATATTGAGTTTTAATATATCCTTCACTTAGAAGCATATCGCTAAATGATCTTCAGTCTTCAGCATCATCAATGTTGAATTACAATCACACATACTTATCAATAGCATGACCTATAGAACTGCTTGTTCACTGACTCATATTGTAGATGTCCCACTTGACTTGTGGACGGAAATAGACCTGTCACGTTGTTGATCCGGTTTTCAGCAGGAGCATTGCTGGTGACAGAATACATTGAAAGTAAATGCATGTGTGATTTATGTTGAGCATAGGACTTTAAATAATTTTACTATCTAATTTGCACACAGTTATTGCTATATTATTTATTTTTGTATTTGTTCTTTCAGGTCAGTTGTGTATAACTACCCTTCTGAATCGACATTAAAACCATGTCTTTCATAACTATAACAGTTCAAGGTTGCACTCTCCAAAACAAATCGTGTCTGTAAAGCAGTACAAATTCTACAAGGGCTGCTTCATTTTAATACAGTTGTTCAAAAGATTTCTTATGTCTCAGACGTACGGCTTATATTATCTGACATTTGTCATTCTGACTTATTTGAACTCTGAATCTAGGGATAAATATTTTGGTGTTGAATGCAGTCTTTCAAAAATAGTCGGGCAACAGAAATGAAGTGATCATACAGGACCAATGTGTCAGACATTTGATCGCACAATGGCCACATTTGATTTACATATTTCTCAATGAGTGCTTTGTTGTTGTTGCCACAGTCAATTATTTTTGGTTGGCTTTGCATTCTTAAAATATCTGACTGCTCCTCTTCGTGTGTGGGCAGTTTCATGACTGAACCCTGAATATAATTTGTTAGTTATACTAAATGCTCAAAAAAAAAGAAAACTGTATTTGAATCACCCTTCTTCATTTCTGTACCCAATAAATCCCTTCAAGTGGGACTTTCTGTGAACCATCTGCAAAGGTTACCTGCACACCTGAGTGCCAATACATCAATAATGAAGATGTATGTCTGCTGTCAAGTCAGTGCGGTTGTCAATAAACGTGTTGTGGTTCAGGAGGCTTGAACAGTTTTCCACTTGGGGAATAACTAGGTGTTAAATGTGCTCACTGCGTGAGGATTTTCCACAACCTGTCAAGCTGATGTATGAATTATTTGTTGGTATCCAAGAAACATATCCTTCCTGTCACAAAAACTTTCTTACACTAAGCTCCTGTTCTGTTTCTGTTTTTCGTGTTTGACTTGAGCTGTTTTTTCCTGTCTTCCAGTTGACCCCTGCACCTCTCCAGCTCCCTGGGTACCATGTTGAGGCAGATCCTCCTCAACTCCACACACACAGCGAACTTTGACTTGGTGCTAATGTCCCAGTCATCTACAAATTCCCCCGCCTCTCTCAACGCCTCACACAGTGGCCCAATTAATGTTGCAGCCCTTCTGAGACCCACAACTGCACGGGGCGGGGGAGGAATCCGAGACGGCGAACTTCACAAACCCGACTTGATAACATACATAGTCATGTGCTTACTATTATTTATCCTGGTCTTGCTCATCGTTTTCTTCATTAACTGCCAGCTACGGAACTCTTTCTTCGCCTCTATGCCATATGACAGGTCGCTGAGAGAGGCCCGGACGTCCTATAAATAGCTGACCGGACTGGTCGCTGATAAAGTAACTGGCTCTTGAACTGCGATAACATGTTGCCTTCATCATTTTTGTAGTATATCTGAAGTCAGTCTGGATGCTGAAATGTGATTGATTATGAAAATGTAAATTAGATATGGCACAATGAAAGAAAAAAAATGAATAATTCATTGGACTCACAATGATAAAGGTATGATATGCAAATTATTAAACAGGAGCGAACACCGATGCTAACACTAGAGGATGCTGCTCATTTGATGACTATGGGGATGTTTGAAAGTAAAAGCAGCTTTCATCTCCACTGTACACCAACCTCAGATGACACCGTAAAAAACATCATTAAGAATACAGTGACTAAGCTTTTCTTAGTTTGCTGTTGTGTTGTTGAATACCGTTGATTGCTGTTGTTCAGGAAACCTGGCAACTACCTATAAATATCCCATAGAAGCATCCAAAAAAATGTCCACAAACTTGCGTTTTTGGACTGAGGTTGTTTGTCACTCTGGCAATGCTTTTTTCCTGTGGAAATATGCCATTTGTCAACTTGAACACTTCAACTTTTGTATAGCTGTATCTTAGTTGTTTGTCTTGTTTAAAACAAATGGCACCAATGACATGCAGTTTTTATCATTGTGTCTCATGTAAATTGGTAATTAAGTAGATAAATGACATTCTATCATGCTATAAAGATATTCAAATACTCTGAAGTCAGCGTCTTTTCATGTAGCCACCTGCTTATGAATGTTGAACGCACCAGAATGGTGCTGCTGCAGCTGCTGATGTAGAGCGCCAACTGTTCATCGTGGGTCGACTTTATGAGTGCCGTAGGGCCGCTGGCCTTATCATACACCTTCTGTTTTAATTAACCTCTTCCCCACAATATTAAAGCACCAAGGTCCCAAAGAATAAAGACTTGAGGGCAGAAGAGGTGAAAGATCTTGTGCGATTGACAAAACGTGCAGGTTTTTAGTGCCACTGGTGCAGTGAAGATATCGCTCGTATAAAACAGAGCCTTAATCCCATGCTGTGTTTGTGTGTCTATTCATGCTGATGCCATGCAACTCAAGGACAAGCTCCTTTCAGGCCGATAGCAGATGACTTGAGGCAGCAACATTAACCGCGAGAGAGATGTTTAATTAAAATATGAATCAGTTTAAGGGCAATAAAGATGTGACAGATCAACAATACACACAATAGTTTCTGCCCTTTATGAGTAATTTGGATAGCAGTTGTTGTATTTTTAATCAACATTGTTCCACCTCACCTAATTGTGCAATGTAGACACATTAAACGACTAAATTAATTCATATATTTTAATAAAATGGCTTGCTTTTATCTGCGTTACATACTTTGGCCGCTTGGGGGAGCGCTCAGTCTGATTGTAAACCTTTTACTTGCCATAACCTGTGAAGAAACACGTTGTAATTCGCTTGAGCAATGCCGTGGAGGACAGGAAGTTTGATGCGTCCTAAAATCAGGGGCCTCGCTGCAAGTGCTCACATGTAAAGTGTGAAGGAGTTTGTTGAACAAATTGTTGAAGACATAATTTCTTGAACCGAACATGGGAAATAAAGTACATCTACGTTTACTAGTTTGAGCAAAGCCGCTGATTTTAGGGCACAATTAGATTAGAAAAATTGTATGTCAAATCACCCTTATTGAAGTAAAGGTCATTAGCTATTTATTATGATTATGATTATTGTGATTATTATCATTAATAATAATAATGTTTGATCTACCATGTTCGTGATTAAAACTGGTTATCTAACGATAACTTAGATTTTATTTACACTTTTATTATTTTACCGAGTCGACGATAATCCTGGATAGCGAATGTCTTTCACCGTGCGCACTTGTGTTCTTTATTTGCAATTGTGGCGCAAGCAATTTCGTAGTCTATCGCCCTTTAGACATCTCTTTGTTATTTTTTTTTTTTCCTGGGGAAGGCTGGGGACTTTGAAGCTCTGCAAGAATAGACAGCAAATCCTCTCAGGTGTCTGTGAAGCGCGCAGACTCCTCCCACTTACTCGGACTGTCAGAAGAACAGGAAGAGTCCGAGGGAGCTACCGTGTCGCTGCACCGCTGTCATGCAGGAGTTAAAAAGTTGACTAAACTGGTATCCGACATGAAGACTTTCCAAAGCCGCATCCGCGAACCGAATCTTTGGTAACACCGCCTCGTTGTTCTTTGTTGCGGTGGCAACTTGTTGCGTGAGGAGTGGTTTTGTTTTGTTTTGCGACTTCACCTGATGTAGCACGATAAGCTAAAGCTAATGTTAGCTCAGCCCAAACATATATTGCCGGACTTTTAACGGCTTCGGCTAACTTCCATCATATACGTCAGCAGAACTTTAATAATAGACTTCATATTCGTGTGAAAGATTCGCAACAGGTTGTTTTCAACTTTGATAGAGCGACTCGTCTGGACTCGGCTTTGAATTTCCCTCCTCAGTAACAGACAGGCGGCTTAGCGAGGAGTTCGCTCCCTGCGCTTATGCGCTGCTAATTGCGGCTAGTTCGCTAAAAATAGCCAAGGCCCTTGGGGGATTGGGATTGAGCCTTTTAGTTAGCTAAAATCAGATGACATAAATCCACCCTCACTGGTCGGTTTTTGACAAGATAAGGTGAACATACAAAAACATGGATCCGTATACGGGACAATCCGCTTCAGCTGGTGGACCCAAGAAGGAGAAGAAGTCCAAGAAGAACTATGACGATGGAGATGGGAAAAAGAAATTTGTGAGTATGCGATAGTTAAATTCACCAGCCTTGAAAGTTTGTCGCATGCCTCCTCTTGTTTGAAGTGAAGCCACAAAGCAGCAGAGCCCCCATACCTGTAATTACTTCTATCCCTCCATGCTCAAGCACAGCAGTAAATAGTTACCCTCAAGTGTTATTGAAACAGGTCAAAAAGTGTCCACACACGGGCTAGTTGTTTGAGCAACATTGACAGAAGTGTATTTTACGGATGACCTTATTTTTCATTTACATTGAATGTGCAGGAGTACTTCATGAAATGATGAAGAAATACAAACAATACAAGAAACAGAACCTTTCATTAATAAGTAAAAGCCACAAAACTAACTAGTAACTTTCTCTGCAAAGCTCTCATTACTTGTTTTATGACTCCTTCATTCAACAGCAAATCCTTTTCTAAAGCTTCATATGTTTTCTAGTAAAACAAAAGAAAGAACATTACTTCAGTCACACTCTGAAACTCTTTTTATTTGTTGCAAGTAGTATCTGTATAATTGTATCATATTGTGTTATAATGTTATCATGGAGTGTGGTCCATCTCAGGATTTCTCTTGTCTCCTTGACCTTTGGGGCATAACTAGCTGCCTCTGCATCCTAAGTGCTTCAATTTTTAGATTACATTCCATTGCCTTGCCTTTAGTCATATGTGTCTGTATGTTTTGGAGTGGTCCTCATTTTTGCTACTGTTTTGATGATGATTCATTTTGGAAGTCATGTTTTGAACTAAAATTCATACACTTAACATTGAGGTGTTTCCAAAGTAATGGGTTGTTATTTTTTCCCAATTAAGTATTCATCATGATCATTGTTCAAGAACTGAAGCTAAGGTTTTGCAGGTGGTCACTGTCATTGTTATCTGCCAGCTCTAACTCAATAATTGCAAAATGTTTTCAGTTTGATGTGAGTATTATTTTTTGTAATCTGATTCCATGTCTGTGGTCATCTTTGGGTCAGTCTCTCATGAGAAACAGAAGTCATTTGCTGTTTGAAAGTAACAAACAATTGGACTTCAGTGACATTGATTATCTGCTCTATGCAGTCATCTTGCGGAAAATTGTTCCATACACCTATATACAACAGGGTTACTCTCATTTTGTGGCAGATTTCTTCTAAATAAGTTAATAATTCTACATTACCTCATTTCATTACTGTAACCAGTATGACATAGTCTTAACTTGTCAGCATGTGTGACTCAGTGTGGTATGTCGAGTGATACCCATCATCAGCCATTGCTGTGTTGCGTAACTTAACCCCTTAGTCATGTCTCGCTGCAGGTGAAAACTGATATTGTGCATCCCAATAATCAGTAACCCTAGAGAGTAGACAGAAGGCCCATGCTTCTGAGGTAACATTTCCTCTGATCACACTTCCCCATAATGAGAAACAAATCTTATTCATCTGCAGAGTTTTCTGTGCTCAAGGCCGAGATTGCATTCAAGTATATGTATTGTAATAAAACACAACAAAATTGAGTTTGTGCATTTTTGTTTGCCAAACCGCACACGAAGATACAGTGCACCTTATATAAATAAATCTCAATAAAGTTTGTTTTTCTTCAGTCCGTGTAGGTGTAGGTTCATCTATTAGTGAATTAACATCCTGCTATGTGGCTCACAGAGACTTATCATATGCCATTGTGATGAGAACATGCTTCATGCTGTTAGTGCATGCTTAGTGTGATTTTAGTGTGATGTTTAGTGTGCTGCGATAGAGTCATTATACATTTCAATTAGTGTGTTGCAGCATCATCAGTTCATCTTCAGTGCGACTGTCCGGATTCCGGCAGAGGCTAAAATATCTTCATCCTAAATAGATTTGTGGATACTTTTTGGTCTAACAGCTATATTTTAAATGCATGATTCTATTGACTATAATAGAATACAAAAGTGTCAAGCAATAACAAGGCCACACATGTTCGACATCATCCACAATTATTTTTAATATAAACAAAATGACTGGGCCGACAGACTGACTCTGTGAAGATTAGTTACGGATCACTGCCGTCCAAGCCTGGGGAGTTTTTACGCTTTGCCAATGAAATGATTTTTGACCCATTGTCACCAAAGTTATGTAGATGATTAAGAATATATTTTAGTTTGGTTCTCTTAAATTATTTTCCTCTTAATTTGTTATTGATTTAATTCTTTTCAACTTGTTGTATTGAATTTGTCATTTCTTTAAGTTATTTTCAAGTGAGCCGGCCTAACAACAAAACCTATTAGTTAGAAAAAAAAAATTATGGTCCAGACTCGCATTAGACAAAATGACATGTGTACATTGAATCGTAGACAGTCAGTGCAAAACTGTGCTCTGTGAAAATACTGTTTTTTACTTTGGGTTTGATTTGCAACCAATTGAAAGATCATTGAAAGCTTGCTGCTTTTTGGACTAATGTTGCTAAAATTAGCAAAAGTGAAAAAAACTAGTTCGGCACCAGCCGTCTGCTACAACACCATGCTGTCTGATCATTATCATGGAATGTATTAGTGAATTCCACAGTGTTAAACCTTTGTTTCTTCTACTTTTCTGAAGTGAAAGAAAGATGCGAGTCATTGTTTTCCTCAATCAATTGTGTCATCTGAAAGTTTAACTAATCTTTTTTCAGTTTCTTTTTAAAATTTTCAGTTGCAAGTTATTCCACTTGAAGTACACTAAATCATGAGCAGAAAGTTAGAAGTTTTAACATAGTTACTATAAATACAGCATTGTAACCTTGATTTTGAATTCTTACCCCAAGTAATGTTTTGGTCTGTACCAGGGTCAAAGATGATGCGACTGAGAACAAGAAAGAAAGCTCAGAAGAGAGTTTCGAGTTGTCTTTTTATGTGTGTTGAAGGACAGAGTGATAACACCAAGTTTACTTGTAGGTGCTATCATAAAACCTGATCAGACTCACTATGGCAAGCAGAATTCTTGTCGGCGTCTGCCTCTTTGCAGCATTGCACCCTCTTCCTGGGGGAACCACCTCAGCAAATGCTTCATTTACTTAACTGTGATGGGTCTGACTCAACAGTCGTTAAGACGACTGTAAGCTACAACTTGCCTTGCACTGTCTGAGGCATTCTCATAGATGATTTGTTTTTTTTATTTGTGTTAACATGATTTGGAGAAGTATTGATAGAAGAGATTATCCCTTCTGTAGTTTATTTTCAGTTCAGGACTGTACTACAAGCTCAAGTAATGTTTGCCAGATGCGCTGGCGTCTGTGTTTGAATGATTCAGATTGATTCAGTCCCTTGGGGGGACTGCAATAGAAAAAAAAACTTGATTTACCTTACATGAATAAAATGTACTATATAAAAGTACTGTTAATACTGTCAATCGGACTGCAACCATGCAGCAAAACAGCAACCGCTCCAGTCGTTTCAGTCTCTTTATATATGACACCTGAAAAAGGCTGCTCATCTAGTTCGGTGAAATTACTCATTGTTTCTTGGGCAATTAGCTTAGTGTTCCGAGTGTCAATCACGCTCGGACCAGTGGGTGTTGCTAAGCGTTAGCTGCACTAACAGCTTGCTGCTAAGGAACCAGCGATCTCACTTTCCTGAGCCTGGAAAACTCACTGCTCCGTCAAGTGCTGGTGCTTTAAATGGCATATTTAATTTTAACACAACATTTTCCCGTGCATGTGAAGCAGGATGCAAACTTTAAATTACAGATTAAAAGAATCTTCACGGCAGACTGTTGCTTCAGGGCTGCTCTTAAATATCAATCATACTTAGTGGCAGTTGCTCATATTAGTCTGCCATGGCCCTATTGTGATGTATAATTGTTATTGTTGGCAAAATGTCGCGATAGCATTGTATCTTGACGGTCCTGGTGAGACCCAGACACATGGGCTGGAAAGAGGTTCAAGTTCACCGTTGTGAATATAATGTACTTTTTGTGTAAAAGAACATCTAGGGAAGTGTTCGCTGCAAAACTTGAGACAGGATGGGATGGATTTGCATCACCCATAGCCTTTCTTGCAAGGTTCTGGTTGGTCTTGGAGGGCATTAAAGTGCTAAAACGTTGGGGATAACACGGAATAAGAAGTCATACTTCTTTAACTGATGCATAATCAGTGGATTAATGCGCACCCCCTGGGTATTTTCCTCATTAATTTGTTGTCTTGATGGTATAGGAGGGAAAGCATGAAGTACAATGAATGTGTGACAATTTCCTGAGAAGTTGACCGTGACTAGACCTACTTGCTTGACTGGTTTTGTTTATTATAAGTGTATATTGGTTTCCATTTTTTGTAATTTTGTTCAAGTGGGTGTAATGCAGTGAAGTTGAGTAATGGAGTGTTTCCGAAATCTGTTGACTCACTTATTTTGTTCACTATTCACTTGGCTGCCTGTTGGACTTTTGTGTATTTCTGGATAAGTAATCTTCATTGTTCAATCCACACATAGTAATCCTTTTTGCTAAAGTCAATATGAGTTACAACATTCTTAAACTTGGTAAATAGGCATTCATTCATAGGCACAGTTTCAAGGAAGTGCATGGAATTAAAAGTTTTCAGGTTAGGTGCCAGTTTCTTGTAGCAAAGCTAGTTTAGAATAAAGCATATTGAAAGAGGGAATATACTCACTCCATTGTGAAACTGTACGGACTTGTCAGTCAGCCCATCGTCAGGATATATGAGGTGTACTAGGTTACAGTTGACATCCTGACATTCATCCATTATTTATTTATTTATTTTTAAATGATCACAAGTAGCACATCACGCATTGAAGCCATTACAGTGTGTCACCCTTGAGCACAATTGTGAGTTTTGTTATGACTGCTGTGATGCCACCACTCATTCTGTATACTCATTCTGCTTAGCCTAAGATGAATACCGACTATCCAACGTTTTATAGATTATATAGTGCCTAAATAGTCAAGAACACATTTACATACGTTTGTCAAAGAATGTTATTGTTTTAATGAGTGAATATTTTTTTCCTTTTTTGCTTTTGCTTTTCAAATAAAAGAAAGTCAAAATAACAAAAAATATATTGTATAATAGGCTGCTAATGTAAACAGATGGTTCGTTTTATTCTCTTCATTATATTTATTACACTTCAATGCTGATACTGACTCTATCTTGCAGAAAGTTTGTACATCGAGTGCACTTGTACTATAAATTGTCGTATAATCAAATATCAAATTTCAAATCACATTTTCAGTTGTTTCACCGCTGAACAAGTCTGTTGTACTCCAGTCTAGTGCTTTCAATTAGTGTCACTGGCCTTTAGTGATCTTGCTCAAATAATCTATCTCATCCTTCTTGTTGGTGAAGGTATATCCTATCTATTTTCTCCAACACTCACCAACTCCTTTAAGGTATTGTTTTTGAAGAGCACAAGCCAATTTATTGTGTGGGTTACCAGGACAACTGACCCTCACTTTTCCAGTTGCTTTAGTTTTAACGGACATTCTTCTCTTTGTTCTGCTAAGAAAGCCTGCTTCTTGCTTTACATTTATTGTCTGTCTGAAACTTTCTTTTCCTGGAGACTTATTCTGCCTCACCTCCATGTCGTAATTCAGTAGTTTTCCAAATGGTTATAGCGAATAAAATAATATTTGTTGTTGGCGAGACTGAATAAATGTTGAAACTAGTCCTGTCATCATGGTAACAGATTGCCAATGCCAGTCTGTCAGCATGGCAGCACATATTATCATTGTGTTCAAGGGTTTTTGATGGCCCCGGCACTTTGACTAACTAGAACACAAGAAACACATGACACAGTGAAGCCATTACAGCGTGGCACTCTTGAGCACAATTGTGAGTGTTGTTATGACTGCCACTGATTCTGAATAATGTGACAAATAATTTGAATAACAATGTGCTGTTGCTGAATTCATTGACACTTTTTCTTTTTTTTCTTTGTCATGTCAATTACGCTGCTAAAACGTCTATGGAAGATTACATGACTTCTTTATTGTAAACGAACAATTGATTATGTGTGATATTTATGAGGCTAAACAGACCTGATATTACATGATTTGTTGATTTCTCTTTTAAAATAATTTGGTTGCTGTTTTTCTGTTGTATTAAACTTTGGCACTGATCTCATTGACATTTCCTTTGGTTCTAACTTTCCCACTAATAGAGAGTAATTTGAAAAAGCGCTTGTGTTCATTGGAAAGAAGCACATTCCTCCTTCCACTTGCCCTTCAAAATGAAAAGCAAACGGAGGTAAGGATTGGGATGACTGCGCACCAGCATGTAACTGTAGTGCTTAATGGACTACTTGTTGTGGAGTCTGCTACCTTTAGAGTTTTTTGAGAAGCGTAACCAAGTGGTAGAATATGTTAAGCGTAAATGAGATGAAAAATACCGACCTTAAGTGATCTTGCTCAAGTAATCCATGTAACCCGTGTTGTTGGTGAAGGAATATCCTATTTACTTATTCCAACACTCACCAACTCTTTTAAAGTAGGGTTGAGCACAAACCTATTTAATGTGTGGGTTAATAACTGACCTTCACTCATCCAGTTGCTTTAGTTGTTTGGTTTTTTTGGATGTCTTAAGGACATTCTTCTTTTTGTTCTGCTAAGCTAGCTGCCTTGACATTTATTGTCTGTCTAAAACTTTCCGAGTTTCTGTCCTTTTCTTGGAGACTTATTCTGCCTCACCTCCATGCCGTAATTCAGTAGTTTTCCAAATGGTGATAGCGAATAAAATAATATTTGTTTTTGGCGAGACTGAATAAATGTTGAAACTAGTACTGTTATCATGATAACAGATTGCCAACGCCAGTCTGTCAGCATGGCAGTACGTATTACCATTCTGTTTGAGAGTTTTGGATGGCCGCAGCACTTTGACTAACACATTCCATGCAAAGCCCCATTGTACTGTATTTTAAAAGTGAAATTCATACAGCTGAGCAGTAAAATTAAACTCTTGTTTAAATGACTGTTTTTCCCCAAAATATATCTTTGAAGTTCAGAAATAAAGATTGAGTCAAGAGGCATGTTTTTCATGGAAGTAGTAGTCTTTTCTTCATTTGTTTAGTATAGTTGTGGAGAGTTCAAATGGTATTAATGAACACGACAGAATCATGCATGAGCTTGCTTGTCAACTAAATGTTCATATAATTGTGCATTATTCCTTTTTTAAATTGCAGAAAACCCATGTGAACAATTTAGTTTAACTCAGTCTAAGAAATGTACTTTTTTTTTTTTATTCCTGAATTTGCAACCAACTAGACACATTTTCACAATACAACTGATTGGGATTAAGTTGCCTGAAAAACACATTCAAATATTGTCTAAGTACGCAATACTCAAAATGCTGGTATTGTTGAATTGCTTCTCTAATTTTTGTATTTTCATTTAAACAATGGTACTGCTTGCATTATTCTTTGTACATGATGTGTGTCGGTGACTCTTACATGCTGGTTTCAGTGTCCACCCTTTTGTGTTCTGTCTGAAATACTAAAGACTAGAACAGGAAGTTGTGAAAAACATAGCTAACAGGATGTGCTCTGTATTCCTCCCCTTCATCATATTTCCTTATCTGTTCTCCACTTCTGTCAATCCTCTTTACTTTTTCAGTGAAATAAGGTATTTCAGGCAAAATTAATATCCAGTCACTTGAAAACAGATGGATTGATTGTACAGATATTCCCTCACCATCACTCCCTCTACAGTCATTTGTTATAGATAACAGAGAAGTGAAGTTACCAACAACAATTTGAAAGCAGACTCTGCTTTTGAATTGTTGTTGGTAAATTTTAAAAGTGATACATTCTAGATTGATTGATTGATTTATGGTTATTACTTGTGTGTAGACCACTGTAAGTTTAATGACATTATGTATGTACAGGTATTTGCAGTGATAGTATTGTAATTTGCAGGATTTCACTGGGTTTTCATGCTTGCACCAAACATTTGGCCACCAAAGGACTTCTAGCGCATACCAAAACAGTACAGGCAAAGATGGATATTGTGATTTTGCAATCAAATCCACGGCCAATGCTCGATGATCTGGCTACGCCAACATGTCTGCTATATGGAGATAATTCAGTGCATCTCAGAGAAACTGGCGTGTAGCCATATGTAAGGTGTGTGAAGCTGACATAAGAGCAAGGGAGTGGGTCACACTTGAATGCTGGAAAGGCTCTGTGCGCAAACATGAGCCTTGGCTGCAGCTCAGAGTTTCAAAAGTCACGACACAACAGCAGATCATGTTGGAGGTCATTACCGTGGCCCTTTCGAGTGACCAACTATAGGCACTTGCTCCTCTGATGCAACTATAAGTTATTTCTTCAATTGCAGCACCACGTAGAGAAACAGTAAAACGTACAGTAAGATTCTCTCAACACAGCTCTCACAGAACTAACCGTTTTCAGGATCAAGGAGGATCAGTTTACTGTATCGCACAAATGACAGGAACTTGTGAAACTGTCATTTAGAGTTGTAAAAGCTCAGCGGATTTAGCATCAGTGAAATAGGAATGAGATGTTCATATACAGTAGAACAGAAATGAACCATCTGAAGACTGAACCATGACACAGTTGACAGAGATCTCCAGTTCGTTTAAACAAAGGTCTTCATTGGTCCATGAGAACAGTGTAAAACATCATTGTACATGTATGCATCTCATTTAATATATCTGGTCATTGGGCTTAAAGGCTCTTATTTGAACAACAACAACAACATAAAATGATGCCTTCAATGTAGCTCCTGAGTTTGGTTCTGGTTATTATCATCGGTGCAGGACAACCACACATGCGACCTGAAAGGACGTACTGGGGACACTTCGCTACATCACTGGAAAAACAAGTGCGGTACTAGTGCAAATCAGAAATGTGTTAGTGCCATGCTAACCGTCAACGTAGATGTTAGCTCAGGGTTGTCCACCTTCACTCATCAAACACTGAACATTCTTTCGTCATTATACCATGATGTTGAAGGGGTTCGGTCGTCTGAGGTGGAATCATCTCTGCAAATGAAACCAAGCCTTACTTTACCATCTGTTGGTGCTGCAACCTCTCCATAGCTGTTACGGTAACTAGCTGCAGCCGGCACTGTGACGCGCGCAGCAACGGCAGCAAGTAGAATCAGACTTCACTGTCTGGAATCGATAAGAGGAACCAAACTTAATATTTCTTAACGATTCCAGAGAATCTGACAATTTTGAACTGGTTCTGAAAAGTAACCGGTTTTCAATACCCATCCCACCTACCGATGATCATGTCACTGTTGCCGAACCCGAACCAGCTTTTTTTCGGTTCCAGCCGTGAACCTACTTTTCAGGTTCTGAACCAGTTTTTGATATTCCGAACCAACATTTTGATTTGTGATTGCAGTTCCTCCATTATATGGAGATAAGTCCATAAATGCAATGGTACTAATAATTGGCTCAATAGTTCTGTCAGTATTTGGATTTTTCGGCCTTGGTCATCTTCCCTAATTCTAAATGATTCCTGAACTTAAAACCAAACTGAAAACATTTTTACAGGACAGCTGATTGGAATTAAGTTTAATTAAAAACCTTTTCACATCTTATCTAAAATAAGGTAATTTAATAACCCATTTGTGTATCCGTCATTCTTTATGCTTGCATGTTGTTGTTGAGATATAGCTGTCACACTCGGATCTGTTGGATCAACACTGCTTTAGATAAGTTGCATAGACAAGATCAGGAGCAGCTCTTTCTTAGCTTACTGCATGGTGGTCTCAGACTAGATTACACTGCAGTCCACCGATGAGATTTCCCTCATGTCTCCCCTTGACAGATTACTGCTAATCTCAGACAGTGTTGTATGTCTCGACACTACAGCTCAACAGATCAACAGTCACCTACCTATTGCCCTCAGTGGCAGGAGATGAATTGCACTTTCTTCCTCAAAGGCATCAAGTAATGCATCAAGAAAGCACAGTGTGGTTATACCAAAAGAACAGATCATTCAATTCAGTCGGTTAAGGCAGCATCACTGTTGCATACGTGTCAAACATTTTTTGTTTTTATTTACAGTTTTATTCTGGTCTGTAGAAGGTGACAGTGCATAAACTGAAGAAAGGAAACATGCATTCATCTTGCTTGTTCAGATTCCTTTGCTGTGCAAACATTTTGAAATAGGACTGTTTGCTTATCTGAGAACATTTCACCGACTTATTGTTTTGCTCATTGTCGTCACAGTTTCTGTCAAATCAGAAATAAACGGCAGTCGTCTTTCATGTCAGCTGCACTCCTCAGCAGAAAAGGGAAGTTCCTCCCTTGTAAACATGGCTGCCTTGTCTATATGAATAGTGAGGTCCCGCCACTGTGTCTCCCTGTTTCTGCGTAAGCACATTCTACTTTAGGTTCTACATGTACAGGACATTCAACCACAGACAAAACAAGATATGAATCAAGATATTCTTGATTCATATCTCACGGGAGACTCTTTATCATATGTTTACTGCTCGTGAAGAAATTCCACACTTTTCCATATCAATGGTTTCCCATTAAAGTAAAACTCAATAAATCAGTTATGCCAAAAAGTAAGACTCGTGTCATATAATGTAGTACAAGTTTGAGAGTGGTTTCGGGAACATTCACAATCTTGTCAGTTAAATGCCTATTTCTTTGAAGCAAATACACTCTGTGGCCTTTCACGTGATTTCTTTTGGAATCTGTAGACAATCCTCCCTGGAGAGCCTAAATATAAATGAAAAAATATGTAAAAATGTCACACAAAAGTTCAGCCTCTTCACCTTCAAAACTTAGGCCAGCTCTTATGGTTGAATGTTTTGAAGAAAGCAGGCACATACTGTATTATTAACCAGCCGCATTCACTGTATATAAGAATTCACCTCCCACTAAAGATAAATTAATAAAAAACATTCATACTGATCTAAAATGGACCACTGCAGTATGTGTCTGCAATATCAACTAAACACCCATTAGGGACTAGAACTTTCCCTAGCAGTACATACATGCATACATACCCTAGCAGTAGCCCTGGCTAATTACTGTGGCCGCTGTTGATGTCATCCATATCTTCACTAAACATCAATTATAGAACAAAAAAAAACCCAGTGTTAAGATTTTCTCTGTATAATACTGTTTTGTTGTTCTGGTTCTTGAACATGTTGAGAGGGAATTAACGGTACCAAAATATTTGGTTGACACATTAGACTGTGTGTTAAAGTTTTACTAGAAAACATGTGATCATGACTTTTGTGTGCATTACGTCAGAATCTGTCACTTCCTGCCTTAGACCCATGAATAGCAAACTTGTCGTTTATGGGTGTGCCTTTCAAACCACTTCTTCCCCTCAGATATCACCACAGTATACAGTGCATTCAGTGTGTAACCATAGCAACGCTAGCACTCCAGTTGGGTTTGTTTAAAGAAAACACAACTGCTGACAATACTGTATTATTAATAATAATGATCATTATTGTTTAAAGAATAAACAAAATCATTATTTCATGATTCTACTTTTGAAGGTCTTCACTGCTTTGCATCAATACTTAAGATGGGTTAGTTTGAAGAATATTCCCTACTGAAGTCCAGAGAGAACTGAAAGGGCGTTGGTCTTGGAAATGTATTTGAAAGTTGTGTTTTGTAGTGAGAACATTGCTTTATGCTTTTTCTTTTTTTTGACAGCTTCTCATTTAGAGTGTCCTCTATTCATTGGTATGAATAAAGGAAACTCTATTACTATTACTCTATAACTTACTATGCGTTCAATTTGCTGCTTCAATTGAAATTCTGAAATAAATGATGTAAATTTAAAAAGAAAGCTTTACTATGATACTAGACTAGATTAGATTAGATGGCCTTTATTATTCATATAATATCCTGTTGTATTCATGATAAATGCTATTGTAATTTTTTTGAAATCTAAAAGTTTAAAAACTGTTTCTATATTATCGTTTGTTTTGTAAATATATATTTAATGGATGTTCAAAATCTATTTACGCATACGTTTGTTTATGCTGACATCTAGTGGTCATGAATTGAAAGTGCATGCGCATGTGAATCTTTAAAAACCACTTCTGTCGCAGGCGAAATGAAATGATTTTCTGATCTGTTTATGACAAATCTTAATTATTTTCATGAATCTCCAATCAATGACTTAAATAAATAAATCTCATCAACTGAAAAATGTATGTATTTGGAAGATAGTTACTCTTGCATGTAATGAATGAAAACTCTGTAACGTGTACTGTGTAATTACTGTGTAATTAATTACCTTTGTCTTTCTCTTTCTCCCTGTGGCTCATATTATTCATTTCTTCTTCTGCTATCTTCCTGTCCAACTCTGCACCCTTGAATCATGTAGACATTGAAACGGCTGATTCCCGATGAGGTAGGTTTATTGCCACTAACAATATCCTTTGTATTAATCCTAAAGTGTGAAGTCCTTGAAATAGATTCCAGACTAACAAAGCTTTGTCGACTTGCCATCTATTGTCTAGTGATATATATATATTTTTTTAATCCACATTGGCGCCATGACTGTGGACATCATGAAGATTTGAATGTATTGTTGATGATACCGATTTCGCCAATTTAAATTGTATACATTTGGACTTAAATGGATCAGCAGCTAAATTTAAATACCTTGCCACTGGGTTCCTTACTGGGATGGGAACTCGCACTCCATTGTAATGGTGCCTTCTAGTATTTCTGTCTGATTTTTTTTAAATTAGAGACTAACACTGTGCTGATTGAATTGGTTTTACCTGTTGACTGAGAATAATAATAATAATGGATTATTGACGTCTAGATTTACCCACAGATGACTGAGTCCTCCACACTGCTGGAGTGTGAAGTGGTTCAAGTGTATGCGCTGAACTAATTTCTGATATTGTTGTCAAACAAAACTACACTTGGTGTAACCTGAAAAGAAAATCTGTGCCCAATTGCATGGATTACAAAACCATACAGTAACATTGACTGAAGTTAATTACAGTACAGATTCACTTTGCATTATGCAATGCATTAAAACTACTGCTACGCTCAGGTCTGCTCACATTTTATGTTTTTCTCTGTAAAAGTATCATATTGTGGAACAAAAGATGTGTGTTCATATGATGACCTTGAATCTGTTATTTGTTTGTAATTTTTCACACTAGTTTGAGCGTTTTACCAGCATGAGGATGAAAAAGGACAAGGAGAAGCTGGGTCACCTTCAAGGCCAACGTCACTCTTCAGCTGCCAACTATGAGATCAACACTCAAAGTGCCATGCTGCATGACCACTCCGATGAATATGTCTTGGACCTCTTTGAACAGATGCTGGTGAGCTGATCCATTCTCTCCGCACACCATTGCAGCGACATCAGGTGGTGCTGAGAAGAAGAAAAATTATCCTAATAAACAAAACCTTCTGCCTGACTCCATCAGTGACACATTATCATTAGTCAGTTGCGTTTTTATTTGAGGAAGGCATCCTGGAAATACACAATGATAGAAGTCAATCATATGCAGCCTTTGAGTACATGCATCGTTATGAATCTCATGAGTAGAAAATGGAGAGAAAATCATGAAACACACTTAAACACTGAGACTTGATAACTGCTCAATCGAAAACTGCGATGATCTTTAATTTCATGGATCATTCACGGCTGATTGGTATTAGGTTTGTAATTCCACTGAACCTGGAGTCACAGCCACCTTTATAAAGCCAGCAAAAATCTGAACTGCACAACATACTTAATGGACCCGGAACAAATAGCGATAATATAGTCATTCACGATGAGGGTTTCCAGTTAATGTCGCATTTTCCTTTTGTCCGCTGTTTTACCCTTTTATTTCATGAATTTATGTTTTGCCAAAAATAAATCTGGGATGCCAACAGCAGGGGGGTGAAAGGTGGGCAGTAATGCCCTATATATACCGTTGCCTTTAATGTATTTCACAGAAAGAATACCAATGTAATGCATATTCTTTGACTCAGTTATAATACAGTACTTAATTATGTTGTAAAATACAATGTTTTATATTAAATTACTATTGTAATTGCTTTTGGAACCGATACGGTATTGAAACATTCAGACAGTGGATATTTTCAGCTCTCCGTCAACTGTTGGTCACTCATGAAACTGGCAGTGTGCGTGGCCTGACATCTAGAGGCCAACATATGCTATTGCATATTGTTTATTAATTCATTTAGGTATTTTCTTGCCTGTAGCTTCCGCATTCAGTCTTCTCCTTTTTTATTTTATATTAATTTTTTTTAGACTTTAATCATTAATGAGTACATTTCTGTAATCTTTGTAGCTGGATATGAACCTCAATGAGGAGAAACAACAGCCCTTACGAGAGAAAGACATCATGATCAAGCGAGAGATGGTCTCCCAGTACCTCCATACATCGAAAGCTGTGAGTATATTTACATTGTTTATTCATGGGCGACAAAGAAAACCAAACAAACCTTTTCTTCCAGTGGAACACTGACTTGTGTGCTCAGTGACAGCTTATTTATGACTGTTTTATTGGCATCTATCTTAAAAGGATTCACATGCTTTCCTGACTTAAAGGCTAAGTAACTGTGCTCTCAAGGACAAAACAATTCCGAAAACACATATCTTATGGTAATGATTATTATTTAACCGTGTTTGTGTTGATAACAGGGACAGAACCAGAAGGAAAGCTCCAAATCAGCAATGATGTATATCCAGGAGTTAAAGTCAGACTACAGAGACACACAACTTCTCAGCTGTTTAGAATCTCTACGGGTCTCTCTCAACAACAATCCAGTCAGGTGATAAACAATTCTGATTTTACATCTGAGGTATTACTTGCCAGTAGTTGAAGATAACAACCAAAGGTCATTTTTATTTTTTGTTTACAGTTGGGTGCAGAATTTTGGTGATGAAGGTCTGGCTCTTCTTTTGAACCTGCTGAGGCGATTACAAGAGGACAAAGAGGAGTACCCGTATGTTATTGAAACCCATGCTGTTTTTGATTAATGTTCTTTTGTTTTAATATTCTAATTGCACGATAATGTTTCTAGAATTACTGGCGTGAAATGTCAGCATGAGATAATTCGCTGTCTGAAAGCCTTCATGAACAACAAGGTGCGTCAGTGATTTGTTTCTTAAGCTGTGTGTGTTTTTGTGCTCTGAATACAGTGTCTGTGAAGCGATTATTTATTTACAATTATTTGTTTGAGGATTATGAAAGCGTTGTAGTTTTACAGCTGCCCACTAGATGGCCTTCTATTCTTAATTGTCCCCAAATCTATTTATGATGGACTTGCCCCACTGAGTTCTGTTTTCATGCAAAATAAAAGAAGTTGTAGATGTGGACGTAGACTATAGATTTTTAGAGGAATGTTTGTGTTTTGTCATTCAATCACTGTGTTTTATTAATACCTTCATGGCTTAAAACACAGTATGCGCAGCCTCATACAACTCAATTGCAATATTCTCAAGACACATTTTTCTTAATTCATCTCAACCAACAAATATTTGTTCACTTTGTTTATATTCCTTGTGAATGGGGAAAAAACAAGGTATAATGTATTGATGTCATCCGCTGTCATACAAAAGTAAAATGCTGACCTTAATGTATCTTCTTTCTCTCCCTCCAAGTATGGTCTGAAATCAATGCTGGAGTCAGATGAGGGGATTCCTCTGCTGGTCAGAGCCATCAACCCGAATGTTCCTCATATGATGGTTGATGCTGTGAAGCTTCTCTCTGCCATATCCATTTTAGACCACCCTGATAACCTGTAAGATCATGAATCATTGATGACTTGATGTAACATAGTTGAATACATTGCCTTGTGTTCAATGTTGTCATTCAAATGAGTAACTTTCTCTTTTAAATTGTGTTCTTTCTTTAAGCCACTGTCTATCTTTCTAATTGGAGAGCACACTTGTTGTGTTTTTCTTGATTGCAGTCATGAGCGTGTTTTGGAGGCAATCACAGAGGAGGCTGAGAAACGTGATATTGAGAGATTTCAACCTCTTCTAGCTGGAATGAACAATCACAGTATTGCTCTCAAGGTATCATAGTCATTGCCCACTGATCTGTTTGAATTATTTACAAATTGTTGTTAATATGTTTTGTGTCCTGCTGATCATGGAGCTGGTCTGTTTTTTTGTGCTTCCCAGGGTGGTTGCATGACCCTTATTAATGCCTTGATCAGCCGGGGAGAGGAACTGGACTTCAGAATTCATATTCGTTCAGAACTTCTGAGACTGGGACTTCGGGAGCAGCTGAAGGTAGAGAGAAACTGTCTTCGGGACATTAAACATTCTGTCGTGGGACAAAGTTCTACTGTCACATCTTACTGCCTGTCTTTTGCAGGAGGTGCGATTGATAGAAAATGAGGAGCTGAAGGTGCAACTCAGTGTTTTTGATGAGCAAGCAGAAGATGACTCTGATGATCTAAAAGGCCGTCTTGATGATGTGCGCATTGAGATGGAATATCCTTTCTGAGTCCCAATGTCCCCCTAAATAAGAAAACTTGATGTAAGAAGTGGATAGTCAGTTTAACATCACTTTCCACCATCAACATTCGTAATATGTGTAGCAGTTCTGTAGTATGCAAACAACACATTAAGTCTGTGATTCTCAACTGGTTTGCTTTTGACACCCACTATCATGACCTAAATGGCAAGCTGCGACCCAAATTTGAACTGTGTTTAGTTAAAAAAAAATGTTAAAGAAAATAATAATGCGGTTTAAAATTTTCAGTTTACAGTTAAAACATTATAGTTTCATACTCCAGAAGACAACTATTTGTTTGCCTAGGAAAGTGTCCACTTCCCATTGAAAGTGGCTTCACAACTTGACCTGACCTACCAGTTTATAATTTCGGCATTATACTCGATCACTATTGATCCACTTAAATAGCATTACAACAGAAATATTGTTTCATCCAAGCCTTAACTGTTCCGCTGTCACTGATGTGAGGGAAGTATTTGATATCTTGGTCAACACGGTGAAGGACTCTAAAGCTGAGCAGCACTTCTTATCCCTGATGCAGCATCTCCTGCTGATCCGCAACGACTATTTGGCCAGGTACTACACTGAAACACAAACTTCATACCAAAACAATGGGCTGCACTGGATAGATTCATCGCAGTAGAGCTTGACATCATAATGTAGTCTGTGATTTTAAATAATTTAACATCAAGCTGAGCTGAGAACAGGCGTCGTACAACTTTGGTCGACTGAAAAAAATGTTTTGCTGTCTTGTTGTCTGAAAACAGAATTCCAAATGGGGGATCTCACACACATTGGCACAGCAGGAAGTCAGCCTCTTATTTTCCTACTAAATGGGCTCTAAATGAATTGGCACCAGAAACCCTGGCTGATGGTTTTGAGACAAGACAGTGTGACTGTGTGTCACTAACTTTCATTCCATCACATTAAAATTGTCCGAGATAATTAAACACTATGTATATGATAGCTTCTGCTTCTTACTTCTGTAATTTATATTGTTTGTTAATCAATTTTGTTTAATTTGTGTATTTTGTATGCTGTTGCTTTGTGTACATCTTTGATGTCCAGTGTGTATCTTTAATGTATTTACTGTTGCTGCTGTGGTAAATTGAATTTCCCCACTGTGGGACTAAAAAGAATATCTAATCTAATCTGAAGTGAGGTAGACAAATGGTAAAAAATGCATTACACTACAGGTGACACTAATATTAACAATAATTCATAATGATTTATAGATCAAAGTTTTTTTTTATTTGACCTTAGTTGTTTTTTCATCCACGGATCTAAATATGCTCTGATAAATGATGACTTAGTGAAGAATGGGTCATATTACCAAAATGTTCCATCATTTTTCACCACTAGATTGACTAGATATTAATCTTACAAATGTACAACTAACTTCTTTTCCTGTAATTATTCACTTCTAATGGGGTTTCAAAGTGTTTTTTTTTTTTCTCAGAGGAAACTTAAGTGGGAGGAAGCATTTTTACAGTGGCAGAAAATAGCATGCTAATAACAAATGCAAGTAGAAAGGGAGGAGGTGTGTGAGACAATAATGTAAAAACAACAAATTGAAAATAGTTGATGCCAAGTGGGGGTTTAAGGCAGAAGCTTTAGGGGATTGTGTGGGAAAGAAAGAGAAACATTTTCACAATCAGGTGCCGCATATTTTGAATCGGCCCCATTTTGTCATCTCATTTGAAATATTTAGTGGAAGGAAACGCCAACAAACCAAAACCATTTAATATAGCATATATAAGATCAATGTTTTGATTTAATAAATACAGACAGGAATGTTGTGTTGAACTTCAATTTCAGAGTATAGTAGACATTTCCAAATGAGTCATTGCCTATTCCTGGTGAGGAAGAATGTTATTTCATAGTAATTATATGGTTTTGCTGAATTGTGATACAGTCTAACCCCATTTTTCCATATGAACCCTGCAGAAATGTGCTTTGGTAAACATTTTCTTTCATCACTTGGTCTCAATTTGTATTTTCTTTGGCTTTGGAAAGATATTCCTTTTTATTGTGTTAAGGATTGTTATGATTGTCTTTTCTACAAATTGAATAAATAAGGTTTCCACTAGATGTCTCTCTCGCTCCACGAATAAGCTTGATGGCAGCTGGTTTCATCTAGTAGTGTAGGACAATTGAAGTAACAACCAGTAGAAGTTGCGTTTTGTTTGAAAAACAAAATTAAAAAAAAGAAGAGAAGTTGAGAAGTAAGACATTTTGGCGCAGAAAATGTGTCGCATGTTAAATTTGTTTGCTGCACTGCACATCTAGGAACAGTCTTTGTCAGAAAAATTGAGAAATGTGTACAAATGTCTTTGCTCCTAACTTGTGTCTGTACTGGTTTCCAGTCTTCATTCTAGAAATCACTCTCTTGTCCTCAGTATATGAGTCCCACTATACTGTCTAGTCCATTTCTTAATCCGCTACTCATCTTCATCTTGCAGGCCACAGTACTACAAAGTGATAGATGAGTGCATTGCTCAGATTGTGCTTCACAAGAATGGAGCTGACCCGGACTTCAAGTGCCGTAACCTCAACTTTGACATTGAGGGCTTAATAGGTGAGTTGTGACAGTAATCCAAGTCAATAGCAATTGACACAAAAAATATCCTTCAGCTGAGGTGAGTGACACTGAATTAATACAGTTAGCTTGATGAGCTAAGAGCTGTTTAAAGCGAGATGTAAGTTCATTGAAGAATCACTCTTTGTTTTCAACTGTTCCGTATTTGATACTGTGTGTTTGTGTTCTTTTTCTAAATCTGCATAAAATGTCTGAAAATGAAGTGCTATTAGACCTCTGCTGTGATCCACCAGAGTAAAACAGACAAACTAACACAGAGCTGAAGGTGCAGTTTTGTCTCTAGTGTTTGCAAAATCCTTGTATGGCAGTCTCCTTGTTGCTCACCGCAGGAGACTGCAATTGCAGTACTTCTAAATGAGTCCTGACGCATGCGTGCACGCATAATATCACACACACACATTGACTGGCCTCCTTAAAGGCTGCCAGAGTTCTTATCGGTGGAAAGCAGCCCAATTCTGCCCTGCATGCATTATTTAGTGTTTTTCTTTGAACTCTGAAATTCAGCACAGTTTCTTCCACATTCTGTCTTCCCCTGTGTTCTCTATTCAAAGTCTGTCCCATTTAGTCGCACCACCATGACAGAAGAGTACTTCTCCATTATGTATCCAATAACCATGTAAATTCTGACACAAATGTGCATTCTGAAATTGTACGTGGGATGACACATATTTCAAGCTACTTTAATCAAACAAAAAAAGTTTTGCCATAAAACTTTTCTTTTTCTTTTCTGAACTACTTACTGTACTTTTTGTAAGTAAACAAGGCTCTGAGAGTTTCCATTGCCCTTATTAACTATTCTATTCTTGTATTTTTATGTTGTTTCTTCTTATTCCTTTGAAGCCATTCACAGACCATTGCCTTTTTTTTTTTTTATTGCCCCTGGGTGTCGTGATTAGCTGTGTTTGATCTAGTGACTCTGTGACATTCATCTTCATGTTAATTAGTTCTCTTACTGCACATGCTCAGTCTGTCCCAGGGCGATAAAGCACCTGTAGACCATGCAATTATACCACTAAATCCATCCATGACTCTCCAACATCTTTGTATGTGGTGCAGAATACTTATTTTGAAATTACCCACTGCTCTGTTTTTGTCTTTGGAGAAGTTGTATTGTAATCTTAAAGCTTTATGCACCAGGTGGCATAACAGATTGTATCCCATCCCGCTGCCATTTCAGCGCAGTAATCTTGGAGATTTTGACTTTGAAGTGTAAGATAAGAAAAATGGGTTGGCATGGATTACTTTGTGCACAGAAAGAGTGGCACAAACAATGTGTTTATGGAGATGTGTGACATGATGCGAATCCCTTATCTTTCTGGTTGTTTGTGCTTTCGTTTATTTTTCACGTTTGCAGACAACATGGTGGACAAGACCAAGGTGGAAGCGAGTGAAGCTAAGGCCGTTGAGCTTGAGAAAAAGGTACTTACATTTAATTTTAAGGGGAACGTTTTTTGAACAACAATATACCTGATTTATTCACACCAGGAGTGTGATATTAGACGTTGAATGTAAAATCTGCACTGCAGGCTTTTGGACTGTCCCGGATCATTGTTATAATGGCTTTGTTCTGTCAGGGGGAAGAACAGTGTGTGACTTGGATACCTCAGCAGTCACTTTTAATGGATGAAAAAAAAGAAAACAAAAAAACAAGAAACAAATGAACATTCTTGTTGAGACTGTGACTGTCACAGTTGTGGTGTTCTGTCTGTGTAATGAGTTTGTCAGACTGACAGGATAATTGCAAACTATAGCCAAAGTAGCCCTCCATCAACCACGCACAGACGCAGTCAGATCATATCCATTTAATGAAACTTCATCCACGGAAATAATCCTTAACATGAATAAACTTGAATTCATTTTCTTTACCGAGCGCACATCACAGTTCTTTATGGCAGGAATTAGGGATGAGCCTGTCAGGGTGCTGACAGCAGGCGTAACATCTTGCAAATTAAACAGTCTTGCACGCTTCTCTTTTCACTCGACTCATGCAGTTTAAGACTTTTTTTCATTTGACAAACAACCTTGGGATAAATCTAGAATTCTTAAAAAAAAAACAAAAAAAAAAACGTTTTTTGTGAGGTGTCATTTGCAGCGAGTGAGTCTTGAAATCATACCTCAGCGACATGCCTCATACTAATCTTCATGGTAATCTTCTTATTAGCAATAAACATGTTGCTATGTTCTCTCTTCTTTCATGGGGATTTTCTGTTTCCTCTCACAGTCCAAAAACATGCAGGGGTGACTTAGAATTGCTAGAAGGTGCAAATATGTGTGACCCCATTAAGGCAATAAGCAGATAAGATAAATGAATGACAGATCATACATGTCGTGGATACACTTTTTGAAAGATACATATGTGAGACACTAGAGAGACACTTCTATATAGCCTTGTCGGTTTCATATTAAATCAGTGCATCAGCTAATCTTACGTGTTACAGCATTCTTATTTGATTTTTAGGTTGTAAGAGTTGATCAAACAAGCTCATTCAGGTTGTATACTAACTTGGGTTTTTGTTTCTGTTATACAGTTGGACACAGAGTTGACCGCACGTCATGAGTTGCAAGTGGAGATGAAGAAGCTAGAAGGTGACTATGAGCAGAAGCTGGAGGTTTTGAGCAATGAAAAGGAAAATCTGGCCACCGCCAAGCAGGACAGAGAAAAGGAGAACCAGGATCTGCAACAAAAGCTCAGCAATCTGCAGCAACAGGTACACTAGACCTCATCTCAAAACACGGATGCATTTATTACCAAAGTATGAATGAACCTTTGCGTAATCGAGATGCAGTCACATCAATGGAGGTATGAGAAAGATAAATTAACTACCATTATTTCCGAACTATAAGCCACAACTTTTTTCTGAACCCTGTGGCTAACATAGTTTTGTAAAGGAAACAAACCTTCATGTCTCTAAGATTTTGAGCCTCCTCACATCAGACCAATGAAATTACAACACTCAATGCATTGTTTTTCCATGTGTGTGTATGTACACTGCTCCGGTCTTTGTTGTCCAGAACATCATCAGTAATCAGTCTTGATCCTGCACCCCACATTCAAAACTTGTTCAGAAGTGATCTTGTTTATCCTCAGCAATGGTTGGCTTGAAATGTCAGCTTGGAACTGCACTGTACTGTAAGTATGATGCAAAGCTACATGAGCACTGGGCTGTGGCTCATCCTGTTTTTATACATGCCAGAAATGGTAAAATGAAACCGCTTAATCTTTTCTGAGGATTAAAAAAAAAACAATTCTTCAGTTGAAACTTCCTCCAAACATCAATGGACAGAGGAGGCGCAAAAGCCCACTGCGACGAGCTTTGCATTAAAATGGGAAGCTTAAAATGATATAGTGAAAAGAAGGCAAATCCTTCAGAGATTACTAAACATGACAAAAAGATAGCGAGTGGGAGAATAAAGAATGACTAAAGGGAGAAAACGGCAACGCAAATTTACTTATACTCTGCATTGAATCACAGGCTATGTAACATGTTGGACACTGAAGGGGGGGAGATACAAAATTTGATGCAACAGTTCAGATATAATCAAACACTTTTCGAACAGACAGCTGGAAGGGGCGAGTAATCGGAGGCAGAGGGAATTTAAATATTTAATCAGTTAAAGAATAAAGACTGACATGCATTTTGATTCTAGAATGCCTTTATGAAAATTGATGCATTTATTTAATTTGCGGACCGAGAAGCATTTATAACATGAAACAGTTCAAATATTGTGTTTGGGACGTTTGATGATTGTTTTTCCCATGATGCACAGCAAGAATGTCTTCAGTGTTAAGAATGACTTTGATAGAAAAATCTATCATATGGCTGAGGACCTGATTACTATGGGAGGAATGTGATTAATGATTGATTAGTGAAGTTTTAAAAGCTTAAATGTTCAATGATTTAAATAACGTCATGATTTATGGATCGAACAGTTCCTGTCGATGACGATTTATTCATTCTGAATTATGCGTGACATCCTTCAAAAGCCTCCTATTGGGGAAAACATGCCGGGATTATTTTTGGCCGGACAGCGTCAAACAAGCAGCATAGTTCACATGCCCAATTGTTCCCCAGTGAGTTTGCGAGCATAAACAAGACTAATTATGTATATATAACACTAGTATGAGTATGTTGTATTTTCTTTGCCAGAGACTTATTTTCTCCTAGACAACACTCATTGACACATTCAAACAGCTGCCTCTTGCTATGAGTCTTCTCACTGTCTTCAGAAGTGGGGCGGGGCAACACACCAGTTACTGAAGTCCCATACACATAGTGCAGTTCAACAAAGCCTTGGCCATGTTATTATTAGTCGTAAAATGTGAGTAGCGGTCTGGCACCCCGGAGTGTCAAAACAACCTATCGAAGTTTCTGTTTCTGCATCTCATATGGGTCATATGTGGTTACTGTTTTCTCGCTCACCCAACTGAAACCCATTGGCCTTAAATGTCATCCGTGCAGTGGAACAATAACAATAATAACTGAGTTTTGTTTTTTTTTTCTGAACAATGTTTGCAGTATAAAGAGCTCCAGCCCTTGATGACTTTTGTGGGTTGTGTTTCTTCTAGATGGCTCTTGTGTATGTTAGATTCCAATTGATGGGAAAGTATGGAATTGTTTAGCTGTCACTATCCCGCTGTTATACCAGCTGGACCTTGTCGCACTGTGACACCTAAGCTCACTGTTGCTTCAAGTGACCCAGAACAGTCTCCATCTCGGCATGCTTGCTCCGAGTCACATCAAGACTTGTCCGTTTGTTGTGTGCATGCATTTGTTACTTCCACAACTATGTGTCCACTTAAATAAATGTCATCTTAAGTGGTTGGTGATTCAGAGTCCCCTCTTCACGACACAAAACATGTCCTGCCCAGCGTCAGTCTTCACATACTTGTTCTCTGTTTGAGATTCTGCCCACTGACAATTTCTTCTCATGTGGAGATCTCAGGCTATTGCTCTAAGTGATACCAAGCCCAACCCTTCATCTTCTACTTCACAAAACAAACCCTGCTCAAGAGCCCTATAAATATCTCCCATTTTCAGCAAAGATAACCAGGCCATTAACATGCTGCCTATCATCTAAAATGTGACATTAATGTTAACCTACTTCCCTTTTTGGCACATGGATGTGAGATCATTATTTTAAACATTTGGATCTCATCCCTAAGATTCATCGTCTCTCAGAAAGTGAATCAAGTATTGGCTGTGGCTGAATCTAACTCCCTTGTGTTTAATTAGGTTTGTCCTTCATTTTAAACGTTCTATTGTAGTCTTAATCTTCCTCACTGAAATTTTTGTTTTTTACCCCCGCACATGGTCTTTGAGTCTTATGTTCCCAAAAGACAATCCTGCCTAGACTTTAAAGCCTCTTTATCTCACGCTGCCCCCTTTTTTTACCACTCATCTCTTATTTCTACTTAACTTGCTGTTAATTTAAAATGCACAAACAATACACTGTGCTGCTCTGTTGTACCCCAAATATATACCACATACATTTTAGGTTCAATTAAAAAAAGGTAATAATAAGTAAATAATGCTGTGGCATTGCATCATGCAGATGCATTGAGCAAAAATGTCTTTTGTGTTTTCCTTCACTACTGGTCTTCTAGTCTTGGCTGAGCCTTATCTGAATAGTTATTGTCAACTTCCATAATTTGTCTCTTCATTTGTGTTTTGGGATTAATTTGGTCGGCTCATTTTGAACACAGCAATGTGCTGCCCATCATTGTGCTGTAATTGATGAAGTATTTTTCTCCAGCAATGGCACGTGAACAATAGGAACTGGATCCATGATTGTCGTTGCCGTCAGCAACACTGGCTTGGTAGCGGTGGACAAGTGCATGCAAAAAAAGTATTTTATTTCTCTCATTTACCTTTGCCATATGCATTAATTTCTTGCAGCTGGAGAAGATGTCAAAAGATCTGGAAGAGGCCAAGAATAAAGTCGTCACAGTAACTGTTCAGGCGCCTGCTCCACCTTCTTTGCCCAACCAGAATGCTGGCATACCTCCTCCTCCACCCCTTCCTGGTCAAGTGGGTATACCAGGACCACCTCCACCTCCTCCTTTACCTGGCATGCCAGGACCGCCGCCACCGCCACCCTTGCCAGGTATGGGAATACCACCTCCTTCACCCTTGACTGGCATGGGAATACCACCACCACCGCCACTACCTGGGATGGGAATAGCACCACCACCACCACCATTGCCTGGTATGGGAATACCACCCCCACCTCCTCTGCCAGGAATGGGAATACCACCCCCACCTCCTCTCCCAGGGATGGGAATACCTCCACCACCACCCCCTCCTGGCGGTCCTGCCATTCCCCCTCCACCGCCTGGCCCTGGCATGCCCCCACCACCTCCATTTGGTATGGGTGGTTGGGGTGTGCAAGCACCACCACAACTTCCATTTGGCCTTCAACCTAAGAAGGAGTACAAACCAGAAGTCCAGTTGAAGAGAGCCAACTGGAGTAAGGTGAGTCCTGGGAACCAATATTATAGTCATTTTGAATGGTATAGTAGGTGCCATAGTTTTAACTAAGAGAATTGGTGACCTTTCAACTTCTGTTTGAAATTTCAGCTCAAAGAGCAGTACACCACATGATGGACGGCTTAAATGATACAAAGGATGTTGCATTTTACTAACACATTACTGGTTTAGTTAGAGATGCATCTAGGTGTTCAGGACGAAATAAGTACGATTACTTTGAATGCATGGACTGTTTCGTGAGGCTCCATGGTCTGAACTAAACACTATTACTATGATCATCTTCCAGTTTTTGAGACATATTGCCTCTGTCACAAAAGAGTGTTGGGTGTGTCAAGTCCTGATCAAGGGAGTGATGAGTCTCTGGCCACTCCCTTTACCACAGTTCATCACTGAATGTGTAATAGGTTAGTAATGATGTCGTCTAAGGGAGTTGGACATGCCCATACCAAAAACTGCTAATCAAGCTGATTCTCCTGGTGGAATTTCAGTTAGAGTAAAGCAGCATTGTGCATGGTGAAAGTCATGCATGGCCTGAATGTGTGATTTCTTTTGTCTCTTAGAACGGGATTGTTATTAATTAATCCTTTTAAACACCTCATTTTGAAAATGGTGCAAATGGTCATCCCAAACATAATCCTACATGATTTGCGACCTTATTATAATTGTGTTCCTAAACCTGCTAGACTATGTTTCATGAGAAAACTTTTTTTTAACTGTAGATGTTTATCTCTGCTCCAAAACTCTGTGAATTGAGGACAGTTTTTTGATCCTCAACAGATAGTATCCTGTGAGCTCTGGCCTTATCTGTGTGTGCAAGTAAATTATTTTTCATGAACCCCACAGCACTGTGTGCCACCAATTTCCATTTATTTTGATAGTTTAATTTGATTTTTAAACTTTATAGTGCTGATAGAGCTGTTGACGACAGTGCCATCGATTAAGCTGTCACAACCATCTTATCCTGATAACACTCAAGGCCGATGTTCCACTGAAGATATCAGCTGGACTTTTTATTTAATTGAATGTTAGTGTTTCATGCGTCGAGCCTTAATGTCAAGTCTTATTTCTTGATGAAACGCGAAGAACCTGTTGTCGTTTTGC
Organism: Synchiropus splendidus; assembly: GCF_027744825.2. Taxonomy (NCBI): domain Eukaryota; kingdom Metazoa; phylum Chordata; class Actinopteri; order Syngnathiformes; family Callionymidae; genus Synchiropus; species Synchiropus splendidus. The sequence continues at coordinate 4,265,351 of NC_071344.1, forward strand.
AAGAGGATTACGTGTGGTGGCAAATGAGAAAGTTGGTGTGAACTCTGGTTTATTTACTCGCCTCAGTCATGACCTTAGAAATTTCAAGCTTTCATCATGTTGCCTGTAAAAAAAATATTGTAGGCCTCCCACTTCTCCACATCGTTAAAATCAGTGACCGTTCGTGCAGCACTTACATCTTGGGGCTTTGAACATGGAGGGTAATTGGTTTACTTATGTTACCAGTTAGTCATTTGGGTTTTAAAAATCAGATAGTCTGCCTTGGTAATCTTTGATGCCTGGTGGTATCTCTGAATTCTGGCCAGCACTGAAGTCATTTTCTCTGCGTTATCTCCTTATTCAATTTTCTATTGACTGGAACAAACCGTGGTTTCAACTTAATTCTGCTTTTATTTAACTGCCCTCATTTCCAGATTGCCCTTCATGCATTCATTGTAATACGACTAGTTTTTCTTTAAGTCAGAATAAAGGAGGTGAAATTACTTCAATATCATTCTTCATTTGAATCATGGTAGCGTGATGCATTTTGATTACAATTTTGCTGATTAGCCCAAGGTATCCATTTTACATGGAACCGTGAGCTCGATTTGGGATGGTTCTCTGCACTAAAATGATGTGTGAATATGTGAATTCCATGACTATGTGCTGCATGTTCTTCTCCTCCCTCTCATCTGTGATGGTTTAAACATCAAAACGGCTCTCTGTCATGCTTTAGCCCAGAGCTACTGTTTAATGGCTCCAGCAGACTTCATCAGTATTTAGTTACTCTCTCTGTCTCTCTTACTCCCTCTGTCTCTCTACCTCCATCTCTCCCTCCCTCCATTCCTCCCAAGCTGGTGAGTGTTTGACAAGGATGTCATAGAAATTGCTTTTTAATAAGCCTCCTTCTTTTAACTGTGCCACTGAAAGATAATTAAATTGCAGCTAGAAAGGACAGTATTCTTTTGTAATTTAAATTAACTTTTTTTTTCTGGCGTGGTCTCATCCCCCATTTCGTGTGCTGTCTTTCGTGCTTCCTTAGCTCATCCCCGTATCACATTTCCTTTCCTTTTCTCCGTCTTTTTCATCCTACGCCGCTTACCAAGGCTTTGTCCATAATGAAAAGCCTGATATCTTTAGATTTACTACCGCTGCTTTCTCGCTCAATCGCTTTATTTATTTATTTATTTTTCTCTGTCTTTCTTTGTTTTCATTATCAACAACCTAGAAAATAAAATACAAACCTGCTTATTCCCCCAAGCAGCACTTGGAAATGACAGACAACACAAATGAAACAACTAGAAAAACGGTAAAAGGTAAAAAGGAATATCAAGAATGGGAAGAAAAGAAGTATAATCATTCCGGATACCGCCAACTGCCCTGAAAACAATTTCCCTTTTAAAGAAAGTGATGTCAAAAAACACTTTGCTTCTTTTGGCCAGTGTTATATTTTGCGTCAAACTATACTAAATCTACTGCTTTGTTTCCTTTTAAGATTGGGCCAGAAGACCTTTCCCAGAACAGTTTTTGGACCAAGGCGAAGGAAGATAAATTTGAAAACAACGAGCTCTTTGCCAAACTCACCTTGACCTTCTCCTCGCAGACTAAGAGTGAGTGCGCAGCGAGTGTGGCTTAACTACTTGCGTCTGTCATTCATGTTCCTCAGTAATGAGACACAATGTTCCCTGTTTTTCATCTCCCCCTAATCTCCACTGTAACTTCTTGACTCCATGTCTGATGTGCCTTCTCCTGAATATCTATCACCAGCCCATAAAGGTAAGAATATAAAACTCATGCACACACTTGTGTTCACGATTGCATTAGTTAGAATTGGGTTCGGGTGAATCACTTTTCATTCGCTGTCTGAACCAATAACAACAAATATAAATATATACATTTATGAAACATTTATTATTTAGTATCAATTACAATTTTCAGTCTATTCTAAATAATAAATTAACAATCAAACATTCCAATAATATGACTTGAGATTTCGATTCAAGACCAGTTTTGACCGACAGAGAAAACTGTTGTATTTGTCGAGCATAACTGGTAAAAGAAGGATTCTGGCTTTTTGTTTAGTTTTGTTGTGGTTTTTTTCTTCTATATTTTTTTTGAATGGGTTGTGATCTAAAACTGATCCACAAAAGTCCCACTGTGGGTGCAGGTTTTTGCTGCAATATATCAGGAATATACCCAAACACCAATAAGGTGTCTGAAGACTGTTAGTTGTCAGACTGGTGCTGCTTGTTTCAGCTGACATCTGATTGCTTTAGCAATATGTGTCCTTGACATTGGTGATCATAATTTTAATAACTATCCATGATAAAACCAAAACAACCAAATAATTGTGTTTCATCCTTCCATTGGGAGCATTTACGGGGAGCGATTTTCATCTTTCTACGAGATTAATGATCAAAAGTAGATATGATTTATTGTTCAAAAGGAAAAATCGAATACCAGATATGCATTAAAATTTATGTCCAATATATTGTGGCTCAAAGGGGAAGAAAACGTATTTGATTTATTTGAAACCAATGATGGGTCAGACGGGAAGGTACGTGAGGAGAACACGTAAGCTGAGGGTCACTGATGTGATTTGAACTGCCACCTGCTGTACTGGCACAAAGGCATGACACATGGATATGCATTCACACACCTGTCCACCTTTATCACCTTGTACCTGTGTCATTGCACCTTCTGCTCAAACTCCTCCATATGCATGTCATAAAAAGGGCATCAATAACTCTGCAGGTGTGTTTATAATCCCCCTGACCTTCACATGCTCACTTGATGTGCAGTCCAGTTTGTGTGTTGTTGCCATAAACAAAGTCGCAGATGCACGCCGAGCATATGCTGGCGTTTGATGAAAGTTAAATGTCAGTTTTGGCAGTTGGCCCATTCTGCAGTCTCACCTGGATCTCGAGTCAATACATCCCCCGTCACTCATTAATATGCTCAACCTTTTGGTATGTTAAGCTTTACATCCCCTTTAATGTTGGCAAAGACGGAGACATGTCTAACAAGCTTCACTGAGTCTTCACTTTAGAGATGCCATGACATTTCAACTAATCGTTTCTCACTCAGTGAAAGTTTCATGCTTTCTCTTATGTTGTTCTTTCCTTGAAAACCTGCCAATACTTGAGGGCCGAAAGATTTGAATTTCTTTTAAATGCACTATAGAGACCATTAATATTTATATCTCAAACATTTATGTTCAAGCAGCTGTGTCGTAAACATTGGCATCATAGATATAGGAGTCATAGAGCCTCAAATTCTCTGAATATCTGCTTGTTCCCTGCAATGTACTTTGTGTATTATTTACCTAAATTGCAAAGCTTATGTGATATTAAAACATTGTTTTAATATCACATTGTAACGCTGATATAACACATCTACAATGTATTGGAGGAGGTTGAAATAAACGTTGTTCATTCAAAATAAGAATAACTTGGGAAACATTCTGGTGGGTGGAAATGAGAGACTTGCCTCAAGAAAGGCTGTACACTTCTGATTTCCAAGTTACTTGAAAAGTTTATGGTGTAATGGTGAATCCTCAATATAGGATTTGTTATTGTAACGTTAAGCTTAAAAGAAGCAAGCTTTGCTTTGTCTTATCAACGCCTGTGCATTGTTTGTGACGACACCCACGTACAAAAAACAAAGTCTTGCGCTACTTTTATTTCTTATCCATTACAAATGGCATTCAATGTCTATATGCTAATGTATGTGGGTTTCATTTGCCCATCCACAACCAATTTCCATATGTATTTGAATTTTGTCAAGGTGGTGAAAGAACTAGTTTTGTCTGCATGTGTGATGTTGTGTTCCCCTGATGCTGTTGGTGTGTTCGTGTGCAGGTCATGGTGTTTTGGAAATTTTAAGGCTCAGAGGCCTTAATGGAAACCTACTCTAAGGTAGTTTAGAGTTGCTTAGCAATAGCAGAGTGACACTGAAGATTGCTACACTAGATTGACTCAGCTTCCTGCTTTCATAATAAACCATTGGCAAAATGATTCACAGAACCACAGATTTATTGTGTAGAAGGTTTTGTTTGTCCATGCCCATTTAGAAGGGCTTGTTCAGCATGGATCTGTTTGGCTCCAGAAATGCACACATTCTCATTTACCTGTGTAGTTCTCCAGAGCACATCTATGTTTTTTATCCTTGGCAGATTTTAAGTGATAAGACACAAGATACTATTCTTTGGCAATTGAAATAGAAAATTACACTAACTATAATTGTTTTTGCATTATTGTCTGACCAAGTGCCACATTTTTATGATCAAATACCTTTTGTGAACAAACATTTGCGATAAGTTGCTGTACTTGAGTTTTGCACCTTGCAAATACTACTGGGGACGACTCGCCTTGTTATTCTTTACCATTCTTCTCAGAGGTCGAGTGTTCTTCTGACTTGTTACTATGCTTGTTAATAAAACATGTGTCCAAGCTGGAGCTGTGCCCGGGAGACAAAACTTAATGCCAGGGTCACAGAGGTTAGGATAAGTAAGAATAAATGAGCTCTTTAAATGTTCTGTTCCATTCTTTGCTAGATCGTTTTTTTCCCAAGGCTGTCTCTTGTCAATGACTCAGAACCAGAAAAAAAAAGTATTCACCTTTCACGTACACGTACTCCAACGCATACACAAACCTACACCAACACATCCATTTCTGTTTTGTGACACATAAATCCATGTGAATATTCAGTCGTATATGTTGGAGAGTTGGACTCTGTAAATAGTTTTTCATTGAGCAAGCTTTATTTGGTTTGTTTAATAAGTTTCACGCTACAGACAGTCTTTAGAACGAAAAGCCATGCCTCTTTAGTCCTGGGGCATTAGGTTGGCTCTGCTTACTCTCTGAGCCTTTATCCATATTCTCACTGCAACAGCCGTCTCTTTCTCCATCTATTTATGGTTGAGCAACAGGAAAAAACGCTGCTTATTCATCGGGCGTTATCAGGTTCAAACACATCTTCACACTCAAACTGTTTTTTGTAACACACACAAACATGCATATAGTTGTGCGCATCCATATATGCACATCACTTGTCATTTACCTTTAACAGGCACAAACACAGACTTGTCCCACATATTCTCATCCCACTTTACTGCCCTTGTTGCATCCCCCCGCCATTTTACATGTAAATGAGCCGTGTGAGCCCGTTTGGAGCATTACCACTGTACGCCTAATCTCCTTGCTGCCTCTATTTTCTTTCTTGGAGATTATCCTGTTTTTAAATGCAATAGGCCTTCTTCCATACTTCTCCTCTAGCCACACGTCGGTCAGCCAGTCTACCGCATCATTTTCCTGTATCTCATTCCAGCTACATTATAATTTAAATGAAAGCATGGGGCTCCTGGCAACGGTGAGTGTATGAGTATGTATGCTTATAAGCTTTGTTTACTTTTAATTGAGGTTGATAAGCTGTAAAGCTTGCAACAGATGCTCGGAATAGCTGGTCTCCAAGAACCTCAATCTTTGCCAAGGATGGTGGGGATACAATAACACATGTAAAGATGGGGAATAACACAGGACATAGCCCGTATCCTTAGAGCTTCTCCATCTTTGCTTTTTATGGTCAGTGCAAATTAAAACCATTTGAATAATCAACTATTTTATTTTGTTGCCATACCTTAATTCAGTTGACAATGACTCACCACACTTTGTTGCTCAAGTGTGTGTAATTATATCATTCATCAGGATTTTGAAGCCTGTTGAGTTCAGGTTTGAGTATTTTCAGTGGTTAGTGTTGTCATTTATTTGATTAATCATTTATTTTCATGGCTAAAATAAATACTGTATGAATGAAAATGGGACATATTAATTAAACGAGTATTAAGTCGAAATGAAATGTGTCTTGGGAACACAAAGCTGGGGCTGCTTGAGCTACTTTGTTCAGATGCTTGTACTTGGCACACTGTGTGTTGGCAGATCATCAAAGCAATGTCTTTGTGTATCTCATATAAAAGTGAGATTTTTTTGAAGCCCCACACATACATGTGCTTTGCGTCTTCTCTTAATTACACATTTAGGAAGGTGTGCATATGAAATCCTTGTTCTCTCAGGGATTCTTAATTTATTCATTGGTTGGTCTTAATCTTGGCAAATTATGTGTTCCACTGGTTATTTCTTTAAAATCATCACATTAATGCTGCGAATGAACTCTTCCTGATCTGTTAAATATTGAGGAGCAATTTCATAGTAATAATTAAATAACTCAAACAGGATGAGACTCTTCACCGACCAAACAGTTTAAATAATATTTTTTAGACTGCAATTATACAGTCAAGTGCACAAACAAATTGCTTCAGCATTTAGAGCATAAGCAATTTTTCGCTAATTAAAATGTATAATTTCCAAACCCAGTAAATGGCTTAATCAGCAGGTGTTCATGGTTTTTCATTTTCAGTGTGTGTGTGACACAACAGACCATTTCAATGCAAGGAGTAACCGTATAGCCAGATTGTGTTATTTTATTTTATATCTTTTGCCTACAATGATATCAATGGATTTATCATTAACAGAACCCATATGTGACTTAGAATGTGTTCCTGGTTACATACTATGTATAACAGTTCTTTATATTCAGCTGCAAGGATTGGGATTAAGGGAGAGTGTAGTTCCACTGAAATAATAAAAGGTCTGCTATGTTTATGGTTGCTTTTTTTCTTTTTAGCAATCATCTGAGTGTAGGAGTCAATGTGAAATATTGTTTTGATGCAACTCATTTTGCTGTTGCTCACTAATACATATAAATGGAGCAATGAAAAGCAAACACCATGCTTACAGAAAAAACTTAAATCCTCTACTGATTTCTGCCTCGGTCTGTCTTTTATTGTATTTGTCCAATAAAGTGAATTCTAAAAGAGAGACAAAGGAAAGAAATAGCTGCAAGGAAATGACAAGTGACTGTTGGGGGTAGTATAGATGATGCCAGATGTACATTTGGCCAAAATCTTTTCTCTCTGTCACATTCTCTGATAGTAGCCCTAGGTGTTTACTGATGTGTTGTAAGCAAGTGATATATAGTGCGCTGCTAGCCTATCTTTTTTATTATGCTGATGGCTCTGGCTGTTTCTGTAGGGTGTTTATGCAATATTAAAGCTATCAATTTCACCCAGACTTTGTTTACCAGGCTACTTACTTCTCTGGATGTATAAATGACGATTTAATTTCTTGTTCCTCCAAACTGCTCCCATTCTCTGCTCAGTGTTCAAATACTTTTGCTTGATAACAATTGTTTCTTTGGCCCTTGCTGGCTGTTAAAATGTCTGTTAATCTTTGCTGTAGAAACCAGTATCAACAGACCTTGTGAACTTGCTTTCTTTGTCTTGTTTTAAATGCATTCTTGGTCTTCTTTTTGTGTTGAGAATGTTTGATTTTGGACAAAGTACTTTGGATGACCAATGCTGGTCATTAGCACATACACCAGAAATGACTTTGATGAAATGATAATGAAGTGAACTGAAGGAAGATACCATCTGTGTTCATGTTGCTGATGTGGTGGTGTCAGTGGGGTCTGGGTGGAGTAGTCATGACTCACTCTCCTCCCCGGAGATGTAGGTAGGTGGATGGTAGGTGGATAATCAGTTGCAAATAGGTTTGTTAATAATAAACTAATGGCAAGTTTTAAAACAAATCAAACATTTTCTGAAACTGTTATCTTTATGCTGTTGACCCTGCAGTTGTTTGTTCATGACATATTCGCACTGCTACTGGAGTTTGCTAGTGTTTGACTGATTCAATGGTGATACCTCAGCTTCATTACTCAGTGTGTGTATGTGCGTGTTGTGTTGAGCTCTGCTTTACCCTCGAGGCACCTTAATTTTTCACCATGCTGTGTGCTACACCGCAGAACTCGGCATGAGCATGTGTGTCTACACCCACTCCCTTTCTATATCTCTCTTGCCTCTCCCGTTCAGCTTCCACCCTATCCTCATACTCCCTAACCACAGACACCACCCACTGCCTTTGTCTCACAAATGCACACCTAATCAAAGCATGGAGCCCTCTGGATTAGTACTTCAGAAAACTCCCTCCAGACATTCCTTCATTTTGACCACTTTCAGGTACTCCTCTACCTCCCACCCACACCCCAATAGCTTTGCATTTTTAACCTCCCCACTGAATAAGATATGTGGCTGTCCTCTTGGGGAAAGGAACGGAAAGGAAAGAAGATTGGGAACGGAATAGGCGATAGAGTGGAAGTGGGAGGCCAAAGGAAAAAATGGTTGTCCCTAAACAAGCTTTCACGTGTATCCCTTCAAAACTCTGCTCTGTATGCTCAATAATGCATAGCCACATCTCACTCCTTACTGCCTTTCCACCTCCTCTCACCCCGTTCCTTCTTCATCTGCTTCATCTTCTTGTCGTCTCCCAAAGTACTCATCAACGGAACCTAGCAGATTAACTCCAGGGTGAAACTGAGACTTTTCACGCAGTAAGATTGGAGGAGGGCGTCAATTGCTATAATTGAAAAAAGACTTCAAGAAGATAACTTTCCCATTAGGTGTTTCTTCGTTTCATTAACGTGTGTAATGTTTCAACAATTTTGAATAGATTGGAATGATTATGTGAGGAATGGTGAGCTGAGGTCAAATGGATAATCTTAAATGCGATCATAACCCTGCGTTTCTCGTGGCCACATTTACTATTGTTTTTCCAAATAAATGGCTTTTGTCATTGTATACCTTCTAGTTGTTCAACAAACCGCACATATTCCTCCCAAGATCCTCCATGTACTAGTCACCCTAATGTTGAATTGCACTTAAAGGCATTAACACACCCTGTGGTGGTTCAGTGAAGCATAGCACTTAAACATAACATGCTAATTCTCTCCATCTCACTACATCAATCCCTTGGAGACATCCCCACAACCTTCTTCCACTGCAATGCTTTTCCCCTTTTTGCCCCGTTCACCTCAATAAATCCCTCAACGATGGAGTGCGGCTTTGTGAGCTTTTTGCACATATGACTTTATAAACAGAATTGGATGTTCCCCACACAGGGTCACGTTGACTTAGCAGCCTTACTTAGTTGTTTTGCCCTGAATCAGATTGTATTGTTGTACTGATGGTCATTTAATAGTCTGAAGATCATTGCTCGAGTCATCGCACAATCCTGCTTGTACATTTAGTTGTTTTTAGCTGAGAAAGGGACGTTCGGCACACAATGATACAAAAGGAAGTGAAGTTCATTACTATAAATATATTATGTACCTTATTCCAAAAGCTTTAACATTGAGGTTGGCATAAATAACGGTGTAATTGTCTTTTGCCTTTTTAAATAAGGGCTACACTGTATTTTTTTTAACAAAATGTGAATGTATTTAAAATAGCTTCAGTTGAGTATGGGCTTGGACAGGAAGAAATAAACTTGTGTGTGTCCACGGATGACTCAGTTATGTGAATGAATGTAGGGCCTCTCTTCAGATGCATTATGTATTTGTGATAAGTGATCTTGTCTCTCTGCATCACCTTAAGTATTTGAAAACCTTCCGCTTGAAGGTCTAAACATCTATGTGCTTGAGCTGTGGGAAGCTAGGGAAATAGAATATGTGTGAAAGAGTGAATGGCAGAATTTGTATTATGCAGGACCTCAGATAACTGTCAGCTCCATTTCCCAACTTCATCAGGTGAGGGCAAGCAGTCCCTTTGAGATTTAGTGCTGAAAGAAGCCATTGTGACATGACATGTACTCACGCTAGTCGCAGACAGTATTCTATATGGTCAAAATCCCCATCATGCTTTGTCTCAAAATGTTTAGAGGTATTGACAGCTACACCAAAACAAATGCATGCTGTGTTTCAACGGCATTCATGACACTCTTGAGTCACTACAACTGAATAAAATTATCTATGTATTTTCAATGTGTGGGCTTCAAACAAATTTTGGCTGATAGAAGCTTCGTGTGAAACAAAAATCTTGAAGTTGTAGACACCCATTTAATTGCTTGTCATGGCAAGGCTATCGTGTCCATCACACGAATGGGCAGACCACCCGAAGGTGCAGGAAATCAGAATTAGTGTCACATTTGTAGCTCAGATTTAGTTCGAACAGTTCATATTCAGTCCTATCCTTGGAAAATTAGATTCACAATTCTCACCACAAGTCTGCACATGCCTGCATTGGGAAATAGATATAGTTCCCTGCAAGGACTGCCCAGTTATTGTAGATCCTTACTAAGTAGACAATTTATGTGAGAATTCTAAGATATATTCCTGATGCTGTAGTGTCCTAGAGTGAAGTGCTTTGGCTTCTTCAACTTATTTGTTATGGCATTGGTTTCCATCAGAATCAATGAAAAAAATAAACCATCATCTATGGGAAATGCTCTGTGTAATGTGTGGGATTCATTTTCAACATTTCAGTAGTTGGAAAGTCGAGTCGAGTCGAGTGCCGTTGACCTTGTACCTTGATGTTAATACGATTGATCCCTTATGAAACCATTATGATGGCGAAACTGAGCTATTCCAATGCTGCGCCCGATGCTGAAAGTGCAAACGTTTATTTTCAGCCATTTTTATTTGGATGAAAAAAATAGTTTTGATCTTGATAAAGCCTAGTTTTATAATGCCTTGTGAACATGTAAAATCCAGCCGCAACAAGTGATCCAATATCTTGCTGCGACATGGCCTCCAGTCTTGATTGCAACCACTTCACAGCAGCTATTTCCACTTTGGTGAAGCACCACTACACTCCTCAAAGGGAAAGCGACAGCAGCAGGTAGTTGCCAAATACAAGTCTAAATTCAGTACATTGTTTTAGAATGCGGCTTGACGGCATTAATGATGTAAAAAAGTGTGCAGTAATATCTATTCAAACATTGTGTGCATACTTTTACTGTATATATATATATATATATTGCCAGTCAATCTCCTCCACCTTAATGCCTCCTCTGTCTGTGTGCGTCTTACTGCAAACATAAAGCCATCTCTTCCTATAAGAAAAAGGCTGTGAATATCAATAGTTATTCAAAATGTGCAAATGTAGTTGCTTGTTGTGTATTAGTTATGTCTTGGCCAAAAATAAAGGTGTAGTAAAAATCAAAATTCATAACACTGAAATTGAATCTTCCTGCTGACCCAATTGTTTGTCGTGTGCCAAGTACACTAATTTCTGTTCATAATCTCTCAAAAAGTGTTGCACCTTTTTCAACTGCGTCGTTTCCTCACACGTGCAGGTACACTTTCTTCTTAACTTCCATTCAAGGACTTTTCTGTTGCTATCATTTCTGTATATCTACCGTACCGTCCTTTCTTTGCTACCGTTTTCAAAATCCATTCAAGGTTCCATATGTATGCTTTCAGTCTGAGCTTTTATCTCCACAGTCTTGTTATTCTTCTCAAATAGAAGACCGAATGAGGAACGTATTTCTATGGCCCTGCTGATCTTTCAATGCAGCATTCAGGCAGCACTCAGTCTATTTTGTATCTGGCTTCCCATTTTTTCATATGTTTTCCTCAAATTCTACTGGGAGTATGGCAACTGGGGAACATGTGAATTGCAACTGCATGATATCTCTCCCCCCACTGCCGCATGAAACAGCTATGCTTCCAGATGAGGCGAGTGCCACTATTCTCTCTTGGATGAGGCTTTCAGAGTCATTTCTTTCCATTTAGCAGTTTGTTTGTTGATATGTGTGCACTATTGTACCCATACACGGTGTGTGCTTTTCTTTCTCAGCGGTGATGAAGGCGCATTTATAGATGAAAGGCAACAAGTGAAAGGATAAGGAGAAATGAATGTTTAGTACTTGCAGCTAAAATGTCATAAGGATGTTTCTGGCTAAGTGAGTCTCAACCCTAATGTTATGTTCATTTGCTTGCCCGACTCAGTTAAGCGTGTTGATTCATCCCTCGTCAGACTTAATGATATTGTTTTTATTAATGCCTGATTAATCTTTAAACATGTGCCTGCTGCGTCTGTTGAAGCTTAACGCCAACATTTCTTGTCAGTTCTGTGCTCACACAAATACAAAATGTTGCTCCTTCATTGCTTTCCACATTAGTTTATTCTTTAATGAGCTAAAAACAAATCAAAGTGAGCAATATTTTTTCTGGATATCTTTTTATTTTGCATTCTCCATTTGTCTCGTCCGTTGTTTACGCTTTACTCTGTTTTTCCTCTATATTGTTTTCTTTCTCTACCTTTTTCTTCATCACTCCCTTTCCCTCTCTCTCCTGCCCTCTCGCATTTTTGCCCCTGGCGCTCTCTGTCAGGTATGTGTGACATGGCCTTCGGAACAATGTCTTGGAGAAATAAATGCCTCAATCTTTTCTCACACCAACTTTTCACATCCACATCTTTTACACTGAATTTAACATTCAGTCTTTTATTTCTCAAGAAGTGCTTTTCAAGTTGTAATTTCCAAGCAAACTCCCTTGTTTCAATTATATTGTCAAAATAATTTCTCTGGTTTTGTATGGGCTTTGATGGATTTTTCACTTCAGGCAAAGTTAATCATGGTTTTAATAGGGGGGGAAAATCCCTTTCTATTGTCAGCACATCAAATTAATGTTTTTTTAAATTGCAACAAAGAAATATCGACCTGCCCCAAGCTACATTCTGTAATTGGATTGTAATGTCTGAATTTTTTTAGTTTACCATGTTGCACACAAATTATTCTGCAGCTAACTATTTAACAGGTTGAATATTGATTAAGTTGTTGTACTTGCTGCTGTGACTCATTGGATTTGACCACTGTAGGACTAATAATGGGGATCAATCTAATCAGTAAAAAAAACAAGACATGATTATGACTAACCCAGAAAGAACCCCCTGTTTGTTGTTTAAACTATCTGGTAATTGGGTAGATAAAACTGTCTTTGCAGAGCTACCTTGTGAGAAAGCAAGCCAGTGAGGCTGCAGTGGTCTTCGATCGTCTAGTGTGGATGGAATTCTTTTTAGAACTTGGAATAACCCTGTTCAGCATCACTCCCACTCACTACAGTGCATATATCTATTCATGTCTAATGCTGTATGTGGCTTGCACAACTAGACTCACTCTGTACAACGTACTGAACTCGTATTATTGTCTTTTATGCCTTTCTGCTTGATATTTTGTTTATTGTCACAATTAATAACTCTGCTAACATTTTTCTTTAATTATTTTGCGGCTGATTTTGGTCTCAGAATGACTGTTTGGCTGATGCAGTGTTTGGGATTGTGTGTCTGTTTATGTTTGAGAGAAAAAAAAGACAAAGTAACAAGGCCAGCTTTGCCTTCAGGCAGTTTGGCCCCAAACTCTCATCAGCCTGCTGGTGCTGAAACTGAGTTCCTTCTGGTCCTCGTCAATAAAAAAATAAATAAATAGTAAAGAAAATGAGAGGCACACAATTCAATACCCACAGGAAAAAAGAAACAACACTTGCACAGTGGAAAAAGAAGTCAGTTATTCAGTGCCGGCTAAGATTCACTGAAAGATAAGAATTCAATACATTCTCTGATCACATGATATGATCTATGGCTGCTATCTTTTACTGCATCTTTCGTCTTTAATCTGCTTCAGTGGTCTATCGCTGTATGAGCCACTTTCTACAACATCTAGCCTCGGAGACAAAGTCTTTAATGTCTGTCCCACTCGGCTTATGTTTATCTTCGTACCCTTACAAGCTCATATAACCACCAGCTTTATGTTACTTCATAATGTTTTCTCTGACGTTTTGTATCACTCTTATTTACAACTCATTTTCTGTGTTTATCCATCTCTATTCTCCCTCCCCCTCCTGTTTTTGCCCTGTCTCCAACACGTATCCGTCTCTCTTCCCGTGTGGTTTTAATGCACTATGAAATGGACTGGGGCTATGAAAGCGAAACAGCACAAGTTTGGCCGTTTAATGTGACTCCTTTCACTCCTAATCTGCCTCATTGGCAGCATGCATTACTGTTCAACTGTGCTCACGCTGCTGATGTGCTTTTTGCGTTCATATTGTTATTCATGTGTGCACACACATGCCCACTCTGTGGATACTTTATTTTTCCGCTGTCAATGCTGAAAGCTCAGTCTGAGCCGTGTTCAGCGGGTCCGCACACATGTAGTGACATGTTGCCACCATTTTAACACAAATTTCTAAAACTCTTTACGCACACATGCACACACTGAGGGCAAGCATTAAACGTCATGAATAATAGAATAGACTGGCAGACAGCGTGGAACACATGCTCCTCTGAGATGTGTGTTAATGGAAAGGAGTGTTGGGGCAGAAACAGGCGGATGAAAGAACCCAGGAAGGAGCATTTATGAGGCTCACGAAAGTTCTCTCGGAGTTGTGTGACCTCGATATCAGTCTCATTTGCATCTGCCACTCTTTAATTCCCCCTCTCTTTAAAAATGTAGATAATTTGTGCCAAGTCAATGCCACTGTGGAACATGGAATTATCATGAAGATTGATTTTCTCAGTGTTGAATTTCAGCTTGTTTGAGAATCTGTCAGTAATGATAGGAAATCATTAAGTCAATATACAAGTTTCTCACACGTTTGAGTTAAATGAACTTTTGGCACACTGCTGCGGAGAGTGGTTACTTAAAATATCCTTCTTTGTGTTTTATCATCTGCCTTACCGCCACCTTCTCACTTTTCATTTTCTCTGATGTGTCGAAGCAAAAGTGTGTGTGTGGCGGTTATTCTGAGCACAGGCGGTGTGTATGCATCAGGGTTTAATTGTAGTGTGCATAGAAACGAGTGTAATTAGCCGGCGCTCACTTCCCTGCCGCCCGGCTAACAACCAGCATCCCCTCTGTGTGTGCTCCTTCTCGCTCAGCCTTTCTTCTTTGTCGCCCTCCCTCTCTCCCTCTTGTCTCATGCCTGTTGCCACAACGACAAGCTCCACTTCGCCATTGTTCCCTGCTGTTCTCCAAGAACAAAGGAGGAGGCTATTAGCTCCCTGAGAGAGGAGTTGGATATAGGGAAGGATGGAAAAAGTGAGAAAGCATCTCTGTGCGGGTGGAATGATGGGATGAAAGTGTGAGAGAATTGCAGAACAAGTGAGGAGTGGAAAAAGACAATCATGGGAAATAAGCCAACAAAGAGCGGGGAAGATTTGAAAAGAAGAAAGTGGATAGAAAAGAAGCTTGAGAGAGGGAGTATGAGGCTCCAAACAATATAGTGATGAGGACAGATTGAAGAAGAAAGGGTTTACAGGACAAAGCAAACTATTTTAATTGGGTCAAACGTCGTCCGAGACTAATTCGAATGTGGTAGTTGATTGATTCTTCTCTACCAGTGACCTTCATTTTCTGTTCAGTCTCTGCTGCCTCTTTTTGCTCTTTGTGAACAACCCTTCCTTTGTTTACGCTTGTATATTCCTAAACACATTCCAATTTATTTTGTACATGATCCCTGCAAGATTTTCTTGTGTGTATGTGTTTGTGCTGTCAGTGAGATGGTCATTAATTGTGGGTGTATGCTGTTAATGGTCCACCGGGCATGTGAAAGTTAACAGATTGTTATACTGGTCCAAAAATAAATGTAGTTTCCTGAGAAAAATGGAGCAAATTAGACTTTTATAGCCCTGTGCCACTATTCTTTGCTCTTGCCATTACTCAAGCTGTGCTGAGAGAGAAAGACATGGGGAATTGGAGAGAAGGAGAATAAGTGATTGGCAAGAAGTCCTCTGGTGGTGCCTCACTAGGAAATGCATTTTAAGTAGGTTGAATATCGCAGCTTTCATTGACCTTCAGATATAACTATTGGGAGCAAATCATCTGCTAGATATACTGTGGGGATTGTGGATCTCTGTCAAGATGTCCACGCTGTTCTTGTTTTCTTGTCTTAATTTTTGTGATAGCAAAAGTGCATATAAAATATACCAATATATAGCATGTGGTCAGGTACCAGAGCTATTACATTTGTCTTCATTTCTCACTCTTATTCCGTATTGCACAATGACTGGAGAAAGTATGTGTTGAGTGCTCTTCAGCTAACTGGTGTTTATGTTGCTATCCTTAGTTTTCCTGGCTTACTTAAAACTTTTTCCATTTGGAGCATCTCTTATTTTAAAAGACTAATTACAACCAGTGGTTGCACTCACTTTCCTTTGCACTGAATCTTTAATCTCTAATAGGTTATACAAATGTTGTGTGCTGCATTCTCAACAGCTTGCTTAGCTTTCACCTTATATGTGCCATTGAAAAATAGGATTATACTCCTGTTAAGATCCTTTTGAAGCCTTTGTTTTAATAGAACAGTTTGTGTTCAACATTTAATCTGGATTTTATAGATGGATTGGATTTTAAATTAAGGACAAAGACAAACAACCTTGCTTAAATTGTCATGTTGTTTGAAGTTGCTCTGTTATTACACTGGATTACTCCTGCTTCTGTTTACTGAGAACACTGAAAAGCTATGAGTGCTATTTAGATTCCAATTCCTATCTCACTATCATGAAGTCATGGTGAGCTGAGGGAGAAGGAAACGACAGGGTGAGGGGATTATGGGGTTTGATTTGGGATATTAAAGCAGCTATGCGATGCAGCAGTCAAGGTTGGCTCAAGGGCAAAGGCTCCTTACAGCCAGGCAGTGAATGTGTGAACAACCATAAATTCTCAAAAACACGTACACACTGTCGAGTGAGGATTCACCCGGCTGACCCTGCTGCTTCGTTTCCCTCCATCGGGAGTCGTGGAATGTATTTCCTGGTGATGTGTTACTGAGTAGGATTAGCCATATTGTCTTCCTTCCTCCTGGAAGGGGTGACGATGAGAAAGTGTCTCCATCACTCCTGTTCATCTCTTTCTTCTCCTTCCTTTTCTTCTCTACTTCCCCTAAAGCTGGTTCTCTATTTGCCAAGATTTTCTTTCATCCAGAATTATTGTTTTGTTCTTTAAATATTGGATGAGGATTCCTGTTTTTCTACTGTCCTAAAAAAAGAACAATTGTAAGATTGCTTCATTCTTGTTTATTCCCAATCGTCCCCTTATTTTTTTCAGTACTTTTGTTATGAAATCACCAAGTTTATTTGGTGTTTTTTTTTCCGTCCCTCATTGCTGCAAACCTCAAGTTTTGTCTGCTATCACTACCAAGGATTTTGTGCTTCTGCTTTTTAATGATACTCTCTGGGTCCAATATTCTGTCCTTGCACACAGTCTATAGTCCGAACAACACCTGCATTAGTATACACCTGGTTTTGTATATTATACAAATTATATCCTCCTTGTTATTTCTATGTGCCTCAATGCTTGTGTGTGAGTGTCAGTTTCTGATGAAGTTATATTCTGATAAGATAATAGTTGTCACAGAGGGACTAATCCCCAGTGCAGACACTCCTGCATCACCCTCCCCATCTCATCTACTTTCTGTACAAGTCTTCGTGTTGTTGTTCTTTGTTTAGCTCTCTCATTGCATCCATCTTAGTCTTGACAGTTACTCTCCTAATCAGGCAGTGCTTGCCATTTGCTTCTGTATTTGTTAATCTCTGGGGCTTATATTTCTTTCTCATAATGTCTTACGCTATTCCAATCCTTCTGGTTTCTGTCTAATTCCCGTCTTCTGTCCCTGTGGTCCTCACCTCTTGTTCAGCCGTCAAGGGAGCAAGAAGCAGCGGAAAGAAGGGAATGCTAATTTTATCTCCACAGCAACCACGAGCGGGAGGAGAGAAGAAATAAAGAAAATGTCACTTGTCTCAGAAAATGAGATGGTCTGTGTCGTGTCCTGATGTGCTTCTGAACTAGGCAGATCACGCTATTTGTTTACCGTCATAATATTATGTATAGAGATGCATCAGAATATACATCAGAAATCATATGCAAAGCTCCTGTTTTTGTATTAGATCGTCTTGGTTGGGGTAAATTATTCAGGGACAGATTGGGGGGAAAAAAATAAGATTTATAATTGAATGTTGGGCAAGGGATGGGAAAAAAAAGCATTTGTATGTATACCCAATTACAACTCCTGTCAGCCCAAAGTCACCTTGCAGAGAATGTACGCACACACTCTCAAAATAGCTGCTTCCATCTAGCCCCCTCCCGTGTGTGTGTAGTTGTGGAAGTGATGAGATAGACTGAATAATATCATGGACTTCCTTTTGTGTGTACATGCTGAGGGCTTTCATTGCCGGACTGCTAATGCAGAATACTTTATAATCGTCTGTAATGGGCTTATCAGTCACTTATTTTTATCAGGAGAAATTAATTTGTTTGCAGTACTTTGTTGTTTAGCTTGTGCAATATATTAAGTTAATTGAGGGTTACAGTTTGAGGTCAATTATGTAGCGTTATTAAGCTCATCACTGTTGCCTGCCAGTCTGCTCACGTAGAGAAATGCAAATGTATGTGCCCTTGTTCCACCTTGTTCCGTAAATAAGACCCTGAGAGTCTCAAGCTATCTTTTCCGTAGTTTAGCAGTGAAGGGAAAAGAGGGGGACCAGGGAGAGGATGAAGTCCTTGGAAGAAAAGTAGAAAATGCTTTACAAGTGAAGCTTGAAGAATGAATGTAGAGACAAACTATCTAGGTTACAGTCAAAGTGAAGTGATGCTTGGAGGCATTAAATGAATTGGAATAATAGACTTTCATGATTTTGTCCGTCATGTCCTTTGTTCATTTGGCTTTTTTTTTTTTATTTATTCCTCTGACTCTGTGCACCAGTGATTCTCTGTGGTTTACACGCCATCATTCTTATCTGTTCATGTTATCTGTTTTTTCTTTACATTTTACGATGTATGTGTAATCTTTCAGTTCATTGCTCCGATGCCTGCCATTTTATCTGACTGACTCCTGGGAATGATTGTGTGTTTTATGAGCTCATGTCAGCCGTCGACTACATGCCTTGTATATCTGCGTGTGCCTGTCTGGCCATCTCTGCCATTCTCTCTCCCTCGCTTGTCAGTGATGGTGAGATAGCGAGTTAAAATTTAATGGTCCTGCCATGTCCATGTAGTTCCTGAAAGAGGGCCAATGCGGACTGACATGCTCACCGAGCCGTAAGTGGAGACAAGATAGAGAAGGGAGTGATAGCTTGCTAGACACACACCCACATACTTGCACAAACAACAGGTGGAAGGATAGAGGGGGGAAATAAGGAATGGTTGGTCGCTGACTGCTGAAGCTGTGCGGGAATTTGCTTTGGTACACATTTGTTCATTTATAAGGCACGGTTTTATTGTTTTATTGTATATCAGTATATTATAGAAATGCTGTCCGACTACTATTAGATAAGGGCTTATCTAATGCCCTTTTTTTTGTCATTCAGGATGAAACCTAATCAATGCCCTTCATACGTTTTCTTTTTGCAAATACAGTCGGGAAGTACACGAAAATCATGGAAGCTCTGAAACAACTGTTCACTGTTGTCCACCATATGGTTCCATTACAGCCATGCAGCTTGCCAAGAAGGCTCGAAGTTGAGATGGAAGCAATAGAGAGGGCAGGATTCCAAAATGCACAGCTGGGGCAGACATATTTGTTTTCTGACAGACGGCCAACTGAAGGCGAACTTTATTTTAGCTTAAAAAAATAAAAGTAAAAAAATAAAATAATGGGAACAAAAAACAATGGGAAACTAATCAACAGAGGTACATTTACATATGTCAAAACACCCAGTTTTTTGTTTGATTCAAAAGCTTTTTTAGTCACTTTTTTCAAGCATTTTAAGTTCGTGATTTATGCACCTATTTGTCCAATCGAAAATAGCCTGTGCCTTTCCACTGAGCAAGGTCATTGCAAGTGCTCTTACACAGTTGTGACTCGTACCATATGCTGCGAGTGCCTCAACATTGTTGTTTTTCCGATTGTGCCTCACTATCAATCAATTTAGTTACAGAAGCACAAGAAAGTCTTTACCAGCTTTTCCCTGAAGGAATTCATTGCGCTTTGACAATCATGTCTAGTTGGCGGTGTGTGTGTATGAATTGAGGAACTCAATCAGGCGCACACATACTCACACATTCATCCACACAAATGAATGCCTGTATCTGGGCTGTATTGTGTTTTGTTCCTTGATTGTTTTCATTTGGCCAGCCTCACATCGCTGTCTGATTGGCAACATATCCCCTGATGGCTCCCTAAGCACATGGCGGGATTAGGTGTGTACTTTTGTGATGTGTCTTTCTTTGTCTATGGAGAAGTGATGTTTCTGTCTTACAGCCAATATCTTATGTGGAGCAGCAGACAGATGTTTAATGAGATGTGAGACATATGCGTTTCTGTGTTCACACTTCTTTCGTAAGGTGAAGAACTGCATCTGTCTTTGAAAATTTGACCGTCAGGTGTCGGTAGTTAGCTGTAATTCATCTGCTGATACTTTGGTCATCCTGGAGTGAGTCGTGCAGCAGAACATTAACCGCACACGCTGAATTTGAGAAGGTACCTTAGAAAGGTCAGTGGTGCATCTGGCTTAAAAATGCGCGAGGATAAACTATTTTTGAAAACGGGTCCAACATTGAGACTGCCTCATGAAACAAGCTTGGCAACTTGAATCTTGAACTCATCACATCTTTTGTTTACATTAAAGCGCTCAAAATGCGCTGATTTTGCCCACGTGTCCGAAGTTCCACAGCCAGTCTAAGATGCTGAATCTCGTTTCTGAGAAATCCCGATATTTCCCATGACATTGGGTTTGCCGCAGGAGTCAGACTGCGAGAAGAAAGTAGCGTCTTATAGTCCATATAGTGTTATGTGGACTCAATAATGTAAAATGTTTTTAGTGTTTGCATGATATATATTGAACACAACTGACCCAAAAGGTGTAGATACTTGATCCACTAAAACTGGGAAGTCTAATAAACCTCAACTAACATTTATCTAGTGCTGTATAAAGTCAAGCTCAGCAGTTACCGGACAAAATGGTGTGAGCCAGATATAACACAATGGTTCTTGATCATCGAAAAAGGGTTTTCTACTACAGAGAACACCACACACATTTAATGTTGTGAGAGAAGCGAGAAGAGATAAATTAGTGCACTTTTTTTGAAGTCCCAATGCCATGTTGGATGCACCTGACCTGAATAATTGTGCCTATTAGAAATGCTGCTGCCCTAACAAATTCCCTTCTCATGTGCAGGGAACTTTTTCAGTTATAATGAACAGTAGCAGTATCAAGTGTCCTTCTGTTGGAGTATTCCAATGTGGTGTTTTAACTGTAGCTATGCAGCAGCTTTTGCTGTCTGAAAGGAACTTCCCCTTTCAACCTCAAACTGATTCAATCATTCAGAAAAAAATTCCACAGAGATCGAGCTGCGTTGTAATTTACTGCCGCCGCAAGCCTTCATTGTTGTGCCTCATTGAAAAGTAGCTGAAATGCTTCGCAATCAGCCTGCAGCTACATACAGTACCTTCGACTGATGAACCAGTCCGACCTCACTGATGCTGATTTAACCTAGTTTGGCTGTGTTAATGTGCTGACCGAGTGAAAGATAAATGATGAGCACCAATGACTTTTTCTAGCCATACATATGCACTTTTTTTTTGTCCTCTCTTTCCTTTGAGTCGTTGCTGACATTTAAGAAGGCAAAAATTCCCTCCTCACCAGCTCCATATATGCCTTGTTCACAGACTAATAAGGCCAAGCAAATTTGGCCCCTGTCCCTCCTCTCCGCACGTGTGTGTACATCTGAGCTGGTGTGTATGTTCCCCCATGTGTGTTTGCACTTGTGTGCCAATCTTTCCACCGTGCGGTCAAGTCACAATTACTAATCAGGCCCACGAGCCATGCCTGAGGAGAGCAGGGAGGGAGAACTTGTGAAGGAGATGGCAAATGAGTGCTTTCCTTTGTCCTCATCACTGAAGCAGAGATAAAGATGGGGAAGGGGATGGATGGTTGGAGACGAGAGGACAGAAACTGTGGGATTAACAGCGAATGAATACGTGCCCCAGCGCTGCAACTAGCTTTTAACCGTCTTCCCCGGCATGACACTTGGTAGACCTCCGCCCTCTTTCATCTACATTGCTTTGCATAAGTCTAAAATATTTGATGAAGTTTCTCTTTATCACGTATTTCATTTTCCAACTCACTTGGTTCTCTTCCTGCTTGCTCTGATTCCTTTCGTCTCTTGTCTTTCCGCAGGGAAAATATGAATATTTAAAGACTTGCTGTCGACTAAAATTCTTTGTTCTCGGGGCAATTACAATATAACATGCTTGTTATGTTCTCATTCACTAATGAGAAAAGTCACTGCTCATGTCTATTGTTCGAATACTGCGTGGTTGATATGACTAAGTACACAATATATTAGTCCATGTCTAAATATATCCCAACAGAAGATGAATTTCTGTTGTGACTCGGATTCAAACATGTAGAAATGTACATTAAAAATGCATTGCAAAAGGTTTTCCTCTGATCTTGTCATCATATGCACATACATGGGAGCAATGCCACAGCACAACATGGTTTGCACATGAATTAAATGCTATTCACTCTCTTCTTGTAGAGGGAGCCCTCTGCAGTGAAGGCCAGCGAGGTACCAAGGACATTCACTCTGAGAATAATAAACAGGTTTTACTGTTAAGATGCCTGTTCTATCAGTGAATGACTTTGTTGTTTAGGCTCCCTGTTCTGCGGAGGCTGTTACTGTTGTGCTATCTGTTTAAAGCAATGTTATTTTGTGTGTTTATCTTCTGTGTTTATTCAAGGTCACATCTGCCTAAATGGCATCATCAAGCCCAGTTCTCTGAATCTTCTGCAACTCTTTTCAAAGTTCTACCTTTTGATTTAATTGCGCTCTCCTCTTGGAGATCAGTTGCTTTCTCACTCCCACCATCTTTCCTCCTTGTAATTAGCTGGTGTAATTGCTGTAGTAAATCTTTTTCTGCTTTCCCAATGAGACTGGCTGATATAGGACTGATTTAATAAGCACACCACCGCAGCTCATCTCTCTCTTGATTGGTGCCAGGGGGCTGTCGAGGTGGAATGTTCTTTGCTGTTGGAATTATCGGCAGTTTGTATTTTAGCTAGCGTGAATTCATATTCATTGTCAATGTCTGTGTGTGTGTGTGTGTGTATGCAATGTCATTAAAATTGTGGGTGCGCATCATCACTGACAACCTTTAGTGCAAAAAACAAACCAAAAAATAGAGGTCACAATGTCCCTGGAAGGACAACACTAGTGCATACGCACATTTTCTAAATTACAATATGCACACACTTAACCAAACTTCTCACCACCACTTCCACCTTTCTCAATTTTAACTGTGTTGAATTTATCCTGTTATTGTCGAATTGATTTTAGTGGTGATGCATTTTCATCATAGGCGTCGAATAGTAGTTCATACTTTGGCCAGTGGAGGGCAATGTGACTCCACCAATGAAATGGAACGTCACTACAGGATGCAGACTTTTTGTTATTTACAAAATGCATTAGAAATAAAATTAAGTGATCATTTACATTTTTTGTCATCGAGTTGCCTTCACTTAATTTAGGAAGAAAACGTGAAACAAAGTTACGTTAATAATTACAGATTGTATATACAACTATATATTTTCACTCCCTGAAGTGAAGCAATTATTATTTATTTATTTATTCCGTTTAAATATTATATATAATGAGCATGTACCCACCATTTATCTTAACAGAGACTCGCATGGATAGAAATATCAGTGTGAATGAATGAGTGTTTACGTCTGAATGCAGTTGCCGAATATGGATGCGTGTCTGTGTTGTGTACTTGGGTGATCTTATTTTTTTTCAAGCGTGTGTGATTTTTTTTTTCTTTTTTGGTAGACTTAATCGCCGTAAACAACTTAAATTGTATTTATTATTATTAAAGTCCTGTAGTTGCGCTGTTCATGCGCCAGGGGTGCGCAAGGGAGCACGGTCTGGGCCCCTCCCCTAATCCCACCCTCTGCCTCCAAGCCCGCCTACATCCTGCCCCGTCCCCCCTCCTCATGGCCCCACCCTGCCATCTGGTCCTTTTCACAGAATCCCACATACACACTAGTGCTCATGCACACACACACACACGCACACACACTGCCGGGAATCTTTTTTTTCCTCATTTCCTTTCAGTGTGCAAAACAGAATGAAGGGACTCTTTCAGAACCTGTGTTACTGTGGAAACCCCCTTATTCTTCTTCTGTCAAACATGATTACTTCGCACCAGACGCTGGCTCACACACGCACACATTTCTATAGACACTTGTGGAAAGTTGGACATTTAAAGTTTAAAGGGACCAAGACTACAGCTGTTCCTATTGTCCACCAAAGCTCTGGCCGTCTGCCCACTCCAGACAAAGAACTTTATGCCAACTCACTCCTTCCTCCTTTAAAACGTAAAATTCTGTTTATTAGAATTACCTAAATATTAGTCAATAAAAATGATTATAAAAAGAAACATGTCTTCAAAGCTGGTCTGAGTTTTTATATGCGTGTCTTAATGTTTCTTGCTTCTTGTCTTTTCCAAAGAATGTCCTGCCACATGTTCATTGATGGTGAAACTTAATACCAGTGACCTGCTCCAAGTTTAGACAAACTCCAGCGCTGGAATGCTGTTAGGAGGAAAGATAATTTAGTCTGAAGTTATATAAAAGTTCAACATTGTGCTTTTCTCCAGTCTCTCCTCCAGAGGGCTCAAGAATGAAACCTTGAGCCACATTTGTCACAGGACATCATCTGGAAGCACTTAGTGGTCTAAAATTACACACAGTGAACTGGGCATGGTGGTGAAAGGACAACCATATAGAAAACATGTGATGGCTGCGAGCTTCTAAACGTAAAGTGTGACATGTCTTTTTGTAAACAACTGAAAAGAAACAAAGTTTTTTTTGTTCCTGCATCCAAGTCTGTCTGCACATAAACTTAAGCGCCACACTTTTTTTTCCCTTATAAGGAGTGAACATGGGAGAGGAAGAGAATTGTAGGAGGGGGGGTGAAGGACAGACACAGGTCTGCTGATCGTCAGACTCCTCTTTGTGTGAAAACACAGTCACACGCACACACAATTGGTTACACATTGACAGTGACTCCTGCTGCATGACTTCGCTCCTCGTGAGGACCCGCTTACTCTGTCTTAATTAAAAACAGGAGTCAGTTATTGTGGAATGTTCAGACCCCCCTGACTCCCAAACTTGCGTACACACAGCTGCATGAAAATGCTCTCACACACTGCCCCCCTCCCCTTTTTCTTAGTCATCTCTTTGTGCCCACCAGCTGTCAGGAGGCTTAGCAAAACTGGACTGGGTCACAGAAGAAAAGTCAAAGTGGATCACAATTACTTTTTAAAACCCAGAATTATTTCAAGAATATTTTTTAACATTCCCTGGACTTTTATTGATTATGTGTGTTCCCACGTGTGAGCTCTCTGCCCCCCTCCTTCACTCAAGTGCTGCTCGGTGTAGTTCTCCGTTTCCACCACAAGAGGTGCCATCTGCTCACAAATGGAATAATCCTGGCTGTAAAGCATGTGAAAACCACAGAGCAGCCATTTTAAAATCTGTGCACAGACCCCATTTTATGAATCAGCTGTGATGTCAACATTTGTGCGGCTGATTTCATTGGCCAGAACGCGGCTGACTGTGTCTGTGTAACACAGATGCTGGGACACATACGTGTCCATTCACCCAGACACCAACACCCACTGACCTAGTGACAGGCCGCGCTCATCCCTTTATAACTGGATTGTGAACATATGAGATTAAATGCTGTCGACACTCAGGATGCAGCCAACCTCAGCACTTTTATTAAAATTCACCAGGTAGTCATAGAGTTAAATACATTGTTTCTGCTGTTTGCTGCATATGACCAGACTCAATTTATTTATAAGCACAATATTATATTTAAAAGTGAATTTGTTTTTCTGATGTTGATGGCACACACTTTGTCATTGTTCTCATATGAATAATAAATACAAATTTTATTTTCCAAGTGTGTTCCTTCCTTATCCGCCCATCAGCTGCCCTCTTATGCACACTGGAGTCACTTCATTATTTGATGAATAATGTATATTGTATAATCACTTGAATATGTCCACAGTGTTTGACATACCTCTTTAAATGTACACATACCTCTTTAAATTTGAAACTTTAATAGAGTACATGTATGTCATACCATTGCATGTGTGACATCAGTCATCATATGTCATGTCAATACCCTATTAAAGAGCTGTATTTTGTGAAAGGAAACAATTGGAAATATTACCCCTCAATGTTTGTATTTACACCAATTTAATTGGGTTTAATTGAACAGCTGCTTATGCTATCTTATTAACAAGGTTTATGCTGATCATACCTAAAAAGGCATGTTAATTCAAGAGGCATTATTGTATCACAGAACATTATTGTATCACAGAACAAACAAAAACACAACAGCCTGACATAGTGCTGGTGTCAGGTTTAATCTTGTCAAATATGAGCATATTTCAGCCCTGTCCAGTAGAATTCTCAGTCGACCTCAGACTCTCAAACCTCCTTACAGCAACACTGCTGACCTTGTCGGAATACATTTATCACAAGTGTGAATGGGTCATGCATTCTGTTTTGCTTACATCAAGGCGAAATTACTGCACAAGCTTGTGATTCCCAGCTGAAAAATGTCTAGCTGCATTTAAAGTGACCAAAGAAGAGTTATTTTTCACGCTAATGCACAACCTTTGTCACGTCCTTCACAAGCCCTCAAA
This sequence comes from Synchiropus splendidus, assembly GCF_027744825.2. Taxonomy (NCBI): domain Eukaryota; kingdom Metazoa; phylum Chordata; class Actinopteri; order Syngnathiformes; family Callionymidae; genus Synchiropus; species Synchiropus splendidus. The sequence goes on from NC_071344.1 coordinate 4,291,877, forward strand.
ACAAATACCAGGCCTTGTCATATTCCTGAAAGCATGCCATTTAAACTATAAACAAAGTGCCCAAAACATTTGTTAAGTTAAAGTGTTCACATTTTCTTTTGTACGCATTTGCACGAAGCAGTAATGGAATCATACAACATTTCCATCTAAGCTCTTATCCTTTTAAAGAATGCCTGTGGCCACACATGGGTTCAAGCAATTGTAAGTTGAAATAGTTACCAATACTGTAGTGCAGTATTAGATCAAGGCTTAAAACATGCCACTGTCTGAAGTATTTAATAAATTTAATTTAAAGTTTAGGGCTTCTGGGATGTTGAGGCACTCAGCGGGACAGTTATGTGTCTGTGACCTGTCACCTATGTTTTACAAGATGTCAATTTTGCAGTTATTGATGAACTTATTCCATTTTTTTTTCAATGTTTTTCGCTCCCCAGCCAAGAAGGAACAGGATGGTCAAAATGAAAATAAACAAGTGCAGAAAAAGAAGGCAAGGGAGCTGAAGGTCCTTGACTCAAAGGTCTCACAAAATCTCTGTAAGTACTTATACACACGTAATTATTGCAAATATTATTTGTCTTCAGGGGTTGGCTAAATTAAGTGTTTCCTTTAGCAGTTATAATGTTGTTTTTCTGTCTGGCAGCAATTTTTCTGGGATCCTTCCGTGTCCCGTATGAAGAGATTAAGAATGCCGTCCTGGAGGTCAATGAGAAAGTAGTGACAGAATCAGTGGTTCAGGTAAGAGTTCTTACTGAATAAATATCGAACATCGAATGCATTCTGAGTCAGTCAGTATCTTCTTTTATTTATGTTAATCATCTAAAAGATTGGATGAGATATTTTAGAAAATGTCACAGTCATGAGTTGACCTTGTTGTTATCAGGAACATTCCTGATAAGTGTGAGATTGTTCTGGTTGAGCGATGAATGCCTGCAATTATCTGTGTCCTTTATTTGGTCTACAGAACCTGATCAAGCAAATGCCAGAACCAAGTGACTTAGATCGGCTTGCATACCTGAAGGACGAGTATGATGACTTGGCTGAGTCTGAGCAGTTCGGAGTTGTGGTGAGGACAACAACAGAAGCCTGCATTAAGCTAGTCTAAATTGATTTAGACTGAATTACTGTCGACCCTGAATATGACACGGGTGTTAAAGTAATGACGAGAAATTACTTGTCAACCACTCATCAAAGAAAGTCACTTAAAATCAGTCTGAATTTAAAAAAACAATGGCAACATACAAAATGAAAATGGCTCTATGGTAGGAAATATTTCGCATATCGTGGACAAGTAGGGGACAGAATGAACTCCATCTTGTCCATGAAGGTGTGAACAAGCTCTTTCATGACTATTGGATCTCTATTCCTGCTTAACTAACAGTTGTGTTTGGAGCGGTGAATGATATTCATCCATGTCACACAATATTTGCGTTACAATGTTTACCCACTGGTTTTCACAGCACCATGTAGGATTGCTATTTCCTTCCGCTCTGAGCTCACATCAAAACACCTTAAGGCTCTTCCTGCTTTAAAATAGACTGCAACTTCCTGTTATTCCATACTACTGTCATGCTATTCCTCTCTGAACCCGAAACACATTTTCTGCTGTGAAGGAAAACAAATCTCTGAGTCCTCTTTTTTTCCAGATGTCCTCAGTGAAGCGTTTGAAGCCCCGTCTCGATGCAATCCTCTTCAAACTGCAGTTTGAGGAGCAGTTGAATAACATCAAGCCAGATGTGGTGTCTGTCACAGCTGCTTGTGAGGAGCTCAGAAAAAGCCAGTCCTTCACAAAACTTCTTGAAATCATCCTCCTGGTTGGAAACTATATGAATGCTGGGTCACGCAATGGGAAGTCATTCGGCTTCCCGATATCATACTTATGCAAGGTAAAGTGTAAAATATGGGACTAAAAATACAGTGACCAATAGACGGCAATTGATTTTATTTCAGTGTGAGGTTTCACTCACAATGGCCTTGTTATGTTGTCCTCGTCTTCATCAGTCTTGAGCTTAAGATTTTGTTTTGGTTTTTTTTTTTGTCCCGCAAACAGTTACGGGACACAAAGTCGGCTGATCTCAAGCTGACTCTTCTTCACTTCCTTGTTGAGGTGTGCCAAGAACAGTATCCTGATATCATGAGCTTTCCAGATGAGCTCATCCATGTGGAAAAGGCCAGCAGAGGTATTTTGAGCCAGTGAAGTCAAGCTTTATTTGAGCTCTGTATTTATCTCATGTTATCCAGCGCATAACAAGCTGAGGACTCATTTTATTTTACTTGTTGTTTGAATTTAGTAGTCACTTCGCTTTTTATTTTCAGTCGTTACAATGTACGATCGTTTGTTGGTCCGCCAACTTTTTTTTGTGCTTATGCCCCTAACAGTATCGGCAGAGACAATTCAGAAGAACCTGGAGCAGATGGGTCGTCAAATCAAGAACCTTGAGAAGCAACTTGAAACCTTCCCTCCTCCGCAGAGTGACAAAGATCTGTTTGTGGAGAAGATGTCGATATCCTGATATGTCAATAGAATGAACAACAGTGAAAATATGTCTTTGTCATGGCCCATATGACCGTGAAGAGTATTTCCCTTAACGTAATGTGTTTACAATTTTGTGACAGTCTCTCAGGAGCAGTATGAGAAGCTGGATTTGCTGCACAAGAATATGGAGAAACAATATGTAGAACTGGGAGAATATTTTGTCTTTGACCCCAGAAAGGTCGCAGTGGAGGAGTTCTTTGGTGATCTCAATAATTTTAGGACCATGTTTCAGGTATGCCATCTGTCTTTTTAATTTTTTTTTAATTCAAATTATTCAAAGCACAAGTCTTAACCACACCCCGTGCTGCTTTTTATGATGTCAATAAAGGGTGCTCAGCGGTTTCAGAAGTTTATATGTAAACTGTAAATGCTGGATCCCGCAGTCTCACTTGATCATTTTTTGTGATTAGCCTTGTTTACATACACATTTCTCTTTCGTAGGCTCATTTGATCTCAAGACAATTAAACTTGTTTCCGCTGGCTAGCATTCTTTCCACGTCGGCTGACTTGTTTTGTTTTCCAACAGCAAGCGGTGAAGGATAATCAGAAGCGCAAAGAGGCAGAGGAGAAAATCAAGAGAGCCAAGTTGGCCAGAGAAAAGGCAGAGAGGGAGAAGGAGGAGAAACTTAAGCGGAATCAGCTGCTCGATATCAACACAGGTGAAATACAAATATCTGTAATTCCAACATGTGATCCAGAGAAGAAAAAGCTTTATGTATTCCCTTCATGTTCCAGTTGGGGGCAGTCAGAGTCCACTTATGAGTTTGAGTGTGTGTGTGTGTGTGTGTGTGTGTGTGTGCGTGCGTGCGTGCGTGAGAGAAAAAGAGATGGAAAAAGTCTAAAGACCGGAGTTAATTTAATGTTGATGACCAGCGTGTTACTTGGCAAAAATGCAACAATGAAGCTTTTCAGAAAGTTTGAGGACAACAAATTGCTTGACCTATTTTCATGGAATGTGACAGGAAGGCAAAACCTTCTCTTCATTACAACTGACAACTTTTTTTAAAAACTAGTTTAGATGGTCGACTAAAGTCTATTTAATTCAACAGATCCACTTACCCCCGACACAGCCAAAGTCAAACATTGGTCATTGCACATCAATTCAGAGGCACTTTTTCCTACTCTCCACTAGACTGTGACCTAGTTTCACGGCATTCTTCCTCTTCTGGCTATGGATGAATTCTCTAGTGAGCCAGTGAGGGTTTGAATGTGCTGCATGTGTGTGAACATTTTATTGTATTTTACTCAACATCACTGAAATTATTTATTTTAGTTGTACATGTCTATCCCCATTTGTGTTAGTGTGAACGCCTTCTTGAGCTGAGCACGTTTCTGAACTTTTCATTTTCTTTTATTCCGCCTCTCATTTTTTTCGTCCTTCGTTTTTCTTGCGAAAGAGAGAAAGCAGCTAAGCTTTTAACGTAACATTTTTATATATTTGATTCTAATCACTGCACTGCAGTGAAAACTGGACCAGGTGTGCACAATTGTTGGAACAGGACATTGATGTCCACATAAAAACAGTTACTACACGTAAACACAAATGTGTATGCTTCTACTGCATATGAATGGCGAAGCAATTTTTGTTTTATGATAATACTCAAGGCATTGTGAAGTGTGTTAACCTTTTACATTTAAATTATGCTTTTTCTTTAACATCCATGTCTACTGTACAATTGTATTAAAAGCTTCAAACTTTCTTTCCATTCTAATTTATGATTCAAGGTCAAGGGCAAAAGTGGCTGTTAAAGGTTAATTTTGTGGCACGCCTGTTTGTGAAGGCTACCACTGAAGTTATTGCTTTTTAAATCATGAAAATATAATATTGATTTTAGATTACAGCTATATAGCATTACATGTATATAACACTCAGGGTTTGCTCAAACTGAACATGTCGTTGTCTGTAGTGTATTTATGTATTTGAACTATTTTTGAATTATCTTATGAAAGTCCAGAGGTTTTTTGTTTTTGTTTTTTTTAATGAATCATAAAATTTAGTGAAAGAAATACTCTTTGTCTCTCTCTCTCTCCCTCTCCCTCCGCCTACCTCTCCCTCCCTCCCTTTCTCTCTAAACATATATAGCAAATATATAGCAAATAACCTAATTTGCTATTTATGTATTTATTAAAAACAGTAAAATAATCAAGTTTCATGTTTAACATCTGGAGAGTTGCAGGAATGAAACCTTATAGCGCTGCAATAGGGAGGCTTTCTTCAAATCTGTGCTCTGGTGCATTTGCATACAGGTGGCATCTTACCCGTATGACCTTTCGTCATTCAAAAGCCCTTATTTAAATCAAACCACACACAAATTCCCACCCATGCACCTGGTCTTTGTTTTGGATTTGTTTCTGTCTGCTTTTCAAACTGCTTTCAGATGTAGCCGGACTGAATGTCCTTTGTTCACCTTGCGTCATGTTGTCCACCTGTGCTCTCACATAGTCTTCCTTTCACTCGATTCTGCTCTCACACCTTTTTTGTCATCTTGTAAACATGATGTCCTTGTTGTTGATTAACCACTGGAAGGTCAGAGCGTCTGCTGTTTCCCATTCCATCTCCAACTAGACACAAGGTCACCAGTGGAATTTCCCCTGCATGTGCTGAGCATGAGAATGTTATTATCAGTATCAATGGTGAAGCTAAATATTTGATTGAAAATAATTTGTCTGGTCTCCGGGTCTCTATTGACCATCTTATACATTTCACCTCCCTCACTTTTTTATTTTTTGTTTGGACCATAAGAATGTGCAGTTCTGTTTTGCAGCAGCTAGAGGCCTCTGCTGCTTGGGAAACTTGCTCTGAGATCCTCTTATTGTGTGGTGATGGGTGTGTGAACGTGTACGCCCACTCATGTTCTACTAACACACCACTAGGAGTGCTCACGCTCCACGCATGAATCCTGCTGGTGGTTTCAGTGTGGGGGAGGGTAAGGCGATGAGTGGAGTCGGGCAGCAGATGCTATGTTTAGGATTACACTGTCTTTTTAAGGAGGGCAGGAAAGAGAAGATGACAACAAGCTGCTAGAGTGGATGTGTAGGGTCTATCACTAACCCTGCATGCTACATATTTTTAAGTGCTGTACTCTTATTTTCTTGAAGAGGGGTCTGATTGTTCTTGCCGTATAATCTGGGAACAAAATGCATAATCTATTTCACCATCTTTGTGCTTTCCGTTTCAAATAACACTTTATTCATTTCAGTCCAAGTCTCATAAATAAGGGCTTTTATTTTGACAGTTTACTGTAGCAATTATCATGAATCAAATTTTGAAATACAAATGTATGATACGTTCTCTCTTTCTTGTATATGGGGTATGATTGTGGTTCTTCTTGTTTAGCTACAGGCTTGTGAGTTAGAAAGACCTTTTTGTGCTAATTATTTTATGTTAGTCATCAAACTTCTTCCTGTATTATTCAGTCAAAATTGTGTTGGTGTGTTTCTCCTGCTGGTTGAACCAAACCTTGTAATTAGGGTGCAGAGAAAAGTCTGGATGTAATTCCCATGAAGGAGGAGAAAAGCATGACCTATTTTCCTGTGTACTGTGCAGTTTCTCCTATTCAACATTAAGTGGTGTATGTGAGCTGTGAATGGCTCTGTGCTGCCTCAACCTGACTGCACACCATCCCACTGCAGGACGACATATTCTGTTTGTGTATGTTTTGGGGGTGTGGCGACTTCAACACTTAGTCTTAACCCCACGATATCCCCTTCACACCCCTCTGTCCTGCTCCAGGTTAAAATAGATATAATTAAAACCATCTGCTTGAGCAGTGCTACTCAATCCTGCCCCTAAAACAAAAACTTTTACTCTACAACGGATTTACACAGCATTCTGTCGGTCCTCATGCATAATTTAGAGTGGCTGGAGTTGTGTGTGTCTGCGCTTAAGGCCACAAAAACAAAGCCCTTTATGTATTATACTGAACTTGGCTTTTATCTATAAGACAACAGAATTGGCTCAGAGTATTGATTTTTTTTTTATTTTTAATGAAGGTGCCTGATGTTATGGGTGTGCCTGTCCTGTACAGTTCAGAGCTTGATATGTGCAGTGTAAAGCCCCCAGTCTGTACAACTGGGTCACTGCCTATGTAGGTTAATGGTAATTTGCCAACATTACCACGTGGTTGGCAAATGATGCTGTACCCACGTGTCGGCGTTCCGATAATAGGATGAAGGTGTTTGCTCTGAAACTGAAAAACAAAAGCAGTTCAACGGCAGATCCAATAATAGTATTTAAAATCCTTTTAAATCTGAACACTTAACTGACTGAAGATGTTTTTGGCTGTTTACAGAGGGTGACGAGACCGGCATCATGGATGGCCTTTTGGAAGCGCTGCAATCTGGTGCTGCCTTCAGGAGAAAGCGAGGTCCCCGCCAAGCAGGTAGACATTGACCACTGTTTTTTTTTTTTTTTTCTCCTCGCGGTCTCTTTGTCACATTTGTGTCATGATTAATTCAGGTGACGCACATCTGAAAATGGTGATTCAAGAGGGAAACTGCCAAATAATAATTACCCAAAACATTTTCTCTCTAAACCACAAATATGATTCATTTTTCCCAGTATTTGTTTTTCTTGATCACAAACAGTTAAATGTTTAATGCATATCTTACATAAGCTGACAGCTGCTGACAGCTTCATCATCCTAAGTGTCCATTGCGTGCAAAGAATGAGACAAAACTGTGTAATAACCACTTAAAAGAGTCATCTGTAGTTGACTGACTGAAATAATTTAATTAAGGTGACTCAAGTGGAAATAGTTTCATATGGTCAATCAACATATTGTACCTGTATAAGACTTACATTCCAACGTTTCATTTGACTGCAGTGTCGCTCAGAATCATCTCTGTGGAAGAGCTTCAATGCGACTGCTTTTGTGTTGTTCCGGGCCAATGTCTTATAGTTAATTATGTTTCTTTTAGAATGCAGTCAAGTTGCTAAATCTTTTGTACATTTTGGCAAGGGTGCATACTGCACGTTACGTTACTAGCACAAGATGTGTGTGTAAGATGTGTGTGTGGATGGTTATTTTATAGCATGTGTATTTGGTGGTCATTAAATCCCCTCCCCCTCAGAACTGTAAAATCAAGCAAAGCCAAGATTTCCCTCAAAAACGAGGCCCCACAAATGTCTCTCTCTCTGCAACATGACTCCTGGTGTAAGATTATACCTTATGATCTTATTTTAACCATATGTGGGAAGGAATTCTTGCCTGTGGAAGAGAGGGTATATGTGCTTGTGTGAGTGTGTTTTAGTGCAGTCACCCCTTTGTGGGTCGGGCATTCACACATAGGAGAACAAGAGAGTTTGAAGAGAATACGTGTAACCCAATCCTCTTCCAATAGAAGCCAGATGTGAAGCAGCACTAAAGAGTGAAACTGCTACATCTCATTGTGATCCCTTGTTCTGTAGCTTTGTTGATAAATGATGCATTCTTGTCAGAAATTTTGACCAGCAATGGCAAAAAGAAGAGGAGCCAGCAAGAGGAAACATAAAAAAGGGGGTCCACTTGGGGGTGTTGTAAATTCTACTCCTATTTCCTCCTCCCCTCATGGATTATGCAAGCTGGGCTGTAAGAGTATGAGGGTTGCGAGCACATACATATTTACCCTCGGCTTATATTAGATGGACCATCATCTGTTTTTCTAAGTAATTAATTAAAATTGCGATAACATTAGATGTTTTTATCCAGCAGGTCAATACTGGCCATTTAAGCCCTTATAAGGAAATGTGTTAATTTGAGCGAGGTGTTTGTAAATGATGATGCGTCAGCATACATCATGTACTCTCTGCATAATTCTGCATTAAAACCTTTCTATATGGTATTTCTGAGGACGATTGTGTTGCTAAAATCTGCCGATCTTTTTTTTAATCCCCATTAACAGATGCTTCGTAAACGAATTGTTTTTACAAAGGGAGATGAGGTTACATTCTCCTGCATGCTTGCGTTATTAATGTGGCAAGGCGATGCTCAAGGCCTGTGTCCTTGTCCTTTGATGATTCATTCAATTTATTATTCCGATAGAAACTTGGATGCACTGTGAAGAAGCACTGAGATATTAACTGAGTTGTTACCTGCTTAGTGACTACATGATTTGTGAAGTTCATAGGGGTCAATTTCCCTCAATATTTCTGTCTGTGTGAGTGTTTTTCTAATATATTTATTTATATTTATTTACCAAAACCCACACCCACTGTGGTCCTTTTCTGTCTGGTGGCCCCTGGTTTAGATTCTCGTTTGCTTGTAACAAAACAAGCAAGAGTAAAGATTTAATCCAAGGTTTTCAATGAGTTTTGTCGATTTATTTTCAGTGACACACTGGAGCAATAAAGTCAACAAAAATAAATAGAAAAATCCTCCACAGCTGTTGGAGTAGTGAAGGAATGAAAACACTGACGTCACCAACAACCTATTGTGTGTGTTTCATGGTCATTGTGTCACAGCTGCCTGATTGAATGGTTGGCCACGAGGCCTCAGGGACTGCATACCATTCACCTTTGACCTTTGTTTCAGCTCACTTTCAGGGTGTTTGTGCTGGTTGTATAGAGGAGACAGACTGTGGGTACCCTCAGCTGTCTACCCCCAAACACACACAGCAGATGCTCTTCAGTCAGTGTAGTGACACACTTGTGTACATACCAACGCATGCACCCAGACACATTCTCTTGAGAAACGTAGACAGCTTTGAATTATTTGGCAAACATGAGAGGACTCTCTCTCGACTCACCGTCAAGGGTGCGGCTTGTTTGTCCAAATTCCTGTTTTTATCATGTTCAGTGCATCCAATTTTAAAATGTTAATACATTGCTGTGTATAGGAATGATGTAGCCAAGCATCCACCATGGCCCCATCTGCTGGGTCGTGACCTTTGCCAGCACAACCAATCCAGGCAGCCACAGGTGGAACAATGCACCAATCACAACAGGGAAACACAGATCAGGTTACTAAGGCAAACAAAGGAGGCACACGCTTCGCAGACGGTCAGCCACAATGGAATGAAAGAGCCAGCTAAGATTTGTGCTCTCACAGATGTTCTCTTGCATACACAGAGACAGGCCAGTCACCATCAATCTCTCCATCACTGTAGAAACTGTGACGCTGCAGCCACACTTAACCATGGGCCAATAAAGCCCTCGGCCCAGTCATTTTGACATTATTGCCTGCTTGCACAGTTGTCCTGCAGACCCCAGCCAATAGCAGCAAGCGCTGATGTCTCTATTGACACGCACGCCACAGCATGGCAGCACCGTGTTACGCTGTTCAGCCTGAAGAGGGCGATGCAAGTCCCTGCTCAATCAGACCCATGCAGAGGTATTTTGCAAACATCTGCATCCATCCCATCACGTCAAGCCAGTGTTACTGAACGTGATAATAGCAGGATGTTTTGCTTTGTTTACGATCTGTTTCATAAGATTCGGGGGTTGGTCCTCTCTCTCAAATGTGCTGTGTTGCTTGTAATGTAATTTGTGAACTCCATCTGCCCCACACGCTTTCACTCATTACTCACTCATGGCTTCCTTTCCCCTTTCATAAAAGCAGCACGTGCAAAGCGCACAATAAAGCTGTCTTTTACGGGAAGTCATCAAGTGCTTTGTGGCTTAATCTATGCCAGATTATCTTTTCCCTCCTTTGTACCACAGGTCTCATCCTCGTTATCAACCCCCTACTTGTAAACAACCCTTTGTAGTGGGCCTGGATGCCTAATTTTCTAGCACTGGGCATCCAGGCATCCTGCCAAGTTCATGGATCGTTTAGTCAAAAGCCAGATTGCACAGAGATTTGGATGCAAAACACATGCTCTGTGTATTCATGTCGAGGGAGAACAGACGTGACCGACATGCCTGTCATTGGTTCTGAGAGCTGATAAAATTTGAAGTTTGTTGATTTGAATAGTGTTTCTAAAAGAATGTTTTTTCTCTTTCTTTCCTTTCTTTTTTGATACATCTCTGCAGTAATAAAGTTTATTCTTTAAGTTAATTAACTATTTCATGAAATTTAGATGGCGCAATCTAGTCTGGGTGATAGATTTAGTGAGAAGTAGGTAGGGAGTTTGTATCTTGTGTTTATGCCCTTTGGGAAATTACTGTATGTGACCATAAACTGCTGGCTCCAAGTCAACAGTAGCATGATCTGCTTAGGGCTCCCACACTGCAGATGTTAACAGTCATATGAAGCAAAGCTTCACTGAGGCTGATTTGTGATGTTTCAACTTCCATAACAAAAGAGTAATTTCTCCCCACTTCCTTCACTCAATTGAACTTAAATGTGCATCCAAGTACGGTGACAAAAAAACACTTTCTCTTATAAACCTTTACAAATAAAATACAAATTCCTTTCTGATTGTTCAGGGGTAAATGGTGAGGCGACCTTCTTCTGAACCAGCAATGTGGAAAGGTTTGAGGTAGATCATAACAACCGTAACCATCAAAACTAAAATTGCTGAAAATAGATGGAGACCATGGACTTTCCTATGGGGTTTTGGGTTTGATATCACATCAACAAAAAGGAGGGTCCAGGTTAGTGATATCTGCAGTGTAATAGCTCATGCTGATCTCTTCTCACACGAATTGCTTCATGTGTTCTTAAATGTAAAATGGCCTTCTTTTTTTTTTTTTTATCTTCTCAGACTCAATTGTATCTCTGTCGCAGCTTATTCTGGAGACCTGTTCGGTAACTGTTGACGTGTCTGCTGTGTTCTCCATGATGACCTTTGTTTGTCTTGCCGACATTTAAACGCATGTTTGTTTCTAATAGCTTGCATTCAAACATCAAGGGATGCAAAAGTTGTGCCCGAGTTTCTCTGCTTGTGTGTCATAAAGGCTGCAACTCATGACGTGGTCATATTAAAAGTTCAGGTTAGGAAGCCCTGTTGAGCACAAACGCAATCTCCCACTGACCCATATATTTCAAAATGGCCGCCGCGGCAGCACAGCTGTCCTCCCACACAGGAGAAAAGAGAAGAAGAAAGGGAGGGCAAGAGATGAAAGCGAGGATGTGTGTGTGAGCGAGCGAGAGAGAGAGAGACAGACAGAGAGAGAAGGGAAGTAGCAGGTGGAGGAACAGAACGACAGCCTCCTCCAGGCATTCTCTGTCACACTTCCTCGCTATCATCCCTCTGAATCACTGACTGTTTTCACTCCTCAGTGGTGTTTTTACTCAACGTTTCTTTTCAGCGCTTCATCTTCTCTCACAGTCTCATGATGAGCTCATTTTCATTCTCCCATCCCTTGGAGCAGCCAAGCTGTACTGACGTCTCACCCTTTGTCTTCTTCCATCTCACCGCCTGCATCTGAACACAGACATGTACATCGTTCCTAAGCTGACAGTAGCTGTTCCACATTTCTCCATAATCCCAACACGCCCCACCATTAAGCTCTTTACGTCCCCAGTTAATGCACAGCGTGAACATCCATTCAGTGAGCTGCTCAAATGGGTTTTTTCCATTGTCTTTTTCACAACTTTACTGACCTGTTTGCAGTGAACTCATTTGTTGTTTTGTGTTGGTTTAATGTGAAATTATTTAAGTGAAAGGAAGCAACTCGGGCTGCACAGTTCTTAAAATTAAGTGAGCACATAAAATACTTGGGGAAGCACTTTACAATAGGAAGCACACATTAACCATGAATATACTAATTACTTGCTTATTTACTGTAAATATATCTTTTATTTATTAATTAGGCTGCCGTTTAGAGTCAACCCTCGGTTTCTATCTTCGGGTTGATGCACTAAGATATGATTTATTATTATTAGCTATTATGCTGCTAATACACAGGAATAAGTGCTTGATAAACAGATTTTTGACACCTTATTCTTAGCTTAACCTAAATACTGTGTAATTACTAAGTGCATTAGATTCATATTTTCATACTTTGCCTGAGTTTTCTGGCAGGAAAGAGTGTTTGACTTTTATTAGTCGTCAGATCGGAGTCATCGTCCTGTAGTTGTGCAGCCCTGTCAGCAGCATTCGCAGAATAATCTTTTCACGAAAGTGAAACCCTGACCTTTTGTTGGCTCTGCTAACATTTCACTTCCCTTCCTAGCCAACCACAGACGAGCTGGTCATGCAGTGACCAACATCCTCGCCAAAGAGCTGATGCAGGAGGACACGCTGGCGACCTCCAAGTTGCCCTTTAAGAAGAGCAAGTTGGACGAGAAGGAGCCGGCGCTGGAAGGAGCTGACTCTTTAGAGGAGCTGCTGGACGCCGGCCCATCACGCTCAAGTTAGGCTCAGATTTGTTTTATCACAGGGCACGTCGTCAATCCAGGGACCAATGTCTGAGATAAGTCTTAGACCCGTCGTCGTTGATGGACCTTGTTTTAGCTTACAGTTGACTGAGACACTGGAAGGTGATGGGCAGCGGAGGAAGGAGGCGGGGTCTGGAATGCTTCCTTCAGTCGCAACATTCACTTTCTCAGTAAACCCTAAAGCACATGGGGGTCCACTATACAGTTCTTAATATGATTTCTGATTTGGTTGAACATAGCACATTTTTGTTTATGACCACTTGCGCGTTTTCACTTTGTTTTTTTTTTGTTGTTTTTTTTTCATGAATGATGGGAATTTCTGTTCTTAGATTTGTTTTGGAAAGAAGTGCCAAATGGGAGGAATCACACGCACCTCACATGGGTTTAGTTTTACTGTCTGTTCCAGGGTTTTGATTTCCTGTAACTGCTGAGCTTCACAGTAGAAGAGCGTTGCGTAAAAAGCTAAATGTACGGATGCATACTTTCAATTTTCCATTTGCATGCCTGTGTCTACGAAGCTGTACGTGCTGCCATCCGTGCTTTATGTTTGGTTTCATGAACATGACTGTGGTCTTTCTGCTGCGGAGTTACACACTGGAACACTGCCCGAAGAACTGCTGAGACCAGCTCAGGTCAGCTGTGCCACACAGTACTTCATGAAGCAATAATCGCCACCGACAAAGCACCGATGACTCAGATCTGACCAACCTTCAGCTGCAGATTCACTCGTCAGAATTCTGTCTGTGGAGGAAGTGTCACTTGCAGATATTGTGTCCTGCAGCTCTTTATTTAAACCAGAAACTTGCGTTGATCAAAAGCATTCCAACTGAGTAAACAGATTCCAGCATCACGGTAATGAATGTTTTCTAATTTGAGTTCAGTTATAATTATTTTTAAGATCATTCTTTTTCTATGCGAATTTTTATGGTTGATATTTTTTTTTCCTTTTTTATGTATTTCATTTCTTCTTGTAAAATGCACATTATGACTCTGTTTGTACACAGATCTATTAAAATGTCCTCAGTAGTTCCATGTGATTTCGAGTCATTACTGTGCATGTGTTCAGATGTCCTCATGTTGTGTTCGTCGCCCGCAGACCATGTAAGCAGGGAAAAGACGGGTGCAGATTTCACCACATTCCACCAAGCGGTGACTTAACCACTGCTGAAGAATGAATAAACAGTGGAAGAAGTTATTTTCACAGATGCATTCCATGGTTTGCTGTGGCTCCAGGGCCCCCAGATATTTTCCAAAATTGACTCCAACATGATCCTTCACAAGAGGTAAGAGTGCGTGAGAGAGCGAGCGAGAGAGAGAGACTGGGAGAAAGGAATGATGTCACACAATCCTCTGTGAAAAGTTGTTTTCCACCATTTGCTGAAGTAGACGGGATGGTTTGACACCGGAAAACGATGTCTTTCGGAGCAATTATATTATCAATCAAATAACATATTTTTGCTTTCGTATATATATATATATATATATATATATATATATATATATATATAGGCCATTGCAACTGTAGTTGTATCTGTCATGCCTGTCCATTCTTGTCAGTCAAAACGGTGCTTCTGTTTGCTTCGTTTTTGTCACTCTTAAATGAGTTTAAATATTTGCCAAATATAACACAAGACAACGGTAAATTATGTTTTTAATTGATGGTTGTTAATAACACACTGTTTTTGAAATCAACATTTAAAAACATATTTGCATGTATTTCTACTTCTCCACAAACCCCTCCTGAGGATGTTGATGGTGCATCTTCAATTCAGCTCATCTCAAGCTTGTTGGTTTTGGAAGTTTCTAAACTACCATCCCACAATAACAATGAACTCTCACACCACATATGGGGGTTTTGTAGCTGTTTGCTGTAAAATCAATTTGAGTGAATCATGTTTCCGTTTTCATTAAATAACAAGTTTATTTCAACTGCAGCTTTGTCCATTTTGCTCAAAATCGAGATGCAAAAAGACACATCGCCTTACATATGGCCTTCGAATATGTCTCTCCATCTTGCGACAGAATGGCCAATATTGGCCCTGAGGACAGCAATTTTAGGCCCTCCTTTTGACATCAAAGTTTACTGTTTGTGCCGCAGACATATTATTCTGCAGCATTGACCTTCACTGGCCTTGCAGGTAAGTTGTCTACATTTTGACTTTGTTCTGTCACATTCCCTTAGCGCTTTCATGAGCGAAATGGCCAGAACATTTTTTTTTTTTTTGTCCGAGCCAACTCAGAAACCAATCTATGGTTGGTCTGTCTTCAGTCAGCCTGACTCAGGCTTGGCTAAAGAACATTCTGTATGCAAGATGTTGTGGTTCACCAACATGGCTCACTTGATTCGGGGAATTTCTCTAAAACCTTATGGCAGCCATAACAGCGCTAAAATAAGAGCAGACGGACACTCCCTCATCAGAGATGTCAGTGTTCTATAACAGCTGTTCGGAATTCTCTTTCTTTTACCCAGGAAATATTCCAAGGGCTTTGACTTTCATGCTAAATAGAACACCATATCTAACCTCCCCTGCCTGACAAAATAATGAGCTCTATATTTAGGACATTAACGTCATGCAATCGTCAGATGTGCGTTGGGATGTGAGTTTATTTTTCCTCTTTGCTCAAACATCTCATGATTTTTTTTAGCCTTTCACCTAATTAGATGTGTGTTTGTTTTAATGGGCTCTGGTTTCTCTATGGTTACTGAGCGGGTTGTTTTTGGGAAATTTGTAGTCAGGCAGACGCAACACTTAAACTAGACTGATGGGATGTCGAGGATAAACAGCCAGGATGATACTTCATATTATTTGACATGCGTTTACACTCATTAAGCAGGTCGATCATGGTCATCACGTTCAAATTGTACAGTCCTGGATCAGCAGAAGATTTCAGCTCAGTCTGACCATACGCCAAATTATGATCGTAGATCCGTGTGATTTCCCTGAGGGTCAGATATCCACAGTATACATTTAAACAGAATTGTTCAATATTTTATCTTAAAACTTGGATGAGTTTAAAACGGTTCAATTCAGAAAAAGAGACTGGATTAGCAACTGTAAAGCAAAAAAGAGTATCTGTTTGCATTAGAGCGCTTGACTTCAGTGTTTCCCTGAACTTGTTTGCATTTCCACCCCTGAGCGATGTTGCCACGTGTGTCCATCGTAAAACTCCTCTGTAAACACTGTGAGCTGAGATGCAAACACGCAGCGAGGTTTCCCGTCGTGTAAACAAATCATGAACATCCAATCCTCAATTCTGATGCCGCATGGCACACTACACGACTTTGGTTGAAATGGTGACAAACCTGAACCAGTTTCGGAAAGTATGATCAACTGTCTTTGGGGAGATTGTGTCTCTGAGGGGCGTGAGGAGGTCTCTGTGCATTGAGAGGCAAGTTCCGACCTCATTGCTTCTGCCCATGTGATGCGACCTTCGACAAGCTCAAAACATTGGTTATCAGACGGCTATTCAGATTCACCGAGCTGCATGTGAAGACGCCAGAGGTTGTGTGTGGGAGTCAGTAAATGTACGTGACGTTATGGTTTTAGCAACTTACAGCTGACAGCTTGAGTGAGATTAAGACAAGAACCCACAGTCAGATATGATCTTCGGTTTGAGCTAGGTTTTAAAGCCAACTTCAACCTGTTAGATGAAAGGTTCGGCCAGTCGGATTTGGCCCCTTACGCCCTACGCAGCTAAACATGTCCAACAAATTTGATCTGAGACTTCTCAGTGACCTCCAGACGTCCTTGTGGCAAATAAATAATAAATGAAAGTGTGATCCGTTCACCACTTTCTTGGATGTTACATTTTGTTCATGTTAGAACACACCCACATTTCAACCACATGAAATCATGAATTTTATTTTGCATGGGAAGCACCGAATACATCTGACAAGAACTTTTATGAGCAAATACTCATCA
Source organism: Synchiropus splendidus (assembly GCF_027744825.2). NCBI lineage: Eukaryota > Metazoa > Chordata > Actinopteri > Syngnathiformes > Callionymidae > Synchiropus > Synchiropus splendidus. Next base: position 4,308,577 of record NC_071344.1, read on the forward strand.
GTACTTTGCACTGCTCATTTCATGTGGTTCATAATCTAGTAAGAGTATCTCCCTGAATTATGCAATAAAGATCATTTCGTCTTTCAAATATAACTGTGCTGTTTCATTATTATGCTTAATGACAACTATTATTTTATTTTATTTATCTGTCAATGTTGCCATACATTTATTTCTAATTTAGTTTCCTCCTCTTTCCTTGACTGTTAGTGATCACTGGCCTCCTACTGTTGGCATTGAGATGATGTTTTTGTGTTGCGGTCGCTAATGCACACCGATTGTTTTTATGGTATAATTAGATATCCTAGCACGCAGAGTAGGCTTCAGTCATGCTAATGCCGACTTCATCATCTCAGTGCTATAAGCTTCGTGTCCACAAGGGTCTCTTGTTGTGACATTCTGAGGCGTCTGGGTGGTGTGTGTGTGTGTGTGTGTGTTGGTGAAGAGAAGAGGTCTGAACAAAGAGGGAGGGCAGTATAATTGGCTTCCGTGCTGCCAGACAAAACAGTGACACAGCCATTGATAGTGGAATGAGTTGAGCTGAGCGGCTGACCAATGAGAGGGCAGGAGGCTGTTTTTCTCATCGTCTGATAGGCTGGACCCGGGGAGGCTGTCGGTCTCCAGGTAGCAAAGTGAAGCTTGGAGCTAATCTGCCTTCTGCAGGAGGAGGAGGAGAGGGGAGGGAGAGTTGGGTGCAGAACTGATGTGACCTCAGGAACAGTCACCTACGTCTCATTCCATTTCTCTTTCACTCCCTTTTTGTATTTGTGATTAGATTTTCGGTGAGGGAGTCTGACTCTCGCAGGCCTCTGATGTAAAATGTGTCTCTGACTTTTTGTTGTCTCGACAACCCCGAAGCTTCCTGTCTCCGCTTCACGAGACCCAGGGATTTAAGGTCCCATTTCACTTGTTTAGATTGGATGTTCCTCAGTGTTCCTGCTGCTCGGGGCGAAAGAAATACACACGACTGTGACATTTGAACAGCATTCCTCCCTGAGAATCGAGTGAGCGACAGTGTGGAGGGAATTTGAATCCATTTGTTTGCTCATTTGCATCACTTCGACATTCAAGTGGCCGCCTCATTTGACGTTTGCTCTCCTACTGCGTGGCTCCTCGCATCTTCATATTATCCTGTGATCAAATTTCTCGGCTGCTTGTTTAACACTCTCCATGTGACACACAATTAGCTGAGAATTAACATGGGCCAGTAGGTGTCAACCGATTGGCTGTGGTGCTGCGACGCTGAGTGACATCTTCATCATCACCCTCGGCCTCCCTCAAGCTACGGCAGATTGTTTGTCATCTTGTTGCTCCTGTGCAAAATATGAATATGAATGATCATAAACAAATGTTGTAATTATGATCAGGAGTTTTGTTGGTCTCGCAGCTAGTTGACAGCAGGTTTTTGGCTCAGTTATGTTGGCTCAACTTGAAACTAAAATCCCCAACGTTGTTCCAAAAAACTCAACAGGTCAACCAGTGTTGGTCAATTTTTTGTCTGTAATGCGGTTTAGAAGAGGGAGTTTAAGCAGATCCACAATTAGCTATCAACCTGACTGTGACTTTTTACCAGTGATCTTCCAGGCTGCTGCTGTTCCAAGAATGATCCTCATGTGAGAACCCCACCTGTCCCCAGCTTGAATGCAGCAATCATGAAAGGTAACCCTTCCAACACTTTTACATTTCATTTGTGTTTTTTTTTTCGTTTGTTTTTGAGCAACTTACTTTTTCTCCTGTGCAAGGAACATTCAAACCATCACCTGAGGCCGTGGATCTTGATGAGAGGAGCCAGAACATAGGCTCGAATGTCAGCGTTTTATCACAAAGACAGTCGGCTTAAAAACATGGTACAGAGCTCTGTCATTGGCCAGAGGCTTCACCTGACTTCACAATGTTTAATTTCTGCCTTATATTGAAGCGCAGGTGTCTTTGAACTCTCCGTCAGAGCAGGATGAAGATGATGGGACTTGTCGTTACCAGGTAATTGAGTCTGAAGATGTGCAAAACTATAAATTAATTGAGTAAATAAAAAATGGAGACTCTGAAAGAAATTAAGAAAAAAAACATTTTATTCATAGATGATAAGCAGGGGCTAAATTATTGTCGCGAAGAATGTTCCATCACATTTGCTTACATTTGTTCACCACGTGAGGTAGTTTTTGTCGTGACACACATTGTGCGAGACAATGAGCAACCCAACAGCATTACGTGCTTGTCTCCGACGGTCCGGAGTTCCGTGTGAAGTGCGTTTGGGTGTGCATGTGTGATGTCCCCTGTAGAGACAACCTGAGCCTTTAATCCCATTAAAAGGCAGATGGAGGCTGTGTCAAAACAATCCCCTCTCCAAAAACACGCTCGGAGAAGTCCCCTCTGTTTTCAACTTTTTGTTTTTGCGCATGCCAAGCCTCTTCCAGAAAACAAAATGACTTTTATTTACAATTCTCTTTATGATTATCAGCAGCATGGTTGGATTTGGAACTTGACTGTTGTGACTTCCGAAAGTTCCTGTAGTTAAGACTGACCTATTAACCTATATGTATTTTGGCTGTGAGAGGAAACCGGAGTGCCAGCAGCAAGAATTTGTGCACTGAAACACCACAGAAAGTACTCGGTAACCGATAACAAGTTAACTATCAGTCAGTCACTTGACCCAAAGTTGTCTTTTTCCAACAGCCATTTCAAACTTACATCTACTGTGACACATTTTCTTTAAGCAGCATTATTCAAAGGAGGCACTTCCATCATACTTGTGTGATGTTATAGGTTTAGTAGCAAAGCTCCTCAGAATTTTGAATTTCCTCATGAATAATGATGTGATGCACATGTGGTGCCTCATGACACTGACCAAGCTACCAAACCAGCGGATTAGTTAGTCGCCTCACCTGTGAAGCAGGCTGCTCTTACTTGACCATCTCTAATGGAGCCAAGACCTCTTTACTTCAGCTCATCAGACATGCTAAGCATGTTCACCTCAGACTCGACAACAAACCCTGCCAAGCTGTTTAATCTTTCATGTCCTTCACAGGTAAAGAAGTGAAGTGGCATTTCAATATGAGGATGTTGTGAGACATTTTCTTGTCCTTTAGTCAGAAAAAATACATAGAATGTTTGTTCCATTGTTAAGATCTCTTCATAAAGACAATGTTCATGATAACAAATTGATAATGACCAGTCAATAACACTCTTAAGTGAATGATGTGTAAGCAGGAACTGGATCCTTCCTTTTTGTGAGGTTTATGTCAGAACTGTAGAACAATTGCGATGCCTTTTTGTCTACAATGAGAGAGGACAGTTGCTCCTCCGTGACAAAGTTTGTTTCCAGATGTATCGTTGCTATAATGGCACAGTGTGATCTATCGTGCAGTTGTTTGGTACAAATATTTTCTGCGGGCAAATCATCAAACAGTGATGCCTTTGTCTCCTCATTCTGAGAGAGTGAAAGTTGTAGTATTGTTGGGAGGGTCCATGTGCAAGAACCCCTGGAGCTGTTGTGTCTGAGTGAAGTCATCCGCTGCTGATCACAAGATCTGCGTTTCTGGCCTGTTTGTTGAGGTCATAGTGTAGTTAAACTGGACACACACAAACACACTTGCATTTTACTGCTCCTGCAGAAATCCAAAATGCTTGAGGCTGTGATGATCTGGGTCAATAGGCATCTGAAGCCCCCTCCTCCATCGATGTGTGTGGACAGATGGGGGTCAGGGATGGTCCCACCTAGAAGCTCAATAATATGAACAGGAGAAACAACACATACACACACTGCACACATGTGTGTGTTCTCTGTTTGTCTGGTGAGGAAATGAAATGTGTGTGAGCTACGAAGGAGTTGTCTTCTTTGTCTGTATCACCAGAGATACACTTTCTTTGTTTAGCTCTTCATCTGTTTCTGCCTGTGTGTATCAACAAGAGACAAACACAAAGTCTTAACTTAACTTGTAGAAGGTTTGAGGGGGTTTAGCTAACCTTGACTGAGTGGGTTGTCAGGCAGGCTCACCCTGGTCTCACACATGCCTATGGATACTTTAGAGTCATCCATAAACGTCATTTTGGACTCCATGGTTGCACAGTGGACCGGCAGCTCTCTTGCTCTCCTCCCATTGCAACATCTAATGCGAGGAACCGATCTTTAAATGGGAAAAAAAAACACATCTGCAGCAGAGGATGACATCACCCCTCCGTCTGGTTGCCATGGTTACACGTCTTCCCATTCTTTCCCTTTCCGCTCACCTACTCTGCTTTTGTTCTTCCTCTCTCACCTGCTCCACTTTAATCTCCTCTCTCGCTCACATCTGCTCCTTCAGCTCGCCGTGATTCCTTTGTTCTTATTTTTACAACATCCTGCTTTTTGATGTCTCCCCCCTCCTGTTTTGCCTAAATTGTAGCTGAGTTTGCACTTTCTGTTTAAGCCAGAACAAGATGACCCAGATAGACCAAAAGCCCAGATGTGCCCACCACAGTGGTTTAGATATAGCAGAGGATGATGCTCACCCAGATGTGATAAAAGAAATGGAAGAGATTTTCCAGACTGAGTGGGTGGGGTAAGAGTGGAGTATTACAGTGCAGATGTATTATGGTAAGCAGCTTACACACATGTGCTGGCTGGACAATGAACAGAGGGCAGGAAGTCGTCCACATGTGAGGTGTAATTGTTGCCTTTTTTTGGCACCTCCTGAAGTGTCTCTTCCTCACAAAATCATCACCTCCGCCATCATTTCTTCCAGCCAGAGAGGGGCGGAGGGAGGAAGGAGGGGATGGATGGTGCAGGTTGCCATGGAAACTGAGAGCACGAAGCCAACCTCATCTGTTGTTGGGGGCGCATGAATATTTGAGATCTATGGACACAGACAGGCCAGTGACACACTAAACCCCCAGACCACCACCTCACATCCAAACAGAGAGATCAGTGTCGACGAGGAGGACTCCAGTCGGAAACAAGGCGGGGTCATGGAGATGGACAGACCTCCATTTTATCTAGGTCGCTGTCTGGTTAAATGGGTTATGGAGGCACAGGAGGAGGAATAAGACGCAGGGATAAGAATAGAATGAAAAAATGAAAAGGCTTTTTAATACAAGTAAATGGGTTTTTCTGTGGAAAAAAACCATGCTGGTGAAGGGAGGGGGGAGAACAAAGAGCTGGAAGGAGGCAGAGTGACGTACCATGAGAGCATGGGAGCAGTAAATGAGGCCACTGGAGCTTGTTTTCCCTCTTCTTTTTCTCACCCCCTCTCTGTCCCTGTTTCTTCTGTAACCTTTACTGATTAATCCCCCTGAATTGCTTTTTGCATTCTCAAGACAATGCAGAATTCCTTCAGTGATGACTCAGACTCCATGTTTCTCTGTGGAGCGAGCTTGTTTTCATATCATTCCTGGTTTGTTTTCTCGTCTGTGTCGCAGCTCCTGATGGGTTTACCATGTGTCCCAGAGGTCCATGACAGGCGGCCCAGCGGCCCCAATCCTACTCAAACTGTCAGAATGTGATGAAATATTCCCACAATCCCTCCATCAGATGTTTCCCTGACTATCTTGCTTCCCTGAGGTTTCGCAAATCTAGCAGAAAAAATATCTGCATATATAAAGTGGAGGAGGATGAGTTGTGGCAACTTTTGGTGGAACACTGCGGTTGCCACATTTTAGTCAAAAGTAGTGGCCAAAATTGTCATGATTATGAATCAGTTCACACACTTTTGTGTGTAGCGATGATTTTAAAAGTGATTTTCAAACATGTTAATCCTCTCATAGACGATTAAGTTTGGATTAAAAGATGCGCATGATGGCTGGGTTACCAGAATCATCAGACTGACCACACACAAGTTAAATATACAAGTTTCCTTGTTTAATCCTCTGCTCCAGACCTGGAATTTCCCATGGTCTCCAGTTCAAATCTCTATTCAGTTCCACTGCTCCTTCTCCTAGCTACAGCCACTTGCCATTCCTGTTGAGACACTCGTTCATTAATCTGTCCAACTATTCACATTTGATTCCCACAAAGACAAACTCAATTTCTAGAATACATTTCTATCCTACAGAATGTATTGACACTTTATGTGAAATGATTGAAGTTGCACCATTAGTTTCCTATTCAGGGAGCAGTATTTAGCAGGAAGGAGGGCTCAAGTTGCGGATCATTCATGTTCATTTGGACTGAGATATCCAGCAGCAGCTGCAGTGTTTCTCCAGCAACACCTGTCACCATGGTGCTGAGCTGTCAACATGCCTCTGTGACGGTGTGAGACAGATTCTGTGTGTGTCAGCTATGAGCTCACGACACACACACACACACATACTGGTACCATTCACCTTAAAAGAAAAAAATAAACATATGCCGACACTTTATCCTCATAATGTGCTCTGATTTCAGCGGTTTTAATCTGGATAGGGAGTTCCATGTTGCCTTGACAACCGCTGTGGTGGCAGTGGATTCTCGCTGTGCAGGGGGTGCGGTCTCTGTCGCTGGAGAGAGCTGGGTGGGGGTGTTAGAAGACAGCTTGTATTAGGGATTGGGGTTATTTGGGATGAGACGAGCATGGGGGGGCTGAGCTGTCAAATGGGCCAGATGGTGCGGAAGTAGACTTCAAGCACATTAATAAAATGAGTGCATTATTATATTACCACATTTTCTCCATAGCCTTTCCATGACCTTGTGTAAAATACTCTCATTCACATTACACACACAGTCGATCTTTCCATGCCTGCAACCCCGTCTGTCTGTCTTCCATCCTCCCAGCTGAGAAAACAGGCGCGAGAACTCTTGGCAAAGGGGATGAAGAGAGTGAGAAAAAGAGAACGAAGGATAGAGAGAAGCTTTTCAGACGGAGTGAAAAAAGAGTACGGGGATCTGAAAGGCACTATTGTGTTCTTCTTCCACTGCCTCGTCTCTGCTTTGGTGCAGTCTGCCGCCAGAACATCACAGTGTCTCTTTAAATCAGGGCCGAGTTAGCAATAGCAGCATTCAGGCTCCAGTGCACCAGTGCACTTGCTCAATGGCGACTGCGTCTCCTTTCAGTCGAAGTTGGCCGCAGACCCCGTCGCTGAAATAACAAATGAGAGAGGTGACTCGCAGAGAATTCCAAAACATGTGTCATTAATAAGACATAAGAGAGAGTGAACAGTGCTGAGAGGACTTTTAGTGCAGGGAGAAGAGTTACTTCATAACATTGCAGTAGCTCCCAATATATAACGCTGGAGTGACTACATTTTTCTTACACAGAATCTTTGTGTGTGTGCGTTGAGGTTATCCGGGCGCATCACAGACATACTGATCAACGCCAGATCTTTATGTGTGGGGTCTTTGACAGAAAAAATAGTCCTTATTTGTTTGGCCCCATTTCTATTCGAGGATCTAAACTAGCCCCTCATTGACATCCGGACCACAGACCCTCAATTTTGTCAGTCACTTTGGACAAAAGCATCAGCTAAACAACCTTTAATGTAAGATATACTGCCACCTAAAGGTGTAAATCTGACATCCTTTCAAGATGCATGATGCCTGTCACCACCAGCTGACACCACACTGGCCTTTCTTGTGGATTCAGAATCTGGATGAGAAGGAAAAACGGTCTTTGGCTTCATTAAACTGGACGCAACAGCAAATTCTTCTTTACCCTGAAACACCTCATTAAAGTGTTTGTGAGCGACACAGACAGCCAAGTTTGAAAAGAATGTGCTTTATAAACAATGTATCCTCTCAGCTGTGTTAGAAATGAAAGAACTGTGACACAAGAATTGTTTATGAAAATCCATAAACTCAGGGAGTGATAAGAAAGATGAAGTAAAAAGCCTGTGTCATACAAACCAACTGTTTAAAAGAGAAACTTTGGCACCGTAATATTTGGCACACTAACTCGAAGTTTCTCATTTGATTTTGCCAGCGACAGAGTTTTCTCCAAATATTAATAATACTGGTCTCAGAGAGAAAACAAACAGTAGATAAAGTTTCCAGTGAGGATGTGTGTCCTCCTCCGACATGTGGTGACCCGACATGCTGCTGCTCTGAGGCAGCTGCAGGATGGCGGGAAGGAAGGGGGTCAAGAGGAAGTGAGGGAGGGTGATGAGTGCGGGGAGGGGTTTCCTTCTTCTGGTCTTGAGGAGGGGAAGAGTAAAAGCCCGCGCAAACGCACTTCCCATCCCGCCACATGCTGCGTTACATCATTTCCTGCCCTTTTATTTCCCCCACTCTGAATGCGGGGACTGATCAGAAACAAGAGGGTGTTTCAATATAACTGAGTCAGAACTTCATCAGGTGTTGACCATTGTGGCTGTGTCTCCTCACAGACTGACTAATGCAGCAACCACGAACAAGTGATTCATTGTGTATCGCCGTCAACCCTACAGTACACCACTGCTCAGATCATTCCTCTGGACTCTGACTGTTGCATTGTGTATAACTGCATGCATAATCATTGGGAATGTGCTTAATTAAGCCAGATGGAGTGGGGGTCTAAAAGGGGCAATATAGGAACAAGCTCCCTATTCTTTTGGGTTTCCCCTCCAGGAATCGTGGTGGCCGTGAGGAGTCACTCTGAGTCACATGGTGACAAACCACATGCATTCAAGTCGCATGATAAAGGAACTTATATGAGCTCCATGTGAGTAGCAAGTTCCTTCCATTGTGTCCTGAATTAGAACCGCTCTCACATGGAAACTGCAGCTCTCACATGAATCAAACTGGGACAAACCCACACTGCTTTACTTCCTCTGACTCATCCTCTCAACGACTGGGACTTTATCCACGCCGCACCATATGCCATGCTGTCTTGCATATGCCGCCATCAGTGCTGCCAGCTCTGACTAATGTCCGCGTGGGTCAGACTCTCCGCCGGGTCCTTGCCAAGACAAATAACACGTCAAAGGTTTGCAATGACGAAGTGGGAAGCAAAGGTGGCCGCACACAGGTCAAGTCGTTCAGCTTGTGTGTCTGGCTGAAGTTGTTGAGCTTCAAAATTGGCTCACAAAATGAGTTTTACACAACACAGTGCACATATTTTTGTCGTGACACACCTTTGATGCACAAACTCTTATGAGGGCCTTTGCAGGGATGAGGTTGAGGTTGCCTTTATCCGGTCAGTTCTTCTCACCAAGTTTAACATGTGTTTGCTCGAGTAAATATGTGATTACCAAGACATTCAGCACTGACTGTTGTTAGCTTCTGTCTCTTTAATGACCTCTCAAAACTTAAAAATCACTATGTCTTTTGACATTTAACCTGTGGCCACAAAAGACCTACACACTCTGTCTCCTCCTCTTCTTCTTCTTTCGGCTTCTCCCTTCAGGGGTGGCCACAGCGGATCACCGAACCTCCATCTCACCCTGTCCTCTGCTTCCTCTTCTCTCAAACCTACAATGTCCTCCTTCACCACCTCCATCAATCTCCTCTTTGGCCTTCCTCTCCACCTTCTGCCTGGCAGTTCCAACCTCAACATCTTCCTACCAATATAGGATGAATGATCCTATCCATCCTGCTCACTCCCAGAAAGAAGCTCAGCATCTTCATCTCTGCTACCTCCAGCTCTGCCTCCTGTCTTTTCCTCAGTGCCACTGTTTCCAACACCGTCTTATTCCAATGTGTGAAATATCAACTACTTTCAAGTGGATTTTTGTGCTCCAGAGTAACGTGGAAGTCAGCCATCTGCATTGCTTTAGGCTCATTAGGCTTTTTTTAAAGCACGTTTTGCCTTTGGCAGCATTTCCTGACAATGTAGGTGGCATGTGATATTAGAGAAAGACAGTTCAGAAATAATGTCACCTCAAAAGCTAACTCAATATGATGACCTGTTGTAACACACAGTGCCCACTCGTCGTCACCGTGAGTAAAGCACATAAAGAGCCATTTACGGTGCTATATATACAGCAAGTAGCATCCAAAATTGAGTAGTGATGAGCGCTCCAAGCACCGTCCATTATTACAGAGAAAAACTAGCCTCTGTAAATATCTGTAAGTGCTTTTTTCTTTTCAGCTGGAAGTGCTTGCTTGTCATGTTCTTTATTTATGAAGTGATAACTTTTTTGTACAACAAAATGTGATGCAGCGCTGTAGCTGGAAGCGTGCAACGTGATCACACACAATGTTTCTACTGACAACTGTGCTGTGAGTTAAAAAAAAAAAAAAAAAAAAGACATGTATGAATCAGCAGTTGGTTTGGAGCCGGGCTAATCTGAGCACTGAGGGCTGCAGTCTGAGAGAGTATTCAAGCAGTTCCACTGTGAGACTGTGACACCCTCAGCCTTAAATATCATCCATCTAAAATGTGCGACAGTATTCCCAGCAGCCAAGACGAGAAATGCATCAGCTGCTGGAGTCATGAAATATTCAGCTCCTCTTTCCTCCACCAACATCTTCAGCCGCAGGTTAGAGGAGAACCATTCACTTCAGAGACGTCTCGTGGGCTATTTATAGGGACGAGGGTTATTGTTATTACCCTGAGTGGCACACACACCCAGAGCAAGCAGCGTGTTCTCTGCTTTAGCCCTGAGTACTGAAAGCGGAGAGATAAAACATGGCTTGCTTCAGGAAGATAAGCGAGACAATGGACTTTTTGTACGCAGGCCACTATGTAATTTATTCACTTAAAAGTAACCTCGTAAAACACATTCTCCAGTGTAGAGAGCTACAGTTAGTGGAATAGTGGTTCGCTTGTTGCTGTGGTGATGCTCTGGGTTACTTGGGCAGAAAACATTGCAGCAGAAGCATGTATTGCCTTATTGCACTGTTGTGCACAACAACAAAGACTCGTACAGTATATTCAACATGGCGACTCCTGTGAATGACTTTGTCCAGCATGAGGCTCCATAGTTAAAGGGTGAGAGATGGCTGGAAACGCTGAACCGCGATGACCCTTATCTGTTGATTAATGCTGTCATTTCAAGGTCTGTCCTTGCCTGCACAGTACTACTACCTTTGGCGCTGACCAACATGGCTTGTTCCTATTTTTATACTCCCATAATTTACTGATTCACAGAACGCTCCAATTGGCGTGGTGGCCTCATCGTTCATGGGGTTTTCCCCCAGATCTGTTTGCCCTCATCTTCAAGGCCCTTAAATTTTAGCCTTTTAGGTTTTCATCACTTTTATGAACAGAATTTCTAGGCGTAGCCAGGGGGCGGAGGGGATCCGGTTCAGGAACCACAGAATTTCATCTGTACTATTTGCGGACGATGTTGTTCTGCTGGCCTCATCGGACCGGGACCTTCAGCATTCGCTGGGGCGGTTTGCAGCCGAGTGTGAAGCGGCCGGGATGAGGATCAGCACCTCCAAGTCTGAGGCTGGAACCGAGCTACAAAACTGAGATCACACTTCATTGTTGGCAATCTGACTCATCTGGACTCATGTGTGAACTTCATTCATCTTTCCGTGTACATATCAACATTTCCTGATTGTACTGAAATAACAGCTAGAACATAAACTCCTTGGCGATTACTCGATGAAGTCTGAGTCATTTTTTCCTTTAACACAGATGAGGTCCTAAGAACATAAAAGTTATGAAGATTTTTCACAACAGTTATTTGCTGAAACTAAAATGAGGTGTATTTTATGTCCACGACGCATTCTAGCTACATGGCATTTCCATCAATTGATATTTTTATGCTCGTGTGAAGGTCAACCATGAAATGAAATCGTTGACCATGTGGAGGCCAATATTAAAATGGATATGGGCTGTTGGAGAAAAGAGGAATATTGATTGGTTTCATTAGTGATCCTATGGTATGGCATAGAAAACACACGTACGGCTGAACTGGTTCGACTCAGGCTGCATGATGGAAACACGGCATTAGAGCAACAAAGACCAAACACCTCCTTCCCGCCATGATGTGCCTTTAGGTGACGTTGCTGCAGGCATCTTCATTTTTATTTGTTTAATTTTTGCAACTCTGTGTCTAACTCCACATTACTTCACTTGTCAGGCAGTACATAGTTTTCCCTAAAACTTTTTTTTATTAAAGCCTCATTAGATGACATTTTTGCATCCATTTAATTTTTCCATATTTTCAATGAGGCTTCATATTGAGCAGTCATAAACAGCTGAGTACGGGTCCAGAGCTGTCACCAGTCCCGTCTGTCTGTCTCAAATATTATAAATGGCTACAATTAAAACATTTTTATCGTTGTTGTTATAATTCTTGAGTGTTAATCCGCTTGTATCTCTCACTGCAGTGGGGGCGCACAGTTGGTGTCTTTGCAGAAAATGGGTCACAGAGAGGATGAGCAATTATGAATTTATTGACATGAAACATGCTGAATGATTTCATAATCCTTTTATTTGAAATGTCAGTGTCCAAGAGAAAATAAAACAGCAATATAAATATTAGCATAAAAATAAGAGAGTAACACAAAGGGTATAGCGTGGGGGGACGGGGGATAAGCATTTGATAAGAAAGATAATACAGCAGGATAGAGTTAATTCAGCAACGGACGGACTCACACATATAGAATATTTATAATCATTTGCTGGACAGAAAGAGAATGAAAGGCATTCATTCACAAATGCACGAGATAAAATCACCGCAAAAGAACATTGAGGTTACAGAAGGATAGAACTATTTCCATTTTTTTCGTTTCATTTTGTGTCTCTTTACAGGGTGATAAACGATAGAGAGAGAGAGAGAGAAAATGAACACAAAAATATTTGCATCACGTATCACGAATTTAACTAGTCTAAAAGTGTGCCACCCTCTAAAGTCTCCTTTAGTTCATTTATTTACACTGAAGTGTTAGTTGGCTTTCATGGTGCTTAGTTACTACATTGCAACACAAACATCGCAGAGTTTTATTGATAACTGTTTTTGTTTTTTTTAAATCTGTGTTTTTTTTTCTTCTTATTTTCTTGTAAAACAAAATGCAACACATTCCAGTAGTAAGCCACAGCTTGTGGAGAGGGACTGAAAACGTTGGTCATGGTCCCTTCTGTACAAACAACTGGCTCATACCAACAACTTTTTGTTTTATTTACAGAGGGAGGAGGGGCCTCGCCGGATCAGGAAGTGCAGAGATGAGGTGAGTGGTACCCCGCTTTCCCATTCTCTTTAACATGATGTTTCTCGAGTGGCTCTGTAGCAGTGCACTGGTTTACAACTGGGCCAATCGTGTTTCCTCTGTACATTCAGTGGGTAGAACCACAGCTGTCCCCGCCCTTGCGGTGAAGTCAATTACACCCTTCACTTCGTCCCCAACACTCTCCGATCCGGCCTGCATGACTCCTCATGCAGTTCAGCCAGGCCGAGGTCCTGACAGGCTAAAGTAAAGACTTCATATCTTAATACAAACAACTCCTCTATGCTATTGAATCTCCCAAAGACAAAAATAAAGTGTGACATGTTCAGAAGTTTCTTCAGCGCTAAGAGCAAACCTACACGTCCCTCTACAGACTGTAGCCGTTTACCAAACATATCATCATCTCCAGAATACAAACATTGCTCACGGTTTGGCTCTCGACGTGGGAAGTGAGGGGAGGGACAAGAGGAGGCATCTGGAGGGGAGTCACCGCCTTCACAACCACAACAGGATGAGTCAAAACAGTGCTCTGCAGCCGCACTCGTAAAAGCTGTCAGGGTTCATGCTAAGCTCATAAAAATATTCAAATTATTCTACTATCAAGTGTCAAGTAAATGCTACATGTGCATCGTGTTGACTAGGTGATTGATTGACTGCAACCTCCTCGTTGCATAGTTTCCCCTCTAAACTATGTGGTCGATCCCTAAATAGCATGCAGAAGAGTTTGTAATACCTGTCGAGAACAGCCTCCGCAGGACAGCTGATCCTACACGGGAATATAGGTGACGGCCAATTTAAAACAGCCGACTTTCCATTGACATTTCCACTCTGAATACACCACTGCGGACAGTCTCGTCATACCAGCATGGTTACTTACAATGAATCTATTGACTCTGCCAAAAATAATACGAAGGAAAACACAATAACCCCCCACACCCTGCCCCAAATATCTACCGCCACAGATTGGTACTGGACCTTCAGCACGAGGACACCCAAACACATTCAGATTTTCTAAGGTCTTCAAAACACGTTTAAAGAACCGTCAAGTTTGTCCATGTGATCAGACACCGGCCACTGATTGGAGGAGGAGCAGCAGAGCGGAGAGATACATGGCGGTCGGGTGTGGGAGGTTGGACTTGTCGGCAAGCTCCAGCTAATGAGACGGACTCTACTTCTTCTCCTTCTTGGTGGACTTCTTCTTGGAGGCCGGCGTCTGGGCGGCCTTCGGGGCCTCAGGCTGGCCAGGGGTCTGAGGCGGGGGCAAAGCCTGCTGGGTGGCCTGCTGGGCCGTGGCCTGCTGCTGCTGGGGGTTGGAGGTGAGGGTGGCCGTGCTGCCGGGTATGTAGACGTTCTGGCGATAGTCCGGCACGTGCTGCAGGGTGAACTGCGGGCTGTAGCGGGTGCTCAAACCCATGGTGCCGGGTCCCAAAGTGCCTGTGGCCTCACTCACTTCTGGCAGGAAGAGGGCCAGAGCGGGGATGAAGAGGGAGAGGGGTCGAGGAGGAGGAGGAGCACAAAATGAAAATTATTAGTGACAAAGATAAACACAACCGAATGAAAATGGTAGACAGATATCATAAAGGACTATCAACATTTAAAAATATAGCGCTCAACTGTAAACAATACCTTTACTGTTACGGCTAAAAAAAATAAAGCGAAATGAATTGATGTCACGGGACAGTGTGTCTAACGCACAATACACACAGTACGTTCCGTCATGATGTCATAAATGGCCACTAAAGATACTTTTACACCTCTTCTCATCCATATCTGCTCTGATCGAAAGTCTTTGTGTGGTCTCTGAGGAGCTTGTGAAACACTATTTTGGTCTGACCTGTGAGCAGTTTATACATTGTGGTATGTGGTTTCATGTTGGTGCCACGAGTCTCTGTGCGCATGCCGACGACCCACACAGGAATTAGCTTTAAAATGTGTGTAACATTCCTCTGTGTAAGGCGATGACTCAGACTCTCCATTTTAGCCTCCTGCTTCGCTGTTTTTCTCTCATCATTGCCAGAGTCTGAGTGCGCATGCCGTGTCTGCTCGGCTCATAATTCTCTCTCAGCCCCTGCATTGCAGAGCCACAGATGCTCCCTCCCCCACCCTTCCCTCTGCCACAGTATATATAAACACAATACTCAAGTGCTCGCTGTGCTGATTTCCAGTAAATTAACAGTCAAGGCTGGCTGAGTTTTTCTCTTATAAAACCTGATACGATCACGCACGGAAAGAAAAGAGTCTGTTCTCCTTCCTGCTGACCCACACTGCAGCTGGGTCCTCTACTCGAATGGAAAAACATCCACGTCAGAAGCAGACATGCGTGTTAGTGTGTGTACATCCAATGGAATTTTACATGACAATGGTTGAAGTACCAGTGGAAATACTGAGTGTGTTTACTAGAACAGGAATCGTAGGAATAAACACAGCAGTGATATCACAACTTCAAGTGACCTTCGTCCAAATGAAGTCGCTATTAGAGTCGAATCATCTTTCATTATCAGACCGTGGACGTGTCATACTTTCTTCACCAAGTGCTCTTTTTTCTTCAGTGCAAACTGTGAGTTTGACTGAGTGTGGGTGTGGGAGTCAGGTTGCTTTGCTCTGCCAGCGAGACGTCTGCTTATAATTCGGTGGAAGACATGTGACCTCAGTTTACAGTAGCAACATGAATCACTGATGTATTGTTGAATTAAACACAGACCTGATGTTTGTTTTCCAAACCTTCAGGCAAACAAGTGTCTGTTGGGATCACAGCCGTCATTTCCACTTCAGCTTTATGTAGAAACAAAATGCGTCAGCTAATTTTGCTTGTGTAACACGATTTCGTCTCAAACTGCAGTCGCTCAAAAATATCATTACTGACTTGTCATACGATTTACTTATTATTTACTCTGATTTACTCTCCTCTTCATCTCCTAACCAGAAGAACTGTGGATGCTGATACACTGTTATATATGTTTTTATAGTTTCAGTGCCAACAGCACCATAAGATGCACACAGAGTCCCGCGGTATTGTCACCATCAAAGTTTACAACAGCCAAACGGTAAATGCTAAATATTAAAATTCAGCTGAAGATGTTAAACAAACGACACAGTCGACCCAAAAACATGGCAGGCTGAAGTTAAAATACGGCAAATATTTGTGTTGCTGCTGTAAACAAAGCTCTAGTGACCAAATATGAAACGGAAGTGACAAGGTGCAAGACTCACCGTTGGCTGCAGCCATCAAGGCTTGGAGCTGCTCAGCTTCAGTTGGGGGTTGGGGCCAGGGGCCGGTTCCCATGGCAACCTCAGGTCCTCCAGCAGCCCTGCAGAGAAATCAGAGGGAGCCGCTGTAAATACATCGCTGCTCATCCTCAGCGTATGTGTTTACTGGACAGTTTGTTGTTGATGATGTCAAGGCAAAGCAGCTGACAGTGAAACACAGCCGGAGGAGAACTGGCCGGGAAAACAAGGAAGGTGTGTAATACACACAAAAACAGGGTGTGTCTCAAACAAACACACACTCTTGTTCAGGACAAATGTGTCTGCACACAGACACACAATAGCAAGCGTGTTCAAGTGATCCAAAAAAGGGAAAAACACACTGTACTCCACTGCATTCACTCAAAATCCGGACAGTGGTAATACTAAGCTTTGAAGGAAATAGCTGTCTGCAGAATCCAGCAGGGAAATTGATCTTTCCCATCTGTGCAAACTCCACCTTCAAAGGGTCGCTTATTTAAAGTGGACTATTTGCATGTCAGGAACAAAGCAGAAACATTCCTGTGGTTGATTACACTCATCTACTTCCACGTCTGCGCCTCATACTCACCACAGTTCTGGTATCAAAGTGCAAGAACAAAGTAGCTCTTAAAAATCTAAAGGCTTTTATTTCGTGGTCAGGGCGGCTTTGTCAGTAAAGAGCTAATCTACCAGGTTATCACAGATTATCATCCTGAATTGGCCTTGTGGACACAGGACCCTCAGATTACAAAAAAGCAAAAACATCACTGGTAAATCAAACTAGCCCTTTACACGTGAAACAATAAAGGATGGATTTGAAAATACACCAAAGTCATCTGTTTTTGTTTATCAAGTCAATGCTTTAAAATTATTTCTGGTGTTTCCGTGTTCTATACTTAAAATTATAGAACACAAATAAAGAAAAAACCTACTAATGAAATGTATTTTTATTCTATTCAGTAGCAGAAAGATTCAATAGAAAACAGATACATTCAAATTCACTTCAAATTTAAATAATAACAATAAAAATCTAGTCATGTATATCCAGCACTGGTAAATAATTCTATTGAAAGTATTTCTCACATCTAGTAATGTTTTCAAGGTACTTTACACCAGTATTTAACGCGTAAAAATAATAAAACAAGACACTACTATTTATACTACAGAAGACAAAATATTTGTTTTATTAGTCCTTATTTTAACAAAGGGATGTTCTTCATATTATCTTATTTTCAGAGTCTACTCAACAGTGTTGTGACCAGTGCCAGGGAGTGAAGGGAGAGTGAGGCGGGAGCACCAGTGGCTCCTTTTAAAGAGATAAAGCCAACACTTCATTTAGGTTAAATTAGCGTGTCGCAGCTCTTATCCTGCCTGTGGTTGCGTTAAGCACATCCTGTGGTCAGTGTTATCACTTCCTGTGGGCACCACTGCTGTTCAGAGAGGCGACCACAACAGGATGGTAGTCTTTCCTCTGCAACGGCTCAGGATGTGTCTCCATAACTTCTGTGATATTTTTGTCTTGCAACATGAACAAGCCAGATATATAACAAGAGCCATTAATGACATGATAACAACGCTGCACAGAAAGCCAAATTTAATCTGCCTATTAGATCGTAAGGCACATATACAAGGCGGAGCAATTCTACAAAACACTGCACACAAACTGAAAGATGTCACAGTCCTCTCTACGCCACAGCAGGCATTGTGGCCTATGGCACATGGATCAACAAACCCCATCAAACTTTCAGGGAGATTAACAGAAGCTATGGGTTAGGTACATCTACACACAGCACATCAGCAGTCATCCTCTACCTACGGGGGCGACTCCCCGAACTCTGTAGCTGATGGGACCATCCGACACCAAGCAGTCAGTGATCGCCGACCAGCTGCTGAGCGCAGGAAGTGACCTCAGTGGCTACGACTAAATTAGTACCTTGTCCCACTCTTCGGCGTCCATCGTATGTGTGTACCGTACGGCATGTGGGGACTAAAAACACAACAGGTTATACAATTTGTAAGAATCATTTTAGTATTGTCCTGAAGGTTTTTGTTAGTACGAGAAGGAAAGATGTCAGTAGAAATGTCTATTTAACAGATGGACATAAGGTTATAGAAATGATTGTGCGTTACTATGTTTCCTTTGCTGTTCTGGATCTTTCAATCTATCGCTTCCAATATAGTAAAGCTGAGTGAAGCAGTGACCTTTTAAGGAACACATGACACTTCATTTGAATATTTGTAAACCTAGTTTTAGTTCAACATCACAAAATATTTGTATTTAAATTGTCACTTAACGCCGGATAGTTTTTGTAAGTGAGGATCCCTGACTGTGTTGTGTGATCATCATGAGAAACAGGTCAAAATAACACAAAAGGGAGAGAAACCATTCATCTGCCACCGTCTCACACACACACACACACGGATTTAACCAGCAGTCAAGTCTCTCATACGAAAAGAAAACAGCCCACATCATCTTTCAGATGAGGAAATGAAAAGAAGGATAAATAGAGGATCCCATCCCCCCCATCTAGCTCCGGTCCCTCATCAGTGGTACTGAGTGATGGCGCACAGGCTCAGCCTGAAGAACAGGAGGGGGAGGGGGAGCTGCGGCAGCCATTTTATAAAGCTGCATGTAAACAGGCAGAGGCAGGATTTCACCCTTCCTCCTGTTCTTCATCGCCCTGTTATGTTCATGCGTTTGTCCTCGTACTCACCCGCTCGGTCCGGGTCTCTGTCCCTGGTTGAAGCGCCAGTCATTGTTGGGGGGCTTTTGCTGCAGAAAGAACACAAAGAGCAGCATGAAATACATGTTTTAATGCCTCGCTGTGGACTGTAAACAACACAAATGTGTGTTCTCGTTCTGACCCGCTGAGCATGACATGAACTGTGTCTTTGGTAAACAGCATCATGAGACTTCGCTTGTTTTAAAAGCTCACAGATTTATTTATTGAACGCCAGGAAAAGCACTCTGCTCAGAGGGAAAATTAAAAAAAATGATTCAGTTGTTGAAGCCAGTGTAAAAGCATGGATGGTATCTGAGCAAGTGACAATGTCGTCGATGTTATGCATTCAGATTTATGCCACTCATAACCATAACTCACAACAGTTTGTGTGCTCAGTTCCAAACCATCCTTCTCCTGCTGACGTTTCTTGTCCTTGTCTTACAGCAATAACCAGGAGTTTCACAAAGCTCAGGCCCAAATGTGCCCTGCGAATCAACACCAGAGAGCAACCAGAAGAGCCGTGTATCTGAGCCACACGTAAGGTACTCATAACACCATCCCACCTTCAAACATGTAGAAATACCCATCACCAAACCCATTCACAACCACTGTCAACACGTAAAAATAGCTCCTCAGTTGTATCTCAGGCCGCTGGTTTCATTATAAGCCAGAAACAAAGTGAGTGGGCTAAGAGTACAAATATGAATGTTCTGACTCTCTGAGGCGCGTTGCTCAAAGGCTGAATTCTATGAATGGACAATAAGACGTGGGCATGGAAGTTTGTCTGAGTTTTGTCAGTGAGAGAAAAACTCCAAACTGGAGCCAAACATGGCAAGAGAGGCCCGACATTCCAGCTGTGTGACTCGCTCACAACACACATGCACACACACACACACACACTGAGACATACGTTTGTCATTGCCAAGGTCGGAACTCACTGCAGGCATGTGGGATAAAGGCAAGCGGGAAGATCTGGCAGCACATTGAGACATTAGGTAAACATGTTGTAGAGTAGATCTTAAAGCAACCAGGACTAGTCATCTGTACTCACTGTAAAATGTATTGCTCATACTTAGCTCACAGCAGCTGCTAAAAACAGGAATTAATTCCAGTAAAATGTTATATGACCTACCGCGCTGTGCTATAACACGAAAGCTGATTGTTCAGACAGGCATCAACAACACATCTAAAGGGGTTAATTCACATTTAAAATACTATTTGTTACTTGCTTTGTTTGACAACAGAGTGATGTTTGCTGTAAACAGTGACTGAGCAGACGCACACAATTTGTTTCCTTAAAGTCTTTCATGTTTAAACAACACAAAACCTAAACACATGTCTTCCACACAAACGGCTAATATTTAAGTGTCTGTTGTCATTGGAAATAAACTGCAACTGAACTAACAAAGCCTGAAGTGGTCAACTGTCACGCATGCTGTTTTAATATTCTGTCTACGTGGGAGCAGCTCATCATTGACACGGAACACATGATGCTTTACTAAAGCGTCCTGATCGGACCTGACAGTCGACGAGAACCGCAGCCCAAAGGGTGTTGCTAACGTTACATAAATGTGGGGGAATCATTGTTTGTGAATCACAATCTCACATGCAGCCAGGCACACAGTAGCAAAGCTGCTTTTCTAAGGCCGTGAGAGGCTGCGGCACACGTGCGTGAAAGCCTTCTATCATGCCTCTATCTCTTTCATTCTGCTGTCCTCGGTGCACACGTGTCACTGGAGCAGGGAGACAGATGGTACCCTGCTGACCGACGGGACAACCTACTTTAGCGCCAAGGGTTTCATGAGGGGGCGGGATGAGCCACAAAAACAAAGCTCTAGTTAGGAATCCATCAAAAATACAATCTTGAAAACACTGCACGTCCCAAATGTCACATATTTAATGACTGTTCAGAAGAGTCATGCGCTGGTACCAATCATGGGGAGCTGAAAGGACGACAGGAAGTCAGGGGTCAAGCCTGGTGACCCAGATGAATTCCTGTTTTTTACACACAGCCCCCAACCTCTGTCTTCACTTTCTTTTTAAACATTCTTTTAATTCTCCTCATCTCTTCACCAAAGTCTTCAATTCTTCCCATTCAGTCTCCTCCCACCCATCTGCTATCAGAGATCCCTGCCTTTCCAGGGTCAGCAAGAACTGTTCCAAGATAAAGCAAGTGAAACCAACAAGTGCGCAGTGAAATAAAACAGGAAGTTGGAATTCTGAAAACTGGCTGTTTTCACGATTTTTATGAATATTTTACATAATTTTCGGAATGTTTTTTAATAAATCTATCTCCCTAATTGCATCTACTTATCTAGTTTAGCAAAGCAGTTTCCATTTTAATATATCACTATAGTACATATTATATATATTGTTAATATATTGTTGTAATTCTTTTTAATTGCCTCTTGATTTTAAGAGTCGTGTCTGGAAAACGGTGGTATTCGTCCGACCATGAGCCCTGTGTTCCATCACAGGGGATCTCATCTCTTCAAAAGCCCACCCAGTGAATCCCTCACCTCACTGGCTGAGTTCATAAGGTGCTTCCTGCTGAGCGTGGTGCTGAGCGTGCTGTTGTC
This sequence comes from Synchiropus splendidus, assembly GCF_027744825.2. Lineage (NCBI taxonomy): Eukaryota > Metazoa > Chordata > Actinopteri > Syngnathiformes > Callionymidae > Synchiropus > Synchiropus splendidus. The sequence goes on from NC_071344.1 coordinate 4,330,086, forward strand.
GCCCAGCATGGGCGTCTTCATAAAGACAAAGTCACTTCTGCTGGATAGCGTCGAGTAGCAGGGTCTGTAGGTGCGTGTGTGGGGGTCCTGGGGTCCTCCCACAACCTCCATGTAGCGTATGGGTCCATCAGTGTTCAGCTGCAGGTGCAGGTCCTTGCTAGGCCTCTGATGGTAGCGGCTGGACCTGTGGCTGCCATAGCAACAGCATTCTGAGTCACCAAATCCAGAGTCGCGGTGCCTCAAGCAGCGGACCATCAGGAAGACAAAAGTAATGAAGGACACCGCTGACACACAGGCCAGTGAGATGATGAGGTAAAAGGTGACGTCGGACATGCCTGCGCTGTGGGGGAAGGGCGTGTGACGTGGAGCAGCCGGGGCATCTTTGGCCGCGTCCTTCTCTTCCACGGTCACAGAAATGTTGACCGAAGTGGACTTCGGAGGGTCGCCGTTGTCCTGGATGATGACTAGGATGTTGTAAGTCGAACCCTCTTCCTCCTCTGTCCACTTCCTGGCTGTTCTGAGTTCACCGGTGTGAGCACCGATACGGAACATGCCGGCATGCGGTCCAGGGGCGATGGAGTAAAACAACCAGGCATTGTGCCCGCTGTCGAGGTCCAAACCTACCAGTTTGTTGATGAGAAATCCTGAACCAGCAGATGGGGGAACAGACAGCTGAAGCGCTGAGTCTTTAGGAATGGCAGGGTGGACAATTGTAGGGGCATTGTCATTCAAATCCCCCACAAAGACGTGCACAGTGGCGTTGGCAGTCCTGGGGGGAGACCCGGCATCCCGGGCCTGCACGTCAATACGAAATGCATTCAGCTGCTCGTGGTCTAGGGAACGCATGCTGTGGATTTGCCCGCTCTCTGGGTTTATGTAGACATAGGAAGAGATTGGTGAGCCCTGGATCATAGTGGGGAGGATGGAGTAGCTGATCCGAGCGTTATCACCCTGGTCAGGGTCGCTGGCTGAAACAACTGCGATTGGGGAGCTTGGTGCGTTGTTCTCCGGGACGTCCACCGAGTAAATGAGTTGTGAGAAGATGGGAGCGTTGTCGTTGACATCAGAGAGTTTTACCACAAAAGATATCTGTGACGTCAGTTTGGGGGAACCAGCATCAGCCGCCGTGATGACCACTGTGTACTCCGGTGCCGTCTCACGATCCAGTTTGCCAGACGTCGTCAGACTGTAGTGCGTTCCGACGGCTGAATTCAGTTTAAATGGCAGACCTGGTTGCACGGCTAATGTTAGCTCTCCGTTCTTCCCGGAGTCCGGGTCACGGGCACTGATCAGAGCGATGGCTGTGTCTGGTTTGGAGTCTTCACTAATGGTACTGGTCAGTGACGTCAGACTGATCTCAGGGACGTTGTCATTGACATCTATGACTTCAATGATGACGTTACAGGAACCTTCCATCGCCGGCGAGCCAGCGTCCCTGGCCTGCACTGTGATGTGGTACGAAGAAGCTCTTTCATAATCCACATCCCCTTTCACTCGAATTTCACCGTTTTTGGAGTCAATACTGAAGAGTTTAAGGATCCGGTCAGGAGTGTACTTACTGAAAATGTAAGAAATTTCTCCATTATGACCGGCGTCTTTGTCTGTTGCGTTTAACTTGGTTACTAAAGTGCCGAGTGCAACATTTTCCAACAGGCTGATTTTGGTTACAGATTCCTCAAACTGCGGTGCATTGTCATTGACGTCGAGGATTTTAATAGTCAGGAGAGTAGTGCCCGACTTCTCTGGCTGACCCCCGTCCACAGCGGTCAGCAGCAGATCAAAAGAGTCCTGAGTTTCTCTGTCCAGAGCTTTGTTCACCACCAGCTCTGGAAACCGACTGCCATCACTTTTAGCTTCCACATTCAGAGTGAAAAAGTCATTAGCTGCAAGGTGGTAAGTGCGTAAAGAGTTTGTACCCACATCCGGGTCATTTGCGCTTTCCAATCGGAAGCGAGTACCCGGAGCTGCCGCTTCGGATATTTCCAAGGAAATGACGCTGGTGGAGAACTGAGGAGCGTTGTCATTCACGTCCACTATATTCACCACGACACGCTGGATCTCCAAAGGGTCGTCCATGAGGATCTGGAGATGAAGCGAACATTCTGAATTGGACTCGCAATGCTGCTCCCTGTCGATCCTTTGTTTGATAACCAAATCACCAGTGGTCTGTTTCACCTCAAAATATTGAGTGTTGGAGTCAGAAACTACCCGCAGTTTCCGCTGTACAATCCGCTGGACGCTGAGGTGCAAATCTTCCGCGATATTCCCGACAATAGATCCCGTGCTGAGTTCCTCTGAAACCGTGTAGCTGAGCTGAGCGGACGCGCAGGAGAGGCAGGTCAGATAGAAGAAGCAGAGGCCGGACAGCTGCCTCCCTCCTCCGGGGCGCCTCCTCTGTCTGGACTCCATTGTGCTCCGCGGACCGGGGAGTGGGAAAGTTCTCGTTCCTCTCACCGTCACGTTGCCATTATCTCCCCCGAACGCCAAACTTCTCCAAACTTGATAAACATGTCCGCTTTAGAAAAAGAGCGATTGGATGTTTTGACGCGACCATGACCGCCGCGTCTGAGGAGAATCAGAGGGAAAACTGGTTCGCTTCTCCGCCGGGGACTCTGCTGCGTCCCCTCTCCGCCTCACTCCCCTCATGGGCGGAGTGAGGCCTGGGCGCCGGGCCCTCATTGGAAGAGCGGACCGACACTCACTGGAAACTTTTCAGCGACTCAACTTTCTCATACACACACACTCACTCACTCACTCTCTCTCTCTCCTGGGACCACAGGTGAACACTCCAGAGTCCAAAAACACCCACAAATTCAGAAACAAGTTAAAAAATATAAAGTATTCAAATCTAGACGGAAAAAACTCGACTTCAATAATCAATTTAAATAGATTTACTTAGAAGATGCAAGTTGTATCCGCAAGAGGGCAATGTTTCCAAAAGTCCCCCACGGCTCATTTAAAACTGACATATTGCGACGCTTCTCGATTAAATATTTTAGGTAATCACAATGAGCTAAGAAAATAACTCCTTCAAGTTTTTTTTTTCTTTTTACGTTTTTCACATCGAAACCGTAGACATATGTGTGCTAGGTGTCAGTTCTTGCTTTTTGAAATTTGAAACCTGACTATTTGGATGTCCTTGGTGAATCTATCACTTGTTTGGTATTATTTTTCATTTTAATCACATGGAAGAGTAAAGTGATACCAGGCTTTCACGCTGCTAACAGTACAAAAATAACAAAACAATAGAAAATCAAGTATATATATATATATATATATATATATATATATATATATATATATATATATATATATATATCGCCTTTGCAGCTTGCAACTCACACAGCAGTAGATTGTATTAGACCAACACAAGAAATATGCCATTTTATGTATAAGGAGTTGTTTTGAGTGAAACACTTCGACGTGAATGATGTGACCGTAAAACAGCATCACTTCTATAAGGAGCCCTGTCATGCATCTACCCAACACTGAAGCATGATGGTCTCTCCCATTTGTTTCTGCTCACCTGCTGGCTCTCAAAGGTCCAGGTGCTGTCCGGTAAAGAAGCATCCAGGACACTGATCACCTCCTTAAAGTCAGTGGTGCTGCTGGGCTTGATCAGCGTGAAATCACTGTACTCTGACATGGGAGACATGCAGGACCTGAAGGACTGACTCTGAGACATCATGTCTCCTCCCAGGACCTCCACGTACTTGATAGGTCCATCAGTGTTGAGCTGGATCTGCAGGTTTCTGTTGGGGTTCTTGTAATCCTCACAGTCTGAGCGTCTCATGCAGCAAGCGCCGCTGCTTCTGCTGCTCCTCATGCATTTGACCGCTAAGATGAGGAAAGTCACCAGCGACAGCACGGACACCGAGGCCAGAGACAGGATCAGATACAGGGCCAGTCTGTCGCTCTTCTTGCTGGGCTCGGACACTTTGTGTCGCAGGTCCAAGATGGGCTCATGGAGCCCGTCCTCCAGCAGGATGGACACGGTGACGGTGGCGGACTGGACCGGTTCCCCATCGTCTCTGATCTCTATGAGGAGTCTCTGAGAGGAGTCGTCGTGCTCGGACACGGAGCGTTTAGTCCTCACCTCCCCTGTGTACTGGTTGACCGTGAACAGAGAGGCGTCCGTGGCCTCCGCCACTTTGTAGGAGATCCAGGCGTTATGACCCGAGTCGGCATCCACGGCCGTCACCTTGGTAACCAGGTGACCGGCTTTAGCGGAGCGGGGCATCCTCTGATGAGAGAGGGAGCCCAGGGCAGCAGAGGACGGGTAAATGACAGAGGGGGCGTTGTCGTTCTGGTCCAGGATGAACACATGGACGGTGGTGTTGCTGCTGAGAGATGGAGAGCCCTGATCCTTTGCCTGGACCTGAATCTCAAACACCTTCAGCTTCTCATAGTCAAACGAGTGCATGCTGTAGATGCTGCCGTTATCTGAGTTGATGTAAACATAGGATGAGACTGACACCTCCTGAACCTTAGAGTCCAGAATGGAGTAAGAGATTTTAGCGTTCTCACCAGAGTCCAGGTCAGAAGCAGAGACTGAAAAGAGGATAGATCCTGCTACTCCGTTCTCTTTCAAATAGACGTTATAAGAGGACTGAGAGAACACAGGAGGGTTGTCATTCACGTCAGTGACGGTGACTGGTATAGTTTTCTTGCTGGACAGAGGAGGAGAACCCGAGTCAGTGGCTGTGATCTCAACATCATAAGCCCAGCACTTCTCTCTGTCTAACGCTCCGCTGGTGATCAGCGCGTAATTATTCGAAAACGACGGCTTCAGGTTAAACGGCGATCCTTTATTCAGCTCCAGCGTCACTTTCCCGTTGTCACCGGAGTCCAGATCTCGGGCACTGATGAGAGCCACCACGGTGCCGCTCGGTGCGTTTTCTCTCACTGGTTTTGGCTGAGATGTGAGAACAATTTCTGGTACATTATCATTGAAGTCGACAATGTCAATTTTCACGCGGCAGTGGCCCTCCATTGCAGGGCTGCCTTTGTCTTTTGCAGTTATATCGACGTCGTAGGATTTAGTAGTTTCGTAGTCTAACTCCCCCTTAAGTGTAATTTCCCCTGTAAGATTGTTGATTTCAAATATTGATAAAACAGACCCAGGGGTGCGAGAGCCAAAGGAATATTCAACATCACCGTTTAAACCCTCGTCTGCATCCGTTGCTTTCAGTTTCACGACCAGTGATCCTTTCGGAGCATGTTCACTCACTGTCACTTTATAAAGATTCTGCTCAAACACTGGAATATTATCATTATTGTCTAGTGCATGTATGGTTATCTGAGACGTTCCCGATCGCGCAGGATTTCCTCCATCTACCGCTGTGAGCTGTATTTTATGAACTGAACTTTTCTCTCGATCCAGAGGCTTGTCAAGAACAAGCTCGGGTACTGTTTTTCCACCCTCAATCTCTTTTAATTTGAGGGAAAAACACTCATTTTTACTAATGGTATACGACTTGACGGAGTTGCTACCGACGTCTGGATCAGCTGCGGTTTCCAGAGGAAATCGCGTTCCGACGGCCGTGGATTCCGCGATATTTAACGATATCTCATTTGAAACAAAGCTCGGCGAATTGTCGTTGATGTCTCTTATTTCGATTTCTATCCGATGCAACTGCAGCGGGTCCTCGACGACCACTTGCAGCGGAAGAACACAGCTGCTGCTGTGGCCACAGAGAGCCTCCCTGTCTATCCTGTCATTCACCAGCAGCTCTCCCTTCCCCAGGTCCACGCTGAAATACTGCTCCCCGGCATCAGATGCGACTTGTAATTTACGGTCAAAAATCTCAGACAGACCCAATCCTAAATCTTTGGCGAGGTTTCCCACCACAGATCCTTGCTTTAATTCCTCCGGGATGCTGTAACGAGTCTGTGCGTCGATCGTAGTCCACAATAGAAAGAAATAATGCCACCAAAGCGACTGCCATCTCCAGTGTCCAGTCCTCTTTGTCATTCCCGCGTCAGTGAAACGCACCATTCTTAATCCAAATAAAGAACCCACACGATGCAGAAATCCATACTCCGAATGCGCGGCATAGTCTGTTAAAATAACAGTTGCTCATCGCAAAATTTCAAAATAAAATAAAGTGTAAATCTAAGTCGACCAGAGACATTTAGCGTCTCCTCGTCCATCCTGCGCTTTGTGTCCGTGAGGATGCGGTGAGGAGGAGGAGGAGGAGGAGGAGTGGATCTCTTTGTACAGTTCTCACTGCTATTGGTGCACAGACTCCATCATTCTCAACCAATGAGAGTGAATCACCATCACGGACACACAAGCAGATACACACTCGTCTGCATGATCAACACTGGGGAGAAAACTCCGAATTTTGCACCTATATTGACGCCTACTGAAGAATACGAAATATATAACCCATACTGTTACCATGCAGAAACAGTTAAGAATACATTCATCTGAATAAAATAAAATAAAATAAAATAAAATAAAACTCTGCTGTCACATCACGTTTTTTGTACATTGTGATCGCAATATATGTAGTTAAGCATCATTACTCACCTTCAAAAATACTAGTAATACTTTTTCCTTCAGTATTTCATATTTAATATTTCAACATTAAATTTTGACCGAAAATATATTCAATCAGTTGTGGACTTCTGACTACAAACAGCAATCAACTGAATGAAACCTCACTTCCTTAACAAGAGCTGGTGACCACACAGGCCGCGACGTCGCTGTCCACCGCTATGGTGCTGAAACCCATCTGCCTGAGCGTCATCTGATTCTGACCTGTGGCGCGTGAAATAAGTGCACATCCGTTTCGCAAGCAGTAGTTTTAATCACACAAACGCTATTCAAAATTAATAAACTGTATTTGAAAACAACTACAAGTAGAATAATGGTGTAACTAATCGCGGAAACATGCAAAACATTGTTCATCTACTGCACCCTATTGTCAAGGTTTTTACATTACATATCACTCCTCATCTCAAAAACTGAAAAATTATGCTCTTGAGCTGCTGTGGTTACCTTACACTTGTATTCAAGAACCCTGCAAATTCAAAAATGTATTTATGTTTTGAGTTATGAGCAATCTGCATGGTAGATTTAAAATTTAAAGAAATCAAACCATAACAAATGTGTAAAACTTCGGCCTGTTTTGAGGACGAATGTTTCATTGCCTGCTCACCTGCTGGCTCTCAAAGGTCCAGGTGCTGTCCGGTAAAGAAGCATCCAGGACACTGATCACCTCCTTAAAGTCAGTGGTGCTGCTGGGTTTGATCAGTGTGAAATCACTGTACTCTGACATGGGAGACATGCAGGACCTGAAGGACTGACTCTGAGACATCATGTCTCCTCCCAGGACCTCCACGTACTTGATAGGTCCATCAGTGTTGAGCTGGATCTGCAGGTTTCTGTTGGGGTTCTTGTAATCCTCACAGTCTGAGCGTCTCATGCAGCAAGCGCCGCTGCTTCTGCTGCTCCTCATGCATTTGACCGCTAAGATGAGGAAAGTCACCAGCGACAGCACGGACACAGAGGCCAGAGACAGGATCAGATACAGGGCCAGTCTGTCGCTCTTCTTGCTGGACTCGGACACTTTGTGTCTCAGGTCCAAGATGGGCTCATGGAGCCCGTCCTCCAGCAGGATGGACACGGTGACGGTGGCGGACTGGACCGGTTCCCCATCGTCTCTGATCTCTATGAGGAGTCTCTGAGAGGAATCGTCGTGCTCGGACACGGAGCGTTTAGTCCTCACCTCCCCCGTGTACTGGTTGACCGTGAACAGAGAGGCGTCCGTGGCCTCCGCCACTTTGTAGGAGATCCAGGCGTTATGACCCGAGTCGGCATCCACGGCCGTCACCTTGGTAACCAGGTGACCTGCTTTAGCGGAGCGGGGCATCCTCTGATGAGAGAGGGAGCCCAGGGCAGCAGAGGACGGGTAAATGACAGAGGGGGCGTTGTCGTTCTGGTCCAGGATGAACACATGGACGGTGGTGTTGCTGCTGAGAGACGGAGAGCCCTGATCCTTTGCCTGGACCTGAATCTCAAACACCTTCAGCTTCTCATAGTCAAACGAGTGCATGCTGTAGATGCTGCCGTTATCTGAGTTGATGTAAACATAGGATGAGACTGACACCTCCTGAACCTTCGAGTCCAGAATGGAGTAAGAGATTTTAGCGTTCTCACCAGAGTCCAGGTCAGAAGCAGAAACTGAGAAGAGGATAGATCCTGCTACTCCGTTCTCTTTCAAATAGACGTTATAAGAGGACTGAGAGAACACAGGAGGGTTGTCATTCACGTCAGTGACGGTGACTGGTATAGTTTTCTTACTGGACAGAGGAGGAGAACCCGAGTCAGTGGCTGTGATCTCAATATTATACTCCAGGAACCTCTCACGGTCCAAAACTCCGTTTGTCACCAGCGCATAATTGTTTGAAAACGAAGGTTTTAACATAAATAACTGACTATTTGATAATTGTAATGTCACTTTCCCGTTATCACCAGAATCTAAGTCTTTTGCTTTGAGTAGCGCCACCACGGTGCCTTTAGGTGCGTCCTCTGGTATCGGGTTTGGGTTTGAAGTGAGAACTATCTCCGGCACATTGTCGTTCACATCAACAACATGCACTTGCACGCGACAGTGACCCTCCATCTCTGGAACGCCTTTGTCCTTCGCAGTGATGGCAATTTCATGCATCGAACCGCCCTCGTAGTCTAACGGACCAATTAAAGACATCTCGCCTGTGACAGGGTTTAACTGAAAAACAGATAACAGAGAGAGCGGAGTGTCTTCCGCGAATGAATACTTAATTTCTCCGTTCACTCCCTCGTCTGCGTCTGTCGCTTCAACTTTGGCTACAACCGCGCCGAGAGCACTATTTTCATACACAGTTGCGTTGTAAACCGCGCTCTTAAAAACGGGGATATTATCGTTGTTGTCTAGAACATTTATTAAAATACTAGTAGTTCCTGTTCTGACGGGATTTCCTCCGTCCAGAGCCGTTAATAACAACCGATGTTCACTCTGTTTTTCTCTGTCGAGCGGTTTCTCTAACACCAGCTCCGGAACTCGTCTGTCACCCGACAACTCCTTTATTTTCAGACTAAAACACTCGTTTTTACTGAGCGTATAAGACTTGACTGAATTGATACCCACGTCCAGATCCTGTGCTGGGTCGAGGGGTATTTTTGTACCCGTCGCGGTGGATTCGGCGATTTTCAATTGTCTTTGCTCCGTTTTAAAAGTCGGAGAATTGTCGTTGATATCTCTGATATCTATTTCTATGCGGTGCAACTGAAGAGGATTCTCGGTTATAACCTGCAAAGGCAGAACACAGCTGCTGCTTTGTCCGCACAGAGCCTCTCTGTCTATCCTGTCATTCACCAGCAGCTCTCCCTTCCCCACGTCCACGCTGAAATACTGCTCCCCGGCATCGGACTCGACGCGCAGCTTGCGATCAAACAGTTCGGATATTCCTAAACCTAAATCTTTGGCCACATTTCCCACCACAGATCCTTGTTTTAGTTCCTCGGGGATGCTGTAGCGAGTCTGCGAGTCCACTGTAGTCCACAAAAGGAAGAAATGATGCCACCAAAGCACTTGCCACCTCCAGTTGCCGGACCCCTTTGTCATCTCTGACCCATTAGAAGGCATTTTGCATCAAACTGTTCCTCGACGCAAACAACAATCCAGTACCATCGTCCTCCTCATCACCCCATCAAGAGAGTCATTTGAGAAGATCCAGAAAGGATTGAGAATAACGGGGAAATATTCCGTGAGGCATCGTGAGAGTGCATGTCCTCGTCAGATCTGAGATCTGTGCGCTATGAGAAGGAGTGAGGATGGGGGGAGAGGATCAGATCTCTTTGTACAGTTCGGCGTGTGATTGGCTCACAGCGAGGAGCTCAGACGTCCAATCACAGAGGAGCAGCGCTGAACTGCCAGCTCCATTATTCAGACTCCAGAGCGCACAGAACTACACACTCCCACCTCGTGTTTAAACAACGAAAATCGTGTTATTTCTTATTTATATTAATTTAAATATATATATATATATATATATATATATATATATATATATATATATATATATATATATATATATATATATATATATATATATATATATACATGAAAACGGTATCATATATCAGGTATATCAGTTTTATTTTTCTGTAAAAATGCATTTCTGCAATTCTTATGCATCATTATTTTTGTCAGAAATGTGCTGCCTATATCAAACTATTTATAGTTGTTCGGAGCCAAACACGCACACACACATACACACCCGGTACTGAAGGCCTGCACATCAATGAGACAAACTTAAAGGGTAAAAAGTGTAAAGTATGAATCAGTTAGTGGATAGTTTCCACTCGATAATACGTTGCAACCTGTCAATGATTATTTAAAATACACATTTGCTAAACTACACAACACAAAGTGGGATGCTTTTGCGCGTAAAGGCCCACGCAATCACCCCATTTACTCTACAACTTGGACTAAGGGTGAGATGGAAACAGATTTCATTTCATTTTTATTTTAAATTTGTCACATATTATGATGTTCTCAACTAGAGCAAACTCATTTCCTAAATATCTATTTGTTTTATGTACTTGGGTCTTGTGGAAAATGCACCACATTGTTCCACTGTACTTCATTTTATACATGTAAGTATCAAATACTTAGATGAGTGTAAAAAAACAAATGTATGTCAATTTCAAAAGTCCATATCTTAAGATAGTTATTAGACATCCCATTCATCAGACTATCAGTGTGATGACCATCGATCATCAACAGTGAATGAACCTTCAAGTTCTTTTGTCTCTGTGGTGCGATGTAAGGCAGGCAATCTCATGTTAGTCATGGTGGGCCTTCATAGACTGACAATCCCCAAATAATGTCATGGTTGCAGCTTACAGTCATATTTCAAATAGCATATGGCAGTTATGATTATACTACTGGTCTTTGAGGCATTCATATCATGTGCAGGGGGTCACAGTATCTAGTTATTTCTGCTCACCTGCTGGCTCTCAAAGGTCCAGGTGCTGTCCGGTAAAGAAGCATCCAGGACACTGATCACCTCCTTAAAGTCAGTGGTGCTGCTGGGCTTGATCAGTGTGAAATCACTGTACTCTGACATGGGAGACATGCAGGACCTGAAGGACTGACTCTGAGACATCATGTCTCCTCCCAGGACCTCCACGTACTTGATAGGTCCATCAGTGTTGAGCTGGATCTGCAGGTTTCTGTTGGGGTTCTTGTAATCCTCACAGTCTGAGCGTCTCATGCAGCAAGCGCCGCTGCTTCTGCTGCTCCTCATGCATTTGACCGCTAAGATGAGGAAAGTCACCAGCGACAGCACGGACACCGAGGCCAGAGACAGGATCAGATACAGGGCCAGTCTGTCGCTCTTCTTGCTGGGCTCGGACACTTTGTGTCTCAGGTCCAAGATGGGCTCATGGAGCCCGTCCTCCAGCAGGATGGACACGGTGACGGTGGCGGACTGGACCGGTTCCCCATCGTCTCTGATCTCTATGAGGAGTCTCTGAGAGGAGTCGTCGTGCTCGGACACGGAGCGTTTAGTCCTCACCTCCCCTGTGTACTGGTTGACCGTGAACAGAGAGGCGTCCGTGGCCTCCGCCACTTTGTAGGAGATCCAGGCGTTATGACCCGAGTCGGCATCCACGGCCGTCACCTTGGTAACCAGGTGACCGGCTTTAGCGGAGCGGGGCATCCTCTGATGAGAGAGGGAGCCCAGGGCAGCAGAGGACGGGTAAATGACAGAGGGGGCGTTGTCGTTCTGGTCCAGGATGAACACATGGACGGTGGTGTTGCTGCTGAGAGACGGAGAGCCCTGATCCTTTGCCTGGACCTGAATCTCAAACACCTTCAGCTTCTCATAGTCAAACGAGTGCATGCTGTAGATGCTGCCGTTATCTGAGTTGATGTAAACATAAGATGAGACTGACACCTCCTGAACCTTGGAGTCCAGAATGGAGTAAGAGATTTTAGCGTTCTCACCAGAGTCCAGGTCAGAAGCAGAGACTGAGAACAGGATAGATCCTGCTACTCCGTTCTCTTTCAAATAGACGTTATAAGAGGACTGAGAGAACACAGGAGGGTTGTCATTCACGTCAGTGACGATCACACTAATTATTTTTTTCGAGGATAGAGCTGGAATCCCTAAATCAGTTCCTGTAATTTCGATATCATAATGCGCGGCCTTCTCGCGGTCGAGACCTCCGCTGGTAACAAGTGTGTAACTGTCGGAAAACGAGTGTTTCAGATCGAAAGGTAAACCTTTCGGGAGCTGTAACATCACTTTCCCGTTCTCACCCGAGTCGAGGTCTCTGACGTTTATCAACGCGACTACTGTCCCTTTCGGTGAATTTTCTGGGACAGGGTTCGGTGGAGAAGTTAGAAATATGTCAGGCGCGTTGTCGTTCACATCTAACACTTCGATGTGGACGGTGCAGTGACCCTCCATCCTCGGAGTTCCTTTGTCTTTAGCCGTGATATCTACTTCATAAACAGCGTTTGTTTCGAAATCCAACTTGCCCACCAGAATTATTTCGCCTGTTTTAGGATCAATATTAAAGACAGACGAAACGGATTCCGGTGTGTGTGTTCCGAATAAATATTCTACCTCGCCATTCATTCCCTCGTCAATGTCTTTAGCTGCGAGTGTCACAATAGACGAACCTTTTGCGCTGTTTTCACTGATGGAAACCTTGTACATATGATTGTCAAACACAGGGAAATTATCATTAATGTCAAAGACGTTTATGATTATTCGAGCGGTTCCGGATTTGACCGGGTTTCCTCCGTCTAGAGCCGTGAGTTGAAGCTGATGTCGCGCTTTTTTCTCCCTGTCGAGTGATTTGGACAGAATCAGCTCGGGCACTTTACGCCCGCCGGATAAATCTTTCACTTTCAGAGTGAAGAAATCATCCTTACTTAAACTATACGATCTAACTGAATTTACACCGAAATCTAGATCTTGCGCGGCCTCTAAAGAGAACCGAGCGCCCGCTGCGGTTGACTCGGATATATTTAAAATAATATCTTTTGAAGGGAAAACTGGCGAATTGTCATTTATGTCTTGTATTTCCACCTGCACTCGGTGCATCTGCAACGGTTTATCTACCACTACTTGCAGAGGAAGGACGCAGCTGCTGCTTTGTCCGCACAGAGCCTCTCTGTCGATCCTGTCTTTCACCAGCAGCTCTCCCTTCCCCACGTCCACGCTGAAATACTGCTCCCCGGCATCGGCGGCCACGCGTAACTTACGCTCCGCGACCTCGGACACCCCCAAACCCAGATCCTTGGCAATATTTGCAATGACAGAACCCGGCGAGAGTTCCTCAAGAATGCTGTAGCGAGTCTGTCCATCTATTGAAGTCCACAAGAGGAAGAAATGATGCCACCAAAGCGCCTTCCATCGCCAGACAATAAATCCACCTCCCTTTGTCATCCTCGGTCCGTTAGCAGAGACTGACATCAAGATATGTCAGAAAATATCCATCATCCATCTCCACGAAAACGTCTTCTTTTTCCACTATCAAGAAATAACCGAACGATAAGGAGACGTTATTGACGCTGACGCCATCGCGCGTCTCACATTCTGGTGGGAGTGTTAATGCTGCTGAGGCTGCAGAGGAGCGAGGAGATCTCTTTGTACAACTCGAGCTTTCATTGGCTCAACATTCAGCCACAAATCCAATCAGAGCAGGGTGAGCCGTGCATTTAAAGGCGCAGCTGCCTTTTCCACACGGCTCAATCATGAAACACGCCAAACGGAAGCTTAGTCTTGCTTGAAGAAACACCGTTAAAATGACATGCAAAAATAAACAGCACGTGGAAAACTAAGTAAATAATCATTTTTCAGACAATAAATAGTTTTAGAGTTGAAGTCATTTTGTGAAGTGGAAGGTTTTAAAAGGGTTGGGGTCGAAAGTTCGGAGCTGTCCATTATTGTGGTGCTGAAACATATCCCGCCATTTACCAGCTCCTTATAAAGCACTGTGTTACTCAAGAATACAATTTTGATAGAATGTGAAATATAACTTCAATTTAATAGACGAAACATTTTTTAGTCTTTAATTTTGTGGCAGTAAAATATTTTTTAAGTAAGAAATATAAATGAAGCGCTGCGAAAAAGTTGTAGTTTTGAAACAATTAGAAAATAATTAACATATGTTATCTTCAAATTATTTGGTTTTAATATATAAATATAATAATGCTCTTTTCAAAATAAAGATATTTTTAAAATTTCAAGTGTTTCAATTTTCGCCCTGTTACGGCCAGAGAATAGATATGGTGACACATTGTCTGAGTATTTATATCTGCTTTCTGCTCACCTGCTGGCTCTCAAAGGTCCAGGTGCTGTCCGGTAAAGAAGCATCCAGGACACTGATCACCTCCTTAAAGTCAGTGGTGCTGCTGGGTTTGATCAGCGTGAAATCACTGTACTCTGACATGGGAGACATGCAGGACCTGAAGGACTGACTCTGAGACATCATGTCTCCTCCCAGGACCTCCACGTACTTGATAGGTCCATCAGTGTTGAGCTGGATCTGCAGGTTTCTGTTGGGGTTCTTGTAATCCTCACAGTCTGAGCGTCTCATGCAGCAAGCGCCGCTGCTTCTGCTGCTCCTCATGCATTTGACCGCTAAGATGAGGAGAGTCACCAGCGACAGCACGGACACCGAGGCCAGAGACAGGATCAGATACAGGGCCAGTCTGTCGCTCTTCTTGCTGGGCTCGGACACTTTGTGTCTCAGGTCCAAGATGGGCTCATGGAGCCCGTCCTCCAGCAGGATGGACACGGTGACGGTGGCGGACTGGACCGGTTCCCCATCGTCTCTGATCTCTATGAGGAGTCTCTGAGAGGAGTCGTCGTGCTCGGACACGGAGCGTTTAGTCCTCACCTCCCCTGTGTACTGGTTGACCGTGAACAGAGAGGCGTCCGTGGCCTCCGCCACTTTGTAGGAGATCCAGGCGTTATGACCCGAGTCGGCATCCACGGCCGTCACCTTGGTAACCAGGTGACCGGCTTTAGCGGAGCGGGGCATCCTCTGATGAGAGAGGGAGCCCAGGGCAGCAGAGGACGGGTAAATGACAGAGGGGGCGTTGTCGTTCTGGTCCAGGATGAACACATGGACGGTGGTGTTGCTGCTGAGAGACGGAGAGCCCTGATCCTTTGCCTGGACCTGAATCTCAAACACCTTCAGCTTCTCATAGTCAAACGAGTGCATGCTGTAGATGCTGCCGTTATCTGAGTTGATGTAAACATAGGATGAGACTGACACCTCCTGAACCTTCGAGTCCAGAATGGAGTAAGAGATTTTAGCGTTCTCACCAGAATCCAGGTCAGAAGCAGAGACTGAGAACAGGATAGATCCTGCTACTCCGTTCTCTTTCAAATAGACGTTATAAGAGGACTGAGAGAACACAGGAGGGTTGTCATTCACGTCAGTGACGGTGACTGGTATAGTTTTCTTACTGGACAGAGGAGGAGAACCCGAGTCAGTGGCTGTGATCTCAATATTATACTCAGAAAAACGTTCCCTGTCTAAAGGCCCGCTGGTGACTAGTGCGTAATTGTTAGAAAATGAGGCTTTAAGACTAAATGGAGAACCTTTGCGCAGCTGCAGCGTTACTCTACTATTGTTCCCGGAGTCGGCGTCACGGGTGTTTAACAAAGCGACAACAGATCCGCTCGGTGCATCCTCCCGGACCGGCTGGGGTTCGGACGTGAGAATTATTTCTGGAGCGTTATCATTGACGTCAATGACATCGACCTGCAGTCGACAGTGGCTCTCCATCACCGGAGCTCCCTTGTCTTTTGCCGTCACCTCGACTTTGTACGTCGTTTCCTTTTCATAATCCAAATCCCCTCGTAAACGAATTTCTCCCGTTGAGGAGTTGATTTCAAACAATGACAATATACTGGCCGGAGTTCGTGACCCGAACGAGAACTCTACTTCTCCGTTCGGTCCCTCGTCGGCATCAGTTGCTTTTACTTTGTCGACAAACGTATCACGCGGCGAGTTTTCCGTCAGGGACACTCGATATATGCTTTTATCAAACACAGGAAAATTGTCGTTATTATCCAAAACTGTGATTAATATCTGCGCGGTTCCCGACATGACCGGGTTCCCTCCGTCCAGCGCAGTCAGTGTTAACTGATAGACCGCGGCTTTCTCTCTGTCCAGAGGCTTTTCTAATACTAAGTCTGGGACCATTTTTCCATCTTCAACCTCCCTCATTTTTAATGTAAAGCACTCATTCTTCGTCAGCGTGTAGGACTTGACATCATTCCGTCCGACGTCTGAATCTTCCGCGCTCTCTAAAGAAAAACGTGTCCCGACTGCTGCCGATTCCGCAATTTTTAAAGACAATTCCTCCGTATTAAACCTCGGGGAATGATCATTTATATCTTTGATTTCCACCTCTATTCGATGTAAGCTAAGCGGGTTTTCAAGTACAACCTGCAACGGCAGCACACAGCGAGTGCTTTGTCCGCACAGAGCCTCTCTGTCTATCCTGTCATTCACCAGCAGCTCTCCCTTCCCCACGTCCACGCTGAAGTACTGCTCCCCGGCTTCAGATGCGACACGCAGCTTTCGGTCGTACATCTCGGTGAGACCCAAAGCTAGATCTTTGGCGAGGTTTCCTACCACGTAACCGGGTTTCAGTTCCTCGGGGATGCTGTAGCGAGTCTGTCCGCGAGTCGTCCTCCACAAAAGGAAGCAGCACCAAATCGGCAGCCATCGCTTCACTCTCTGATCCATTCTCTTTGTCATCCTTCACCCGCTATAAATCCTTCTTTCCCAATGAGGATATACAAAATAACATCCAACAAGAAGGAGACGTTTCATTTCCACCAGAGAAACACAGAGTGTTGTGGTCCATGTCGCAAGTTTATAATCCAAAGGAAGGAACTGGAGATGAGAAGACGCTCCTCTGACTGTTACACGAAATGCAATAAGACGATCCCCGGTCCTGCAGAGCGGAGGGGATGGATCTCTTTGTACTGTAGTGCACGTAATTGGTGCAGAGCATTCGGGCTTGGCAGCCAATAGCAACGGAGAGAGAAATTTTAAAGCGACAGATACAAAATAAGACTACACTAGCGTTTTTTAAATCCCCTTCTATTATTATTATTATTATTGTTTATTGTTGTTGTTGTCATTGTAACAATGCATTTACATATTATTATTATTCATATTAATGACAATTTTGTTCCATATTTGTTTGTTACCGTGGAATGGTGATTTTTGAATTTTACACCTGATGACATTTTTATTAATAATTTAAATATCAATAAAACTACAATTATTTTGTTATTATTACATATTTTGTTATTTATATATATATATATATATATATATATATATATATATATATATATATATATACTATTTAGATACGTTTTACGCAAAGCAACAATTTCACATATTTATAATTGTCGTCAAGAATGTAAACAAATAAAAATATAGGTACCACCAACTAAATGAAAAAAAAAAAAAAAAAAAAAATCAAACTACTTTCTGCTCACCTGCTGGCTCTCAAAGGTCCAGGTGCTGTCCGGTAAAGAAGCATCCAGGACACTGATCACCTCCTTAAAGTCAGTGGTGCTGCTGGGTTTGATCAGCGTGAAATCACTGTACTCTGACATGGGAGACATGCAGGACCTGAAGGACTGACTCTGAGACATCATGTCTCCTCCCAGGACCTCCACGTACTTGATAGGTCCATCAGTGTTGAGCTGGATCTGCAGGTTTCTGTTGGGGTTCTTGTAATCCTCACAGTCTGAGCGTCTCATGCAGCAAGCGCCGCTGCTTCTGCTGCTCCTCATGCATTTGACCGCTAAGATGAGGAAGGTCACCAGCGACAGCACGGACACCGAGGCCAGAGACAGGATCAGATACAGGGCCAGTCTGTCGCTCTTCTTGCTGGGCTCGGACACTTTGTGTCTCAGGTCCAAGATGGGCTCATGGAGCCCGTCCTCCAGCAGGATGGACACGGTGACGGTGGCGGACTGGACCGGTTCCCCATCGTCTCTGATCTCTATGAGGAGTCTCTGAGAGGAGTCGTCGTGCTCGGACACGGAGCGTTTAGTCCTCACCTCCCCTGTGTACTGGTTGACCGTGAACAGAGAGGCGTCCGTGGCCTCCGCCACTTTGTAGGAGATCCAGGCGTTATGACCCGAGTCGGCATCCACGGCCGTCACCTTGGTAACCAGGTGACCGGCTTTAGCGGAGCGGGGCATCCTCTGATGAGAGAGGGAGCCCATGGCAGCAGAGGACGGGTAAATGACAGAGGGGGCGTTGTCGTTCTGGTCCAGGATGAACACATGGACGGTGGTGTTGCTGCTGAGAGACGGAGAGCCCTGATCCTTTGCCTGGACCTGAATCTCAAACACCTTCAGCTTCTCATAGTCAAACGAGTGCATGCTGTAGATGCTGCCGTTATCTGAGTTGATGTAAACATAAGATGAGACTGACACCTCCTGAACCTTAGAGTCCAGAATGGAGTAAGAGATTTTAGCGTTCTCACCAGAGTCCAGGTCAGAAGCAGAGACTGAGAAGAGGATAGATCCTGCCACTCCGTTCTCTTTCAAATAGACGTTATAAGAGGACTGAGAGAACACAGGAGGGTTGTCATTCACGTCAGTGACGGTGACTGGTATAGTTTTCTTACTGGACAGAGGAGGAGAACCCGAGTCAGTGGCTGTGATCTCAACACTGTAGTCAGAAAAGCGTTCTCGGTCCAAAGAACCGTTTACAATTAAAGCATAATTATTCGAGAATGATGGTTTCAGCGCGAATGGAGAACCTTTTGGCAGCTGCAGGGTAACTTTGCCGTTGTCACTAGAGTCGACATCGCGGACACTCAGCAGCGCCACGACGGTGCCGCTACGAGAATGTTCCGGAACAGAGCTAGGTTCCGAAGTCAAAACAATTTCTGGCGCGTTATCGTTGACGTCTATTATGTCAACCTGGACGCTACAGTGACCTTCCATTTTGGGGAACCCCTTATCTTTGGCGCTGACATCAAATCGATATGATGATTGAGTTTCATAATCAAGTTGCTTTTTCAAAAATATATCACCTTTGACTGGGTCTATATGAAACACTGAGAGCACTGACGGGGGCGTGTGGATGCCGAGCGAGTACTCTATTTCGCCGTTTAATCCGTCGTCTATGTCTGTGGCTGCGGTTGTTAAAACAAAAGAGCCATTGTCACTGTTTTCTCTGACAGCGATTTTATAAAACGAATGTTCGAATACAGGGACGTTGTCGTTAATATCTAAAATATTTATAGTTATTTTAGAGGTCCCAGATTTCGCTGGACTGCCACCGTCTAACGCAGTCAGAAACACAGTGTGAGCAGCCTTTTTCTCTCTATCCAGAGGTTTGCTTAAAACCAATTCTGGTATTTTGCGCCCATTTTCAATTTCTTTAACTTTCAGAGTAAAACTCTCATCTTTGCTCAAACTGTACATTTTCAGCCCGTTAGTCCCCACGTCGGGGTCCTCCGCGCTCTCCAAGGGAAACCGCACTCCAACAGCAGTGGACTCGGCTATTTCTAAGACATGATCGCTGTTTAGAAAACTGGGTGCATTGTCGTTTACATCTCTGATTTCGACTTCAATGCGATGCAACTGTAACGGGTTCTCAATGACTACTTGCAGCGGAAGAACGCAGCTGCTGCTTTGTCCGCACAGAGCCTCTCTGTCTATCCTGTCATTCACCAGCAGCTCTCCCTTCCCCTCGTCCAGCCGGAAAAACTGCTTACCAGCCTCGGAGGCGACGCGCAATTTCCGCTCAAAAATGTCCGTTAATCCCAAACCCAGGTCTTTTGCGATGTTTCCAACAACAGAGCCCGCCTCCATCTCCTCGGGGATGCTGTAGCGGGTCTCTCCGTGTATTGATGTCCACAATAAGATGAAATGTTGCCACCAAATCGCCTGCCATCCCCAGTCTCGGATCCTCATCCTCTTTGTCATCTCTCATCAACTGCAATCCTCCATTACGCACCCCAATATCTTTCAGAATTGAAAAGCGGGCGTAAAAATCCGACAGTGACCGGCGCGGTCCAGTTTGAGGGGAACCATCATAGAATCCAGTAGATACCAGCCGAATAAAACGAGCAGCAAAACCCAGTCCTTCTGTGACAGAAGCAGTGGAGCACTGTACTGGACGCTGCGGTGGATGAGAATGGGGGAGGAAGGAGATCTCTTTCTTTGCCTTTCCTCCTCATTGGTGCGCACTCATCACGGAGCAGCCAATGAGAACAGATAGGAGCAGCATCCCTCTCTGGGGAGGATGGAGAGGGACAGAGTGCAGGGGTTCTTTTCAACTACACACAGCCTCACTGTTAATATTCCACACTGCACATGCGCAATTTCACTAAGAATGATTCCTTAGTATATTGGGAGTGTGATCCAGTTAGTTGTTGACTAAATTTTGTTTTTGCTGAATATTATTTGCTTATTATTGTTTGAGAAATAATAACATTATTATTATGATTGTTGTTGTTGTTGTTAATAATAATGATTAGAAAGTACTGCCTTAGAATGATTTAAATACATTTTGGAAGGCTGTGAAAGTTTTTTTTTTATCAATAGTCTTTTTTTGTCATTTTTATGTTTGGAGCAAGGATTCTCTTGATATTATTATCCTTATTATTGTGGTTTCAAAAAAAAATCATCTCGACATTATAGGAACATTATAAATAATAAACACACACATTATATAAAACACGGCAGTGTTCAGTATAGAATGTAGGACGTGAATCAACCACCAAAGTGAACATCTCACCATTCAACACCAGCACTTGTATCATGTTTACCAAACCTATAAACCTGCACACTTTCTACAGCAAATACACAACAGTGATTGAAACGAAAATCAAGCTTCACACAACCGTCCATAGCTCTCACCCTATATCTGATCACAAGTCTCACTTTGTACCCTGGTCACCACGCTTTATCCAGGCAGCGAACCTTGAAGTCAACTCCAGCATTAGCTGGGAGTTAAATAATGTTCATTACTGAGGGAAAGTCTGCTCACCTGCTGGCTCTCAAAGGTCCAGGTGCTGTCCGGTAAAGAAGCATCCAGGACACTGATCACCTCCTTAAAGTCAGTGGTGCTGCTGGGTTTGATCAGTGTGAAATCACTGTACTCAGACATGGGAGACATGCAGGACCTGAAGGACTGACTCTGAGACATCATGTCTCCTCCCAGGACCTCCACGTACTTGATAGGTCCATCAGTGTTGAGCTGGATCTGCAGGTTTCTGTTGGGGTTCTTGTAATCCTCACAGTCTGAGCGTCTCATGCAGCAAGCGCCGCTGCTTCTGCTGCTCCTCATGCATTTGACCGCTAAGATGAGGAAAGTCACCAGCGACAGCACGGACACCGAGGCCAGAGACAGGATCAGATACAGGGCCAGTCTGTCGCTCTTCTTGCTGGGCTCGGACACTTTGTGTCTCAGGTCCAAGATGGGCTCATGGAGCCCGTCCTCCAGCAGGATGGACACGGTGACGGTGGCGGACTGGACCGGTTCCCCATCGTCTCTGATCTCTATGAGGAGTCTCTGAGAGGAGTCGTCGTGCTCGGACACGGAGCGTTTAGTCCTCACCTCCCCTGTGTACTGGTTGACCGTGAACAGAGAGGCGTCCGTGGCCTCCGCCACTTTGTAGGAGATCCAGGCGTTATGACCCGAGTCGGCATCCACGGCCGTCACCTTGGTAACCAGGTGACCGGCTTTAGCGGAGCGGGGCATCCTCTGATGAGAGAGGGAGCCCAGGGCAGCAGAGGACGGGTAAATGACAGAGGGGGCGTTGTCGTTCTGGTCCAGGATGAACACATGGACGGTGGTGTTGCTGCTGAGAGACGGAGAGCCCTGATCCTTTGCCTGGACCTGAATCTCAAACACCTTCAGCTTCTCATAGTCAAACGAGTGCATGCTGTAGATGCTGCCGTTATCTGAGTTGATGTAAACATAAGATGAGACTGACACCTCCTGAACCTTGGAGTCCAGAATGGAGTAAGAGATTTTAGCGTTCTCACCAGAGTCCAGGTCAGAAGCAGAGACTGAGAAGAGGATAGATCCTGCTACTCCGTTCTCTTTCAAATAGACGTTATAAGAGGACTGAGAGAACACAGGGGGGTTGTCATTCACGTCATCAACTCTGACGGTGACCACTTTCTTAGTGGACAGAGGAGGAGAACCAGAGTCGGTCGCGGTGATCTCGACATTATATTCGGAATGCTTCTCGCGGTCCAGTCGAGCGCTTGTAACTAGCTCATAGTTTTTCGAGAAGGACGGTTTCAAAGCAAACGGCGACCGTTCAGGAACATGCAACGAAACTTTCCCGTTGTCAGCCGAATCCAGGTCGCGCGCACTGATCAGAGCCACCACGGTTCCACTCGGCGCGTCTTCCCGAACCGGATTGGGTTTGGAGGTGAGCATGATCTCAGGAGCGTTGTCATTTATGTCTTCCACGTCGAGCTGGACTCGACAGTGACTCTCCATTTCGGGGACGCCTCTGTCTTTGGCAGTTACATCAATCGCGTATGTCGTTGCTGATTCATAATCTAAGTCGCCTTTCAACACGATTTCCCCCGTTTCAGGATTAATGCCGAATTTTGTGAGCAAAGCTGTCGGAGTGCGGGAGGCAAACGAATATACGACTTCACCATTCAGGCCGTCGTCCGCGTCCGTGGCCGCTACTTTGATCACCGGAGTCCCCCTGGTGCTGTTCTCTTTCAGTGCAACCTTATAGAGGTTTTCTGTAAACACTGGGAAATTATCGTTAATATCAGTGACTGTAATTGTGATTTCACAGGTTCCGGATTTGGGAGGATTACCTCCATCGAGGGCCGTGAAAATCAGCCGATGTGTAATTTGTTTTTCTCGATCCAGACCCCTTTCTAGCACTAATTCAGGGACAGAGTTGCCGTTTTTTGTGTCTTTATATTTTATAGAAAAATAGTCGTTTTTACTCACAGAATACGTTTTTAACGAATTAATTCCGACATCGGGATCTTCCGCGCTTTCCAGTAAAAAACGTTTCCCCACCGCGACCGACTCTGGAATATTCAGTTTAATTTCCTGCGTGTGAAACCGAGGCGAGTTATCATTAATATCTCTTATTTCCACCTCGATTCGTTGGGATTGCAGAGGATTTTCCATCACCACTTGCAGAGGAAGGACGCAGCTGCTGCTTTGTCCGCACAGAGCCTCTCTGTCGATCCTGTCATTCACCAGCAGCTCTCCCTTCCCCACGTCCACGCTGAAGTACTGCTCCCCGGCATCGGATGCGACACGCAACTGACGATCAAATATATCCGACAGTCCTAAACCAAGATCTTTCGCCAGGTTTCCCACCACGGATCCCTGTTTCAGTTCCTCCGGGATGCTGTACCGAGTCTGTCCCGCTACTGTGCTCCAAAGACGAAAGAAGTAAAACCACCAAAGCGCCTGCCATCTCCAGTCTCTGCATCCTATTGTCTTTGTCATCCTCCGTCCGTTATAACGAATGAATCCGTACAGATGTCCAGGTCATTGTGGGAATAAAAAAATCACCGCGCTAGACTCCTAACGTTTAAGGATCCTCTCGTTAAAACCACGTGGCCTTAGCAGACATATATGTTAAAAAAAAAGACAGACGATCTAGTGGCCGTTTCATCCTGCTCCAGCTCTGCACATTCAGTGCGAGAGTGCGATGATGCTGAAGGGGGGCAGGGACTAGATTGCTTTGTACAGTTCTCAAGCTCATTGGTGCTCAGCTTCTGAGCTTCTGGTCCAATGAGATCGAGAAACTCGCCCTTTCTTAAAGGGACAGAAACAATTTTACTACCAGCTTTTCATTACTTGTAAAACCATGTTCAAATATGGAGCTAAAATACTGATTTTTGCACACCTAATATTTGAAGAAAAAAAGTATATATACAGTATAAGCACACACACACATTCAAAATATGAGTAATGTCTGGAGGGAAATGGCAGTCGATAGAGAAGTTGCCATCCACCCAACTGATCCTGAAGTTCAATCTAAGATGATTCTATGAATACAAGTTATATTCCACTACTACTACTAATAGAATTATAACGTAATAATAATATAATTATAATAAAAACATGCATATATATGTGTGTCCTTCAACAACCACCGAACAATAATTCAGCGAGACAACAAACGAACACAACACTGCTGTTAGAGCAAACAGAACCTCCAATCCAATGGTCAATTTAACTCGGGTCAGGTGAAAAAAGAATTGATAGATGTACATTATTTTTTATTTATTTTGATATTACATTTTAGTGATTCATTTGGTATTGTAATAAGGAAGTTCTTATATTTATGTCATCACTGCAGCAAAGTTTTAGTGAAAAAAGAAAGACATTTGAACACACTAGTATACGTATCGATTAGTAAATTTAAATAATATTATCATTTATTTTTTTTATCGTCAAAAAAATTGTAAACACCTTCAAAATTAATAAAAAGCCAGTTTCTGCTCACCTGCTGGCTCTCAAAGGTCCAGGTGCTGTCCGGTAAAGAAGCATCCAGGACACTGATCACCTCCTTAAAGTCAGTGGTGCTGCTGGGTTTGATCAGCGTGAAATCACTGTACTCTGACATGGGAGACATGCAGGACCTGAAGGACTGACTCTGAGACATCATGTCTCCTCCCAGGACCTCCACGTACTTGATAGGTCCATCAGTGTTGAGCTGGATCTGCAGGTTTCTGTTGGGGTTCTTGTAATCCTCACAGTCTGAGCGTCTCATGCAGCAAGCGCCGCTGCTTCTGCTGCTCCTCATGCATTTGACCGCTAAGATGAGGAAAGTCACCAGCGACAGCACGGACACCGAGGCCAGAGACAGGATCAGATACAGGGCCAGTCTGTCGCTCTTCTTGCTGGGCTCGGACACTTTGTGTCTCAGGTCCAAGATGGGCTCATGGAGCCCGTCCTCCAGCAGGATGGACACGGTGACGGTGGCGGACTGGACCGGTTCCCCATCGTCTCTGATCTCTATGAGGAGTCTCTGAGAGGAGTCGTCGTGCTCGGACACGGAGCGTTTAGTCCTCACCTCCCCTGTGTACTGGTTGACCGTGAACAGAGAGGCGTCCGTGGCCTCCGCCACTTTGTAGGAGATCCAGGCGTTATGACCCGAGTCGGCATCCACGGCCGTCACCTTGGTAACCAGGTGACCGGCTTTAGCGGAGCGGGGCATCCTCTGATGAGAGAGGGAGCCCAGGGCAGCAGAGGACGGGTAAATGACAGAGGGGGCGTTGTCGTTCTGGTCCAGGATGAACACATGGACGGTGGTGTTGCTGCTGAGAGACGGAGAGCCCTGATCCTTTGCCTGGACCTGAATCTCAAACACCTTCAGCTTCTCATAGTCAAACGAGTGCATGCTGTAGATGCTGCCGTTATCTGAGTTGATGTAAACGTAAGATGAGACTGACACCTCCTGAACCTTAGAGTCCAGAATGGAGTAAGAGATTTTTGCGTTCTCACCAGAGTCCAGGTCAGAAGCAGAGACTGAGAAGAGGATAGATCCTGCTACTCCGTTCTCTTTCAAATAGACGTTATAAGAGGACTGAGAGAACACAGGAGGGTTGTCATTCACGTCAGTGAGGCTGACCTGGACAGTTTTCTTACTGGACAGCGGAGGAGCACCTGAGTCAGTGGCTGTGATCTCAACATTATACTCAGAGATTTTCTCTCGGTCTAAAGTTCCGCTCGTCACGAGCGCGTAATTCTGTGAGAAAGACGGTTTAAGCGAAAAAGGTGATTTGTTAGAGATACGCAGTGTAACTTTTCCGTTATCACCGGAGTCAATGTCTCGGGCGCTGATGAGAGCTACGACGGTGTTATTGGCGGAGTCTTCACGCACGGGTTTTGGGTGAGATGTGAGGATAATTTCTGGGGCGTTGTCGTTCACATCCATCACATCAACGTGCACGGAACAATGACCCTCCATTCTCGGATTACCTTTATCTTTAGCTGTGACGTCGATTTCATAACTAGCGGCTGATTCGAAATCCAATTTTCCTTTCAAATATATTATTCCAGAAGCATTATCAATCGTGAAGAGCGACAGGACGTCATCAGGTGTGTGCGCGCCAAACAAATATTCTATGTCTCCGTTCTGACCCTCGTCCATATCTGTCGCTTTTGTTTGCGCTATTACTGCGCCTTCTGCTGAATTTTCAGGGACTGAAACCTTATATAACGGTTTCTCAAAAGTTGGAATGTTGTCGTTTATGTCCAGAACTTTAATGGATATTTGAGACGTTCCTGATCGACCAGGATTCCCCCCATCCAGAGCTGTTAATAGCAGTGTATGGACCGACTTCTTCTCTCTGTCTAATGGCTTTGCTAAAACTAATTCTGGAACTTTCCTCCCGCCCGCCACCTCCTTCACTCTGATGTTGAAACACTCGTCTTTACTGAGTGTGTATGATCTTAATGAGTTGCCTCCCACATCAGGGTCAATGGCGCTTTCTAACGGGAAACGAACCCCGGCAATTGTCCACTCCGCAATTTCCAATGTAATTTCGCTTGACGGGAATTTCGGCGCATTGTCATTAATGTCTAGTATTTCTACTTCCACGCGAAATAGCTGTAAAGGGTCTTCTATTACGACCTGCAACGGCAGCACACAGCTACTGCTTTGTCCGCACAGAGCCTCTCTGTCTATCCTGTCATTCACCAGCAGCTCTCCCTTCCCCACGTCCACGCTGAAGTACTGCTTACCAGCCTCAGACGCCACATGCAGCTCGCGCTGAAAAATCTCGGACAGTCCAAAACCCAAATCTTTGGCAATATTCCCGACAACAGAACCTTGCTTTAGTTCCTCTGCGACGCTGTACCGAGTCTGTCCGTGCGTCGTAGTCCACAGGAGGATGAAATAAAGCAACCAAAGCGCGTGCCATCTCCTGCCTCCTCGTCCTATTGTCTTTGTCATCCTCGGTCCGCTATAAAAGACGTGTTCCACTCGATTTTGATTGCAGTAACATGCCAGAAATTCTTAATCCAGGTCTTTTCCACACAAGAAATAGTCCGCGAATACCACGCATGACCACACAAGGAGCGGTTTTTGTGCGTAAATCGACATCGCAGGCTGACCGTCTCTCCTGATGCTCTTCTCACCACAAATGTTGCAGCGATGAGGCTCAACATGGGGGCAGGGACTGGATTTCTTTGTACAGTTCTGAATCCTATTGGCTCACAACATCACTCTCCTCTGGCCAATGAGAGCAGGACTGATGCTCCCTGTAAGAAGCAGCAGCCCCCTCAGCCTGCCTCTCATCACTACCACAGCCAAGACAGTGAGAGCCAATTTGACCGAGTTCATTTCGCCAAACGAGACTCATATAATCAATTAAGTGGCATTATTATATGTTTTAATATAAACAGGTAATGCATCAAACCCATATACCGACAAGAGCACACAAATTAAGTAAATATGATATATATATATATATATATATATATATATATATATATATATATATTTATGTATATATATATATATATATAGTATACAGATATATATATATATATATAGTATACAGAGGCCCTCATATTTACTTAATTTACTTAATTATTATTTTTTTCCCAATACGACTCGGTCACTTGGATATGACGGGAGGAAGACAGAGTCAGTAAGTCTCTTTAATGTGGGCGCTCCCCTTCAGAAGCTCTTCACAGCCAGATACATTTCTGTGAACCCTCTCCTTGCAAGTGAAATTGATCATGATTTCAAGTTCACCCACCGCTGGTCTCTTCTCGAAGAGATAGAGTAATCACAAAATGAGCCACCATCCTTCTTAACCTCCTTTGAACAAATTTGTTGTATGTAGTCGCTCTGATAGAAGAGCAACAAAAGTTGCTTTCATTTCAGTCTTTTGAAATGAAACACCATTCGTGCTCTTGTTAGCAATCACTGAGGAAGCGCGCTATGTGTGACATTTTAAGGCACATACATAATACACTGCATCTTATGAGTGATATCTGCTCACCTGCTGGCTCTCAAAGGTCCAGGTGCTGTCCGGTAAAGAAGCATCCAGGACACTGATCACCTCCTTAAAGTCAGTGGTGCTGCTGGGCTTGATCAGTGTGAAATCACTGTACTCTGACATGGGAGACATGCAGGACCTGAAGGACTGACTCTGAGACATCATGTCTCCTCCCAGGACCTCCACGTACTTGATAGGTCCATCAGTGTTGAGCTGGATCTGCAGGTTTCTGTTGGGGTTCTTGTAATCCTCACAGTCTGAGCGTCTCATGCAGCAAGCGCCGCTGCTTCTGCTGCTCCTCATGCATTTGACCGCTAAGATGAGGAAAGTCACCAGCGACAGCACGGACACCGAGGCCAGAGACAGGATCAGATACAGGGCCAGTCTGTCGCTCTTCTTGCTGGGCTCGGACACTTTGTGTCTCAGGTCCAAGATGGGCTCATGGAGCCCGTCCTCCAGCAGGATGGACACGGTGACGGTGGCGGACTGGACCGGTTCCCCATCGTCTCTGATCTCTATGAGGAGTCTCTGAGAGGAGTCGTCGTGCTCGGACACGGAGCGTTTAGTCCTCACCTCCCCTGTGTACTGGTTGACCGTGAACAGAGAAGCGTCCGTGGCCTCCGCCACTTTGTAGGAGATCCAGGCGTTATGACCCGAGTCAGCATCCACGGCCGTCACCTTGGTAACCAGGTGACCGGCTTTAGCGGAGCGGGGCATCCTCTGATGAGAGAGGGAGCCCAGGGCAGCAGAGGACGGGTAAATGACAGAGGGGGCGTTGTCGTTCTGGTCCAGGATGAACACATGGACGGTGGTGTTGCTGCTGAGACACGGAGAGCCCTGATCCTTTGCCTGGACCTGAATCTCAAACACCTTCAGCTTCTCATAGTCAAACGAGTGCATGCTGTAGATGCTGCCGTTATCTGAGTTGATGTAAACATAAGATGAGACTGACACCTCCTGAACCTTAGAGTCCAGAATGGAGTAAGAGATTTTAGCGTTCTCCCCTGAGTCAGAGTCAGTAGCTGACACAGAGCAAATGATGATTCCAGGAGCATGATTTTCCTTTATATAAACAACATACGAAGGCAAAGAGAAAATGGGTGCGTTGTCATTTACATCTAACAGATCAACCATTATATTTTTTTCACTTGATAAAGGGGGTTTCCCAGAATCCTGTGCTTTAATTTTGACGTCATACTGACTTTTCCTTTCTCTGTCCAGTGGTCCGTTTGTCACTAGTGAGTAATGATTTGAGACAGATGGGATTATTCTGAATGGGCTTTTGCTCGGTAAACTCAGTGTTACTTTACCATTTTCACCTGAATCTGGGTCTTTTGCACTGATCAACGCTATCACCGTTCCAACAGCAGAATCTTCTGGCACTTGCGAGGTTAAAGAAGTGACAATAATTTCAGGAACATTATCATTAACATCATTTATTTTTATTTCTACACTGCAGTGACCCTCCATTTCTGGATTACCTTTGTCTTTTGCTGTGATATCAAACCTATGTACTGGGCTTGTTTCATGGTCTAGACTCCCTTTGACAACAACAGCACCAGTAGTAGGATCAATGTCAAATAACGACAAGATCACATCAGACGTCCGATCTGCAAAGAAATATTCAACCTCTCCATTAAGCCCTTCATCTGCATCTGTTGCTTTAACGTGAACTATTTCTTTTCCTGGTGCTGCATTTTCGCTTACATTTGCTTCATACAACTGTTTCTCAAATTCCGGGGCGTTATCGTTATTGTCCAGCACTACGACTCTAATTTCAGACGTCCCTGAACGCACCGGATCACCGCCGTCTACCGCGGTGAGAATGAGATTATGCACAGGCAGCTTTTCTCTGTCAAGAGGTTTCTCTAGCACTAACTCTGGAATCTTTCTACCGTCTTTATGGTTTTTAACAGTCAATTTAAAATGGTCGTTTTTGCTGATGAGATATGCTCGAACAGCGTTAGAGCCAACGTCAGGGTCATGCGCGCTGTCTAAAGGGTATCGCGCTCCTGCCGTCACCAGCTCTGCAATTTTCACCACATTTTCTTTCGTCGGGAAACTTGGAGAATTGTCATTCGTGTCCAGGATTTCAATTTCCACTCTGTACAGCTGTAAAGGGTTATCTATGACGAGCTCTAAGGGCATCACGCACGTCGGTCTTTGTGCACACAGTTCCTCCCTGTCGATCCTGTCAGTCACCAGCAGCTCTCCCTTCCCCAGGTCCACCCTGAAATATTGCTTCCCAGCCTCCGACGTTATTCGCAGTTTGCGTCTATGCAGTTCGGGCAGCGCCAGCCCCAAATCTTTAGCTAGGTTTCCTACCACAGAGCCTTGCTTCAGTTCCTCCGGGATGCTGTAGCGAATCTGCCCGTCTATTGTATTCCACACCAGGGAGAAGTGATACCACCACACCAACACCTGCCACGCCGGCAATCTTCTCCGCATTATTCCTCTTTGCATAAATCCCATATCGTTTCATTCCAATCGCTCCTTTAACGAGGCATAGAAGGATGTGTAGTCCAGTATAGAGGCGTCCGTATAACAAGGAGAAACGAGCATTCTTTGTGCGTGGAGAGACCCCTCCTCTCCTGCACTGTTAGAGCGCATGAACGATGAAGCTGAGCTGTGAGCGCGCGAGCGTGAGCGAGAGAAAGAAAGAGAGAGAGTAGATCTCTTTGTACAGCTCTCTATGTGATTGGTTGAGGACATGCTGGGACTCATCCACTGATGGGTCCCATAAATCCATACAATCCTGATAAATAACCATCAAGTATCAAGCATCAATCAATAAATAATAATAATAATAATAATAATAATAATAATAATAATAATAATAACAGCAACAATAATAATAATAATAATAATAATAACAATAATAACAACAACAATAATAATAATAATAATAATAATAATAATAATAATAATATCTATTATTTATTATTAATTATCAATTTGGATTATTATCGCTATTACTATTATGATTATTATTGTTGTTGTTATAATGAAATCAGGTATATACATATATATTCCATATGACTGAATCTGAATCATCTGAGTGGTGTGTTTCTGCAGCAGCCAAGGCGCTTCATTGCCTTCCAGTGGACTTGTGAGGGAATTGCAGGCACAATCATCAGCAGTAAGCTAAATACCCGTATGGAGGTCTGTGGAGCAACGGGAGGGAGGGGGGCGGGGGAGAGCAGGAATAGAAGCTCAGTGGCTCGAAGGCGTGTGTGCCTTTTTTCTCCGTCTCTCCCTCTTCTCTCCTTCACTGACTAGTATTTGAATATCCTTTATGTTGTTTCATTTGTTACTATTTAAATTAAATGACAAAAAAAATGGTCAATATGACAATATCACTGCATGGTTAAAGTAATAATGAAATAATGCACAGCTGCGCAAGTAAGTCAAATATATGAGGAATAAATACATGTTTAAAAAATATTTTTGCTATTGCAGGATCAAAACAATTGAATAAATTAGATTGTGATTTTTACACGGCAGAGGATGCGGACGGACACTGAGGGAACATATTTCAGAACCACGTGAGTGGACCGCACCACGCAGACGGCAAGTGATGTTGCTTCAGTAAAATTAAACAACAGGATTCATCTACATGGCAATTAAATGAGTCCCAATAATTCATATTTACGTGAGTCTAGCACTACCCGTCGGACATGGTCAACAGAAAGAGACGTGCATAGAATCAGAAATCCTGAGGGGAGAGTGGGGGAGTCTGGTTCCAGCACCACCGGGATGGACAGCGCCTCACAGGCGGCCGAGTGATGACGTTGCAGGCACAGAGAGAGTGCCATTTTTGTTTCACATGATTATGAAAAACAAATAACAACAACATGATTTCTGATTGGCCAATTATAAAATCCTATAAATAAGCTTGAAAGTGATCTATTTATCATAGAAAAGTCTTTAATCACCAACAATTCACCCACTTATTTTTAAGAAATGAAATGATTTCATTTACTGTCGTAGATATGAACATATAGACACTAGTTTGTCCACTCAATCCAAACATCGGTATCAGAAGCAAGGTGGCGCTATATGGCGCGTTATATTCCTCACAGGCACAGGATGACTAGCAGCAGCAGCGGAGGGGGGGAGGAGGGACGTGCAGGGGCTGGATTCAGCACCACAAGAGCGGACAGCGCCACACAGGCGGTCAAATGTTGCTCCTGCAGTCGGCAGTAGCAGCATCTTGTGGGATGAGGGGAGTATTATGATCCACAACATTTTCCACACTGGCGCATGCTATTTAATTTCTCACCGATATTAATTAACGGTATATATTCTTGCTCTATTCTAGATAAGATATTAAATAGTGTCTGCAAAATGAAAACAGCGCACGCACGGAGCAACACGAGAACACTTGAAGCACTGCTTCTTTGGAGAGTGGCGGGGGAAGATTCTGTTTTCAGCACCATAGGAGCGGACAGCGCCACACAGACGGCCCAGCGCCTCTTCTGCAGGAAGCAGCTCTTTGCGCCAGCTCGGGGAAAACTTCATGACAACTAAACCTTGCGAGGGCCAGCCAAAATGTCTGCACAAGGCAAAATGTGCTCACAAGAAGGAGTCTTGTGACGACACACGCACGCACGCACGTTTTCAGTAACACAAGTGGACAGGACCTCACAGGCGACCGACTCCTGCTGCTGCAGGCAGATGGAGCTCCTCTCCTCAGCACCAAACTGATTATCTGAGAGAGACTTAAAGTAGAAAGTGTAATGCGTTCATTTTTGTACTTAAAACATGTATGCGCTGAGGAAAATTGATATTGATATTGTAATTGATATTTCCGGATTATATTGGGTTGTCCGTTTTTTTAAATTTCCAAACCACACACACACACACACACACACACACACACACACACACACACACACACACACATCCCCTCCTGTTAATTGATGAAGACCGAACAATGAAGAAACTCAAAAGGAGGATTGATTTTAGACACGCGAGCAGGTTCATGTTCATGAAGTAAATACAAGGCAACTATTGCAGTGCAAGAAGACAATATGACATCAGTGATAACTGCAAATCCTCTAAAGACAAACCATCCCAATACAAACCTTCTCTTTCTGCATTATAAGGACACATTGAATGTTTTCTTAGACACACATAATGCCGGATGAACAAGTATATCAAACAGAAAGTAAGACAGAAAGAGACTGAACAATGCTGAGATATTTTGACTTTCATCCTTCACTGGCTACAAATGACAGTTGGTCAACATGAGGCTTTCTTTAAAGCCTGTAAGCCAGTTAGTTGGGAGACGATTTCAATTATTCTTAAGCCTCATTGAAGTAAAAGGCTTTGTCACAGCAAGACCAAGGGCATCATGCAAAGTAAAATCATTTGACAAGTCTGTTTAGTTTGTATATTTAAGAGAGTAAAGATCAAATGATTTGTAAATGACTCAATAAGGTTGCTGTAGTTGTGTGAGCAGGTCAGAACATTGAAGATTATCTTTGTGCTATTAAATTTAACACAAAAATAAAAAAGTGCATTAAAAAATACAATTCAGAAATACATTTTAAATTAAATATTGTTGTATTGTATTAAATGTTTTTATAATTTATAAAACTGGAATGCTCAGTGTGATGGGTCTTTGTGTTGTTATATATGTACAGTATAAAACAGTCAAAACGATTTCTTACCTTAAATGGTCAGCAGGATTAGACATGAGGAGGAGAGGTAGACGGCGCAGCAGGAGGCAGGAACAGACGTGAAAGAGAATAACAAGAGAGAGAGAGGGAGTAATGGTTAGCCTGGTTGTTTGGTAACCGCTTCTGTATTCAATGAGGAAAACAAGAAACATACTTACCGTAATGTTTTAAAATAAAAAGAAGTGTGATTTGCATGTGTTCAGTGTGCATGTGTGTGGATATATCAAACAAAAAGGTAGGTGCAAATAGAATAAATGGGGAAAACAGATCTCATTTGAAAAGACAGAAACAGTTCAAATACATATTAAAAACATGACTTCAGAAAATTAAAATAAAACAATACATAATAAATGATACAAATAGTGGTAGAATTACATGTTATAACTCACTGCAATTTACAAAAAAAGAAGTAAACATCGATATTTTTACGAGTTGAAATTGGGGCGTCTGCCCTGTAGAATGTTTTGACTGCTACTACCAAGAACCAACAGCAGAGGGCCTGGAGGCGATGGCCTCATCTCTTATTAATGAATCTGTGCGCACTGACCAGTGCAGCTCATTGCTGATGTGCTTTGTCCGATGAATCCTGAGACAAAAGTCGACTATATGAGTGCTATTAAACACATGTAAACACATGCATATGTCGACTAAATAATGACCAAGGGTCGCCTTTCACAATCAGACACAAAACCGGATTCATTTTCACAACACCACATGGTTTTCATGACCACAGTTTTGCTCATCTACAAAATAAACAGATCAGAAGCAACGCAGAAAGCAGCCATGATTTCGGTCTGCTCCTCTTCATCACCCTGGGTGTGAGGATGCAGCACCTCTTTGTTCCCACGAGGGGTGTTTCAAGTCTCATCTCCCAAATCATTTACAGGATCTGACTACAGCCCCCGCGTTATCTCAGCTCCTGCCCCCCTGTGGCTCAGCAGGAATGGTACAGTCCTGCCTGTGAGTCAGCTTGTTGCTATGGTAACACATCCAACCTCCTGCCTGCATCCCACCCTGATGCAAAGCTGGTAATGGTGGTGACGGAAAGAAACAGATGATATGTAAAACAACAAAAGCTACAAACAAAAAACTACCACAGTTTCAGTCGAGCGAATGTGATTCATTTAAAAAAATGTGAGGTTATTCTTAGTCAGAATAAACAAAAACACAAAACTGCTAACACCACAAGCACGTTCATATGTTTACAATGAAACCATTTTACATCCTAAAGTGCCCCTTTCCTCTAAAGGGAGCAAGATCATTTGGTATTCTGGACACACTTTCCTTCTTTTTGTCCTTCTCTTCCTCTCTGTCTCTGCTGCAGAATGGTGCAGCTGGAGAGGGGGAGGGGAGTGATGCAGAAAATAATATCAGGAGCAGAGTGGAAGTTGGAAGCACAAAATGAGAGCATCACAGCTCTCCTCTGATGGAGCTTTGCTCAAAACAAAATCATCTATATGTGATCTAAGTTATCAACACTGACCTACTTAAAATGAAAATCCAATGTCACATTAATGGTAGAGCTGTGCTTCATGAGTGAGATGTTAAGGTGGTTTATGTACTGTAAACATGTATGTAAACAAGTTGGTACTGTCCCATATTACAGTGAGGGTTTTGGGTAATCCCTTTGGTAATCCCAGACAAGGAAGCTGCTACTGAAGACATGCACACCAACACAGCGTCTCCAGACTGTGATTTACATACCTCTGTTAGATGCATTACTTAAATATTAGAAATCTCTCACTGTTAAAGGCACCCATCTCAAACACAAGGGCACCTCGAGCCTTCATATTACTGATGCTGCAGGATGCAAACAAAATTTAGGATTAGCCCAAACACCCATATTGTAGACAAAAGTAACAACAGCACATGTGAACCTGAGTTCACTGACATGACCAACATCACTAAAGTATGATTAAAAATCATAGCTGAACGCACCCTTTATCCTCTATGATCAGGGCTCTCTGTACGATCCAAAAATAGAAACATGACAGCCTCAAGTAGGTCAAAATTAGATGACTAAACAGACCCCAGAAGCGCCAGAATACAAGATACACAGTGACTTTGTGCAGACGTACACAATGAATATACACCGTGTTTAGTCATGAAATAAAACAGAAAAACAAAAGACTTTATCGGAGGGTCAAGTTGACAGGTTTGAAACATAGTCAAAAGGAGACTGTGGATATGTTGGACAAAGAAAGTCAGAAAGAGAGGCACCAGGAAAAATGTAGAAGAAGAAGACAAGCCATTTGGTGAGAGGATGTAACAAAGAAGGACAAACCAAACTTGACTGTGGCTGGTCAAGTTAGATTGAGGTGAAGAAGGCCGATTTGCAGTGGCAACCCCTGATGGGATGTAACAGGGAAAAGTCTAAAGTATTATAAGATATTATTGAACAGTCATCATTTTGAAATAAAATGTCACTGCATATAACTGTCTGCTTAAATAAATACATAAATAAACAAATACCCAAACAAATAAATAAATGGTGGAACACAAGAATAAAATTGATAACACAAGTGCCCAAATTTCAGATTTTCTGCACATGACTCACACTACCCGGCTACCAAACACTAATAATAGCAACAGCATTCATCTGCTCTGGAGCATCTTGACAATCGCCATGCATGACGTCACCCACAGCCACAGGCTGTGAAGCTGATTTATTTATTTCTCTTTCATGCTGCATTTCCTCGGACTTGCTTGGTTCAATTCAGTCGATCAAATAATCCATGATACGTGACGCTCATATATAAACACTCTTCTCCCTCCACCATTGTTTGTTATATCATTAAAAAAAACAAAACAACACAAAGGAAACTTTGGTTCTTCTACTTCTCCCACATTGTTATTACACAGAAATATGTTATTTGAGAGCTTATTAAGCAAACAAAGAAAGGCTGCAGATCAAAATGGCTGTCGTGCTTCAGCAACACTGCTGCAGAGGATGGAGTTTGTGCTTGTTACCACGTGCCCGCTCCCCTCCCCCGCTGCCTCTCTGCTCATCTCCATCACTTCCCTTTCTTCCTCCGTCTCCCCCAGCCTGACCAGACACACGCACCTCTGTTTTTCCTCTCACACTACAGACCTCCAAATAATCAATGCTATCATCGGATGAATAATAAATGGACCAGCCACAGTTTACCGGTATCTATTAGGGACAACTGCACCAAGTGATGAGGGGAACTAGGTCACTGAAAAGTAGCACACCACACTAGCACCGCGTTTCTATGGGCGGCAAATCCATGGCAGGAATGAAACAGAGATTTTCCTGCCCTGTATGATTATACAACAAGCCACGCACAGCTGCAGTAGGATGATTACAACGAGAAATGTCACAAAGAACTGCACATTAATATTAAAATGATTTAGATTTCATTACATATTATTGTATTAATGATCACCTTTGTGATTGATACAGTTGTCTAAGTCAGTGTTTCATTCCATTTTGGTGAGGAGATTTTTGTTTTTAAATGCCATCGTCTGCAAAAAAGAGAAGCTTCACAAGTAAATTAAGTAAAGTTAACAAAAACAAACAAAAAAACTCAACTACTGAACTGGATGATTCATGGTGTCCTGTGTCACTGATGATAAATTTGTTGACAATTGAATGATGATATACTTTGCTTTATCTATCAAAAAAAATAAGTAACTGATGCAACATATTTTGGTTTGTTTAAGAAGAAGGATATGCAGGTAAAGGTGACAGGATCTCACCTCCGTGAGCGTGGAATCAGGTTCAGACTTTTGTCTTGGGACTGTCCTGTGGTGATCGACACTCAAAGTACTCTGACTGAAGGGTCGTCCATACTTCACGTCACTCTTCCGAGAGTCAGTCGTGCTGTACGCGTCATAACTATATGTCTGTTTCAACGTGCCAGTTCCACCAACATCTGCATAAAGTGGTGGATAATATGGAATCACAGGAAGGTTCCCACCGGACTTCAAAAACAAGCGCTCCCGTCTCCATCTGTAGATCTTGACTGAGATAATCACCACTAGACACGTGATGAAGAGGAAGGAAACTACAGCCAAAGCCAGCACTAAGTAAAAAGTCAGGTTGTCGTTGTACTCCTTGTCCTGTGTAAAGTCAGTGAACTCTGACATGACTTCTGGGAAGCTGTCGGCCACCGCCACGTTCACAATGACTGTGGCTGAACGAGAGGGCTGTCCGTTGTCCTCCACTGTAACGCTCAGTCTTTGTTTCACAGCATCTTTATCGGTGACTTGTCGGATGGTTCTGATCTCTCCATTCTGTAAGCCCACTTCAAACAGCGGCCTGTCTGTGGCTCTCTGCAGTTTATAGGAGAGCCAGGCGTTCTGTCCAGAGTCCACATCAACAGCCACCACTTTAGTGACCAGATAGCCCACGTCTGCTGAGCGAGGCACCATCTCAGCCACCAGAGAGCCACCAGTCTGGACCGGATACAGAACCTGAGGAGGGTTGTCGTTCTGGTCCTGGATCAGGATTTTCACAGTCACGTTGCTGCTGAGAGGAGGGGAGCCTCCATCCTGAGCTTTGACACGTATGTGGAACTCTTTCGTCTGCTCGTAATCAAAGGAACGTGCAGAAATGATCTCCCCACTCTCTGCATTGACTGAAAAATAAACAGAAGCTGACATTCCGTTCAACTGATCGTCCTCAAGGAAATACGAAATGCGTGCATTATTCCCTGAGTCTGCGTCTGTGGCTCTGACTGACAGCAGGGACGTCCCGGGTGAGTTATTCTCAGTGATGAAGGCAGTGAAAAAGGTTTTGGGAAACACTGGAGCATTATCATTCACATCAGATATTTTTAAATGGATGGTCTTGTTTGCAGAAAATGGGGGAGACCCTTCATCGACTGCTGAGATGGTGATGTTATATTCCGGGACCGTTTCACGGTCCAGTACATCCTCGGACACCAACGTGTAGAAATTAATCGAAGAGGACTTGATTTTGAAAGGTAATTCCGGGCTAATTGAACATCTAACTTGACCGTTTTTACCGGCGTCTAAATCTTTGACATTGATCATGGCTATTACAGTGTCCGGGGGAGAATTCTCTGGGATGGGGTTGGAGAGGGAAATGATGCTGATGACAGGGGCGTTGTCATTTACGTCTGCCACCTCGATCAGAACCTTACATGTGTCCCTCAGCCCGCCTTTGTCAGTAGCCTCAACGTCGAGCTCATAACGTTTCATTTTCTCATAATTTATATCTCCATTGACAGTGACTTCTCCTGTTTGCGCGTCTATCGTGAATGCGGACGATGTGTCGCGGATATTTTGGGAGAACGCGTACATGATATGCCCGTTCGTGCCCTTATCAGCATCTGTGGCATCGACTGTCAAAACAGCTGTTCCTTTAAGAGCATTTTCAGGAACCGTGACTCTGTAGAGCGACTGGCTGAACACTGGCGCATTGTCATTCGCGTCGAGAACAATGATGTTTATTTTGATGGAGCTTGATTTGGGAGGGTCTCCTCCATCAAAAGCCGTCAAAATTAGTCTGTGTTCCTCCTGAGCTTCGCGATCGAGCTGTCGATCCAGAACCATTTCAGCGTATTTACTGCCATCCGGACGAGACAACATGTTCAATTTAAAATGATCGGTGGAAGTGAGCGTGTACGTTTGCAGGGAATTTAAACCGACGTCTGCATCTACTGCGCTGTCGAGGGAAAATCGAGCTCCTTTCACCGCCAATTCGCTGATTTCAATATTCATTTCTCTCCTGGAGAAAAGCGGGACGTTATCATTGATATCAAGAATTTCCACGTCGACGCGATGCAGCTCCATCGGATTATTCAGAATGATTTGGAAATGCAGAGAGCAGGGAGACGTTTGCCCGCAACGTTCCTCCCGATCTAACCGTTCTTTGATGAGAAGCGTTCCTTTATCCACATTCAGGCCGATGTACTCACTGTTGTCCTCAGTAAAAACCCTCGCCTGTCCGCTTTTCAGCCGTTTAACATCCAGGCCCAAATCCTGCATGATATTCCCGACATTTGTGCCGACGCTCATCTCCTCCGGTATAGAATAACGGACCTGACCGACAGTAACGTCGATGCAGACGCATACAAACATCAGTTTCCGGTAAAATGAAAATAGTTCATCCATTATAGCACAAACAAAACAGGCTCCGTATGGCAATGGATCTCAAAGTTGGCTGTTCATTCCTGGGTTGTCTTTGTATGACTGCGGGGAAGAGAATTACGGCGTCGAAAGAAAGACACCTCCTCACAAAAAAAAAACGTTTTCATATCCCTCAAATTGACCAACAGCGTCACTTAGAGTTGGAAGAGTAAATTGCAGACGGTAAGCAGTATGATGACAAACAAGTGAAAGAGAGGTCATAATCAGCTATATCTGACGAAATTAGAAGTTAAAAAAATAAAGGAAATAATCATTATGAAAAAAGCACAAAAATGAAATACAATGAATTGGGAATATGATGGCAATATGATGAGGATCGTCAAAATGTTTCGTCTGAAATGTTTCAGAGTAATGTATGCAAGACGGGTGAGAGTGAGAGAGATATGCCGCTGTCCGAAGTGCTGAAAAACAGCAGCCAGCCTGTGTGACCAAAGCAAATGATTGGGAATGACAAAGTCTAACCTCCAGAGGAGAGTCTGGTTCATCCAGGATGCTCTTTTCACTCTGCATGCGCTGCATCGTCCCTGTAGAACTGGGGTCCATGATCAGGACGTTCTGACTACCGGCTCTGCCGAACTTACAGTCACTCTTTCTGGAGTCAGTGGTCCTGCACACCTCGTAGTTGTACACATGCTGGAGAGTCCCTGTCCCCAGAGTGTCTGAGTAACGTGGTGGATAATATGGAATCACAGGGAGATTGGAGTGATACAGGACGCGAGACTGTCTCCATCTGTAGATCTTGACTGAGATAATCACCACCAGACACGTGATGAAGAGGAAGGAAACTACAGCCAAAGCCAACACTAAGTAAAAAGTCAGGTTGTCGTTGTACTCCTTGTCCTGTGTAAAGTCAGTGAACTCTGACATGACTTCTGGGAAGCTGTCGGCCACCGCCACGTTCACAATGACTGTAGCTGAACGAGAGGGCTGTCCGTTGTCCTCCACTGTAACGCTCAGTCTTTGTTTCACAGCATCTTTATCGGTGACTTGTCGGATGGTTCTGATCTCTCCATTCTGTAAGCCCACTTCAAACAGCGGCCTGTCTGTGGCTCTCTGCAGTTTATAGGAGAGCCAGGCGTTCTGTCCAGAGTCCACATCAACAGCCACCACTTTAGTGACCAGATAGCCCACGTCTGCTGAGCGAGGCACCATCTCAGCCACCAGAGAGCCACCAGTCTGGACCGGATACAGAACCTGAGGAGGGTTGTCGTTCTGGTCCTGGATCAGGATTTTCACAGTCACGTTGCTGCTGAGAGGAGGGGAGCCTCCATCCTGAGCTTTGACCCGGAACTCAAAGTCCTTGATCTGCTCGTAGTCAAAAGAGCGCACTGCATGGACGACTCCACTATCAGCACTGACGGACACATATGAGGAGACGGACACTCCGTTCACAGAGGAGTCCTCCAGTATGTAAGAGACCCGAGCGTTCTGGTTCCAGTCAGCGTCTGTGGCTCTGACTGTGAATATAGAGAGACCTGGTGTGTTGTTCTCTACAATGTAGGCCTCATATGAGCTCCTCTCAAAGACAGGAGGGTTGTCATTGACGTCAGAGATCTGTAAGGTGAGAGTGACGCTGCTGGAGAGGGAGGGCACTCCCTCATCAGAGCAGCTCACACTGATGTTGTACTCTGATGCACTCTCTCTGTCCAACTCACCGTCAGTCACTAAAGTGTAGAAATCATTATTTGTTGACTTCATCTCAAAAGGAATATTGGCATCTATGCTGCACTGAACTTTACCATTATCACCGGAGTCAGCATCCTGTATTTTTATCATCGTCACTACAGTACCTGGTTTGGCATCTTCAGATATGACGGTTGACTGAGACATGATGTGAATGTTTGGTTTGTTATCATTGACATCTATTATTTCTATTATGACTTTACATGAATCAACTAAACCTCCGTCATCACTAGCATGAATATCAATCTGGAAAGTTCGAGTTTTTTCGTAGTCTACTTTTCCTTTCAGACTGATTTCACCAGTCTCTGAATTCACTTCAAAAAGCCCTCGGGCATTATCCGCTATACTCAATATTGAATACGATATTTCACCATTTGATCCTTGATCTGCATCTGATGCACTGACTCTCTCAACAACTGTGCCCTCCGGAGAATTCTCGTTCAGCATAGCCTTATAAACAGCTTTTGAAAAGACAGGAGCATTGTCATTTGCGTCCAGAACAGTGATTAAAATCGTCATTGTCCCCGTCATCTGCGGTTCTCCTCCATCTACTGCGGTCAGAATTAATTTAACATGTTCCTTAGTTTCCCTGTCGAGCGGTTTCTCCAAGATCATTTCGACCGATTTTTTCCCATCAGCTTGATCACGTAATTTCAAAACAAAATTATCTGTCGGTTCGAGTATATATGTCTGTAAACCGTTTGAACCGACATCGTGATCAACTGCGCGACCTAAACTGAATTTTGCTCCCTTGACGGCGGATTCGCTTATTTTAAACGCGACGCTACTCTTTTCAAAGACAGGAGCGTTGTCATTGACGTCGGTGATCTCGACTGTTACGCTGTAAAACTCCATCGGGTTCTCTAGAATGATCTGAAAATGTATCGCGCACGGCGTCGTCTCTCCACAAAGCGCCTCTCTGTCTATTCTCTCCCTGATGAGGAGGACGCCCCTCTCCCGGTTCAGCTCGATGTATTCGTGACTGTCGGTGGTAAATATACGCGCCTTACCGGACTTCAGTCTCTTAATATCCAAGCCAAAGTCCTTCACAATATTGCCAACAAGAGAGCCCTTAGTCATTTCCTCGGGAATGGAGTAGCTGACCTGCGCGAACACGACGCTGAGAGAAAGCATCGAGTAAATCAGCAGAGCCTCTCCTCTCATTGTTCTGTCCGCCATCATCACGGAATCAAACAAACGCCGTTTAAGGTGAAGAATTTCCACAAATTAGTCCAAAATCCAAGTGAAAGTGAATCCCAGAATTCAGAGCCAAACAACAACGGTCCTTCAAGGGCGAGTAATCCAGACTGAACCGTCGCTCGGTGTCTTTCTCTCTGAACACGAACGGATCGAGAGGGGAACAACGAGTCTGCGGGAAATTCTCATTCAAGCCAACAGCGTCACTAAGAGTCCGAAAGGAAATATTACAAGCACCGTGAAAAGTAATTATTGCTGAGCAGTGACATAGAATGAAGTGAAAGAAACGAAATAAATACGAAAAGTAATTTAATGATACTACAATAAAATATCCTAGCATGATTAGGAATGTGATTATTATTTGGATCTACGTACAAGGTGAGAAAAAAAGAATAATATCATACGAAAGACAGTCATGCGTAACTTTCCATGGTGCTGAAATGAAAATTACAGAGATTCACCAACACGAGACCAGGTTATTGCACAAGGACCTTCCCTGGAACACTTAAGCATCATTGGAGAAATATTATTGATGACAGATACCCTAAACCCTTTAAAAGATGTTGTGTACAATTATCAAAAACAAGTCTAACCTCTAGAGGAGAGTCTGGTTCATCCAGGATGCTCTTGTCACTCTGCATGCGCTGCATCGTCCCTGTAGAACTGGGGTCCATGATCAGGACGTTCTGACTACCGGCTCTGCCGAACTTACAGTCACTCTTTCTGGAGTCAGTGGTCCTGCACACCTCGTAGTTGTACACATGCTGGAGAGTCCCTGTCCCCAGAGTGTCTGAGTAACGTGGTGGATAATATGGAATCACAGGGAGATTGGAGTGATACAGGACGCGAGACTGTCTCCATCTGTAGATCTTGACTGAGATAATCACCACCAGACACGTGATGAAGAGGAAGGAAACTACAGCCAAAGCCAACACTAAGTAAAAAGTCAGGTTGTCGTTGTACTCCTTGTCCTGTGTAAAGTCAGTGAACTCTGACATGACTTCTGGGAAGCTGTCGGCCACCGCCACGTTCACAATGAC
Organism: Synchiropus splendidus; assembly: GCF_027744825.2. Lineage (NCBI taxonomy): Eukaryota > Metazoa > Chordata > Actinopteri > Syngnathiformes > Callionymidae > Synchiropus > Synchiropus splendidus. The sequence goes on from NC_071344.1 coordinate 4,373,860, forward strand.
TGTAGCTGAACGAGAGGGCTGTCCGTTGTCCTCCACTGTAACGCTCAGTCTTTGTTTCACAGCATCTTTATCGGTGACTTGTCGGATGGTTCTGATCTCTCCATTCTGTAAGCCCACTTCAAACAGCGGCCTGTCTGTGGCTCTCTGCAGTTTATAGGAGAGCCAGGCGTTCTGTCCAGAGTCCACATCAACAGCCACCACTTTAGTGACCAGATAGCCCACGTCTGCTGAGCGAGGCACCATCTCAGCCACCAGAGAGCCACCAGTCTGGACCGGATACAGAACCTGAGGAGGGTTGTCGTTCTGGTCCTGGATCAGGATTTTCACAGTCACGTTGCTGCTGAGAGGAGGGGAGCCTCCATCCTGAGCTTTGACCCGGAACTCAAAGTCCTTGATCTGCTCGTAGTCAAAAGAGCGCACTGCATGGACGACTCCACTATCAGCACTGACGGACACATATGAGGAGACGGACACTCCGTTCACAGAGGAGTCCTCCAGTATGTAAGAGACCCGAGCGTTCTGGTTCCAGTCAGCGTCTGTGGCTCTGACTGTGAATATAGAGAGACCTGGTGTGTTGTTCTCTACAATGTAGGCCTCATATGAGCTCCTCTCAAAGACAGGAGGGTTGTCATTGACGTCAGAGATCTGTAAGGTGAGAGTGACGCTGCTGGAGAGGGAGGGCACTCCCTCATCAGAGCAGCTCACACTGATGTTGTACTCTGACGCACTCTCTCTGTCCAACTCACTGTCAGTCACTAAAGTGTAGAAATCATTATTTGTCGACTTCATTGCAAAAGGAATATTGGCATCTATGCTGCACTGAACTTTACCATTATCACCGGAGTCAGCATCCTGTATTTTTATCATCGTCACTACAGTACCTGGTTTGGCATCTTCAGATATGACGGTTGACTGAGACATGATGTGAATGTTTGGTTTGTTATCATTGACATCTATTATTTCTATTATGACTTTACATGAATCAACTAAACCTCCGTCATCACTAGCACGAATATCAATCTGGAATGTTCGAGTTTTTTCGTAGTCTACTTTTCCTTTCAGACTGATTTCACCAGTCTCTGAATTCACTTCAAAAAGCCCTCGGGCATTATCCGCAATACTCGATATTGAATATGATATTTCACCATTTGATCCTTGATCTGCATCTGATGCACTGACTCTCTCAACAACTGTGCCCTCCGGAGAATTCTCGTTCAGCAAAGCCTTATAAACAGCTTTTGAAAACACAGGAGCATTGTCATTTACGTCCAGAACAGTAATTAAAATCGTCATTGTCCCCGTCATCTGCGGTTCTCCTCCATCTACTGCGGTCAGAATTAATTTAACATGTTCCTTAGTTTCCCTGTCGAGCGGTTTCTCCAAGATCATCTCGACCGATTTTTTCCCATCAGCTTGATCACGTAACTTCAAAACAAAATTATTGGTCGGTTCCAGTTTGTATGTCTGTAAACCGTTTGAACCGACATCGTGATCAACTGCGCGATCTAAACTGAATTTTGCTCCCTTGACGGCGGATTCGCTTATTTTAAACGTGACGCTGCTCTTTTCAAAGACAGGAGCGTTGTCATTGACGTCGGTGATCTCGACTGTTACGCTGTAAAACTCCATCGGGTTCTCTAGAATGATCTGAAAATGTATCGCGCACGGCGTCGTCTCTCCACAAAGCGCCTCTCTGTCTATTCTCTCCCTGATGAGGAGGACGCCCCTCTCCCGGTTCAGCTCGATGTATTCGTGACTGTCGGTGGTAAATATACGCGCCTTACCGGTCTTCAGTCTCTTAATATCCAAGCCAAAGTCCTTCACAATATTGCCAACAAGCGAACCCTTAGTCATTTCCTCGGGAATGGAGTAGCTGACCTGAGCGAACACGACGCTGAGAGAAAGCATCGAGTAAATCAGCAGAGCCTCTCCTCTCATTGTTCTGTCCGCCATCATCACGGAATCAAAAAAGGGCCGTAAAGGTAAACAATTCCCACAAATCACAAAAAATATCCAAGAGAAAGTGAATCCCAGAATTTAGAGCCAAACAACAACGGTCCTGCCAGGGCGAGTAATCCAGACTGAACCGTCGCTCGGTGTCTTTCTCTCTGAACACGAACGGATCGTGAGGGGAACAACGAGTCTGCGGTAAATTCTCACACAACCATGAGCCAACAGCGTCACTAAGAGTCCAAACCTCAATACTACAAGGAGCGTGGCACGTAATTTTTGCTGAGCAATGAAATCAGTTAAATGAAATAAATAAAATGAATACCAATATTACGAAAAAAGGATGTATAGAACACCATTAATGGTACTGCGATAATAAAATATCCTGGTTTGAATTTAATGATTATTTCGACAAATGTACAGTGTATTAGAAAAAAAAGTGTCTTCGTAACTTTCCATGGTGCTGAAATTAACATTCACTGAGGTTCAGCAACACGAGACCAAGTTACTAAACTTATAACATCCCTGAAACACCTTAACATTATAGGTGGGGTGTGATTGATGACAGATACTGTAAACAATTTAAAATATTCCATGATCAATTATCAGAAACAAGTCTAACCTCTAGAGGAGAGTCTGGTTCATCCAGGATGCTCTTGTCACTCTGCATGCGCTGCATCGTCCCTGTAGAACTGGGGTCCATGATCAGGACGTTCTGACTACCGGCTCTGCCGAACTTACAGTCACTCTTTCTGGAGTCAGTGGTCCTGCACACCTCGTAGTTGTACACATGCTGGAGAGTCCCTGTCCCCAGAGTGTCTGAGTAACGTGGTGGATAATATGGAATCACAGGGAGATTGGAGTGATACAGGACGCGAGACTGTCTCCATCTGTAGATCTTGACTGAGATAATCACCACTAGACACGTGATGAAGAGGAAGGAAACTACAGCCAAAGCCAACACTAAGTAAAAAGTCAGGTTGTCGTTGTACTCCTTGTCCTGTGTAAAGTCAGTGAACTCTGACATGACTTCTGGGAAGCTGTCGGCCACCGCCACGTTCACAATGACTGTAGCTGAACGAGAGGGCTGTCCGTTGTCCTCCACTGTAACGCTCAGTCTTTGTTTCACAGCATCTTTATCGGTGACTTGTCGGATGGTTCTGATCTCTCCATTCTGTAAGCCCACTTCGAACAGCGGCCTGTCTGTGGCTCTCTGCAGTTTATAGGAGAGCCAGGCGTTCTGTCCAGAGTCCACATCAACAGCCACCACTTTAGTGACCAGATAGCCCACGTCTGCTGAGCGAGGCACCATCTCAGCCACCAGAGAGCCACCAGTCTGGACCGGATACAGAACCTGAGGAGGGTTGTCGTTCTGGTCCTGGATCAGGATTTTCACAGTCACGTTGCTGCTGAGAGGAGGGGAGCCTCCATCCTGAGCTTTGACCCGGAACTCAAAGTCCTTGATCTGCTCGTAGTCAAAAGAGCGCAAAGCATGGACGACTCCACTATCAGCACTGACGGACACATATGAGGAGACGGACACTCCGTTCACAGAGGAGTCCTCCAGTATGTAAGAGACCCGAGCGTTCTGGTTCCAGTCAGCGTCTGTGGCTCTGACTGTGAATATAGAGAGACCTGGTGTGTTGTTCTCTACAATGTAGGCCTCATATGAGCTCCTCTCAAAGACAGGAGGGTTGTCATTGACGTCAGAGATCTGTAAGGTGACAGTGACGCTGCTGGAGAGGGAGGGCACTCCCTCATCAGAGCAGCTCACACTGATGTTGTACTCTGATGCACTCTCTCTGTCTAACTCTCCCTCCGTTACTAAACTGTAAAAATCATTATTTGTCGACTTCATCTCAAAAGGAATATTAGCATCTATGCTGCACTGAACTTTACCATTATCACTGGAGTCAGCATCCTGTATTTTTATCATTGTCACCACAGTACCTGGTTTGGCATCTTCAGATATGACGGTTGATTTAGACATTATATGGATGTTTGGTTTGTTATCGTTCACATCATTGACTTCAATAATGACCTTGCACGACCCCACTAATCCTCCATCATCACTTGCACCAACATCAAATTTGAATGTTCGAGTTTTTTCATAGTCTACTTTTCCTTTGAGACTTATTTCACCAGTCTCCTCATTCACCTCAAATATTCCCCTTGCGTGTTCTGATAAACTGGATAATGAATATGTTATCTTGCCATTAGATCCTTGATCTGCGTCTGTTGCAGTTACCGTCACAACAACTGTACCCACTGGAGCATCTTCATTCAGGGATGCCTTGTAAAGGGCTTCAGTAAATACAGGAGTATTGTCATTTACGTCAAGAACAGTAATTAGAATCTGCATTGTTCCGCTCATCTGCGGCTCACCTCCGTCAAGTGCAGTCAAAACCAAAGACATTTGTTCAATATGTTCCCTGTCCAGTGCCTTGTCTAAAATCATCTCTACAGCTTTGGTCCCATCTGCCTGATCCTGCATTTTAACTGCAAAATTATCAGTGGGCTCCAGTCTATACGTCTGTAAACCGTTTGAACCGACATCATGATCAATGGCGCGTTCTAACATAAATTTAGCTCCTCTGACGGCGGATTCGCTGATACGAAATTTGAGTTCATTTTTATTGAAAAGTGGCGAGTTATCATTGACGTCGGTGATCTCGATTGTTACGTCGTAAAACTCCATCGGGTTCTCTAGAATGATCTGAAAATGTATCGCGCACGGCGTCGTCTCTCCACAAAGCGCCTCTCTGTCTATTCTCTCCCTGATGAGGAGGACGCCCCTCTCCCGGTTCAGCTCGATGTATTCGTGACTGTCGGTGGTAAATATACGCGCCTTACCGGACTTCAGTCTCTTAATATCCAAGCCAAAGTCCTTCACAATATTGCCAACAAGCGAACCCTTAGTCATTTCCTCGGGAATGGAGTAGCTGACCTGAGCGAACACGACGCTGAGAGAAAGCATCGAGTAAATCAGCAGAGCCTCTCCTCTCATTGTTCTGTCCGCCATCATCACGGAATCAAACAAACGCCGTTTAAGGTGAAGAATTCCCACAAATTAGTCCAAAATCCAAGTGAAAGTGAATCCCAGAATTCAGAGCCAAACAACAACGGTCCTTCAAGGGCGAGTAATCCAGACTGAACCGTCGCTCGGTGTCTTTCTCTCTGAACACGAACGGATCGAGAGGGGAACAACGAGTCTGCGGTAAATTGTCACACAACCATGAGCCAACAGCGTCACTAAGAGTCCAAACCTCAATATTACAAGCTCCGTGAAAAGTAATCATTGCTGAGCAGTGACACAGCATTAAGTGGAAGAAATGAAATAAATACCAAAATTAATAAAAACCCCTGACGTATCGAAACTACTAATACTATCTAAAATATCCTAGCAAGATTAAAAATGTGATTATTATTTAGATCAACGTACAAGGTGAGAAAAAATAGTCATACAAAATAAAGTCCTGCGTAACTCTCCATGGTGCTGAAATGATTAGTTCTGATATTCCCCAACACGAGGCCAGGTTGTTGCATGAGGAACTTCCTTGGAACACTTAAGCATTATAGGAAGACTACGACTGATAACAGATACTGTAAACACTTTAAAAGATGTTATGATCAATTGTCAAAAACAAGTCTAACCTCCAGAGGAGAGTCTGGTTCATCCAGGATGCTCTTGTCACTCTGCATGCGCTGCATCGTCCCTGTAGAACTGGGGTCCATGATCAGGACGTTCTGACTACCGGCTCTGCCGAACTTACAGTCACTCTTTCTGGAGTCAGTGGTCCTGCACACCTCGTAGTTGTACACATGCTGGAGAGTCCCTGTCCCCAGAGTGTCTGAGTAACGTGGTGGATAATATGGAATCACAGGGAGATTGGAGTGATACAGGACGCGAGACTGTCTCCATCTGTAGATCTTGACTGAGATAATCACCACTAGACACGTGATGAAGAGGAAGGAAACTACAGCCAAAGCCAACACTAAGTAAAAAGTCAGGTTGTCGTTGTACTCCTTGTCCTGTGTAAAGTCGGTGAACTCTGACATGACTTCTGGGAAGCTGTCGGCCACCGCCACGTTCACAATGACTGTAGCTGAACGAGAGGGCTGTCCGTTGTCCTCCACTGTAACGCTCAGTCTTTGTTTCACAGCATCTTTATCGGTGACTTGTCGGATGGTTCTGATCTCTCCATTCTGTAAGCCCACTTCAAACAGCGGCCTGTCTGTGGCTCTCTGCAGTTTATAGGAGAGCCAGGCGTTCTGTCCAGAGTCCACATCAACAGCCACCACTTTAGTGACCAGATAGCCCACGTCTGCTGAGCGAGGCACCATCTCAGCCACCAGAGAGCCACCAGTCTGGACCGGATACAGAACCTGAGGAGGGTTGTCGTTCTGGTCCTGGATCAGGATTTTCACAGTCACGTTGCTGCTGAGAGGAGGGGAGCCTCCATCCTGAGCTTTGACCCGGAACTCAAAGTCCTTGATCTGCTCGTAGTCAAAAGAGCGCACTGCATGGACGACTCCACTATCAGCACTGACGGACACATATGAGGAGACGGACACTCCGTTCACAGAGGAGTCCTCCAGTATGTAAGAGACCCGAGCGTTCTGGTTCCAGTCAGCGTCTGTGGCTCTGACTGTGAATATAGAGAGACCTGGTGTGTTGTTCTCTACAATGTAGGCCTCATATGAGCTCCTCTCAAAGACAGGAGGGTTGTCATTGACGTCAGAGATCTGTAAGGTGAGAGTGACGCTGCTGGAGAGGGAGGGCACTCCTTCATCAGAGCAGCTCACACTGATGTTGTACTCTGACGCACTCTCTCTGTCCAGTTGTTGATCAGTAACTATACTATAAAAATTAGTGGACGTTGATATCACATTAAATGGTATATTCCGGTCAATTGTACAGTGTATTTTTCCATTTTCTGCAGAATCTGGATCAGTGACGCTCATTACAGCCACCACTGTGTTCGAGAGCAAATCCTCTCCCACTGAATTTGAAGTGGAAATCATTTTAATGACCGGTGTGTTGTCGTTAATGTCGCCAACATCTATTATTACTTTGCTGGAATCCGAGAGGCCTCCTCTGTCCACAGCTTCAATATCTATCTCATATTTCTGTGCCTTTTCATAATCAATCGGGCCTGACAGGATGAACTCACCCTCTTCTGTGATGCGGAATAATTTTGAGATGCCCCTCATGCTATTTCCAATCACGTAACTTACGTCACCGTTCGAACCTTTGTCTGCATCAGACGCACTCACTTTCGTAATAAGTGTGCCCGGCGGCGAGTTTTCTTTCACGTTGGCTTTATATATAGTCTGCGTAAAAACAGGGGCGTTGTCGTTTATGTCTAAAACTGTGATGTGGATCTGCATAGTGCCGGACCTCTGCGGCTCCCCCCCGTCCACAGCTGTGAGCAGCAACGTGGACGATTCTTCTTTCTCTCTGTCTAGAGGCTTCTGTAAAATCATTTCCACCTTTTTACGACCATCAGACTGACTGTGCAGTTTTAGTTTAAAATGATCGCTCGGATGAAGCGTGTAGCTCTGCAGACCGTTCTGCCCGATGTCTGCGTCGAGCGCCTTCTCCAGCATGAATTTAGACCCGACAATAGCAGACTCGCTTATTTCAAAATTCCTCGCGTCCTTTTCAAAAACAGGATCGTTGTCATTGATATCCGTGATTTCCACGGTCACCTGGAATATTTCTATCGGATTTTCTACAGCAATTTGGAAGTGGAGCGCGCACGGCGCGGTCTCGCCACAAATAGCTTCACGATCTATTCTCTCCTTGATAACAAGAAGACCCCGCTCCTTATTGAGGAGGATGAACTCGGCGCTATCTCCGGAGTGGATGCGCGCTTTCCCAGCCAGTAAGCGTTTCACATCTACTCCCAGATCTTTCACGATGTTACCGACCACTGAGCCTTTTGCCATTTCCTCAGGAATCGAATAAGTCACCTGCCCATGCACAAACGTGTTGTACAGAACCATCAGACACAACAGCACTTGCCGTCTCATTGTTCCTCTCGACACATCCGCCGAATTAAAGAAAGATGCAATCCTCTCCTTTTAATCGACGCAGAGGACTGAAATCACAATCCAAAAGGTGGTGATATCCACAAGTCGGTGACAGGTATATTCCAAATGTTGTAGCCAGCGTTAAATAGTCTTTGTCCACCATCGACGGAGCTTTATGTCTCTGCTCCCTCCTTCCCTCTAACAGGACCAAAAATGTGCGTGTGTGAGCGATATAAAAAACACGAGGGTCAACAGCGTCACGATGAGTTCAGAGGCTGAAACTACACACTGAGTACAATATAGTGAATAAACTAAGCGTGTGTTGCCATGCACCACCGCGAGAGGGCAAGTTCAGTGGGATATATTTTTTAAGTATCGCAAACAATACATCAGAAAAAAAAATCAGTTATAAAGGACACTTTTGCAAGAGCCATAGTTTTCACATTAGGTGATCACAATGGACGTATTAATTTGACCAGGCATTCATGACAACTCAATAACTGCAATGTAGTGTAAACATAATCCGCAACAGATATGAAAATATGTTTATATGGAAATGGAAATGAAGATTTTTGATGTGGAAAATTGGCAGTAGGAGTGTACCACGATAGTGTGGGTGTTTTGTGAGCTGCTGAGTGAATGAACTGTCCAGGGTGCTGAAAAAGTACTTGCTGCCATTGAATTTAAACTATCAAAACTCCAGAGGAGAGACAATCACACAGATCAACCAACTTGTGAAAGCGTCAAACACGCCTTCAATGCTTAAAGATGAAGATTTAAGAGCAAACAGAGATATTATAAAGGAGGATCAAAACAAGTCGAACCTCTAGAGGAGAGTCTGGTTCATCCAGGATGCTCTTTTCACTCTGCATGCGCTGCATCGTCCCTGTAGAACTGGGGTCCATGATCAGGACATTCTGACTACCGGCTCTGCCGAACTTACAGTCACTCTTTCTGGAGTCAGTGGTCCTGCACACCTCGTAGTTGTACACATGCTGGAGAGTCCCTGTCCCCAGAGTGTCTGAGTAACGTGGTGGATAATATGGAATCACAGGGAGATTGGAGTGATACAGGACGCGAGACTGTCTCCATCTGTAGATCTTGACTGAGATAATCACCACTAGACACGTGATGAAGAGGAAGGAAACTACAGCCAAAGCCAACACTAAGTAAAAAGTCAGGTTGTCGTTGTACTCCTTGTCCTGTGTAAAGTCAGTGAACTCTGACATGACTTCTGGGAAGCTGTCGGCCACCGCCACGTTCACAATGACTGTAGCTGAACGAGAGGGCTGTCCGTTGTCCTCCACTGTAACGCTCAGTCTTTGTTTCACAGCATCTTTATCGGTGACTTGTCGGATGGTTCTGATCTCTCCATTCTGTAAGCCCACTTCAAACAGCGGCCTGTCTGCGGCTCTCTGCAGTTTATAGGAGAGCCAGGCGTTCTGTCCAGAGTCCACATCAACAGCCACCACTTTAGTGACCAGATAGCCCACGTCTGCTGAGCGAGGCACCATCTCAGCCACCAGAGAGCCACCAGTCTGGACCGGATACAGAACCTGAGGAGGGTTGTCGTTCTGGTCCTGGATCAGGATTTTCACAGTCACGTTGCTGCTGAGAGGAGGGGAGCCTCCATCCTGAGCTTTGACCCGGAACTCAAAGTCCTTGATCTGCTCGTAGTCAAAAGAGCGCACTGCATGGACGACTCCGCTATCAGCACTGACGGACACATACGAGGAGACGGACACTCCGTTCACAGAGGAGTCCTCCAGTATGTAAGAGACCCGAGCGTTCTGGTTCCAGTCGGCGTCTGTGGCTCTGACTGTGAATATAGAGAGACCTGGTGTGTTGTTCTCTACAATGTAGGCCTCATATGAGCTCCTCTCAAAGACAGGAGGGTTGTCATTGACGTCAGAGATCTGTAAGGTGAGAGTGACGCTACTGGAGAGGGAGGGCACTCCCTCATCAGAGCAGCTCACACTGATGTTGTACTCTGATGCACTCTCTCTGTCCAACTCTCCGTCTGTCATGACGCTGTAATAGTTATTAGAAGTGCCTTTGATCTGAAATGGAATATTCTCACGTATAACACACTGGACTCTGCCGTTCACATCGGAGTCAGGGTCGTTCACGCTCATTAAGGCTATAACAGTTTTCAGGTCTGAGTCCTCGGGCACTGCACTGGTTGTTGAAATCATATTTATGGCTGGGCTGTTGTCGTTCACATCGATCACATCAATGATCAACTTACATGAATCTGATAGTCCGCCCTGATCAATCGCCTCTATATCAATGTGATATTTTTTGTCTTTTTCATAGTCAATTGGACCATTGAGTGTGACGTCGCCATCTCCGGTGATGTGAAATAATTTAGAATACGAGCTCATGTCAGCCCCTATGACATACATGACGTCACCATTTGAGCCTTTGTCTGCATCTGTCGCACTGACTTTAGTCACTAAGGTCCCCACAGGTGAGTTCTCTGTGATTTTTGCTTCATAAACAGGTTTGCTGAAGACAGGAGCGTTATCGTTTGCATCCAGCACAGTAACATGAATCTGCATGGTGCCAGTCAGCTGAGGATTTCCTCCATCCTCAGCTGTTAAAACTAAAGACAGATGCTCCTGCTTCTCTCTGTCCAGAGGTTTCTGCAAGATCATTTCCACCTTTTTACTGCCGTCTGACTGACTGTGTAGTTTCAGGTTAAAACTGTCACTAGGTTTCAGTTTGTAGCCCTGAAGACCGTTCAGACCTATATCAGCGTCGATCGCCTTCTCGAGCATGAATTTGGACCCGATAACGGCAGACTCGCTTATTTCAAATCGCTTCTCGCTTTTCTGGAATACCGGAGGATTATCGTTGATATCCGTGATTTCTACAGTAACGGGAAACATTTCTAACGGATTCTCCAGAGTGATCTGGAAATGTAAGGCACACGGCGCGTCCTGCCTGCACAGAGATTCACGGTCCATCTTCTCTTTGATGAGGAGAACCCCCCTCTCCCGATTGAGCTCGATGTACTGGGCGCTGTCTCCCGTGTATATACGCGCTTTACCCGCTCTAAGTCTCCTCACATCCAAAGCCAAATCCTCAGCTATGTTTCCGATCAAAGATCCTCTAGCCATTTCCTCCGGAACAGAATAGCTGACCTGCCCGAAGACAGGATGGAAGCAGAGGATGGAGAGGACCAGCAGCAGCACTTGCCGTTTCATTGTTCCGTCCGACCCCGCAGCCGCAGCACAAAGGGGATATTTATCCGTCCATTGGTGTCCAAATCCACAAAGAACAAATGCACAATCCAATATTTTGGTAATCCAGCCGAAAAAAGGGACAAGAATCACGACGCCAGTTTGAGCTTCGGTCCGATTGCTGCTCTGTGCTCGACGTCTGAGAGTAACTGATTTGTGACGACTCGAAATATCTGCAGCCAAACAACACACAGCCTCGACAAATAGTACAACAGCGGCCCAGTGAGTCCGAAATTCGAAATTACAACGACTGAAGCAACAAAGCCAACCTTCAGAAATGCACATATTCCCACCACGACTGAAACAATGCGTGATTATTTAGAACACAATACTATCACTAAGTGTTTTTTTTTTGATGCGAGCAAATGAGGCCACAGTAATTACTCTATACCAAAAAATGAAAAAAAAAAAAAAAAAATGCATTTTCAAAAGCATCGAATTAAATATGCAAATTCTTCCTTGTGACTTATGTTTTTCATTTGTATCACAACAGTTTAAAGATCCAAATGTTATTTACTTCATCCTCATAATTAACGAACATAAAGAAAACAATGTAATATGACACATTTAGTGCATTTGATGAAATATTTCTATATTCAAATGGGGCTTTAAAAAATGAAACAATACAGTAAAATAAATAAACGAATGTTTCTATGGCACAATTAATATTTCAGTTCATATATGCCCAAGGAATGGTCGTCAGTGCGGCGTATTTAAATGTAATTGTGATTTCTATTATCCAGCGTGTGTTTAGTTGTGTGCGCCTGGATGGATGGATGTACATATTTTACTTTACTTTACTTTTGTTTGGTAATACCTCCCTCTTATTCAAATGAAACAAGTGTCTGCATGTGAGATGTTTTTGGTCGTTGATTGTAATTATAAATATCAGGTGAGTGGTGATACAGCATAATGATATGAACCATACTGTATATTAAGTAGCTTTTAAGAAATTGAAATTATTCTAACCTCCAGAGGAGAGTCTGGTTCATCCAGGATGCTCTTTTCACTCTGCATGCGCTGCATCGTCCCTGTAGAACTGGGGTCCATGATCAGGACGTTCTGACTACCGGCTCTGCCGAACTTACAGTCACTCTTTCTGGAGTCAGTGGTCCTGCACACCTCGTAGTTGTACACATGCTGGAGAGTCCCTGTCCCCAGAGTGTCTGAGTAACGTGGTGGATAATATGGAATCACAGGGAGATTGGAGTGATACAGGACACGAGACTGTCTCCATCTGTAGATCTTGACTGAGATAATCACCACTAGACACGTGATGAAGAGGAAGGAAACTACAGCCAAAGCCAACACTAAGTAAAAAGTCAGGTTGTCGTTGTACTCCTTGTCCTGTGTAAAGTCAGTGAACTCTGACATGACTTCTGGGAAGCTGTCGGCCACCGCCACGTTCACAATGACTGTAGCTGAACGAGAGGGCTGTCCGTTGTCCTCCACTGTAACGCTCAGTCTTTGTTTCACAGCATCTTTATCGGTGACTTGTCGGATGGTTCTGATCTCTCCATTCTGTAAGCCCACTTCAAACAGCGGCCTGTCTGTGGCTCTCTGCAGTTTATAGGAGAGCCAGGCGTTCTGTCCAGAGTCCACATCAACAGCCACCACTTTAGTGACCAGATAGCCCACGTCTGCTGAGCGAGGCACCATCTCAGCCACCAGAGAGCCACCAGTCTGGACCGGATACAGAACCTGAGGAGGGTTGTCGTTCTGGTCCTGGATCAGGATTTTCACAGTCACGTTGCTGCTGAGAGGAGGGGAGCCTCCATCCTGAGCTTTGACCCGGAACTCAAAGTCCTTGATCTGCTCGTAGTCAAAAGAGCGCACTGCATGGACGACTCCACTATCAGCACTGACGGACACATATGAGGAGACGGACACTCCGTTCACAGAGGAGTCCTCCAGTATGTAAGAGACCCGAGCGTTCTGGTTCCAGTCAGCGTCTGTGGCTCTGACTGTGAATATAGAGAGACCCGGTGTGTTGTTCTCTACAATGTAGGCCTCATATGAGCTCCTCTCAAAGACAGGAGGGTTGTCATTGACGTCAGAGATCTGTAAGGTGAGAGTGACGCTGCTGGAGAGGGAGGGCACTCCCTCATCACAGCAGCTCACACTGATGTTGTACTCCGATTTTATTTCCCTGTTTAATTCACCGTCTGTTATCAAACTGTAGAAGTTCCCCTCAGTTGACTCCAGCAAAAACGGAATATTCTGATCAATGGAGCATTTGACCTGGCCGTTCTCGCCATCATCCAGGTCCTGGATATTAATTATTGTCACTACAGTGTGGCTTTTGACATCTTCGGAGATCACATTTGTTTTTGACATCACGTTTATCATCGGAACATTATCATTGACATCTATAACATCAACTACTACTTTACAGTTGTCTGATAGTCCTCCTTCATCACTTGCACGAACATTTATTTGATAATTTCGAGACTTTTCAAAGTCGATATTTCCACTCAGTGTGATGTCTCCAGTCAGTTCATCCACACTGAACAGCTGTCTGACGTCATCTAAGGTGTTTCTAATTGAATATGTTATTTTACCATTTGGTCCATGATCTGCATCTGATGCGCTGATTTTAGTCACAACAGTGCCTCTAGGTGAATTTTCTGCCACTGCGCTTTTGTACACGGGCTGCGTGAAAACAGGCGCATTGTCATTCACGTCTAACACTGTTATCAAAATCTGCATTGTGCCCGTCATTTGCGGTTCTCCTCCATCGACGGCTGTTAAGACGAGAGACAAATGCTCATTTTTCTCTCTGTCCAGAGGTTGATTCAGAATAATTTCCACATTCCTGGAGCCGTCTGCCTGATTGTGTAATTTTAGAGCAAAGTTGTCAGTCGGTGACAGATTATACGATTTAAGACCGTTGATTCCAACGTCTAAATCCACCGCCCGTTCCAAATCAAATTTTGATCCAATGACAGCGGATTCACTAATTCTGAATTTAATATCATTTTTCTCAAACGTAGGAGGGTTGTCATTGATGTCAATAATCTCCACTACTATTTTGTAAAATTCAATGGGCTTTTCTAGGATGATTTGGAAGTGGAGTGCACACGGCGTCGACTGCGCACACAGCGCCTCTCTGTCTATTCTCTCCTTGACCAGGAGGACGCCCCTGTCTTTATTCAGCTCGATATATTCTCTGCTATCTCCGAAATACATGCGTGCATTCCGTGAATTCAACCTCGCCGGGTCTATGTTAAGATCCTTCGCCACATTTCCGACCAAAGAACCAAGTGGTTTCTCCTCGTTTATGGAGTAGCTGACGTGAGCGATCACCGCAGAGATGAAAAAGGGGCAGATGAAGAGTACTTGCCGTCTCATTGTTCCTCGCGACCAGCAAAAAAAACAAAGAAAACGTTATTTCCTAAATAAAATCCGTAATCCGTTTCAAATAGTAAATCCGAGTGTCAAAGAAGATAAAGGAGAAATATATCCAGCAACGAAAGTTCGACTTGTAGAACAGAGAGTTAACGTTCTCTCTTTCTCCGTGTGATCCAGAAACGAACATTCGCCTCGACTGCGCTCAGACACTCACTGATCTGACGACAACGCAGCATGAATAGACCAAACACAGTAGCATAGCGTCCCTTAGAGTTCAAACATGAGCACTGCAAGATATTAAAAGTAGACAGAACATATTGTGTTTCACCTGAACCTGTCAAGCATGTAAGAAAACGAGGCAAAGAGAAATAGCGCACCAGCCAAAGCAGCAAAATGAAAGTGATTTCAAGCAAAAGGGCAAAAATGTTTCTTTTTGAATGCATATACTTCTGGCTGCCACATATTTGCGTACTATAACGAAAAATAATCGAACAAAAATAGCTACGACTGAAGTATTCAACGTGAGCATGAGGATCTCTGTCCGTGGTGCTGAACTTGATAACCACAAGATTCAGAAAAAAAGAGAAAGAAAAGGTGTTATCAAAAGTTGAAGTAAATGTTAAAATGGCATTCTGACCTCTAGAGGAGAGTCTGGTTCATCCAGGATGCTCTTTTCACTCTGCATGCGCTGCATCGTCCCTGTAGAACTGGGGTCCATGATCAGGACGTTCTGACTACCGGCTCTGCCGAACTTACAGTCACTCTTTCTGGAGTCAGTGGTCCTGCACACCTCGTAGTTGTACACATGCTGGAGAGTCCCTGTCCCCAGAGTGTCTGAGTAACGTGGTGGATAATATGGAATCACAGGGAGATTGGAGTGATACAGGACGCGAGACTGTCTCCATCTGTAGATCTTGACTGAGATAATCACCACTAGACACGTGATGAAGAGGAAGGAAACTACAGCTAAAGCCAACACTAAGTAAAAAGTCAGGTTGTCGTTGTACTCCTTGTCCTGTGTAAAGTCAGTGAACTCTGACATGACTTCTGGGAAGCTGTCGGCCACCGCCACGTTCACAATGACTGTAGCTGAACGAGAGGGCTGCCCGTTGTCCTCCACTGTAACGCTCAGTCTTTGTTTCACAGCATCTTTATCGGTGACTTGTCGGATGGTTCTGATCTCTCCATTCTGTAAGCCCACTTCAAACAGCGGCCTGTCTGTGGCTCTCTGCAGTTTATAGGAGAGCCAGGCGTTCTGTCCAGAGTCCACATCAACAGCCACCACTTTAGTGACCAGATAGCCCACGTCTGCTGAGCGAGGCACCATCTCAGCCACCAGAGAGCCACCAGTCTGGACCGGATACAGAACCTGAGGAGGGTTGTCGTTCTGGTCCTGGATCAGGATTTTCACAGTCACGTTGCTGCTGAGAGGAGGGGAGCCTCCATCCTGAGCTTTGACCCGGAACTCAAAGTCCTTGATCTGCTCGTAGTCAAAAGAGCGCACTGCATGGACGACTCCGCTATCAGCACTGACGGACACATACGAGGAGACGGACACTCCGTTCACAGAGGAGTCCTCCAGTATGTAAGAGACCCGAGCGTTCTGGTTCCAGTCGGCGTCGGTGGCTCTGACTGTGAATATAGAGAGACCTGGCGTGTTGTTCTCTACAATGTAGGCCTCATATGAGCTCCTCTCAAAGACAGGAGGGTTGTCATTGACGTCAGAGATCTGTAAGGTGAGAGTGACGCTGCTGGAGAGGGAGGGCACTCCCTCATCAGAGCAGCTCACACTGATGTTGTACTCTGACGCACTCTCTCTGTCCAACTCTCCGTCTGTCATGACGCTGTAATAGTTATTAGAAGTGCCTTTGATCTGAAATGGAATATTCTCATGTATAACACACTGGACTCTGCCGTTCACATCGGAGTCAGGGTCGTTCACGCTCATTAAGGCTATAACAGTTTTCAGGTCTGAGTCCTCGGGCACTGCACTGGTTGTTGAAATCATATTTATGGCTGGGCTGTTGTCGTTCACATCGATCACATCAATGATCAACTTACATGAATCTGATAGTCCGCCCTGATCAATCGCCTCTATATCAATGTGATATTTTTTGTCTTTTTCATAGTCAACTGGACCATTAAGTGTGACTTCACCATCAGTATTGACATGAAATAATTTAGAATAGGCGTTCATAGTTTTCCCTATCACGTACGTGACGTCACCATTTGAGCCTTTGTCTGCATCTGTCGCACTGACTTTGGTCACTAAGGTGCCGACAGGTGAGTTCTCTGTGATTTTTGCTTCATAAACTGGTTTGCTGAAGACAGGAGCGTTATCGTTTGCATCCAGCACAGTAACATGAATCTGCATGGTGCCAGTCAGCTGAGGATTTCCTCCATCCTCAGCTGTTAAAACTAAAGACAGATGCTCCTGCTTCTCTCTGTCCAGAGGTTTCTGCAAGATCATTTCCACCTTTTTACTCCCGTCTGACTGACTGTGTAGTTTCAGATTAAAACTGTCGCTGGGTTTCAGTTTGTAGCCCTGAAGACCGTTCAGACCTATATCAGCGTCGATTGCCTGATCGAGCATGAATTTGGAGCCGATAACGGCAGACTCGCTTATTTCAAATCTTCTTTCGTTTTCATGGAATACCGGAGGATTATCGTTGATATCCGTGATTTCTACAGTAACGGGAAACATTTCTAGCGGGTTCTCCAGAGTGATCTGGAAATGTAAGGCACACGGCGCGTCCTGCCTGCACAGAGATTCACGGTCCATCTTCTCTTTGATGAGGAGGACCCCCCTCTCCCGATTGAGCTCGATGTACTGGGCGCTGTCTCCCGTGTATATACGCGCTTTACCCGCTCTCAGTCTCCTCACATCCAAAGCCAAATCCTCAGCTATGTTTCCGATCAAAGATCCTCTAGCCATTTCCTCCGGAACAGAATAGCTGACCTGCCCGAAGACAGGATGGAAGCAGAGGATGGAGAGGACCAGCAGCAGCACTTGCCGTTTCATTGTTCCGTCCGACCCCGCAGCCGCAGCACAAAGGGGATATTTATCCGTCCATTGGTGTCCAAATCCACGAAGAACAAATGTACAATCCAATATTTTGGTAATCCAGCCGTAAAAAGGGACAAGAATCACGACGCCAGTTTGAGCTTCGGTCCGATTGCTGCTCTGTGCTCGACGTCTGAGAGTAACTGATTTGTGACGACTCGAAATATCTGCAGCCAAACAACACACAGCCTCGACAAATAGTACAACAGCGGCCCAGTGAGTCCGAAATTCGAAATTACAACGACTGATGCAAGAACGACGCCTTTCATTTTTATAAATATTCCCACATACTGACATTGGAACATCAGTTGACGATGATTTGAAAAAAAAAACAAAAAAAAAAAACACTAAAAATACATTTAAAAAAAACAAAAACACACACACTAAAATCCCACACGTCACCTCCGACCCCCGCCTAACTAAAAAAAGTAACAAAAACAGATTTGCCTAGGCCTGATCAGAAGCACAACACGGCCACATTTTTTCTCCTTTGAGTTTCATTCAGTCTCTTTTTCATCAAAGGCTTGAATACAACTTATAAACTATAATCTACACAGAGAACCAAGAAGATCAACAGACAAGAGAACGCAAATGCGTCTTTTTGTATTAAGTCTTTAGTAGCCAGCCATTCAGGGTCCTGAAAATCCAGTTGAATGACACCTTGTTTTCAGGAGGTATGTGAACGACTCTTCTGGCGAATTTGGGGCTTTTTCGATCAAGAGAACTTTAAAAAGTGATTATGATTGTTCTCTAAACTAAACATTTTTCTTTAGTAACTGTAATTGCATCTGTCCTGTCTCATGCTTCTTGTACGGATGTAAACAATGATTGTAATGTGTCTGTCCCAATACATGAGCGTACTGTCGGTGTGATACTGTATGTGAATGTATATCTCAAATGTAAATAGATGAACAAACTGGTTGATGATTCATCAATAGTAAATGAAATGTGCGAAAAAAGACAAATGTTAAAATCAAATTATTATGGATACAGTAATGAGAAAAAAATTGAGATGTGATTAACTTTGGTGAAGTTTGACGGCTGACCTGCATGTGTCTGAAGCAGTCAGGAGGGGAATTCTGAGGTGATGCCTCAATTGCATTACATGACCAGAACCCTTATGATCATGGACATATGGCCATATTCTAATTATTCACTTCCTAGTTGGTTTATCGAATATACACTTCCATTATACACATCATTCTAACATTCTAACATTTTTCAAGAATATTTTTCAATTATGAAAGAGCGAAATACAATAAGCAGCTATGAAAAGTCAGTTTGTTGCCATTAAAGACACTGAAAATAGGTCATTTGATATAAACACATTTCATTTCTTAAAGGGTGGAATGTTCTAACCTCTAGAGGAGAGTCTGGTTCATCCAGGATGCTCTTTTCACTCTGCATGCGCTGCATCGTCCCTGTAGAACTGGGGTCCATGATCAGGACGTTCTGACTACCGGCTCTGCCGAACTTACAGTCACTCTTTCTGGAGTCAGTGGTCCTGCACATCTCGTAGTTGTACACATGCTGGAGAGTCCCTGTCCCCAGAGTGTCTGAGTAACGTGGTGGATAATATGGAATCACAGGGAGATTGGAGTGATACAGGACGCGAGACTGTCTCCATCTGTAGATCTTGACTGAGATAATCACCACTAGACATGTGATGAAGAGGAAGGAAACTACAGCCAAAGCCAACACTAAGTAAAAAGTCAGGTTGTCGTTGTACTCCTTGTCCTGTGCAAAGTCAGTGAACTCTGACATGACTTCTGGGAAGCTGTCGGCCACCGCCACGTTCACAATGACTGTAGCTGAACGAGAGGGCTGTCCGTTGTCCTCCACTGTAACGCTCAGTCTTTGTTTCACAGCATCTTTATCGGTGACTTGTCGGATGGTTCTGATCTCTCCATTCTGTAAGCCCACTTCAAACAGCGGCCTGTCTGTGGCTCTCTGCAGTTTATAGGAGAGCCAGGCGTTCTGTCCAGAGTCCACATCAACAGCCACCACTTTAGTGACCAGATAGCCCACGTCTGCTGAGCGAGGCACCATCTCAGCCACCAGAGAGCCACCAGTCTGGACCGGATACAGAACCTGAGGAGGGTTGTCGTTCTGGTCCTGGATCAGGATTTTCACAGTCACGTTGCTGCTGAGAGGAGGGGAGCCTCCATCCTGAGCTTTGACCCGGAACTCAAAGTCCTTGATCTGCTCGTAGTCAAAAGAGCGCACTGCATGGACGACTCCACTATCAGCACTGACGGACACATATGAGGAGACGGACACTCCGTTCACAGAGGAGTCCTCCAGTATGTAAGAGACCCGAGCGTTCTGGTTCCAGTCGGCGTCTGTGGCTCTGACTGTGAATATAGAGAGACCTGGTGTGTTGTTCTCTACAATGTAGGCCTCATATGAGCTCCTCTCAAAGACAGGAGGGTTGTCATTGACGTCAGAGATCTGTAAGGTGAGAGTGACGCTGCTGGAGAGGGAGGGCACTCCCTCATCAGAGCAGCTCACACTGATGTTGTACTCTGACGCACTCTCTCTGTCCAACTCACTGTCAGTCACTAAAGTGTAGAAATTATTTTTTGATGACTTTAAAGAAAAAGGTAAACCATCTCCAACAAAACAGTTCACTTGTCCATTTTCACCAGAATCTAGATCCTCAATGTTAATCATGGTCACGACTGTGCTGAGTTTTGCATCCTCTGATATCACGTTTGACTTTGACATGATGTTTATTTCAGGTTTGTTGTCATTGACATCCTGAACCTCGATTATTAATTTACAAGAATCTGTCAGTCCTCCGTCGTCACTTGCAAGTATATCTACTTCAAACCTTTGTGAATGTTCAAAGTCAATCTCACCTATTAGATGAATTTCCCCACTGCTTTTGTTAACCTCAAATATTTTGCGAACATCGTCCATTGTGTTCGTTATTGAATATGCCAACTTAGCATTTAAGTCAATGTCAGCATCTGAGGCAGTGACAATAGCCACAACTGTTCCTTTAGGAGAGTTTTCTGAAGCGGAAACTTTGTAAACGTGTTGTGTGAAAACAGGAGCGTTATCATTATGATCCAGAACAGTGATCTGGATCATCATCGTCCCTGTCATCTGCGGCTCTCCTCCATCTACAGCTGTCAGCACCAGAGAGATCTGCTCCTGCTTCTCCCTGTCTAAAGGCTTCTGCAATACCATCTCCACGTTTTTATTGGCATCAGTGTTTTTATTTAATTTCAGGGCAAAGTTATCAGTAGGTGTCAGCTCGTATGTTTTTATGCCATTAATTCCTACGTCCAGATCCACTGCCTTTGAGAGAACAAATTTTGCCCCGAGAGCTGCGGATTCACTAATTTTAAATTGTATTTCTTCTTTTTCAAATATCGGAGCATGATCATTAATGTCTGTAATCTGCACTGTAACACTATAAAATTCCATGGGATTCTCGAGAATGATCTGAAATTCGAGCGCACAAAGCTCCGTCTTTGAACACAGCGCCTCTCTGTCGATTCTCTCTTTGACGAGGAGGACTCCTTTCTCTCGGTTCAGCTCGACGTATCTGTCGCTGCTCCTGGTATAAATCTTGGCTTTTCCTGCCACTAACCGTCTGATTTCTAATCCTAAATCTTTGGCGATGTTTCCCACTAAAGATCCTCTCGACATCTCCTCTGGTATCGAGTAGCTGACCTGCCCCATCACTGGTTCGAGGGAAAGGAGAGAAATGAACAACAGGACTTGCCGATTCATTGTTCTGCCCGCCTCGTTTCACAGCGTCGATGCGTGATCAGATTATATTCCAAACTCAAATAATCCTTCAAGTCCGATGTCAAATCGCAAAGAAGAATGTCAGCAAATCTCCCGATCGTCGAATTTTGCTTTCATTCTTGTATTAAACGCCCGCTCGAATAATCCGTTCCCCGCACGTCCTCCTCTCTCTGTGCAACGTCGATGTTCTGACGGAATCACTGGAGGAGTTTCTGATACAATCCTGCATTAAATGCTCAGCTGCCTGGTCAACAGCGTCCCTAAGAGTCCATATGGTATAACTACAAGATTCAGCAGCCTCTGTCGAGTTTTTCCATCATTTATATACACCACAATTCGATGAAAAATGAAGCATGAGGTAAAATCCAAATAAAGTAAGTAAATTGACGGGGAAAAATACTGACATAAAATATATGTTCAAATAAACCACAGCGAGAATCACTGATTGTTCAGTGCACGTCATCCACAACAATAGCAAACACTAACTGGTGCCTTCAAGGACCATTTAGACGAGAAACTCGTCAGTGTTCCACCTCTGAGTCTTTGATCAATATGAAAAGTATTCGAGAAAAAAATAAATAAATAAAAAGATAAAATATAAATACCTGCTTATGTCTTCTGTAAAGAAATACGATTTTTATTTTCATTTAACAAATCAATGAAAGCCACTTTGAATTAATTAAAAAAAAAGTAACGACAGTGTTTTAGTTCATGAAAACAGAGTCAAATGAAGCCACTGAAAATAGAATATATGAGAATTGAAAATGCACACGAGGAATACAAAGGAGTCTTCCTCCTCATACGTGTTCCGTTGACCAATACACTTATTTCGATACACACGATGACGGAATTGACACTGTCCGTGGTGCTGAGCAATATCAAGAAACCAAAGCAAGCAACAAAAATACACCACCATTTTACTACAGCACATAAAACTGTGTACAACTGAGACACTGAAATAGTCCTGAAATAATTATTGCTAATTTGGTGGATAGGCTGGTTAAATACAAGAGAGAAACATAGATTATCCATTGATGGCCTTGGATCATTGTTTGACGGATAAGATCACACATATATTTTATGTTAGGAGAATGAAGTTCTGCAACGAATTGTACAGAATTTGATATCTGATCACAAGCCATGATCATAAAAAATTTAGACGACATAAAAAATGTTAACTCTAATATGTTAAACATGACAGTGATGCTGATGATAGTATTGAGCAAATAAATCTAAGGACAAACATGATGAACTCACCTCCAGAGGAGAGTCAGGTTCATCCAGGATGCTCTTTTCACTCTGCATGCGCTGCATCGTCCCTGTAGAACTGGGGTCCATGATCAGGACGTTCTGACTACCGGCTCTGCCGAACTTACAGTCACTCTTTCTGGAGTCAGTGGTCCTGCACACCTCGTAGTTGTACACATGCTGGAGAGTCCCTGTCCCCAGACTGTCTGAGTAACGTGGTGGATAATATGGAATCACAGGGAGATTGGAGTGATACAGGACGCGAGACTGTCTCCATCTGTAGATCTTGACTGAGATAATCACCACGAGACACGTGATGAAGAGGAAGGAAACTACAGCCAAAGCCAACACTAAGTAAAAAGTCAGGTTGTCGTTGTACTCCTTGTCCTGTGTAAAGTCAGTGAACTCTGACATGACTTCTGGGAAGCTGTCGGCCACCGCCACGTTCACAATGACTGTAGCTGAACGAGAGGGCTGTCCGTTGTCCTCCACTGTAACGCTCAGTCTTTGTTTCACAGCATCTTTATCGGTGACTTGTCGGATGGTTCTGATCTCTCCATTCTGTAAGCCCACTTCAAACAGCGGCCTGTCTGTGGCTCTCTGCAGTTTATAGGAGAGCCAGGCGTTCTGTCCAGAGTCCACATCAACAGCCACCACTTTAGTGACCAGATAGCCCACGTCTGCTGAGCGAGGCACCATCTCAGCCACCAGAGAGCCACCAGTCTGGACCGGATACAGAACCTGAGGAGGGTTGTCGTTCTGGTCCTGGATCAGGATTTTCACAGTCACGTTGCTGCTGAGAGGAGGGGAGCCTCCATCCTGAGCTTTGACCCGGAACTCAAAGTCCTTGATCTGCTCGTAGTCAAAAGAGCGCACTGCATGGACGACTCCACTATCAGCACTGACGGACACATATGAGGAGACGGACAGTCCATTCACAGAGGAGTCCTCTAGTATGTAAGAGACCCGAGCGTTCTGGTTCCAGTCGGCGTCTGTGGCTCTGACTGTGAATATAGAGAGACCTGGTGTGTTGTTCTCTACAATGTAGGCCTCATATGAGCTCCTCTCAAAGACAGGAGGGCTGTCATTGACGTCAGAGATCTGTAAGGTGAGAGTGACGCTGCTGGAGAGGGAGGGCACTCCCTCATCACAGCAGCTCACACTGATGTTGTACTCTGACGCACTCTCTCTGTCCAACTCACTGTCAGTCACTAAAGTGTAGAAATTAGTGGTGGTTGATTTTAAAGAAAAAGGTGAACTGTCTCCAACAAAACACCTGACTTGTCCATTTTCACCAGAATCTAGATCCTCAATGTTAATCATGGTCACGACTGTGTTGAGTTTCGCATCCTCTGATATCACGTTTGACTTTGACATGATGTTTATTTCAGGTTTGTTGTCATTGACATCCTGAACCTCGATTATTAATTTACAAGAATCTGTCAGTCCTCCGTCGTCACTCGCACGTATTTTAATTTGAAACTGTTTGGAGCTTTCGTAGTCAATGTCCCCACTTAGTGAAATTTCACCAGTATCTTCATCAACAGTGAACAACTTCCTGACATTATCCAATGTATTCGTGATTGAATATGATATTTTCGCATTTGCATCTCGATCTGCATCTGAGGCAGTGACAACAGACACCACAGTTCCTTTAGGGGAATTCTCAGTGATGGTGGCTTTGTAAACACGCTGTGTGAAAACAGGAGCGTTATCATTCACATCCAGAACAGTGATCTGGATCATCATCGTCCCTGTCATCTGCGGCTCTCCTCCATCTACAGCTGTCAGCACCAGAGAGATCTGCTCCTGCTTCTCCCTGTCCAATGGCTTCTGCAAAACCATCTCTACATTTTTATTGCCGTCTGAGTCATCAATAACTTTCAATTCAAAATTATCTGTTG
Organism: Synchiropus splendidus; assembly: GCF_027744825.2. NCBI lineage: Eukaryota > Metazoa > Chordata > Actinopteri > Syngnathiformes > Callionymidae > Synchiropus > Synchiropus splendidus. Next base: position 4,398,420 of record NC_071344.1, read on the forward strand.
TTTTTAACTCGTATTTGTTTATATCATTAACACCAATGTCAAGATCCACCGCCCTCTCTAGTTCAAATTTAACTCCAGGTGATGCAGATTCACTGATATCAAATACCATAATATTGTTTTCAAAATTCGGCGCATTATCGTTAATGTCTGTAATCTGCACTGTAACCCTGTAAAATTCCATGGGATTCTCGAGAATGATCTGAAATTCTAGCGCACAAAGCTCGGTCTTTGAACACAGCGCCTCTCTGTCGATTCTCTCTTTGACGAGGAGGACTCCTTTCTCTCGGTTCAGCTCGACGTATCTGTCGCTGCTCCTGGTATAAATCTTGGCTTTTCCTGCCACTAACCGTCTGATTTCTAATCCTAAATCTTTGGCGATGTTTCCCACTAAAGATCCTCTCGACATCTCCTCTGGTATCGAGTAGCTGACCTGCCCCATCACTGGTTCGAGGGAAAGGAGAGAAATGAACAACAGGACTTGCCGATTCATTGTTCTGCCCGCCTCGTTTCACAGCGTCGATCCGTGGTCAGATTATATTCCAAACTCAAATAATCCTTCAAGTCCGATGTCAAATCGCAAAGAAGAATGTCAGCAAATGTCCCGATCGTCGAATTTTGCTTTCATTGTCGTATAAAACGGCCGCTCGAATAATCCGTTCCCCGCACGTCCTCCTCTCTCTGTGCAACGTCGATGTTCTGACGGAATCACTGGAGGAGTTTCTGATACAATCCTGCATTAAATGCTCAGCTGCCTGGTCAACAGCGTCCCTAAGAGTCCATATGGTATAACTACAAGATTGAGCAGCCTCTGTCGAATTTTTCCATCATTCATATTAAATACATTTTAATAGAAACGGCTTGCACCCAAGCGTATGCTAAAAATACAAATTAAGGCAGTATATCGACCCAAAAGAATTTCTGATTTAAAAATCTATTTTTTCCCAACTTAAATTTTAAAAAGATGTCAGTTGATGAAATATGAAAAGCAACAACGCAACACAAGTCAAGGCAGAAATCAGAATTTAGGCGTAACTCACAGTTCACAAACACAAGCAAAACCACAGCGAAAATCACAGATTGTTCATTGCAAAACAGCCACAGCAGCAACAAACACCTACTGGCGCGTTCAAGGACCATTAATGCTACATACTCGTCAATGTTGTACCCCTGAGTCTTTGTCCAACATGAAAACAATTCTATTAAAACAAATAAATACATAAATTTGTACCCTTTCACTCCGCCTGGAATCAAATAAATGTGAATAAATATATATTGGGTTCAATAAATGAAGAAAAATAATTGATCATGAGTTGGACAAATGAAGAACATGTAATCTAATGGAATGTAAGCTAAAATATAACTAATATATTCAAACTATTCCAGTACGTATCAACAGCGGCAGACATCATCAGTGAAAATAGAATATATTGACTGAAAATGGTAGCGGTGAAAACAGAGGAGTCTTCCTCCACCTGCTTCATTCCTTATGTTGCAAACAAGTTTCTATCGACAGACACACTGACAGAATCGACACTGTCCGTGGTGCTGAACAAATTCAACAAATCAAGGCGAGCCACAGAAATCCACGAGCCACTTGCGACAGCAAACACAACTTGATAAAACTGACAGGCGAAACATGTAATTGTTAAATACAAGACAGTAATATACGTAATTTATTGATGCCATCAGATCATTGTTTGACAGAAAGATCACAGATATATTTTAATGCTAGGAGTGTTAACTTCTGTGAGTCGACGATTTTGAAACCAGATTACAAGCAGTGATGGCAAAAATGAAAGAGTACATGGAAGAAGCTAATTTTATTATGCCAAACATCACAGACAGTGATGCTGATGAATAGCATAGAGCAAAGAAATCTAACTACAATCATGATGAACTCACCTCCAGAGGAGAGTCAGGTTCATCCAGGATGCTCTTTTCACTCTGCATGCGCTGCATCGTCCCTGTAGAACTGGGGTCCATGATCAGGACGTTCTGACTACCGGCTCTGCCGAACTTACAGTCACTCTTTCTGGAGTCAGTGGTCCTGCACACCTCGTAGTTGTACACATGCTGGAGAGTCCCTGTCCCCAGAGTGTCTGAGTAACGTGGTGGATAATATGGAATCACAGGGAGATTGGAGTGATACAGGACGCGAGACTGTCTCCATCTGTAGATCTTGACTGAGATAATCACCACGAGACACGTGATGAAGAGGAAGGAAACTACAGCCAAAGCCAACACTAAGTAAAAAGTCAGGTTGTCGTTGTACTCCTTGTCCTGTGTAAAGTCAGTGAACTCTGACATGACTTCTGGGAAGCTGTCGGCCACCGCCACGTTCACAATGACTGTAGCTGAACGAGAGGGCTGTCCGTTGTCCTCCACTGTAACGCTCAGTCTTTGTTTCACAGCATCTTTATCGGTGACTTGTCGGATGGTTCTGATCTCTCCATTCTGTAAGCCCACTTCAAACAGCGGCCTGTCTGTGGCTCTCTGCAGTTTATAGGAGAGCCAGGCGTTCTGTCCAGAGTCCACATCAACAGCCACCACTTTAGTGACCAGATAGCCCACGTCTGCTGAGCGAGGCACCATCTCAGCCACCAGAGAGCCACCAGTCTGGACCGGATACAGAACCTGAGGAGGGTTGTCGTTCTGGTCCTGGATCAGGATTTTCACAGTCACGTTGCTGCTGAGAGGAGGGGAGCCTCCATCCTGAGCTTTGACCCGGAACTCAAAGTCCTTGATCTGCTCGTAGTCAAAAGAGCGCACTGCATGAATGACTCCACTATCAGCACTGACGGACACATATGAGGAGACGGACACTCCGTTCACAGAGGAGTCCTCCAGTATGTAAGAGACCCGAGCGTTCTGGTTCCAGTCAGCGTCTGTTGCTCTGACTGTGAATATAGAGAGACCCGGTGTGTTGTTCTCTACAATGTAGGCCTCATATGAGCTCCTCTCAAAGACAGGAGGGTTGTCATTGACGTCAGAGATCTGTAAGGTGAGAGTGACGCTACTGGAGAGGGAGGGCACTCCCTCATCAGAGCAGCTAACACTGATGTTGTACTCTGAAGCACTCTCTCTGTCCAACTCACTGTCAGTCACTAAAGTGAAGAAATTACTAGTCGTTGACTTTAATGAAAAAGGTAAACCATCTCCAACAAAACAGTTCACTTGTCCATTTTCACCAGAATCTAGATCCTCAATGTTAATCATGGTCACGACTGTGTTGAGTTTTGCATCCTCTGATATCACGTTTGACTTTGACATGATGTTTATTTCAGGTTTGTTGTCATTGACATCCTGAACCTCGACTATTAATTTACAAGAATCTGTCAGTCCTCCGTCGTCACTTGCAAGTATATCTATTTTAAATTGTCTTGATGTTTCATAGTCAACATCACCAATCAGCACAATCTCTCCACTTTCATCATTAATTTCAAAATATTTATTTACATTGTCCAATGAATTAGTGATTGAATATGATATTTTAGCATTTGCATCTCGATCAGCATCTGAGGCAGTGACAACAGACACCACAGTTCCTTTAGGGGAATTCTCAGTGATGGTGGCTTTGTAAACACGCTGTGTGAAAACAGGAGCGTTATCATTATGATCCAGAACAGTGATCTGGATCATCATCGTCCCTGTCATCTGCGGCTCTCCTCCATCTACAGCTGTCAGCACCAGAGAGATCTGCTCCTGCTTCTCCCTGTCCAAAGGCTTCTGCAATACCATCTCCACGTTTTTATTGCCGTCTGCGTCATTAGTTACTTTCAATGCAAAATTGTCAGATGGTTTAATTTCATATTTTTTCACATTATTAACTCCCTCGTCGAGATCCAATGCTTTTTTCAGAGCAAATTTAGCACCTAATATTGCTGATTCACTTATTTTGAATTCCAACTCGTTTTTTTCAAATGTCGGCGCGTTATCATTAATGTCTGTAATCTGCACTGTAACCCTATAAAATTCCATGGGATTCTCGAGAATGATCTGAAATTCTAGCGCACAAAGCTCCGTCTTTGAACACAGCGCCTCTCTGTCGATTCTCTCTTTGACGAGGAGGACTCCTTTCTCTCGGTTCAGCTCGACGTATCTGTCGCTGCTCCTGGTATAAATCTTGGCTTTTCCTGCCACTAACCGTCTGATTTCTAATCCTAAATCTTTGGCGATGTTTCCCACTAAAGATCCTCTCGGCATCTCCTCTGGTATCGAGTAGCTGACCTGCCCCATCACTGGTTCGAGGGAAAGGAGAGAAATGAACAACAGGACTTGCCGATTCATTGTTCTGCCCGCCTCGTTTCACAGCGTCGATCCGTGATCAGATTATATTCCAAACTCAAATAATCCTTCAAGTCCGATGTCAAATCACAAAGAAGAATGTCAGCAAATGTCCCGATCGTCGAATTTGGATTTTATTCTTGTATAAAACGGCCGCTAGAATAATCCGTTCCCCGCACGTCCTCCTCTCTCTGTGCAACGTCGATGTTCTGACGGAATCACTGGAGGAGTTTCTGATACAATCCTGCATTAAATGCTCAGCTGCCTGGTCAACAGCGTCCCTAAGAGTCCATATGGTATTACTACAAGACACAACAGCCTCTGACGATTTTTTCTCTAATTTATATTAACAACAATTCTATAAAAACGGCTTGGCCCCAAGCATGTGCTAAAAATGCAAATCACGACAGTATATCAACGCAAACGGAATCCTTATTTAAAATATATATTTTTTCTGAACATAAATTCCAAAAAAGATGTCAGTTGATGAAATAGAAAAAAGAAACTACACAACATAAGTCAATGTAGAATTCAGAGTTCAGCCATAAGTCGCAGTTCATGCACACAAGCAAAACCTTAGCGACAATCATTGATTGTTCAGTGCAAAACAGCCACAGCAACAACAAACATCATCTGGGGCATTGAAGGACGATTAGTTCTAGAAACTTGACAGTGTTCCACCACTGTGTCTTTGTCCATTTTGAAAACAACTTCATACATAATGAATACATAATTTATACCCCCACAATTCGGCCTGGAATCCCAAACCCACTTTATACAGGACACACAACTATATAAAACTAACATGCTAAAAATGTCATCGTTAAAGCTACACAGATAATCCATTGATGCCATCAGATCATTGCTTGACAGAAAGATCACAAATATATTTTGAATGCTAGGCGTCTTAACTTCTGCAAGTTGACGATTTTAAACCTGTTTAAGAGCGATGATCGCAAAAATGAAAGAATAAATGGGAGAAGCTAATTCCATTATGCTAAACATGACAGTGATGCTGATGAATGGTATAGAGCAAATAAATCTAACTAAAATCATGATGAACTCACCTCCAGAGGAGAGTCTGGTTCATCCAGGATGCTCTTTTCACTCTGCATGCGCTGCATCGTCCCTGTAGAACTGGGGTCCATGATCAGGACGTTCTGACTACCGGCTCTGCCGAACTTACAGTCACTCTTTCTGGAGTCAGTGGTCCTGCACACCTCGTAGTTGTACACATGCTGGAGAGTCCCTGTCCCCAGAGTGTCTGAGTAACGTGGTGGATAATATGGAATCACAGGGAGATTGGAGTGATACAGGACGCGAGACTGTCTCCATCTGTAGATCTTGACTGAGATAATCACCACTAGACACGTGATGAAGAGGAAGGAAACTACAGCCAAAGCCAACACTAAGTAAAAAGTCAGGTTGTCGTTGTACTCCTTGTCCTGTGTAAAGTCAGTGAACTCTGACATGACTTCTGGGAAGCTGTCGGCCACCGCCACGTTCACAATGACTGTAGCTGAACGAGAGGGCTGTCCGTTGTCCTCCACTGTAACGCTCAGTCTTTGTTTCACAGCATCTTTATCGGTGACTTGTCGGATGGTTCTGATCTCTCCATTCTGTAAGCCCACTTCAAACAGCGGCCTGTCTGTGGCTCTCTGCAGTTTATAGGAGAGCCAGGCGTTCTGTCCAGAGTCCACATCAACAGCCACCACTTTAGTGACCAGATAGCCCACGTCTGCTGAGCGAGGCACCATCTCAGCCACCAGAGAGCCACCAGTCTGGACCGGATACAGAACCTGAGGAGGGTTGTCGTTCTGGTCCTGGATCAGGATTTTCACTGTGGCCACAGAGCTCAGAAGAGGAGATCCAGCATCTCGAGCTGTGATGTTGAATTCAAACCACTTGATCTGCTCGTAGTCAAAGGACCTCGCTGCCTGAACAACACCGCTCTCTGAGTTGACTGACACCAGTGAAGACACTGCTACACCATTCACCTCTTTCTCCTCTAAGAAATAGGAGACTCGAGAGTTCTGGCCCCAGTCTGCGTCACTAGCACTGAGAGTGAACACAGAGAACCCTGGAGAGTTGTTCTCTGGTACCATCTTACTGTACTGGGACTGATCAAATTTAGGAGGACAGTCGTTGACGTCTGACACTTTAACATTGATGTGTTTGTGGCTAGACAGAGGTGGAGAGCCTTGGTCAGAGACGGTGATGGTCAGATTATACTCAGAAATACTTTCTCTGTCTAAGAAGTCTTCAGTCACGATGGTGTAATAACCTGATAATGATGACTCGATTTTAAAAGGTACGTCTGAGTTGAGGGAACATTTGACTATTCCATTTAGATCAGAGTCTTCGTCATCAACATTAAAAACAGCTACAGTTGTTCCAGGAGGAGAATCTTCTGGAATGGTGTTTGACAGTGACATCATCTGTATTGCAGGGACGTTATCATTCTCATCTATTATCTGAATAACAACTTTACATGTATCAGCAAGTCCTCCATGATCACGAGCCTGTACCTTTAGTTGGTATATTTTTGATTGTTCATAATCCAGTTTACTCTTCACTCTGATTTCACCCGATTTTAAATTTAAGTCAAATAACTGATTTTCTCCTTTTGTTACATGAGGAAGATGATACGTGACGTCACCATACAGTCCTGAATCTGCGTCATGAGCGTGAACAGTAGTCACCAGCGTCCCTGCTGGAGAGTTTTCTCTCACATCTGCTTTATAAACACTCTGGCTGCACACTGGTGCATTATCATTAGCATCTAATACAGTGATGTGAATCCGCACCGTCCCTGATCTGTGTGGCTCACCACCGTCTGAAGCGACCAGCACCAGCGTGTGACTCTCCTCTTTCTCCCGGTCTAACGGCTTCTGAAGGACCATTTCAATGGACCTTTCTCCGTCCTGTTGATTTTTAATCTCCAATTCAAAGTTGTCAGTTGGTTTAAGAGTGTATTTTTGGATATCATTCACACTTACATCCGGGTCATCAGCAGTGGTTAAAGAGAATCGTGTCCCTGTTACAACACTTTCAATAATGTCTAATTTCATTTCATGTTTTGGAAACAACGGACTGTTGTCATTAATGTCAACAATCTCCACCGTGACTCGATAAAGCTGGATGGGGTTTTCTAAAATCACATCGAAGCTGAAGCTGCAGGGCGTCGTCTTTCCACAAAGCTCTTCTCGGTCGACTCGCTCTTTAATAACAAGCGTGCCTTTGTCTCGGTTTAAATCTACATACTGTCGGCCTCCCTTCATCATAATCCGAGCTTTACCTGACACGAGCCTCGTCACATCCAAACCCAGATCTTTCGCAATATTTCCAACCACAGATCCCTCGGCCTGCTCCTCTGGAATTGAGTAGCGAGCCTGTCCAGTCACCGAGCGCAGCTCCGCGAGACAAAGAATGAAAACCAGGACTCTCCATCGTCCTCTGAGAGCCGTCATCCACATCATAGATCCAACAATGCTGGCGCTCGTAATCCGCTCCATAACATCGAATTTACACTGAGGAAAGAAAAGTAGGAACCACTGCGTGCTTGAAAACACGGAGCTGTACAATAAAGACCCGTCACATCGCCGTCTTTCTCAGCAGTGAGGGAGAAGAGGAATTAAAAGGGAGGACGGATGCGCTGAATTGGACTGTAGTTCATACATGAACCAATAGCGGCGCTCAGAGTCCAGTTTGCTGTAGTGCAACAGTGGGCACAAAAACACTGTCTTACAAACAAGAAATCATCTTAATTTACAATGGAGGAGCGTTTAATTTACATTGTCCTCACATTTCTCAATAAATCTTCAGGCATTGTTGAATAATCGTCGAAGAAGTGGTCAACGTTTAGATGTGAGTGTTGTTTTTAAAAATAAGATCTAAATTAAAGACGTTGTCAACAGAAAAGAATAAATAAATGAATGCTCGTTTCGCTGGTAGATTGTCCAGCACCATGGACAGTGACAATGACTATTAGTGAATATTTATCAAACAAACTGGATGAAGGCACTTGTTGTCAAAACGTTGGATATTAATTACAATCTTGCATCATAAGTGACATAAGAATGAGGAAGTGTATGGGACGGACAAAGACAAATTTGCCAAATCTGCAACTAACTATTTCAGGTAGAGACAAACACACTGATGGAAGGATTTGCAAACAAGTGTCGAAAGATCATTTTCAAATGACAACAGAGAACTCTCCAGTAAACTTCAGTTTCCATAAATATACACATGGAAAGGAAACATCAAGCTTGTTAGACTTTAGTAAAAATAATGTCAATGTAATAAAATAGCACATCAACGAAAATATCATGCCTAATATCATAAGAAATGCAAATACTTAAATTCCTTTGATTGTCCAGACAATGCAGTTAAATCCAAAATCCAAAATTCAGGTTGCGATAGAATATTTCAAACCCCATTATTGCTCAGGATCTGAAGTATCTAACTTGAAGATAACTGACATTTAATACCATCACCTCTTATTCCCAAGTGTGAGCCTTGATTCTGTGACGAAAGAAGCTCAAACCAATGGCTTTGGATTCCATTAGTTAAAATCCATGTGCAACACAGCATGGGTAAAAGTGTCAGAAGAGTGGTGGATAATCTTCCTTTAACAGAGTGTCTCAGACGGAAGGTACGTCATTAATATACGAATCAGAATTTCTGGTGGGATATTCTGAAAAACCTTTTCAAAATATTGATTGAAATTGAATATAAAACACAGTAACCTTGCTAGGGAGGTTTAAGAAATCAAAACATCCACATTTTGAATCAATGATGAGCTGAAATTATTTTACTTAATGATGACTCACCAAAGTAGACATCTGTGAGAAGTTCCCAGACATGTCCTTCTCCACACGTGGATCATCAGCATCAGCTCCATCCACACTCACTAGACTGTCACTCATGTGTGGCATGAACTTCATATCACTCTTTCTGGAGTCAGTGGTCCTGCACACCTCGTAGTTGTACACATGCTGGAGAGTCCCTGTCCCCAGAGTGTCTGAGTAACGTGGTGGATAATATGGAATCACAGGGAGATTGGAGTGATACAGGACGCGAGACTGTCTCCATCTGTAGATCTTGACTGAGATAATCACCACTAGACACGTGATGAAGAGGAAGGAAACTACAGCCAAAGCCAACACTAAGTAAAAAGTCAGGTTGTCGTTGTACTCCTTGTCCTGTGTAAAGTCAGTGAACTCTGACATGACTTCTGGGAAGCTGTCGGCCACCGCCACGTTCACAATGACTGTAGCTGAACGAGAGGGCTGTCCGTTGTCCTCCACTGTAACGCTCAGTCTTTGTTTCACAGCATCTTTATCGGTGACTTGTCGGATGGTTCTGATCTCTCCATTCTGTAAGCCCACTTCAAACAGCGGCCTGTCTGTGGCTCTCTGCAGTTTATAGGAGAGCCAGGCGTTCTGTCCAGAGTCCACATCAACAGCCACCACTTTAGTGACCAGATAGCCCACGTCTGCTGAGCGAGGCACCATCTCAGCCACCAGAGAGCCACCAGTCTGGACCGGATACAGAACCTGAGGAGGGTTGTCGTTCTGGTCCTGGATCAGGATTTTAACTGTGGCCACAGAGCTCAGAGGAGGAGATCCAGCATCTCTAGCTGTGATGTTGAATTCAAACCACTTGATCTGCTCATAGTCAAAGGACCTCGCTGCCTGAACAACACCACTCTCTGAGTTGACTGACACCAGTGAAGACACTGCTACACCATTCACTTCTTTCTCCTCTAAGAAATAGGAGACTCGAGAGTTCTGGCCCCAGTCTGCATCACTAGCACTGAGAGTGAACACAGAGAACCCTGGAGAGTTGTTCTCTGGTACCATCTGACTGTACTGGGACTGATCAAATTTAGGAGGACAGTCGTTGACGTCTGACACTTTAACATTGATTTGTTTGTGGCTAGACAGAGGTGGAGAGCCTTGATCAGAGACGGTGATGGTCAGATTATACTCAGAAATACTTTCTCTGTCTAAGAAGTCTTCAGTCACGATGGTGTAATAACCTGATAATGATGGCTCGATTTTAAAAGGTACGTCAGAGTTGAGGGAACATTTAACTATTCCATTTACATCAGAGTCTTCGTCATCAACATTAAAAACAGCTACAGTTGTTCCAGGAGGAGAATCTTCTGGAATGGTGTTTGACAGTGACATCATCTGTATTGCAGGGACGTTATCATTCTCATCTATTATCTGAATAATAACTTTGCAGGTGTCAGTGTGGCCTCCATGATCACGAGACTGAACATTCAACTGATGAGTCTTAGATTTTTCATAATCTACGTTACCAGACACTTTGATTTCTCCTGATTTAACATCAATTTCAAAAAGATTCTTTGCATCTTTGGTGACGTGGGATAGCAAATAAGTGACGTCACCATTGACTCCTGCATCTGCGTCATGAGCGTGAACAGTCGTCACCAGCGTCCCTGCTGGAGAGTTTTCTCTCACATCTGCTTTATAAACACTCTGGCTGCACACTGGTGCATTATCATTAGCATCTAATACAGTGATGTGAATCCGCACCGTCCCTGATCTGTGTGGCTCACCACCGTCTGAAGCGACCAGCACCAGCGTGTGACTCTCCTCTTTCTCCCGGTCTAACGGCTTCTGAAGGACCATTTCAATAAATGTTCCACCACCTGGCTGATTTTTTGTTTCTAATTTGAAATTATCTGATGGTTTCAGAGTGTATTTCTGAATATCATTGATGCCGACATCAGGATCATCTGCGCTCTCCAAAGAGAACCGGGATCCTGACGCAACACTTTCAAGGATTTCCAAATTAATTTCGTTTTTAGGGAACGACGGACTGTTGTCATTGATGTCAACAATCTCCACTGTGACTCGATAAAGCTGGATGGGGTTTTCTAAAATCACATCGAAGCTGAAGCTGCAGGGCGTCGTCTTTCCACAAAGCTCTTCTCGGTCGACTCGCTCTTTAATAACAAGCGTGCCTTTGTCTCGGTTTAAATCTACATACTGTCGGCCTCCCTTCATCATAATCCGAGCTTTACCTGATACGAGCCTCGTCACATCCAAACCCAGATCTTTCGCAATATTTCCAACCACAGATCCCTCGGCCTGCTCCTCTGGAATTGAGTAGCGAGCCTGTCCAGTCACCGAGCGCAGCTCCGCCAGACAAAGAATGAAAACCAGGACTCTCCATCGTCCTCTGAGAGCCGTCATCCACATCATAGATCCTACAATGCTGGCGCTCGTAATCCGCTTCATAACATCGAATTTACACTGAGGAACGAAAAGAAGGAACCACTGCGTGCTTGAAAACACGGAGCTGTAGAATAAAGACCCGTCACATCGCCGTCTTTCTCAGCAGTGAGGGAGAAGAGGAATTAAAAGGGAGGACGGATGCGCTGAATTGGACTGTAGTTCATACATGAACCAATAGCGGCGCTCAGAGTCCGGTTTGCTGTAGTGCAACAGTGAGCACAAAAACACTGTCTTACAAACAAGAAATCATCTTGACTTACAATCGAGGAGCGTTTAATTTACATTGTCCTCACATTTCTCAATAAATCTTCAGGCATTGTTGAATAATCGTCCAAGAAGTGGTCAACGTTTAGATGCGAGTGTTGTTTTTAAAAACAAGATCTAATTTAAAGACGTTCTCGAGTTAAAAAAAAAAAAAATCAAAACAAAAGAATAAATAAATGAATGCTCGTTTCGCTGGTAGATTTCCAGCACCATGGACAGTGACAATGACTATTCGTGAATATTTATCAAACAAACTGGATGAAGGCACTTGTTGTCAAAACGTTGGATATTAATTACAATCTTGCATCATAAGGGACATAAGAATGAGGAAGTTTATGGGACAGAAAAAGACAAATTTGCCAAATCTGCGACTAACTATTTCAGGTAGAGACAAACACACTGATGGCAGGATTTGCAAACAAGTGTCGAAAGATCATTTTCAAATGACAACAGAGAACTCTCCAGTAAACTTCAGTTTCCATAAATATAGACATGGAAAGGAAACATCAAGCTGGGTAAACTTTAATAAAAATTATGCCAATGGTTATAATATAGCACATTAACGAGTATCTCGCCCCAAATATCATAAGAAGTACAAATACTTAAATTCCTTTGATTGACCAGACAATGCAGTTAAATCCAAAATTCGGCTTCCGATAGAATATTTCGAACCCCACTATTGCGCAGGATCTGAAGTATGTTTCTGGAAAACTCATTGCGTTTGAAGATAAATGACATTTAATACCATCACCTCTTATTTCTACATGTTGGTCTTGATTCTGTGACGAAAGAAGCTCAAACCAATGGCTTTGGATTCCATTAGTTAAAATCCATGTGCAACACAGCATGGGTAAAAGTTTCAGAAGAGTGGTGGATAATCTTCCTCTAACAGAGTGTCTCAGATGGAAGGTACGTCATTAATATACGAATCAGAATTTCTGGTGAGATATTATGAAAAACATATTCAAAATATTGTTTGCAATTGAATATAAAACACAGTAACCTTGCTAGGGAGGTTTAAGAAATCAAAACACCCACATTTTGGATGAGTAATGAGCTGAAATAATTATACTTAATGATGACTCACCAAAGTAGACATCTGTGAGAAGTTCCCAGACATGTCCTTCTCCACACGTGGATCATCAGCATCAGCTCCATCCACACTCACGAGACTGTCACTCATGGGTGGCATGAACTTCATATCACTCTTTCTGGAGTCAGTGGTCCTGCACACCTCGTAGTTGTACACATGCTGGAGAGTCCCTGTCCCCAGAGTGTCTGAGTAACGTGGTGGATAATATGGAATCACAGGGAGATTGGAGTGATACAGGACGCGAGACTGTCTCCATCTGTAGATCTTGACTGAGATAATCACCACTAGACACGTGATGAAGAGGAAGGAAACTACAGCCAAAGCCAACACTAAGTAAAAAGTCAGGTTGTCGTTGTACTCCTTGTCCTGTGTAAAGTCAGTGAACTCTGACATGACTTCTGGGAAGCTGTCGGCCACCGCCACGTTCACAATGACTGTAGCTGAACGAGAGGGCTGTCCGTTGTCCTCCACTGTAACGCTCAGTCTTTGTTTCACAGCATCTTTATCGGTGACTTGTCGGATGGTTCTGATCTCTCCATTCTGTAAGCCCACTTCAAACAGCGGCCTGTCGGTGGCTCTCTGCAGTTTATAGGAGAGCCAGGCGTTCTGTCCAGAGTCCACATCAACAGCCACCACTTTAGTGACCAGATAGCCCACGTCTGCTGAGCGAGGCACCATCTCAGCCACCAGAGAGCCACCAGTCTGGACCGGATACAGAACCTGAGGAGGGTTGTCGTTCTGGTCCTGGATCAGGATTTTAACTGTGGCCACAGAGCTCAGAGGAGGAGATCCAGCATCTCGAGCTGTGATGTTGAATTCAAACCACTTGATCTGCTCGTAGTCAAAGGACCTCGCTGCCTGAACAACACCGCTCTCTGAGTTGACTGACACCAGTGAAGACACTGCTACACCATTCACCTCTTTCTCCTCTAAGAAATAGGAGACTCGAGAGTTCTGGCCCCAGTCTGCGTCACTAGCACTGAGAGTAAACTCAGAGAACCCTGGAGAGTTGTTCTCTGGTACCATCTTACTGTACTGGGACTGATCAAATTTAGGAGGACAGTCGTTGATGTCTGACACTTTAACATTGATGTGTTTGTGGCTAGACAGAGGTGGAGAGCCTTGGTCAGAGACGGTGATGGTCAGATTATACTCAGAAATACTTTCTCTGTCTAAGAAGTCTTCAGTCACGATGGTGTAATAACCTGATAATGACGACTCGATTTTAAAAGGTACATCAGAGTTGAGGGAACATTTAACTATTCCATTTACATCGGAGTCTTCATCATCAATGTTAAAAACAGCTAAAGTGGTTCCAGGAGGAGAATCTTCTGGAATTGAGTTGGAAAGTGACATCATCTGTATTGTAGGAACATTGTCATTCTCATCGATAATTTGGATTATAACTTTACACGTATCGGCAAACCCACCTGGGTCACTAGCCTGAACATTGAATTCAAAGGTTTTGGCTTTTTCATAGTCTATTTTACCTTTTAGCGTTATTTCGCCATTTGTTCCACTTATGGTGAATAAATGCTTTTCATCGGAGTTCACGTGTGGGAGAGAATATGTCACGTCACCATTGACTCCTGCATCTGCGTCATGAGCGTGAACAGTAGTCACCAGCGTCCCTGCTGGAGAGTTTTCTCTCACATCTGCTTTATAAACACTCTGGCTGCACACTGGCGCATTATCATTCGCATCTAATACAGTGATGTGAATCCGCACCGTCCCTGATCTGTGTGGCTCACCACCGTCTGAAGCGACCAGCACCAGCGTGTGACTCTCCTCTTTCTCCCGGTCTAACGGCTTCTGCAGGACCATTTCAATGAGCTGTTGCCCTCCTGTTTGACTGTTCATTTCGATCTTAAAATTATCAATTGGTTTTAGCACGTACTTCTGAATATCATTTAAACCAACGTCGGGATCGTTTGCAAATGCCAGAGAGAATCTAGTGCTGGGTGCTGCGTTTTCAGCTATTTTTAAATGTATTTCATTTTTTGGAAATGACGGACTGTTGTCATTAATATCAACAATTTCCACGGTGACTCGATAAAGCTGGATGGGGTTTTCTAAAATCACATCGAAGCTGAAGCTGCAGGGCGTCGTCTTTCCACAAAGCTCTTCTCGGTCGACTCGCTCTTTAATAACAAGCGTGCCTTTGTCTCGGTTTAAATCTACATACTGTCGGCCTCCCTTCATCATAATCCGAGCTTTACCTGACACGAGCCTCGTCACATCCAAACCCAGATCTTTGGCAATATTTCCAACCACAGATCCCTCGGCCTGCTCCTCTGGAATTGAGTAGCGAGCCTGTCCAGTCACCGAGCGCAGCTCCGCCAGACAAAGAATGAAAACCAGGACTCTCCATCGTCCTCTGAGAGCCGTCATCCACATCATAGATCCAACAATGCTGGCGCTTGTAATCCGCTCCATAATATTGTATTAACACTCAGGAACGAAAAGTAGGAACCACTGCGTGCTTGAAAACACGGAGCTGTAGAATAAAGACCCGTCACATCGTCGTCTTTCTCAGCAGTGAGGGAGAAGAGGAATTAAAAGGGAGGACGGATGCGCTGAATTGGACTGTAGTTCATACATGAACCAATAGCGGCGCTCAGAGTCCGGTTTGCTGTAGTGCAACAGTGAGCACAAAAACACTGTCTTACAAACAGGAAATCATCTTAATTTACAGTCAAGGAGCGTTTAATTTACATTGTCCTCACATTTCTCAATGAATCTTCAGGCATTGTTGAATAATCGTCCAAGAAGTGGTCAACGTTTAGATGTGAGTGTTGTTTTTAAAAACAAGATCTACTTTAAAGACGTTCTCGAGTTAAAAAAAAAAAATCAAAACAAAAGAATAAATAAATGAATGCTCGTTTCGCTGGTAGATTTCCAGAACCATGGACAGTGACAATGACTATTAGTGAATATTTATCAAACAAACTGGATGAAGGCACTTGTTGTCAAAACGTTGGATATTAATTAGAATCTTGCATCATAAGTGACATAAGAATGAGGAAGTTTATGGGACGGACAAAGACAAATTTTCCAAATCTGCAACTAACTATTTCAGGTAGAGACAAACACACTGATGGCAGGATTTGCAAACAACTGCCGAAAGATCATTTTCAAATGACAACAGAGAACTCTCTAGTAAACTTCAGTTTCCATAAATATAGACATGGAAAGGAAACATCAAGCTGGTTAAACTTTAATAAAAAATTATGCCAATGGTTATAATATAGCACATTAACGAGTATCTTGTCCCAAATATAAGAAGTACAAATACTTAAATTGCTTTGATTGACCAGACAATGCAGTTAAATCCAAAATCCCGCTTCCGATAGAATATTTCAAACCCCACTATTGCACAGGATCTGAAGTATGTTTCTGGAAAACTCATTGTGTTTGAAGATAAATGACATTTAATACCATCACCTCTTATTTCTACATGTTGGTCTTGATTCTGTGAAGAAGGAAGCTCAAACCAATGCTAGGGAGGTTTAAGAAATCAAAACACCCACATTTTGAATCAACGATGAGCTGAAATTATTTTACTGAATGATGACTCACCAAAGTAGACATCTGTGAGAAGTTCCCAGACATGTCCTTCTCCACACGTGGATCATCAGCGTCAGCTCCATCCACACTCACTAGACTGTCACTCATGGGTGGCATGAACTTCATATCACTCTTTCTGGAGTCAGTGGTCCTGCACACCTCGTAGTTGTACACATGCTGGAGAGTCCCTGTCCCCAGAGTGTCTGAGTAACGTGGTGGATAATATGGAATCACAGGGAGATTGGAGTGATACAGGACGCGAGACTGTCTCCATCTGTAGATCTTGACTGAGATAATCACCACTAGACACGTGATGAAGAGGAAGGAAACTACAGCCAAAGCCAACACTAAGTAAAAAGTCAGGTTGTCGTTGTACTCCTTGTCCTGTGTAAAGTCAGTGAACTCTGACATGACTTCTGGGAAGCTGTCGGCCACCGCCACGTTCACAATGACTGTAGCTGAACGAGAGGGCTGTCCGTTGTCCTCCACTGTAACGCTCAGTCTTTGTTTCACAGCATCTTTATCGGTGACTTGTCGGATGGTTCTGATCTCTCCATTCTGTAAGCCCACTTCAAACAGCGGCCTGTCTGTGGCTCTCTGCAGTTTATAGGAGAGCCAGGCGTTCTGTCCAGAGTCCACATCAACAGCCACCACTTTAGTGACCAGATAGCCCACGTCTGCTGAGCGAGGCACCATCTCAGCCACCAGAGAGCCACCAGTCTGGACCGGATACAGAACCTGAGGAGGGTTGTCATTCTGGTCCTGGATCAGGATTTTAACTGTGGCCACAGAGCTCAGAGGAGGAGATCCAGCATCTCGAGCTGTGATGTTGAATTCAAACCACTTGATCTGCTCAAAGTCAAAGGACCTCGCTGCCTGAACAACACCGCTCTCTGAGTTGACTGACACCAGTGAAGACACTGCTACACCATTCACCTCTTTCTCCTCTAAGAAATAGGAGACTCGAGAGTTCTGGCCCCAGTCTGCGTCACTAGCACTGAGAGTAAACACAGAGAACCCTGGAGAGTTGTTCTCTGGTACCATCTTACTGTACTGTGTCTGCTCAAATTTAGGAGGACAGTCATTGATGTCTGACACTTTAACATTGATGTGTTTGTGGCTAGACAGAGGTGGAGAGCCTTGGTCAGAAACGGTGATGGTCAGATTATACTCAGAAATACTTTCTCTGTCTAAGAAGTCTTCAGTCACGATGGTGTAATAACCTGATAATGAAGACTCGATTTTAAAAGGTACGTCAGAGTTGAGGGAACATTTAACTATTCCATTGACATCAGAGTCTTTATCATTAACATTAAAAACAGCTACAGTTGTTCCAGGAGGAGAATCTTCTGGAATGGTGTTTGACAGTGACATCATCTGTATTGCAGGGACGTTATCATTCTCATCTATTATCTGAATAACAACTTTGCAAGTATCTGTCAGGCCTCCATGATCACGAGTCTGAACATTCAGTTGATATATTTTCGATTTTTCATAATCTAAATTACCCGATACTTTAATCTCTCCAGATTCAGAATTCACCTCAAACAGCTGTTTTGATTCTTTGGCAACGTGAGCGATTGAATAAGTGACGTCACCATTGACTCCTGCATCTGCGTCATGAGCGTGAACAGTCGTCACCAGCGTCCCTGCTGGAGAGTTTTCTCTCACATCTGCTTTATAAACACTCTGGCTGCACACTGGTGCATTATCATTAGCATCTAATACAGTGATGTGAATCCGCACCGTCCCTGATCTGTGTGGCTCACCACCGTCTGAAGCGACCAGCACCAGCGTGTGACTCTCCTCTTTCTCCCGGTCTAACGGCTTCTGCAGGACCATTTCAATAAATGTTCCACCGTCTGGCTGATTTTTTATTTCTAATTTGAAATTATCTGATGGTTTCAAAGTGTATTTCTGAATATCATTGATGCCGACATCAGGATCATCTGCGCTCTCCAAAGAGAACCGGGATCCTGACGCAACACTTTCAACGACTTCCAAATTGATTTCGTTTTTTGGAAACGACGGACTGTTGTCATTAATGTCAACAATCTCCACTGTGACTCGATAAAGCTGGATGGGGTTTTCTAAAATCACATCGAAGCTGAAGCTGCAGGGCGTCGTCTTTCCACAAAGCTCTTCTCGGTCGACTCGCTCTTTAATAACAAGCGTGCCTTTGTCTCGGTTTAAATCTACATACTGTGGACCTTCCTTTACGATAATCCGAGCTTTACCTGATACGAGCCTCGTCACATCCAAACCCAGATCTTTGGCAATATTTCCAACCACAGATCCCTCGGCCTGCTCCTCTGGAATTGAGTAGCGAGCCTGTCCAGTCACCGAGCGCAGCTCCGCCAGACAAAGAATGAAAACCAGGACTCTCCATCGTCCTCTGAGAGCCGTCATCCGAAAACAAGTCATGTTAAATCCAAATCTGCGGATCATTCACAGAGTAACGGATCTCGTTCAAAGGAGTAAATACGCAAAGTTCGGATTGATTCTTGTTGAAATAGTCCAATCCCGACTGGTCCTGAAACGATGTCCTCTCACTCCATCGTCTCTTGAAGCAATGAAGCCGTAAGAGGAATTAAATGGAGGACAGACGTGCGAGAGAGAATGCAATTCATAGATGAACCAACAGCGGCGCTCAGAGTCAATTTTGAAGAAGTGCAGTCATTGTCGAGTACGGGAAGTAAGATTCCTTTATTTTGTCGAATATTTTCAATATATATTCTTATGAACGTAAATACTAAATACCAAGTGTAAATTTAGCAACAAATGTCCGGAAATATAAATCATATATATTAAAAAAAGGAAAAAGGAAGAAGTATGACTTACTATAAATGTTACTGAAATATTGCTGTATTTAATGTCAACCAGTTATATCCTGCAAACCTAATAACATATTTACATATTGAAAACTGTTAATTTTAATGTGTACATCAAAATCAACCAGAGGGAAGACAGGGGTTGCCATTACATGACATTATTTTAACTTCTTCATCGAAAATGTTACATCGACAGTAAATGAAAGGCTGCTGGATATATAACAAGAAATCATACATGATCAGGGTTTACATTTTTAAATAATATTTCAAACGTCGGGGGAGGTGAAAAAAAGCCACAGGGGAGAATGGCGGTGAAATGTACAAGAGAGGTCAAACTTCTGGCGCAGATCAAAACAGACTGGCATTAGAACAGCGAAGTCTGAATTTCAGCACCAAGGACAACACTAGAAGGTAACAATGAGTGTATTTTGAAACAGACTAATATCCATGCAGGTCTGAATATATTAATTATAATATAGCGTCCAGTGTAATAGTGTAAGTGATAGGTATCATGTCACTCAATCACTGGAGCAAGGAAAGCCATGGGTGAACACTTAAAATTAAAGTTATATCATTGCATTACTGCATAAGAGTAAGATTATACAACCACTGCTTTCAGGTCAGCAAAAACAGGATTCCAAAATGCAAGTCTAAGAAACAGCTGTCCTACAATTTGGTTTGGAGATTGATAAGCCTTGTTTAGTAAACCATTCATCATCGCTATCAACAACACATTCATTTAAATGGAGGTTCTGGTAAGAGTTGGAGAACAATGTGAGGATAAGGCTCAGAGTAGCATAAATACATAATGATATACTATATATGCAGATGAACAATTCAGTGTCTTTGAACAAACAACAACATCAACAATTTGATTCAAATATGTGAGAAAAAAATGATGAGTAAATATGAGGTTCAATTTAGTGAAACCAAAGAAAGATCTCAGAATTTAAGAAACTATAAAATTCACAGACCCAGCCATAACCTTTTTTGGGAAGAGCTTAGATTGTTGACCACAAGATAAGCATAAAAACAAGCCATTTACTTCCTCATTAATAATTAATGATGAGTTATAATAGTCCTGTTTAAGCTGAGGTTTTCAATTACCTTTTCTGGGGCAAGTATAGTCAGGCTAAACCATGCAAATCTGTTCTATGTTATACTTAATTACAGGCTAGTATGTCGCTAATAGATAGAAGTGATTTTATGGTGGTATTTGCTGTCTATAAAAGACTGCAATCTCTTTTAACCCCTACATCCCAGTTTAAATCAAAGGAAATGTAACCAGTTGTTTGTGTGTTACAGAATATGGCTAGTAAATATTAAGTGTAATTAAGACTCACCAGAGTAGATATTTGTGAGAAGTTCCCAGACATGTCCTTCTCCACACGTGGATCATCAGCGTCAGCTCCATCCACACTCACTAGACTGTCACTCATGGGTGGCATGAACTTCATATCACTCTTTCTGGAGTCAGTGGTCCTGCACACCTCGTAGTTGTACACATGCTGGAGAGTCCCTGTCCCCAGAGTGTCTGAGTAACGTGGTGGATAATATGGAATCACAGGGAGATTGGAGTGATACAGGACGCGAGACTGTCTCCATCTGTAGATCTTGACTGAGATAATCACCACTAGACACGTGATGAAGAGGAAGGAAACTACAGCCAGAGCCAACACTAAGTAAAAAGTCAGGTTGTCGTTGTACTCCTTGTCCTGTGTAAAGTCAGTGAACTCTGACATGACTTCTGGGAAGCTGTCGGCCACTGCCACGTTCACAATGACTGTAGCTGAACGAGAGGGCTGTCCGTTGTCCTCCACTGTAACGCTCAGTCTTTGTTTCACAGCATCTTTATCGGTGACTTGTCGGATGGTTCTGATCTCTCCATTCTGTAAGCCCACTTCAAACAGCGGCCTGTCTGTGGCTCTCTGCAGTTTATAGGAGAGCCAGGCGTTCTGTCCAGAGTCCACATCAACAGCCACCACTTTAGTGACCAGATAGCCCACGTCTGCTGAGCGAGGCACCATCTCAGCCACCAGAGAGCCACCAGTCTGGACCGGATACAGAACCTGAGGAGGGTTGTCGTTCTGGTCCTGGATCAGGATTTTCACTGTGGCCACAGAGCTCAGAGGAGGAGATCCAGCATCTCGAGCTGTGATGTTGAATTCAAACCACTTGATCTGCTCATAGTCAAAGGACCTCACTGCCTGAACAACACCACTCTCTGAGTTGACTGACACCAGCGAAGACACTGCTACACCATTCACCTCTTTCTCCTCTAAGAAATAGGAGACTCGAGAGTTCTGGCCCCAGTCTGCGTCACTAGCACTGAGAGTGAACACAGAGAACCCTGGAGAGTTGTTCTCTGGTACCATCTTACTGTACTGGGACTGCTCAAATTTAGGAGGACAGTCGTTGACGTCTGACACTTTAACATTGATGTGTTTGTGGCTAGACAGAGGTGGAGAGCCTTGGTCAGAGACGGTGATGGTCAGATTATACTCAGAAATACTTTCTCTGTCTAAGAAGTCTTCAGTCACGATGGTGTAATAACCTGATAATGAAGGCTCGATTTTAAAAGGTAGGTCTGAGTTGAGGGAACATTTAACTATTCCATTGACATCAGAGTCTTCGTCATCAACATTAAAAACAGCTACAGTTGTTCCAGGAGGAGAATCTTCGGGAATGGTGTTTGACAGTGACATCATCTGTATTGCAGGGACGTTATCATTCTCATCTATTATCTGAATTACTACTTTGCAAGTATCTGTCAGGCCTCCATGATCACGAGACTGAACATTCAATTGATATGCTTTTGATTTTTCATAATCAATAATACCGGAAACTTTAATTTCCCCAGATTCAGAATTCACCTCAAACAGCTGTTTTGATTCTTTGGCAACGTGAGCGATTGAATAAGTGACGTCACCATACAGTCCTGAATCTGCGTCATGAGCGTGAACAGTCGTCACCAGCGTCCCTGCTGGAGAGTTTTCTCTCACATCTGCTTTATAAACACTCTGGCTGCACACTGGTGCATTATCATTAGCATCTAATACAGTGATGTGAATCCGCACCGTCCCTGATCTGTGTGGCTCACCACCGTCTGAAGCGACCAGCACCAGCGTGTGACTCTCCTCTCTCTCTCGGTCTAACGGCTTCTGCAGGACCATTTCAATAAATGTTCCACCGTCTGGCTGATTTTTTATTTCTAATTTGAAATTATCTGATGGTTTCAGAGTGTATTTCTGAATATCATTGATGCCGACATCAGGATCATCTGCGCTCTCTAAAGAGAACCGGGATCCTGACGCAACACTTTCAACGACTTCCAAATTGATTTCGTTTTTTGGGAACGACGGACTGTTGTCATTAATGTCAACAATCTCCACAGTGACTCGATAAAGCTGGATGGGGTTTTCTAAAATCACATCGAAGCTGAAGCTGCAGGGCGTCGTCTTTCCACAAAGCTCTTCTCGGTCGACTCGCTCTTTAATAACAAGCGTGCCTTTGTCTCGGTTTAAATCTACATATTGTCGGCCTCCCTTCATCATAATCCGAGCTTTACCTGACACGAGCCTCGTCACATCCAAACCCAGATCTTTGGCAATATTTCCAACCACAGATCCCTCGGCCTGCTCCTCTGGAATTGAGTAGCGAGCCTGTCCAGTCACCGAGCGCAGCTCCGCGAGACAAAGAATGAAAACCAGGACTCTGCATCGTCCTCTGAGAGCCGCCATCCACATCATAGATCCAGATATACTGACGCTTGTAATCCGTTCCATGACTTTCATGAACAAAGAAGAGCAAAATTAGGTACCGCTGCGTAATTGAAAACACGGTGCTGTAGAATAAAGACCCGTCACATCGTCGTCTTTCTCAGCAGTGAGACGGAAGAGGAATTAAAAGGGAGGACTGATGCGCTGAATTGGACTGTTATTCATAGATGAACCAATAGCGGCGCTCAGAGTCCAGTTTGCTGTAGTGCAAAAGTGGGATTATAAATATTGTCTTACAAACAGAAAAATGCATCTTTATTGTCAACTTTCTGGCGTTCCATTTACATTGTCATCACATGCTTCAATGAATCTTTAGGTATTGTTTAATACACGTAAAGGAAATGATGAACGGTCAGATGTGGCAGTTTTTCTTTTTTTGTTTGTTTTTTTTAAGAGTTCTAATTTGAAGACTTGCAATTGAACAATGGAGAATTCAACACAAAACTGTAAAAAGAAATAATGTTTTACGTTTCCTGTCGTTCACACAATAGTACGATGGAGTCGAAGGTCGGCCTTTAAGGCGTGTAATGAAACAAAAATACTTCGAAAACACGACTCGGTGTCATTCAGTCACTGTAGTTTTCTAAACGGGTGGAACAGAAAGTCGATTGATGGATTTTCAGCACCATGGACAGAGAGAATGAGGCTAAGTAAATATTAATCAAACTGGATTAAGTGACCTGTTCTCAAATTGTTGGACTTTAAACACAATTCTTTATCAAAAGTAAAGTGACAAAGAGGGACTTTGTTAGATGAAGAAATATGCTAGCCGAAAGTCAAAAATGATTGATATTTTCCTTTTCTTTTTTTTAACATTCAACATAACACTGTGAAAATATTTAAAAACAAAACAAACAAAATAGTTAGAAAAAGAGAGCGATTGTTTGCCAAACCTCTAAGGAGCAAGTTCAGAAAAAAAGACAAACACGCTGCTGCATGGGTTTACAAAGAGGCGGCAAAAAAAAAAAAGTGTTTTGAATGACACCAGAGTAAATCTCAGTTTTCATAGATATACACATGAAAAAAAAGATAGAGCTTATTAAACTTTGGAACGAAAATTATTCATATTTGTAAAAAGGCACCTCAACAAGGAACTTGTACAAAATACGATCAGCAATTCGAATGCTACAGTTCCACGATAAATTGATTATGATTGTCCCACCACTTTGATTGTCCAGACAATGCGGTTAAATCCAAAATTAGGTTGACAATATAATATTTCAATCCTCAGGAGCATAACTGACCAGGTTCTGAATTACGTTAGCGAATATATAACTGTATTAGAAATGGAAACAAAAAATGACTGTCATCACCTCTTCTTTGTGAATTAGCTTGAGCAAAAATGAGATGAAACGTAAGTCAAGGGGTTCAGAAGTAACGATTTGATCATGATATTGCTTCTTTTAAATTTCAGAATAGTACTGTAAAATGTACATTTGACTGAGTATCTCAGACGCAAGCTACATCATTTAAACATTAATCAGAACTGTTTGTGTCAAACATCTGCAGGTTTAAGCAACCAAAAACATGCATGAGCTGAAATTAGTCTACTTATTCATGACTCACCAAAGTAGACATCTGTGAGAAGTTCCCAGACATGTCCTTCTCCACACGTGGATCATCAGCGTCAGCTCCATCCACACTCACTAGACTGTCACTCATAGGTGGCATGAACTTCATATCACTCTTTCTGGAGTCAGTGGTCCTGCACACCTCGTAGTTGTACACATGCTGGAGAGTCCCTGTCCCCAGAGTGTCTGAGTAACGTGGTGGATAATATGGAATCACAGGGAGATTGGAGTGATACAGGACGCGAGACTGTCTCCATCTGTAGATCTTGACTGAGATAATCACCACTAGACACGTGATGAAGAGGAAGGAAACTACAGCCAGAGCCAAGACTAAGTAAAAAGTCAGGTTGTCGTTGTACTCCTTGTCCTGTGTAAAGTCAGTGAACTCTGACATGACTTCTGGGAAGCTGTCGGCCACCGCCACGTTCACAATGACTGTAGCTGAACGAGAGGGCTGTCCGTTGTCCTCCACTGTAACGCTCAGTCTTTGTTTCACAGCATCTTTATCGGTGACTTGTCGGATGGTTCTGATCTCTCCATTCTGTAAGCCCACTTCAAACAGCGGCCTGTCTGTGGCTCTCTGCAGTTTATAGGAGAGCCAGGCGTTCTGTCCAGAGTCCACATCAACAGCCACCACTTTAGTGACCAGATAGCCCACGTCTGCTGAGCGAGGCACCATCTCAGCCACCAGAGAGCCACCAGTCTGGACCGGATACAGAACCTGAGGAGGGTTGTCGTTCTGGTCCTGGATCAGGATTTTCACTGTGGCCACAGAGCTCAGAGGAGGAGATCCAGCATCTCGAGCTGTGATGTTGAATTCAAACCACTTGATCTGCTCATAGTCAAAGGACCTCACTGCCTGAACAACACCACTCTCTGAGTTGACTGACACCAGTGAAGACACTGCTACACCATTCACCTCTTTCTCCTCTAAGAAATAAGAGACTCGAGAGTTCTGGCCCCAGTCTGCGTCACTAGCACTGAGAGTGAACACAGAGAACCCTGGAGAGTTGTTCTCTGGTACCATCTTTCTATACTGGGACTGATCAAATTTAGGAGGACAGTCATTGACGTCTGACACTTTAACATTGATGTGTTTGTGGCTAGACAGAGGTGGAGAGCCTTGGTCAGAGACGGTGATGGTCAGATTATACTCAGAAATACTTTCTCTGTCTAAGAAGTCTTCAGTCACGATGGTGTAATAACCTGATAATGAAGACTCGATTTTAAAAGGTACATCAGAGTTGAGGGAACATTTAACTTTTCCGTTTACATCAGAGTCTTTATCATTAACATTAAAAACAGCTACAGTTGTTCCAGGAGGAGAATCTTCTGGAATGGTGTTTGACAGTGACATCATCTGTATTGCAGGGACGTTATCATTCTCATCTATTATCTGAATAATAACTTTGCAGGTGTCTGTCAGGCCTCCATGATCACGAGACTGAACATTCAATTGATATGCTGTAGATTTTTCATAATCTACGTTACCAGACACTTTGATTTCTCCAGATTTAACATCAATTTCAAAAAGATTCTTCGCATCTTTGGGGACGTGAGCGATTGAATAAGTGACGTCACCATACAGTCCTGAATCTGCGTCATGAGCGTGAACAGTAGTCACCAGCGTCCCTGCTGGAGAGTTTTCTCTCACATCTGCTTTATAAACACTCTGGCTGCACACTGGTGCATTATCATTAGCATCTAATACAGTGATGTGAATCCGCACCGTCCCTGATCTGTGTGGCTCACCACCGTCTGAAGCGACCAGCACCAGCGTGTGACTCTCCTCTTTCTCTCGGTCTAACGGCTTCTGCAGGACCATTTCAATAAATGTTCCACCACCTGGCTGATTTTTTATTTCTAATTTGAAATTATCTGATGGTTTCAGAGTGTATTTCTGAATATCATTGATGCCGACATCAGGATCATCTGCGCTCTCCAAAGAGAACCGGGATCCTGACGCAACACTTTCAACGACTTCCAAATTGATTTCGTTTTTTGTGAACGACGGACTGTTGTCATTAATGTCAACAATCTCCACCGTGACTCGATAAAGCTGGATGGGGTTTTCTAAAATCACATCGAAGCTGAAGCTGCAGGGCGTCGTCTTTCCACAAAGCTCTTCTCGGTCGACTCGCTCTTTAATAACAAGCGTGCCTTTGTCTCGGTTTAAATCTACATATTGTGGACCTTCCTTTACGATTATCCGAGCTTTACCTGATACGAGCCTCGTCACATCCAAACCCAGATCTTTGGCAATATTTCCAACCACAGATCCCTCGGCCTGCTCCTCTGGAATTGAGTAGCGAGCCTGTCCAGTCACCGAGCGCAGCTCCGCGAGACAAAGAATGAAAACCAGGACTCTCCATCGTCCTCTGAGAGCCGTCATCCACATCATAGATCCAACAATGCTGGCGCTTGTAATCCGCTCCATAACATCGAATTTACACTGATGAACAAAAAGTAGGAACCACTGCGTGCTTGAAAACACGGAGCTGTAGAATAAAGACCCGTCACATCGTCGTCTTTCTCAGCAGTGAGGGAGAAGAGGAATTAAAAGGGAGGACGGATGCGCTGAATTGGACTGTAGTTCATACATGAACCAATAGCGGCGCTCAGAGTCCAGTTTGCTGTAGTGCAACAGTGGGCACAAAAACACTGTCTTACAAACAAGAAATCATCTTATTTTAGAAACGAAGAGCGTTTCATTTACATTGTCCTCACATTTCTCAATGAATCTTCAGGCATTGTTGAATAAACGTTGAGGAAGTGGTCAACGTTTAGATGTGAGTGTTGTTTTTAAAATTAAGATATAAATTAAAGACGTTCTCCAGATAAAAAATAAATAAATAAATCAACACAAAGAAAAGAAATGAAACTTCGTCTTGCTGATAGGATTTCCGGCACCATGGACAGTGACAATGAATATTAGTGAATATTTATCAAAAAACTGGATGAAGGCACTTATTGTCAAAACGTTGCAAAATAATTACAATCTTGCATCATAAGTGATATAATAAAGAGGAAGTTTATGCAATGGACGAAGACAAATTTGCCAAATCTGCAACTAACTATTTCAGATTGAGACAAACACACTGATGGAAGTATTTGCAAACAAGGGTCGAAAGATCAATTTCAAATGACAACAGAGAACTCTCTAGTAAACTTCAGTTTCCATAAATATACACATGGAAAGGAAACATCAAGCTGGTTTAACTATAATGTAAATAATGTCAATGTTATAAAATAGCACATCAATGAAAATCTCATGCCTAATATCATAAGAAATGCAAATACTTAAATTCCTTACATTGTCCAGACAATGCAGTTAAATCCAAAATCCAAAATTCGACTTCCGATAGAATATTTCAAACCCCACTATTGCTCAGGATCTGAAGTATCTAACTTGAAGATAACTGATATTTAATACCATCACCTCTTATTCCCAAGTGTGAGCCTTGATTCTGTGAAGAAAGAAGGTCAAACCAATGGCTTTGGATTCCATTAGTTAATATCACTGTGCAATACAGCATGGGTAAAACTTTGAGAACAGTAGTGGACGATCTTCTTGTAACAGTGTCTCAGACGGAAGCTAGGCCATTAAAAATGAATCTGTATTACTGGTGGCAAATAATGAAATGAGACTTTTAAAACATTGTTTGCAGTTGGCCATAAAACACAGTAACCTTGCTAGGGAAGTTTAAGAAATCAAAAACACCCACATTGTGAATCACTAATGACCTGATATAATTATACTTAATGATGACTCACCAAAGTAGACATCTGTGAGAAGTTCCCAGACATGTCCTTCTCCACACGTGGATCATCAGTGTCAGCTCCATCCACACTCACTAGACTGTCACTCATGGGTGGCATGAACTTCATATCACTCTTTCTGGAGTCAGTGGTCCTGCACACCTCGTAGTTGTACACATGCTGGAGAGTCCCTGTCCCCAGAGTGTCTGAGTAACGTGGTGGATAATATGGAATCACAGGGAGATTGGAGTGATACAGGACGCGAGACTGTCTCCATCTGTAGATCTTGACTGAGATAATCACCACCAGACACGTGATGAAGAGGAAGGAAACTACAGCCAAAGCCAACACTAAGTAAAAAGTCAGGTTGTCGTTGTACTCCTTGTCCTGTGTAAAGTCAGTGAACTCTGACATGACTTCTGGGAAGCTGTCGGCCACCGCCACGTTCACAATGACTGTAGCTGAACGAGAGGGCTGTCCGTTGTCCTCCACTGTAACGCTCAGTCTTTGTTTCACAGCATCTTTATCGGTGACTTGTCGGATGGTTCTGATCTCTCCATTCTGTAAGCCCACTTCAAACAGCGGCCTGTCTGTGGCTCTCTGCAGTTTATAGGAGAGCCAGGCGTTCTGTCCAGAGTCCACATCAACAGCCACCACTTTAGTGACCAGATAGCCCACGTCTGCTGAGCGAGGCACCATCTCAGCCACCAGAGAGCCACCAGTCTGGACCGGATACAGAACCTGAGGAGGGTTGTCGTTCTGGTCCTGGATCAGGATTTTCACTGTGGCCACAGAGCTCAGAGGAGGAGATCCAGCATCTCGAGCTGTGATGTTGAATTCAAACCACTTGATCTGCTCATAGTCAAAGGACCTCGCTGCCTGAACAACACCACTCTCTGAGTTGACTGACACCAGTGAAGACACTGCTACACCATTCACCTCTTTCTCCTCTAAGAAATAGGAGACCCGAGAGTTCTGGCCCCAGTCTGCGTCACTAGCACTGAGAGTAAACACAGAGAAGCCTGGAGAGTTGTTCTCTGGTACCATCTTACTGTACTGGGACTGATCAAATTTAGGAGGACAGTCGTTGATGTCTGACACTTTAACATTGATGTGTTTGTGGCTAGACAGAGGTGGAGAGCCTTGGTCAGAGACGGTGATGGTCAGATTATACTCAGAAATACTTTCTCTGTCTAAGAAGTCTTCAGTCACGATGGTGTAATAACCTGATAATGAAGACTCGATTTTGAAAGGTAGGTCTGAGTTGAGGGAACATTTAACTATTCCATTTACATCAGAGTCTTCGTCATCAACATTAAAAACAGCTACAGTTGTTCCAGGAGGAGAATCTTCTGGAATGGTGTTTGACAGTGACATCATCTGTATTGCAGGGACGTTATCATTCTCATCTATTATCTGAATAACAACTTTACAAGTATCCGCTAGTCCACCATGATCTTGAGCTTCAACTTTCAGTTGGTATAGTTTTGACAGTTCATAGTCCAGTTTTCCTTTCACTCTGATTTCTCCTGATTTTAAATTTAGATCAAACAACTGATTTTCTTCCTCTGTGATATGAGGGAGGGAATAAGTGACGTCACCATTGACTCCTGCATCTGCGTCATGAGCGTGAACAGTCGTCACCAGCGTCCCTGCTGGAGAGTTTTCTCTCACATCTGCTTTATAAACACTCTGGCTGCACACTGGTGCATTATCATTAGCATCTAATACAGTGATGTGAATCCGCACCGTCCCTGATCTGTGTGGCTCACCACCGTCTGAAGCGACCAGCACCAGCGTGTGACTCTCCTCTTTCTCCCGGTCTAACGGCTTTTGTAAGAGCATTCCCACAGATCTTTCTCCATCCTGTTGGTTTTTGATCTCTATTTTAAAATTATCTGTAGGTTTCAGTGTATATTTCTGAATATCATTCATACCTACATCGGCATCGACGGCAGTCGCTAAAGAGAATCGAGTCCCTGATGCAACACTTTCGACAATATTTAAATTGATTTCGTTTTTTGGGAACGACGGACTGTTGTCATTAATGTCAACAATCTCCACCGTGACTCGATAAAGCTGGATGGGGTTTTCTAAAATCACATCGAAGCTGAAGCTGCAGGGCGTCGTCTTTCCACAAAGCTCTTCTCGGTCGACTCGCTCTTTAATAACAAGCGTGCCTTTGTCTCGGTTTAAATCTACATACTGTCGGCCTCCCTTCATCATAATCCGAGCTTTACCTGATACGAGCCTCGTCACATCCAAAACCAGATCTTTGGCAATATTTCCAACCACAGATCCCTCGGCCTGCTCCTCTGGAATTGAGTAGCGAGCCTGTCCAGTCACCGAGCGCAGCTCCGCGAGACAAAGAATGAAAACCAGGACTCTCCATCGTCCTCTGAGAGCCGTCATCCACATCATAGATCCAACAATGCTGGCGCTTGTAATCCGCTCCATGATATTGAATTTACACTGAAGAACGAAAAGTAGGAACCACTGCGTGCTTGAAAACACGAAGCTGTAGAATTAAGACCCGTCACATCGTCGTCTTTCTCAGCAGTGAGGGAGAAGAGGAATTAAAAGGGAGGACGGATGCGCTGAATTGGACTGTAGTTCATACATGAACCAATAGCGGCGCTCAGAGTCCAGTTTGCTGTAGTGCAACAGTGGACACAAAAACACTGTCTTACAAACAAGAAATCATCTTAATTTACAATCGAGGAGCGTTTAATTTACGTTGTCCTCACATTTCTCAATGAATCTTCAGGCATTGCTGAATAATCGTTGAAAAAGTGGTGAACGTTTAGATGTGAGTGTTGTTTTTAAAAATAAGGTCTATATTAAAGACGTTTTCCAGTAAAAAAAAAAATAAATCAACACAAAAAAATAAATGAACGAATGCTCGTTTCGCAGGTAGGATTTCCAGCACCATGGACAGTGACAATGGATATTCGTGAATATTTATGAAACAAACTGGATGAAGGCACTTGTTGTCAAAACGTTGGATATTAATTACAATCTTGCATCATAAGTGACATAAGAATGAGGAAGTTTTTGACACGGACAAAGACAAATTAGCCAAACCTCCAACTAACTATTTCAGGTAGAGACAAACACACTGATGGAAGGATTTGCAAACAAGTGTCGAAAGATCATTTTCAAATGACAACAGAGAACTCTCTAGTAAACTTCAGTTTCCATAAATATACACATGGAAAGGAAACATCAAGCTGATTAAAGTTTAATAAAAAATTATGCCAATGGTTATAATATTAGCACATTAACGAGTATCTCGCCCCAAATATCATAAGAAATACAAATACTTAAATTCCTTTGATTGACCAGACAATGCAGTTAAATCCAAAATTCGGCTTCCGATAGAATATTTCGAACCCCACTATTGCGCAGGATCTGAAGTATGTTTCTGGAAAACTCATTGCGTTTGAAGATAAATGACATTTAATACCATCACCTCTTATTTCTACATGTTGGTCTTGATTCTGTGACGAAAGAAGCTCAAACCAATGGCTTTGGATTCCATTAGTTAAAATCCATGTGCAACACAGCATGGGTAAAAGTGTCAGAAGAGTGGTGGATAATCTTCCTCTAACAGAGTGTCTCAGATGGAAGGTACGTCATTTTTATACGAATCAGAATTTCTGGTGGGATATTATGAAAAACATATTCAAAATATTGTTTGCAATTGAATATAAAACACAGTAACCTTGCTAGGGAGGTTTAAGAAATGAAAACACCCACATTTTGAATGAGTAATGAGCTGAAATAATTATACTTAATGATGACTCACCAAAGTAGACATCTGTGAGAAGTTCCCAGACATGTCCTTCTCCACACGTGGATCATCAGTATCAGCTCCATCCACACTCACTAGACTGTCACTCATGGGTGGCATGAACTTCATATCACTCTTTCTGGAGTCAGTGGTCCTGCACACCTCGTAGTTGTACACATGCTGGAGAGTCCCTGTCCCCAGAGTGTCTGAGTAACGTGGTGGATAATATGGAATCACAGGGAGATTGGAGTGATACAGGACGCGAGACTGTCTCCATCTGTAGATCTTGACTGAGATAATCACCACTAAACACGTGATGAAGAGGAAGGAAACTACAGCCAAAGCCAACACTAAGTAAAAAGTCAGGTTGTCGTTGTACTCCTTGTCCTGTGTAAAGTCAGTGAACTCTGACATGACTTCTGGGAAGCTGTCGGCCACCGCCACGTTCACAATGACTGTAGCTGAACGAGAGGGCTGTCCGTTGTCCTCCACTGTAACGCTCAGTCTTTGTTTCACAGCATCTTTATCGGTGACTTGTCGGATGGTTCTGATCTCTCCATTCTGTAAGCCCACTTCAAACAGCGGCCTGTCTGTGGCTCTCTGCAGTTTATAGGAGAGCCAGGCGTTCTGTCCAGAGTCCACATCAACAGCCACCACTTTAGTGACCAGATAGCCCACGTCTGCTGAGCGAGGCACCATCTCAGCCACCAGAGAGCCACCAGTCTGGACCGGATACAGAACCTGAGGAGGGTTGTCGTTCTGGTCCTGGATCAGGATTTTCACAGTCACGTTGCTGCTGAGAGGAGGGGAGCCTCCATCCTGAGCTTTGACTGTGAGCTGAAGCTCTTTGATTTGTTCATAATCAAATGTACGAACTGCACTGATCACACCGGTTTCAGAGTTCAAGGAGACATAAGTGGAAACTGGAGCTCCACTGACCTCAGTTTCTTCGAGAATATAGGAGATTCTGGCATTCTGGTTCACGTCAGAATCGCTAGCACTGACGGCAAATATTGAAACCCCAGGTGAATTATTTTCTGATATATAAGCTGAGTATGTCCTTTCACTGAATAAGGGAGCATTGTCATTTACGTCTGATAATTTAAGATGAAGAACTTTTGCTATTGACAGAGGAGGGTGTCCGGAATCAGTGGCCTTAACTGTTATATTAAAATCTTCATCTTCCTCTCTATCAAAATGTTTATCTGAAATTAAACTAAAGTAATTTTTCACAGAGGAAACTATTTTAAAAGGGAGTTTCTGATCAATTGCACAGTGCACAATTCCGTTCTCGGCAGAATCAGAATCTTTCACGTTAAATACAGCAATTGTCGTACCAGGTAGAGCATCTTCCGAAAGAGGGTTTGTGAACGACATCACATTTAAAACAGGGGCATTGTCATTCACATCTATAATGTCTATAGTAACCTGGGTGGTTCCTATAAGTCCACCTTGATCTTTTGCCTCCGCCCTTAGTTCGTATTTTTTATGTTTTTCAAAATCTATATGACCAGACACGAAAATTGCCCCTGTCTTCTCTTCAATATTAAATATATCAGATACTGTTTTAGACAAACTGTAACTAATCTGTCCGTATACTCCACTGTCCGCGTCCGTGGCATTCACGGTGATGATATACGTCCCTTTCGCGGTGTTTTCCATCACTGACGCCTTATAAACAGTCTGATTAAATATCGGAACATTGTCGTTTGCATCTAACACGATGACGTCAATATTAACTGAGCCAGATCGCTGAGGTGTTCCTCCGTCTACTGCGATGAGTTTGAAATTAAAATGATGTTCACGCTCTCGATCTAAAGGTTTCTGGAGAACCATTTGGACATATTTACTTCCATCTGGATTAGTTTTTTGCTTCAGTACGAAATGCTCGTTTGGAGATAACCTGTAATCTTTTAAATTGTTTTGTCCCTCATCCTCATCTTTTGCGCTCTGCAGTGGAAATTCTGTTCCAACCGCCGCTCCTTCGCTTATTTCAAAAGAGAGAGGCTTATCTTTGTTTGGAAAAACGGGAGCGTGATCATTTATGTCCAGAACCTCGATCGTTATTTGATGCAATTCAATCGGATTCTCCAGAATCATCTCAAAGCTGAAGCTGCACGGCGTCACGTCTCCACACAGCTGCTCTCGGTCTATTCTCTCATTCACGACGAGAAGCCCTTTGTCTGTCTTCAGCTCGGTGTACTGGATGTTTTCTCCGGTCACGATCCGGGCCCGCCCGGACCTGAGCCTTCTCACATCCAAGCCCAGATCCTGCGCGACATTCCCGATGACCGAGCCTTTCTTCATCTCCTCCGGTATAGAATATCGAATCTGACCACCTACCATGTTCACAACACACAGCAGAAACAAGAGCGCTCCCAGTTGTTGACGCAGTCCGTGAAAAGATCGCCATCTTAAGCCCAC
Source organism: Synchiropus splendidus (assembly GCF_027744825.2). Classification (NCBI taxonomy): domain Eukaryota; kingdom Metazoa; phylum Chordata; class Actinopteri; order Syngnathiformes; family Callionymidae; genus Synchiropus; species Synchiropus splendidus. Next base: position 4,433,056 of record NC_071344.1, read on the forward strand.
AGCGATAAATCCTCGCAGTTCCATGGTTCAAAGATTCGTCTGATTCTAAAATATCCACCAAGTGCGCCACAGTAATCCTCGTCGGAATATAATATTCTGTACAATTTATTCTATTTCAGAACATTCCTGCAATCGAGAGTTTGACCATCAACGTCCTTCCTCATCGACTGACACAAATAGTGGTGCTCTGTGCGCTCAGTAAAGGAGGCAATGAAGACAACCAGTCACTCAATCATATTCATGGACCAACAGCGTCCCTCTGTGTTCAAAATGGGGAGCTGAAGAATAAAACATTTGTTTTATATCATAAAAATGAAACGTATTCAATGCCCGACAAAAGGAATGTACTTGCGAACACATACAAATGAACATATTTAAATAAATGAATAAATAACTTCATACATGCATACAGATTTAATTTGTAAACTATGAACTAGATCAGAAGTGAATTTTCGAGGATATTCATATGAGGTTCGAAACTTCTTCCCTGAAAATTTGGGAATGTGGGGGGAGTTTATTATTATTAATTTTTTTTCTAAGAAAAGAACACAAGAAAATACGACAGTGAACAAGTAATTTCTATATTTTTTTCTTTTTTTTTTATCTTGATGCCAGTTCTCTTCCTCAATTAATCACAGTATTTTAAGCACTGATGATAGATTTTCAAATTAAAAGATAAACAATGAAAACAAAAAAATTAACTAATTCAAAAGTAGAATTTCGATTACTTGAAAAATACCTGAAAAATAAAAGTGAGAAAGAAAGTTAAGTTAAGTTAAGTTAATAATAATAATAATAATAATAATAATAATAATAATAATAATAATAATAATAATAATAATAATAATAATAATAATGTCTATCATTGTACCTATTGGCAAATCATGTGTTTACCATGATTAAACACAAAGGTTTCGAGTATGAAATATATAATTTCATTATTTTTCCGCCTATAAATTTATTCACTGTATAGGGTAAAATTCAGTATATGAAAGCTTATGTAATTATTTCAGGTTGTCAGAAATCGTAGAACAGGATGCTAAAATCATCTCCCCCATCCTACTAACATTCTAGTACCACCTATAAAAGAATGTCCGGGTTTCATATTAGTGCAATTCTCGTTTCACATAGCTATCCATTTCCTTAGAACAACCAAAAATCGCAAAATATAAACATTAATGAATTAGTGAGCATTCCTGGCAGTTAATAAATGAAAAAAATATAAATAAAAATAAATAAAATCCGTGAAACGACTGTGATCAGACGTCGTGGTGAATCCAACTATGGCCATGAAAAAAAAAAAAAAAAACCATAGCCAAGTCAGCACTGCAATATATACTATCAAATCCCACAGGATTTCAGCACCATGGACAACGAAACCACAGATTCCAGAGAACAGTCAATGCATGGCGTGAACGAGAAGTACTGAAGCCGAAAAATTACGGCAAAATGCAAGCTTGTGATGCTTGATAACCAATTTACTCACCAAAGTAGACATCTGTGAGAAGTTCCCTGACATGTCCTTCTCCACACGTGGATCATCAGCGTCAGCTCCATCCACACTCACTAGACTGTCACTCATGGGTGGCATGAACTTCATATCACTCTTTCTGGAGTCAGTGGTCCTGCACACCTCGTAGTTGTACACATGCTGGAGAGTCCCTGTCCCCAGAGTGTCTGAGTAACGTGGTGGATAATATGGAATCACAGGGAGATTGGAGTGATACAGGACGCGAGACTGTCTCCATCTGTAGATCTTGACTGAGATAATCACCACTAGACACGTGATGAAGAGGAAGGAAACTACAGCCAAAGCCAACACTAAGTAAAAAGTCAGGTTGTCGTTGTACTCCTTGTCCTGTGTAAAGTCAGTGAACTCTGACATGACTTCTGGGAAGCTGTCGGCCACCGCCACGTTCACAATGACTGTAGCTGAACGAGAGGGCTGTCCGTTGTCCTCCACTGTAACGCTCAGTCTTTGTTTCACAGCATCTTTATCGGTGACTTGTCGGATGGTTCTGATCTCTCCATTCTGTAAGCCCACTTCAAACAGCGGCCTGTCTGTGGCTCTCTGCAGTTTATAGGAGAGCCAGGCGTTCTGTCCAGAGTCCACATCAACAGCCACCACTTTAGTGACCAGATAGCCCACGTCTGCTGAGCGAGGCACCATCTCAGCCACCAGAGAGCCACCAGTCTGGACCGGATACAGAACCTGAGGAGGGTTGTCGTTCTGGTCCTGGATCAGGATTTTCACAGTCACGTTGCTGCTGAGAGGAGGGGAGCCTCCATCCTGAGCTTTGACTGTGAGCTGAAGTTCTTTGATTTGTTCGTAATCAAATGTACGAACTGCACTGATCACACCGGTTTCAGAGTTCAAGGAGACATAAGTGGAAACTGGAGCTCCACTGACCTCAGTTTCTTCTAGAATATAGGAGATTCTGGCGTTTTGGTTCAAGTCAGAATCATGAGCACTGACCGCAAATATTGAGACCCCAGGTGAATTGTTTTCAGTTATGTAAGCAGAATATATATATTTATTGAATACTGGAGGGTTGTCGTTCACGTCGGATATTTTTAGGTGAATTATTTTAGATGCAAACAGTGGAGGATCGCCTGAATCAGTCGCCGTCACGGTTATATTATAACCTGATGCCGCTTCCCTGTCAAAGAATTGATCTGAAATTAAATTGTAGTAATGTTTCATAGATGATTCGATTTTAAATGGAAGCTTACCAACTATGGAACACTTTATTTGTCCATTTTTTTCAGAATCTGAATCTTTAATGTTAAATACGGCAATTGTTGTCCCAGGAAGTGCATCTTCTGCGACTGGGTTCAGGAGCGACATCATGTTTATCACAGGAGCGTTATCGTTTACGTCGACTACATCTATTATGATGTTACTTGTACCGACAAAACCACCCTGGTCCTTTGCTTCTACCCTTAGCTCGAATTTTTTGTCTTTTTCATAATCTATTTGACCAGACACCGATATGGTTCCCGTTTTCTCATTTATTCTAAATATTTCCACCGCATTCCCTTTCATTTTAGACAAACTGTAGGTGATGAGACCGTTTAGACCGCTGTCTGCGTCTGTAGCGTTCACAGTCATCACGTCAGTACCTTTTGGAATACTTTCCATCACTGACGCTTTATACAATGTTTGGTTAAATATCGGAACATTATCATTGGCATCTAAAACGGTGACGTCAATATTAACTGAGCCAGATCGCTGCGGTGTTCCTCCGTCAACAGCGATGAGTTTGAAATTCAATTGCGGCTGTTTCTCACGATCTAAAGGTTTCTGAAGAACCATTTGAACATATTTACTCCCATCAGGATTGAGCTGTTGCTGTAGTTCAAAGTTGTCGTTATTAGATAAAATATAATCTTTCAAAGAATTTGTTCCCACATCAAGATCCTCCGCGCTCTGCAGAGGAAATCGACCTCCAACTGCAGCTGACTCACTTATTTCAAAAATAAGGGATTGTTCTTTGTTTGAAAAAACGGGAGCGTGATCATTTATATCCAGAACCTCGATCGTTATTTGATGCAATTCTATCGGGTTTTCCAGAATCATCTCAAAGCTGAAGCTGCACGGCGTCACGTCTCCACACAGCTGCTCTCGGTCTATTCTCTCATTCACGACGAGAAGCCCTTTGTCTGTCTTCAGCTCGGTGTACTGGATGTTTTCTCCGGTCACGATCCGGGCCCGCCCGGACCTGAGCCTTCTCACATCCAAGCCCAGATCCTGCGCGACATTCCCGATGACCGAGCCTTTCTTCATCTCCTCCGGTATAGAATATCGAATCTGACCACCTACCATGTTCACAACACACAGCAGAAACAAGAGCGCTCCCAGTTGTTGACGCAGTCCGTGAAAAGATCGCCATCTTAAGCCGAGAGCGATAAATCCACGCAGTTCCATGGTTCAAAGATCCGTCAGGAATATCCACAGAACACTCCCAACACACTGAAATCCGATGTACTGCAATACGTGATTACTTTTATTTCACAAAATAATCAGAGATTGCGTGTCCATGTCATGTCCTCCTCACCATCGAACACAATGACGCCTCACCCAGCAGTCAGTCAGGGAGGGACTCAACAGAACACGCCACTCAATTTAATACACAGTCCAACAGCGTCCCTCTGTGTTCAAACATGAGAGGGACGTTTAGAGATAATTAAGCAAGTCAAAGAGATCCAAGATTTGTTTCCGCTTCAGAAAATCTGGAACAAGTCTGAATAATAACTATGAGACTGAAAACAATTAATGTTGCGAGTTGAAAATATTAAGAATAAAATCCAGTATATTTTATGTGGAGTAACTGTCTGTCATTAGACATGACTGAGTCACAGACTGTTGCATGTCTAAATAAAATGTTCATTACATAATGCTGTTCCATTGCGGCAGATGCGTCATAACCCCATTTATTATCAATAGTAGAGAAAATTCTGATTTTCCTTAAAGCACCATCGGCACGCCAGACATAACAAACACTCATCGATTATTTCAGCCAGATCAGTATAAAGAGTTACAATTAGAATGTTCTATGCTGGACTGCAGTAGAAAAAAATAAGTCATATGACAGATGTGTTCATGAGAAAGGATGAATATTCCCAGAAGTAATATTAATAATAATTTAAAATATATATATAATAATATTTAACTTCAAGATCGTAACAAGCCCATGTCGCAGATGCTTCAATAGTTGCCTAATCTAAAGTAAAACCAGATGTAATCATCATGCCCCGACAGTTCTCATATGTCACTTTTGCTTAAAGCTTTTGCTGAAAGGAACCCGATACCGCTGGCAATGTGCACGATCCAGGTGATGAAGAGTGGTGGTTTAAGGTGAGAAATGAGTGAGCCATGAGTGTTGTGGTAGCAGTAATTTTTCAAATAAGAAAAAAAATCGAGGATCAGTAAATTCAAAATCATCTAACACAAGAAAACACAAGAATAAACACAATAATTTAAGAAAAATCCAAACTCCATCAATAAACAAACAAGCCAAAGTTCTGAGCCACGCAATCAGCAAAGTGAGACACCTCTATGGCCATTTTCATGGCAACAAACAGCAACAGAACAGTTTGGTCAGCTAGGTTGGAAGACTGCAAAATTGATTCAAAAGATCTCAAGCAACGTTTGAAATGAACATGATTTCTCTACTCACCAAAGTAGACAGCTGTGAGAAGTTCCCAGACATGTCCTTCTCCACACGTGAATAATCAGCATCAGCTCCATCCACACTCACTAGACTGTCACTCATGGGTGGCATGAACTTCATATCACTCTTTCTGGAGTCAGTGGTCCTGCACACCTCGTAGTTGTACACATGCTGGAGAGTCCCTGTCCCCAGAGTGTCTGAGTAACGTGGTGGATAATATGGAATCACAGGGAGATTGGAGTGATACAGGACGCGAGACTGTCTCCATCTGTAGATCTTGACTGAGATAATCACCACTAGACACGTGATGAAAAGGAAGGAAACTACAGCCAAAGCCAACACTAAGTAAAAAGTCAGGTTGTCGTTGTACTCCTTGTCCTGTGTAAAGTCAGTGAACTCTGACATGACTTCTGGGAAGCTGTCGGCCACCGCCACGTTGACAATGACTGTAGCTGAACGAGAGGGCTGTCCGTTGTCCTCCACTGTAACGCTCAGTCTTTGTTTCACAGCATCTTTATCGGTGACTTGTCGGATGGTTCTGATCTCTCCATTCTGTAAGCCCACTTCAAACAGCGGCCTGTCTGTGGCTCTCTGCAGTTTATAGGAGAGCCAGGCGTTCTGTCCAGAGTCCACATCAACAGCCACCACTTTAGTGACCAGATAGCCCACGTCTGCTGAGCGAGGCACCATCTCAGCCACCAGAGAGCCACCAGTCTGGACCGGATACAGAACCTGAGGAGGGTTGTCGTTCTGGTCCTGGATCAGGATTTTCACAGTCACGTTGCTGCTGAGAGGAGGGGAGCCTCCATCCTGAGCTTTGACTGTGAGCTGAAGCTCTTTGATTTGTTCATAATCAAATGTACGAACTGCACTGATCACACCGGTTTCAGAGTTCAAGGAGACATAAGTGGAAACTGGAGCTCCATTGACCTCAGTTTCTTCTAGAATATAGGAGATTCTGGCGTTTTGGTTCAAGTCAGAGTCATGAGCACTGACTGCAAATATTGAGACCCCAGGTGAATTGTTTTCTGTTATGGAAGCAGAATATATATTTTTCTTAAAAACCGGATGGTTATCGTTGACGTCCGATATTTTTAGATTGATAGTTTTTGATGTAAACAGCGGTGGACTTCCTGAATCAGTGGCAGTAACTGTAATGTTGTACGCTTGAATAATTTCTCTGTCAAAATATTGATCAGATACTAAATTGTAATAATGCTTCATTGATGATTCTATTTTAAAGGGAACTTTTCCCTCTATTGAACACTTAATGTGTCCATTTTGCTCTGAATCAGAGTCTTTAATGTTAAAAATGGCAATTGTGGTTCCAGGTGGGGAATCTTCAGAAACAGGGTTTAAAATTGACATGATATTTATCACCGGAGCGTTATCATTCACATCTATTACATCAACGATCACCTTACTCATACCAACAAACCCTCCCTGATCTTTGGCCTGTACATTAAGTTCGTATTTTCTTTGCTTTTCAAAGTCTAACGGACCAGACACTGAAATAGAGCCTGTCTTAGCATCTATTTTAAATAAATCTGACTCACTACTTGACAAACTGTAAGTTATCAGTCCATTTGAACCACTGTCAGCATCAGTTGCATTTACTGTTATAATGTTAGTTCCTCTTGAAATATTCTCCATCACAGATAATTTGTATAAAGTTTGATTAAATATCGGAACATTATCGTTGGCATCTAACACGGTGACGTCAATATTAACTGAGCCAGATCGCTGCGGTGTTCCTCCGTCAACTGCGATGAGCTTTAAATTTAAATGGGGCTGTTTCTCCCGATCTAAAGGTTTCTGTAGAACCATCTGAACAAATTCCATCCCCTCTGGGTTCGTCTGATGTTTTAAAACAAAATTGTCGTTAGGAGATAAAATATAATCTTTCAATGTGTTTATTCCAACATCCAGATCTTTTGCACGCTGAAGTGGAAATAGCGCTCCGACAGCAGCTGCTTCGCTGATTTCAAAATTGAGAGTCTTGTCTTTATCAGGGAAAACGGGAGCGTGATCATTAATATCCAGAACCTCGATCGTTATTTGATGCAATTCCATCGGGTTTTCCAGAATCATCTCAAAGTTGAAGCTGCACGGCGTCACGTCTCCACACAGCTGCTCTCGGTCTATTCTCTCATTCACGACGAGAAGCCCTTTGTCTGTCTTCAGCTCGGTGTACTGGATGTTTTCTCCGGTCACGATCCGGGCCCGCCCGGACCTGAGCCTTCTCACATCCAAGCCAAGATCCTGCGCGACATTCCCGATGACCGAGCCTTTCTTCATCTCCTCCGGTATAGAATATCGAATCTGACCACCTACCATGTTCACAACACACAGCAGAAACAAGAGCGCTCCCAGTTGTTGACGCAGTCCGTGAAAAGATCGCCATCTTAAGCCCACAGCGATAAATCCACACAGTTCCATTGTTCAAAGATCAGTCATGAATATCCGCAGAATATTTCTGGCTCACAAAATTCCGCTATATTGATTTGTTTGATTGTTTTACTGAAAAATATTCAGAGAGAGCGTTTCTATCTAACGGCCTCGGTGACCGCCGAGCACAATGACGCCTCACCCAGCAGTCAGTCAGGGAGGGACTGAATAGAACACGGCAGTCAATTTTATTCACAGTCCAACAGCGTCCCTCTGTGTTCAAACATGAGTGGAACGTTTGGAAGAAATGAAAATTGGTGTGATTCATCAAAAGACGTATTATTTCTACCAAAAAGTCTATTATAAAATAAATCGAACAAACTCTGAAAATCAATATTCTGCCTACCATAAAAATGCTCGTAAAATTCCAGAGTATTTTAATAGAAATAGGTGACTCATTTTATTTATCTAACAAAATAAAAGTACCTTTAAAAAAACATTGGTCGAGTCAAGATTGAAATTATTATATATATAATTAATATATATATAAATAATGTAATATAATGTCAAGTGCACAGTCTTAATATTGACAGAACACTACCGACATCCATTCGAAACAACAAAATATCTGTGCCGTTCGTTTGAACCGCTCGTTGGTCATTTTCAGTACCATGGACAGCTACAGAAGGGGTTTGTAGTCCGCAGAGAAATAGAGTCAACTGACCTAATGCGAGCTATGAAATCATCAGGAATTCTCTACTCACCAAAGTAGACATCTGTGAGAAGTTCCCTGACATCTGCTTGTCCACATGTTGATCATCAGGGTCAGCTCCACCCACACTCACTAGACTGTCACTCATGGGTGGCATGAACTTCATATCACTCTTTCTGGAGTCAGTGGTCCTGCACACCTCGTAGTTGTACACATGCTGGAGAGTCCCTGTCCCCAGAGTGTCTGAGTAACGTGGTGGATAATATGGAATCACAGGGAGATTGGAGTGATACAGGACGCGAGACTGTCTCCATCTGTAGATCTTGACTGAGATAATCACCACCAGACACGTGATGAAGAGGAAGGAAACTACAGCCAAAGCCAACACTAAGTAAAATGTCAGGTTGTCGTTGTACTCCTTGTCCTGTGTAAAGTCAGTGAACTCTGACATGACTTCTGGGAAGCTGTCGGCCACCGCCACGTTCACAATGACTGTAGCTGAACGAGAGGGCTGTCCGTTGTCCTCCACTGTAACGCTCAGTCTTTGTTTCACAGCATCTTTATCGGTGACTTGTCGGATGGTTCTGATCTCTCCATTCTGTAAGCCCACTTCAAACAGCGGCCTGTCTGTGGCTCTCTGCAGTTTATAGGAGAGCCAGGCGTTCTGTCCAGAGTCCACATCAACAGCCACCACTTTAGTGACCAGATAGCCCACGTCTGCTGAGCGAGGCACCATCTCAGCCACCAGAGAGCCACCAGTCTGGACCGGATACAGAACCTGAGGAGGGTTGTCGTTCTGGTCCTGGATCAGGATTTTCACAGTCACGTTGCTGCTGAGAGGAGGGGAGCCTCCATCCTGAGCTTTGACTGTGAGCTGAAGTTCTTTGATTTGTTCATAATCAAATGTACGAACTGCACTGATCACACCGGTTTCAGAGTTCAAGGAGACATAAGTGGAAACTGGAGCTCCACTGACCTCAGTGTCTTCTAGAATATAGGAGATTCTGGCGTTCTGGTTCATGTCAGAATCATGAGCACGGACCGCAAATATTGAGACACCAGGTGAATTGTTTTCTGTTATAAAAGCTGAATATCTATTTTTATCAAATACCGGAGGGTTGTCGTTGATGTCAGATATTTTCAGATGTAGGATTTTTGAGGTTGTTAGAGCAGGGATTCCTGAATCAGTCGCTGTTACAGTTATGTTATAGTCAGGTTGTTTTTCCCTATCAACATCTTGATACAAAATTAAATTATAGTAGTCTTTCATAGATGATTGAATTTTAAAAGGGAGATTACCATCCACTGAACACTTCACCTGTCCGTTTTCAGCAGAATCAGAATCCTTAATATTAAAAATGGCAATTGTTGTACCAGGAGGTGAATCCTCTGATAAATGATTTTGAAAAGACATGACATTTATAACAGGTGAATTGTCATTTACGTCAATAATATCTATTACTACTTTGCTTGTGCCGATGAGGCCTCCCTGATCCTTCGCCTCTGCTCTCAGCTCGTATTTTCTTTCTTTTTCGAAATCTATGAGATTGGTCACATAGATTGTGCCGGTTTTTTCATCGATATCAAAAACATCGACAGTACCCCCCTTTGTTTTAGATAAACTATATGATATAAGTCCATATGACCCGCTGTCTGCGTCTGTGGCATTAACGGTAACAATATTGGAGCCTTTCAAAACATTTTCCATCACTGATGCCTTATAAAGAGTCTGATTAAATATCGGAACATTATCATTCGCGTCTAAAACGGTGACGTCAATATTGACTGAACCAGATCGCTGCGGTGTTCCTCCGTCAACTGCCATCAATTTCAGGGAAAAATGAGCCTGCCGTTCACGATCCAACTGTTTTTGGAGAACCATTTTTACATTTTTATTTCCATCTGGATTCGTTTGTTGTCTCAAAACGAAATTGTCGTTTGATGATAAAATATATTGTTTTAAGCTGTTCTGTCCCACATCTAAATCATATGCGCTTTGCAGTGGGAACTCTGTTCCAATCGCGGCTCCTTCACTAATTTCAAATGTTAAAGCTTTATTCATATTTTCGAAAACGGGAGCGTGATCATTTATATCCAGAACTTCGATCGTTATTTGATGCAATTCCATCGGGTTTTCCAGAATCATCTCAAAGCTGAAGCTGCACGGCGTCACGTCTCCACACAGCTGCTCTCGGTCTATTCTCTCATTCACGACGAGAAGCCCTTTGTCTGTCTTCAGCTCGGTGTACTGGATGTTTTCTCCGGTCACGATCCGGGCCCGCCCGGACCTGAGCCTTCTCACATCCAAGGCCAGATCCTGCGCGACATTCCCGATGACCGAGCCTTTCTTCATCTCCTCCGGTATAGAATATCGAATCTGACCACCTACCATGTTCACAACACACAGCAGAAACAAGAGCGCTCCCAGTTGTTGACGCGGTCCGTGAAAAGATCGCCATCTTAAGCCCACAGCGATTAATCCACGCAGTTCCATGATTCAAAGATCCGTCATGAACATCCACAGAATATTTCCAGCTCACTAAATTCCGCTATATTGATTTGTTTGATAGTTTTACTGAAAAATATTCAGAGAGAGCGTTTCTATCTAACGGCCACCGTCCCCGAAGAGCACAATGACGCCTCACCCCGCAGTCAGTCAGGGAGGGACTGAATAGAACACGCCACTCAATTTTATTCACAGTGCAACAGCGTCCCTCTGTGTTCAAACATGGGTGGAACGTTTGGAAGAAATGAAAAGTGGTGTGATTCATCATAAGACGTATTCTTTCTACCTTTAAGAGAAATTAAGGTGACTCATTTAAGTTATCTAACAAAATAAATGTACCTTTACAAAATTGTTGAGTCAAGATTAAAATCATGGAGCTAATATATATAAATAATGTAAAATCACGTCAAGTGAACATTTTTAATGTTGACCGACCACTACCGACACATTTAAGCCGTTCATTTGAACGAGTCGTTGGTCATTTTCAGCACCATGGACAGCAACAGAAGGGGGTTGTTGTCCGCAAAGAAATACAGACAATTTACCTAAAGCGAGCTATGAAATCATCAGGAATTCTCTACTCACCAAAGTAGACATCTGTGAGAAGTTCCCTGACATCTGCTTCTCCACACGTGGATCATCAGCGTCAGCTCCATCCACACTCACTAGACTGTCACTCATGGGTGGCATGAACTTCATATCACTCTTTCTGGAGTCAGTGGTCCTGCACACCTCGTAGTTGTACACATGCTGGAGAGTCCCTGTCCCCAGAGTGTCTGAGTAACGTGGTGGATAATATGGAATCACAGGGAGATTGGAGTGATACAGGACGCGAGACTGTCTCCATCTGTAGATCTTGACTGAGATAATCACCACTAAACACGTGATGAAGAGGAAGGAAACTACAGCCAAAGCCAACACTAAGTAAAAAGTCAGGTTGTCGTTGTACTCCTTGTCCTGTGTAAAGTCAGTGAACTCTGACATGACTTCTGGAAAGCTGTCGGCCACCGCCACGTTCACAATGACTGTAGCTGAACGAGAGGGCTGTCCGTTGTCCTCCACTGTAACGCTCAGTCTTTGTTTCACAGCATCTTTATCGGTGACTTGTCGGATGGTTCTGATCTCTCCATTCTGTAAGCCCACTTCAAACAGCGGCCTGTCTGTGGCTCTCTGCAGTTTATAGGAGAGCCAGGCGTTCTGTCCAGAGTCCACATCAACAGCCACCACTTTAGTGACCAGATAGCCCACGTCTGCTGAGCGAGGCACCATCTCAGCCACCAGAGAGCCACCAGTCTGGACCGGATACAGAACCTGAGGAGGGTTGTCGTTCTGGTCCTGGATCAGGATTTTCACAGTCACGTTGCTGCTGAGAGGAGGGGAGCCTCCATCCTGAGCTTTGACTGTGAGCTGAAGTTCTTTGATTTGTTCATAATCAAATGTACGAACTGCACTGATCACACCAGTTTCAGAGTTCAAGGAGACATAAGTGGAAACTGGAGCTCCACTGACCTCAGTGTCTTCTAGAATATAGGAGATTCTGGCATTTTGGTTCAAGTCTGAATCATGAGCACTGACTGCAAATATTGAGACACCAGGTGAATTGTTTTCTGTTATAAAAGCTGAATATCTATTTTTATCAAATACCGGAGGGTTGTCGTTCACGTCCGATATTTTTAGATTGATAATTCTTGAAGTAAATAGAGGGGGGTCTCCAGAATCAGCGGCGATGACTGAGATATTATATTCTTGAATTTCTTCTCTGTCAAAATACTGATCCGAAACTAAATTATAGTAATGCTTCATTGATGATCCAATTTTAAAGGGTAGTTTTCCCTCTATGGAACATTTGATTTGTCCATTTTGCTCTGAGTCAGAATCTTTAATATTGAAAATGGCAATTGTGGTCCCGGGTTGGGAATCTTCTGAAACCGGGTTTAAAATTGACATGATAGTTAGAACTGGAGCGTTATCATTTACATCTATTACATCTACGATCACTTTACTTGTGCCTACAAAGCCACCCTTATCTTTGGCCTCCACATTTAGTTCGTACTTCCTTTGTTTCTCATAATCCAATTGACCAGAAACAGAAATATAGCCATTGTTTTCATCGATTTCAAATAAATCTGACTCTGATAAACTGTAAGTTATCAATCCATTTGAACCACTATCTGCATCACTTGCATTCACTCTGACGATGATCGTTCCTTTTAATATATTTTCCATCACAGACACTTTATAGACAGTCTGGTTAAATATCGGAACATTGTCATTAATATCTAAAATAGTGACGTCAATATTAACTGAGCCAGATCGCTGCGGTGTTCCTCCATCCACTGCGATCAGCTTCAATTTTAAATGCGGCTGTTTCTCTCGATCTAAAGGTTTCCGAAGAACCATCTCAACAATTTTACTCCCATCGGGATTCGTCTGATGATTCAAAACGAAATTGTCGTTCGGCGATAAAACATAATCTTTTAAAGCGTTTTGTCCGACATCCTGATCTTTTGCGCGCTGAAGAGGAAATCGGCCTCCAACTGCGGCTGATTCACTGATTTCAAAATTAAGAGACTTATCTTTATTCGGAAAAACGGGAGCGTGGTCATTAATATCAAGAACCTCGATCGTTATTTGATGCAATTCCATCGGGTTTTCCAGAATCATCTCAAAGCTGAAGCTGCACGGCGTCACGTCTCCACACAGCTGCTCTCGGTCTATTCTCTCATTCACGACGAGAAGCCCTTTGTCTGTCTTCAGCTCGGTGTACTGGATGTTTTCTCCGGTCACGATCCGGGCCCGCCCGGACCTGAGCCTTCTCACATCCAAGCCCAGATCCTGCGCGACATTCCCGATGACCGAGCCTTTCTTCATCTCCTCCGGTATAGAATATCGAATCTGACCACCTACCATGTTCACAACACACAGCAGAAACAAGAGCGCTCCCAGTTGTTGACGCAGTCCGTGAAAAGATGGCCATCTTAAGCCCAAACTGCTCAATCCACGCATTTCCATGGTTCAAAGATCTGTCATAAAGATCCACAGAAAACTTCCAGCTCAGTATATTCCGCTGAATTGTAATATGCGATTCCTTTCATTTGCAAAATAATCTCGAGCGAGCGTTTCCTTCTGATGTCCTCCACACCAACGAACACAATGACGCTTCACTGCGCAGCCAGCGAGGGTCTGAGCAGAACTTGCCACTGTCATTTATACACAGTCCAACAGCGTCCCTCTGTGTTCAAATATGAGACGGACGCAACTATCAAATGGGGAAAATAAAATTAAATGTAACCTAATATATATCCCCCAAAATAATTAATTAAATAAATAAGAAAATACAAACACTGAAAATATTCATTTGGAGCATTTTAATTATTATTTAGGAAATTCGAGCATAGTTTAATATAAATAGTTGAGTCATTTAACTCAACAAACATTTGTCAACACAAGAATATGTGCCAAAAGTACTGAATGAACTGCTCCCCTCAAAAACTTCCAAACATAGACTTAAAATTCTTGAACAACTATTAAACCAAGATGACGATGTCAAACCAAAAGGTGGCTGGCATATGAAGCAACTACAGCACTTGTGTCCGATGGAAATCATGAAACAATCACTGTCGAATGGAATGAGGTTGGGGGGAAAAATATAGACGATGGACGCATCTGCGAAGCATTTCATGGCCACGCCAGTGTGGGAATTCAAATATGCAACAATTAACAACAGTCCGAACATGTTCCAATGCAAACACTCAAAACAGGAGTCAGAAACGTCTTTGTTCTCAGACAGATTGGATTAAAGAAAGCAGAATATGTGAAACAATTTTACTCACCAAAGTTGACATTTGAGAAAAATTCCCTGACATGTCCTTCTCCACACGTGGATCATCAGCGTCAGCTCCATCCACACTCACTAGACTGTCACTCATGGGTGGCATGAACTTCATATCACTCTTTCTGGAGTCAGTGGTCCTGCACACCTCGTAGTTGTACACATGCTGGAGAGTCCCTGTCCCCAGAGTGTCTGAGTAACGTGGTGGATAATATGGAATCACAGGGAGATTGGAGTGATACAGGACGCGAGACTGTCTCCATCTGTAGATCTTGACTGAGATAATCACCACTAGACACGTGATGAAGAGGAAGGAAACTACAGCCAAAGCCAACACTAAGTAAAAAGTCAGGTTGTCGTTGTACTCCTTGTCCTGTGTAAAGTCAGTGAACTCTGACATGACTTCTGGGAAGCTGTCGGCCACCGCCACGTTCACAATGACTGTAGCTGAACGAGAGGGCTGTCCGTTGTCCTCCACTGTAACGCTCAGTCTTTGTTTCACAGCATCTTTATCGGTGACTTGTCGGATGGTTCTGATCTCTCCATTCTGTAAGCCCACTTCAAACAGCGGCCTGTCTGTGGCTCTCTGCAGTTTATAGGAGAGCCAGGCGTTCTGTCCAGAGTCCACATCAACAGCCACCACTTTAGTGACCAGATAGCCCACGTCTGCTGAGCGAGGCACCATCTCAGCCACCAGAGAGCCACCAGTCTGGACCGGATACAGAACCTGAGGAGGGTTGTCGTTCTGGTCCTGGATCAGGATTTTCACAGTCACGTTGCTGCTGAGAGGAGGGGAGCCTCCATCCTGAGCTTTGACTGTGAGCTGAAGTTCTTTGATTTGTTCATAATCAAATGTACGAACTGCACTGATCACACCGGTTTCAGAGTTCAAGGAGACATAAGTGGAAACTGGAGCACCACTGACCTCAGTGTCTTCTAGAATATAGGAGATTCTGGCGTTCTGGTTCAGGTCTGAATCATGAGCACGGACCGCAAATATTGAGACCCCAGGTGAATTGTTTTCTGTTACGGAAGCAGAATATTTATTTCTATCAAATACCGGAGGGTTGTCGTTAACATCAGATATTTTGAGGTGCAGTATTTTTGAGGTTGTTAAAGCAGGGTTTCCCGAATCTGTGGCCGTAACTGTTATGTTATAATCAGGTCGTTTTTCTCTGTCAAAAAACTGATCAGATACTAAATTGTAGTAATCTTTCATTGATGACTGAATTTTGAAAGGGAAATTACGATCCACTGAACACTTCACCTGTCCGTTTTCTCCAGAATCAGAATCCTTAATATTAAAAACAGCAATTGTTGTTCCAGGCAGTGAATCTTCTGATATCGGATTCTGAAATGACATGACATTTATTGTCGGTGAATTGTCATTTACGTCAATAATATCGATTACAACTTTACTTGTGCCGATGAGGCCTCCCTGATCCTTCGCCTCCACTCTCAGCTCGTATTTCTTTTCTTTTTCGTAATCTATTTGGCCAGAAACTGATATAGCTCCCGTTTTTTCTTCTATTTCAAACATTTCCACGGCACCACCTTTCATTTTTGATAAACTGTATGATATAAGTCCGAATGACCCGCTATCGTTGTCCGTGGCATTGACGGTGATAACGCTTGCGCCTTTCAAGACATTTTCCATCACTGATGCTTTATAAACTGTTTGATTAAATATCGGAACATTATCGTTCGCGTCTAAAACGGTGACGTCAATATTAACTGAGCCAGATCGCTGCGGTGTTCCTCCGTCAACTGCGATGAGTTTTAGCGTGAAATGAGCCTGTCGCTCGCGATCCAATTGTTTCTGGAGAACCATTTTTACATATTTACTTCCATCAGAAGTCGTCTGTTGTTTCAAAACGAAATTATCATTCGATGACAATATATATTGCTTCAAAGTGTTCTGTCCCACATCTAAATCATCTGCGCTTTGCAGTGGGAACTCAGTTCCTACTGACGCTGCCTCACTAATTTCAAATGTTAACGCCTTATTCACATCCTCGAAAACAGGAGCGTGATCATTTATATCCAGAACTTCGATCGTTATTTGATGCAATTCAATCGGATTCTCCAGAATCATCTCAAAGCTGAAGCTGCACGGCGTCACGTCTCCACACAGCTGCTCTCGGTCTATTCTCTCATTCACGACGAGAAGCCCTTTGTCTGTCTTCAGCTCGGTGTACTGGATGTTTTCTCCGGTCACGATCCGGGCCCGCCCGGACCTGAGCCTTCTCACATCCAAGCCCAGATCCTGCGCGACATTCCCGATGACCGAGCCTTTCTTCATCTCCTCCGGTATAGAATATCGAATCTGACCACCTACCATGTTCACAACACACAGCAGAAACAAGAGCGCTCCCAGTTGTTGACGCAGTCCGTGAAAAGATCGCCATCTTAAGCCCACAGTGATAAATCCACGCAGTTCCATGGTTCAAAGAGCCGTCATAAAGATCCACAGAATACTTCCAACTCACTGCAATCCGCTGTATTGCAATACGTGATTATTTAATTTTACAAAATCATCTGAGACAGCGTTTCCATGTCATGTCCTCCTCACCATCGAACACAATGACGCTTCCCTGCTCAGTCAGTCAGGGAGGGACTGAACAGAACACGCCACTCAATTTTATACACAGTCCAACAGCGTCCCTCTGCGTTCAAACATGAGAGGGACGCAAGTATTAAGTAGGGAAAAAGATTTTAAAAAATATATAACCAAATGTTCCGCCCTCCATGAAAAAGTCTAATGAGTAAGAAAAACCTAAGGCTGAAAATATTCATTCTGGCCACTTGATATTATTTATAATGAAATCCGAGCACAGTTTAAAAAAAAAAAAAAAAAGTTGAGTCATTTAACTCAACAAACAACATAACAAAAACAAAAATAAACAATTGTCACTATTAGAATATATGTCGTTAGTTTGGGATTTGAAAAAATATATTGTTATATAATATAATAATATATTGTTTTTAAACTCAAATGTCGTTTTCAAAACAAAAGCTGGCCGGCATTTGAAGTAACGTCAACACTCATGTCAGTAAGTAAATCGTTAAACCATCATGAATGAAATGAGGTTGAGATTGAAAATATGTGTGTATTTTCACAATGAATTATTTGGTCGTCAAATGTCATATGAATTGTTCAGTACGGAATTCTAATCCATTATGGTTAAGGTCATGAGCATGATATGCATGATGAAGATCAATGATTTTGTTCAAGAGACTAAAGAAATTGTATCCACCAGTCTTAAGGCTGCGAGTGTCATATAAAGCATCTACAATGTGAAGCAGCACAGTAAAAAATGCAGACTAAAATAATAAATATGTTAATTCATCAAAACAAACAAACAAACAAAAATGAAATCACTAAAGAATGAATGAATTCAATTGTGAACGACGACACAGTTCAGTTTGGTTGAGCCAGGCATTGGTTCAACAGGTTTTTTCCTTCAGCACCATGGACAGCAACAGACAGTCTACGAACGTCAAGCAAGCTATGAAATGATCGTGAATTTTCTACTCACCAAAGTAGACATCTGTGAGAAATTCCCTGACATCTGCTTCTCCACACGTGGATCATCAGCATCAGCTCCATCCACACTCACTAGACTGTCACTCATGGGTGGCATGAACTTCATATCACTCTTTCTGGAGTCAGTGGTCCTGCACACCTCGTAGTTGTACACATGCTGGAGAGTCCCTGTCCCCAGAGTGTCTGAGTAACGTGGTGGATAATATGGAATCACAGGGAGATTGGAGTGATACAGGACGCGAGACTGTCTCCATCTGTAGATCTTGACTGAGATAATCACCACTAGACACGTGATGAAGAGGAAGGAAACTACAGCCAAAGCCAACACTAAGTAAAAAGTCAGGTTGTCGTTGTACTCCTTGTCCTGTGCAAAGTCAGTGAACTCTGACATGACTTCTGGGAAGCTGTCGGCCACCGCCACGTTCACAATGACTGTAGCTGAACGAGAGGGCTGTCCGTTGTCCTCCACTGTAACGCTCAGTCTTTGTTTCACAGCATCTTTATCGGTGACTTGTCGGATGGTTCTGACCTCTCCATTCTGTAAGCCCACTTCAAACAGCGGCCTGTCTGTGGCTCTCTGCAGTTTATAGGAGAGCCAGGCGTTCTGTCCAGAGTCCACATCAACAGCCACCACTTTAGTGACCAGATAGCCCACGTCTGCTGAGCGAGGCACCATCTCAGCCACCAGAGAGCCACCAGTCTGGACCGGATACAGAACCTGAGGAGGGTTGTCGTTCTGGTCCTGGATCAGGATTTTCACAGTCACGTTGCTGCTGAGAGGAGGGGAGCCTCCATCCTGAGCTTTGACTGTGAGCTGAAGTTCTTTGATTTGTTCATAATCAAATGTACGAACTGCGCTGATCACACCGGTTTCAGAGTTCAAGGAGACGTAAGTGGAAACTGGAGCTCCACTGACCTCAGTGTCTTCTAGAATATAGGAGATTCTGGCGTTTTGGTTCAAGTCTGAATCATGAGCACTGACTGCAAATATTGAGACCCCAGGTGAATTGTTTTCTGTTATGGAAGCAGAGTATATATTGTTATCAAATACTGGAGGGTTGTCGTTCACGTCCGATATTTTTAGATTGATAATTCTTGAAGTAAATAGAGGGGGGTCTCCAGAATCAGTGGCGATGACTGAGATATTATATTCTTGAATTTCTTCTCGGTCAAAATACTGATCCGAAACTAAATTATAGTAATGCTTCATTGATGATCCAATTTTAAAGGGTAATTTTCCCTCTATGGAACATTTGATTTGTCCATTTTGCTCTGAGTCAGAATCTTTAATATTGAAAATGGCAATTGTGGTCCCGGGTTGGGAATCTTCTGAAACAGGGTTTAAAATTGACATGATATTTAGAACAGGTGCGTTATCATTTACATCTGTTACATCAACAACCACTTTACTTGATCCGACAAACCCTCCCTGATCTTTAGCCTCCACATTAAACTCATATTTTCTTTCTTTTTCATAATCTAATTGAGCAGACACAGAAATATATCCTGTGTTTTCATCAATTTCAAATATATCTGATTCACTATTTGACAAACTGTATGTTATCAATCCATTCGAACCGCTGTCAGCATCAGTTGCATTTACTCTCACAATATTAGTACCTTTTAATACGTTTTCCATCACTGAAACTTTATATACTGTTTGATTAAATATCGGAACATTATCGTTGGCATCTAACACGGTGATGTCAATATTTACTGAGCCAGATCGCTGCGGTGTTCCTCCGTCAACTGCAATAAGTTTGAAATTTAAATGTGGCTGTTTCTCTCGATCTAAAGGTTTCTGAAGGATCATCGCAATAGATTTGCTTCCATCTGAGTTGATTTGTTGCTTTAACACAAAATTATCGTTTGGGGATAAAATGTAATCTTTTAGGGAATTGTCTCCGACATCTAGATCCTTTGCTCGTTGAAGAGGAAACTGGCCTCCGACTAAAGCTGCCTCGCTAATTTTCAAGGCAAGAGATTTATCGTCATGAGGAAAAACGGGAGCGTGATCATTTATATCCAGAACCTCGATCGTTATTTGATGCAATTCCATCGGATTCTCCAGAATCATCTCAAAGCTGAAGCTGCACGGCGTCACGTCTCCACACAGCTGCTCTCGGTCTATTCTCTCATTCACGACGAGAAGCCCTTTGTCTGTCTTCAGCTCGGTGTACTGGATGTTTTCTCCGGTCACGATCCGGGCCCGCCCGGACCTGAGCCTTCTCACATCCAAGCCCAGATCCTGCGCGACATTCCCGATGACCGAGCCTTTCTTCATCTCCTCCGGTATAGAATATCGAATCTGACCACCTACCATGTTCACAACACACAGCAGAAACAAGAGCGCTCCCAGTTGTTGACGCAGTCCGTGAAAAGATCGCCATCTTAAGCCCCCAGCGATAAATCCACACAGTTCCATTGTTCAAAGATCCGTCACAAATCCAAAGCAAACGCTGAGTAAAACCAGATTGCGGTCTTGCAATACATGTAAGCCAACAGAGGTTATAGCTACAAAATACTATTTTACATCTGACGTCCTCCTCACCATCGAACACAATGACGCTTCCCTGCTCAGTCAGTCAGGGAGGGACTGAACAGAACACCCCACTCAATTTTATACACAGTCCAACAGCGTCCCTCTGTGTTCAAATATGAGAGGGACGCTATCAAAAAATGGACGAGAGCGAGATGGAATGGTGTATATTATGATTAATGTCTCATCATATGAATGAATGCAATTTGTGTTTGATCACATGTGTGTGTGAACGTGTTTTTGTGACTCTCAATTTTTGTAATTCATATATATTTTTTTCTATTTTATTCTACTACTCTGGCTATGACTGCTCGACTTTCGGTTTCGTTCGTGCATGTCTATTTATTATTATTATTATTATTATTATTATTATTATTATTATTATTATTATTATTATTATTAATAATAATAATAATATTAAGAATAATAATAATAGTAGTAGTAGTAGTACTAGTAGTAGGAGTAGTAGTATTGTGTGTGTATGTGTGTTCTTTGTCCTATGTGTGTTGCTCGCCTTCAGTTACTTCGCATCATGCACCTATTATTGATATGTAAATTCATTGATATTTTTGTACTCAAAACATTATAATTATAACGGGGAAAACATAAATATGTATTGTTTTTATTATTATTATTATTATTATTATTATTCGTAGTAGTCGTGATAGTAGTGGTAGCAAAGATGTCCACGGAAAAAAGCGACAAGTGACATCATTCAAGCTTGGAAGGGATAATGATAATTTTACTCACCAAAGTAGACATCTGTGAGAAGTTCCCTGACATCTGCTTCTCCACACGTGGATCATCAGCGTCAGCTCCATCCACACTCACTAGACTGTCACTCATGGGTGGCATGAACTTCATATCACTCTTTCTGGAGTCAGTGGTCCTGCACACCTCGTAGTTGTACACATGCTGGAGAGTCCCTGTCCCCAGAGTGTCTGAGTAACGTGGTGGATAATATGGAATCACAGGGAGATTGGAGTGATACAGGACGCGAGACTGTCTCCATCTGTAGATCTTGACTGAGATAATCACCACTAGACACGTGATGAAGAGGAAGGAAACTACAGCCAAAGCCAACACTAAGTAAAAAGTCAGGTTGTCGTTGTACTCCTTGTCCTGTGTAAAGTCAGTGAACTCTGACATGACTTCTGGGAAGCTGTCAGCCACCGCCACGTTCACAATGACTGTAGCTGAACGAGAGGGCTGTCCGTTGTCCTCCACTGTAACGCTCAGTCTTTGTTTCACAGCATCTTTATCGGTGACTTGTCGGATGGTTCTGATCTCTCCATTCTGTAAGCCCACTTCAAACAGCGGCCTGTCTGTGGCTCTCTGCAGTTTATAGGAGAGCCAGGCGTTCTGTCCAGAGTCCACATCAACAGCCACGACTTTAGTGACCAGATAGCCCACGTCTGCTGAGCGAGGCACCATCTCAGCCACCAGAGAGCCACCAGTCTGGACCGGATACAGAACCTGAGGAGGGTTGTCGTTCTGGTCCTGGATCAGGATTTTCACAGTCACGTTGCTGCTGAGAGGAGGGGAGCCTCCATCCTGAGCTTTGACTGTGAGCTGAAGTTCTTTGATTTGTTCATAATCAAATGTACGAACTGCACTGATCACACCGGTTTCAGAGTTCAAGGAGACATAAGTGGAAACTGGAGCTCCACTGACCTCAGTGTCTTCTAGAATATAGGAGATTCTGGCATTCTGGTTCAAGTCTGAATCATGAGCACTGACAGCAAATATTGAGACCCCAGGTGAATTGTTTTCTATTATGAAAGCAGAGAATATATTTCGATCAAACACCGGGGGGTTGTCGTTCACATCAGATATTTTGAGATTGATCATTTTAGAAGTAAACAGAGGAGGATTTCCTAAATCTGTTGCCGTAACCGTTATGTTATATTCCTGAATTGTTTCTCTATCAAAATACTGATCCGAAACTAAATTGTAATAATTTTTCACTGAAGATTGAATTTTAAAGGGAAGCTTCCCATCAATAGAACATTGAACCTTTCCATTTTGCTCTGAGTCAGAGTCTTTAATATTGAAAACTGCAATTGTGGTACCTGGTAGGGAATCTTCAGAAACCGGGTTTAAAATTGACATGATATTTAGAACTGGAGGATTATCGTTTACGTCAATTACATCAACAATCACTTTACTTGTACCAACAAAACCTCCCTGATCTTTGGCTTCCACCCTAAGTTCGTATTTTCGCTCCTTTTCATAATCTAGTTGACCAGACAACAAAATAGAGCCAGTTTTATAATCGATATTAAATACGCCTGATTCAGTATTTGATAAACTGTACGAAATCAATCCGTTTGAACCACTGTCCGCATCGGTCGCATTAACTCTTACGATGCACGTTCCTTTTGAAATATTTTCCATCACTGATGCCTTATAAATTGTCTGGTTAAATATCGGAACATTATCATTAACATCTAACACGGTGACGTCAATATTAACTGAGCCAGATCGCTGCGGTGTTCCTCCGTCTACTGCGATGAGCTTTAAATTTAAATGCGGCTGTTTCTCTCGATCTAAAGGTTTCTGAAGAACCATCTCGACATATTTACTTCCGTCTGGATTAGATTGTTGTTTTAAAACAAAGTTTTCGTTTGGAGACAAAATATAATCTTTTAAAGTATTCTGTCCCACATCTAAGTCTTTCGCACTCTGTAGAGGAAACGCTCCTCCAACTGCCGCAGATTCGCTTATTTCAAAGGTGAGAGCTCTATCTTTGTTTGGAAATATGGGCGCGTGATCATTTATATCCAGAACCTCGATCGTTATTTGATGCAATTCTATCGGGTTTTCCAGAATCATCTCAAAGCTGAAGCTGCACGGCGTCACGTCTCCACACAGCTGCTCTCGGTCTATTCTCTCATTCACGACGAGAAGCCCTTTGTCTGTCTTCAGCTCGGTGTACTGGATGTTTTCTCCGGTCACGATCCGGGCCCGCCCGGACCTGAGCCTTCTCACATCCAAGGCCAGATCCTGCGCGACATTCCCGATGACCGAGCCTTTCTTCATCTCCTCCGGTATAGAATATCGAATCTGACCACCTACCATGTTCACAACACACAGCAGAAACAAGAGCGCTCCCAGTTGTTGACGCAGTCCGTGAAAAGATCGCCATCTTAAGCCCACAGCGATTAATCCACGCAGTTCCATGATTCAAAGATCCGTCACAAATCCAACGCAAACGCTGAGTAAAACCAGATCGCGGTCTTGCAATACATGTAAGCCAACAGAGGTTATATCTACAAAATACTATTTTACATCTGACGTCCTCCTCACCATCGAACACAATGACGCTTCCCTGCTCAGTCAGTCAGGGAGGGACTGAACAGAACACCCCACTCAATTTAATACACAGTCCAACAGCGTCCCTCTGCGTTCAAATATGAGAGGGACGTTATTAAAAATAGCAGAGAGCGAGATGGAATGGTATATGTTTTTATAATTGTCTCATCGTATGAATGAATGAATGCTTATTTCAATCCTCTGATACATGGCAAATGTGTTGCGTAACATGTTTTATGACATTTGTGTCATCATTTATCTCACACAGCTTCGTCCTTAATACATTGTACACAAATCAGTCAATATTTGTACTTCCTTGATACAGAGATGGAAAAGGAGTAGAGTGCAAACTATGCTAACAATTTTCTGCACTTTAAACGCTCTTTCCCTATTTTACAGATCAGTGTTTGTGAGTAATTGTGTTAAAAATTGTGTCATTGTGTCATTTTTTTTCTGTTGTATTCTACTCCTCTGGTTATTAGTGCTCTACTTTCGGGTTGGTTTGTGCATGCGTATTATTATTCATTATTGTATTATTATCATTATTATTATTATTATTATTATTATTATATTATTATTATCACTGAATGTAGTAACAGGTGTTCACATTTGAATATTAATTCAGTCATTATTATTGTTGTAGTTGTTGCTGCTGCTGTTTGTTAGTTGTTGTAGTTGTGGTTCGTCAAAGTAGTAGTAGTAGTGGAAATATTAACAATTATAATAATTGGTTATAAACAAGGTGCTATGCTTGGAAATAAAGACAAACGCACCATGATTGACTGTTTTATGGCTGAGATGTTCGGCACTGTACGTCACTGGTCATTTTCAGGACCACGGAGAGCGACAGAAAAAAATGATGTGGAGCAAAGATGTCCACGGAAAAAAGTGACAAGTGACATCATTCAAGCTTGGAAGAGATAATGATAATTTTACTCACCAGAGTAGACATCTGTGAGAAGTTCCCTGACATGTCCTTCTCCACACGTGGATCATCAGCATCAGCTCCATCCACACTCACTAGACTGTCACTCATGGGTGGCATGAACTTCATATCACTCTTTCTGGAGTCAGTGGTCCTGCACACCTCGTAGTTGTACACATGCTGGAGAGTCCCTGTCCCCAGAGTGTCTGAGTAACGTGGTGGATAATATGGAATCACAGGGAGATTGGAGTGATACAGGACGCGAGACTGTCTCCATCTGTAGATCTTGACTGAGATAATCACCACTAGACACGTGATGAAGAGGAAGGAAACTACAGCCAAAGCCAACACTAAGTAAAAAGTCAGGTTGTCGTTGAACTCCTTGTCCTGTGTAAAGTCAGTGAACTCTGACATGACTTCTGGGAAGCTGTCGGCCACCGCCACGTTCACAATGACTGTAGCTGAACGAGAGGGCTGTCCGTTGTCCTCCACTGTAACACTCAGTCTTTGTTTCACAGCATCTTTATCGGTGACTTGTCGGATGGTTCTGATCTCTCCATTCTGTAAGCCCACTTCAAACAGCGGCCTGTCTGTGGCTCTCTGCAGTTTATAGGAGAGCCAGGCGTTCTGTCCAGAGTCCACATCAACAGCCACCACTTTAGTGACCAGATAGCCCACGTCTGCTGAGCGAGGCACCATCTCAGCCACCAGAGAGCCACCAGTCTGGACCGGATACAGAACCTGAGGAGGGTTGTCGTTCTGGTCCTGGATCAGGATTTTCACAGTCACGTTGCTGCTGAGAGGAGGGGAGCCTCCATCCTGAGCTTTCACTGTGAGCTGAAGTTCTTTGATTTGTTCATAATCAAATGTACGAACTGCACTGATCACACCGGTTTCAGAGTTCAAGGAGACATAAGTGGAAACTGGAGCTCCACTGACCTCAGTGTCTTCTAGAATATAGGAGATTCTGGCGTTTTGGTTTAAATCAGAATCACGAGCACTGACTGCAAATATTGAGACCCCAGGTGAATTATTTTCTGATATATAAGCAGCATATGTTTTCTTATCAAAAAATGGTGCATTGTCGTTTACATCAGATATTTTAAGATGAAAAACTTGCGTAGCAAATAGAGGAGGATTTCCTAAATCAGTCACCATTAATGTGATATTATAATCAGTAGCGGTTTCTCTGTCAAAATGTTGATCGGATATTAGATTATAATAATCCTTCATCGATGACTGTATTTTGAATGGGAGTTTGCGATCTATTGAACACTGTATTTGTCCATTGGAACCCGAATCAAAGTCCTTAATGTTGAAAACAACAATTGTTGTACCCGGATGTGCATCCTCAGATATGGGGTTCAAAAACGACATTATATTAATAACAGGTGGATTATCGTTCACGTCAATTACATCTAATATAATTTTACTTGTCCCTATTAATCCACCTTGGTCCTTAGCCTCCACCCTCACCTCGTACTTTCTGTCTTTTTCATAATCTATTTCACCAGACACAGAAACTACACCGGTCTTTCCATCGATTACAAATTTATCAGCAGCTGCCCCTTTCATTTTTGACAAACTGTAAAAGATAAGTCCGTTTGTTCCGCTGTCCGCGTCTGTAGCATTCACCGTTATAATTTGCGTGCCTTTTGGTACGTTTTCCATTATTGACGCCTTATAAATTGTCTGGTTAAATATCGGAACATTATCATTGGCATCTAACACGGTGACGTCGATATTAACTGAGCCAGATCGCTGCGGTGTTCCTCCGTCTACTGCGATGAGCTTTAAATTTAAATGCGGCTGTTTCTCTCGATCTAAAGGTTTCTGAAGAACCATCTCGACATATTTACTTCCGTCTGGATTCAATTGTTGTTTCAAGATGAAATTATCGTTCGGGGATAACATGTAATCTTGTAAAGCGTTTAGTCCGACGTCTAGATCCTCCGCGCTCTGCAGCGGAAATTTCCCACCTACCGACGCTGCTTCTGTTATTTCGAAATGAAGAGATCTATCGGTGTTTGGAAAAACGGGAGCGTGATCATTTATATCCAGAACTTCGATCGTTATTTGATGCAATTCAATCGGATTCTCCAGAATCATCTCAAAGCTGAAGCTGCACGGCGTCACGTCTCCACACAGCTGCTCTCGGTCTATTCTCTCATTCACGACGAGAAGCCCTTTGTCTGTCTTCAGCTCGGTGTACTGGATGTTTTCTCCGGTCACGATCCGGGCCCGCCCGGACCTGAGCCTTCTCACATCCAAGCCCAGATCCTGCGCGACATTCCCGATGACCGAGCCTTTCTTCATCTCCTCCGGTATAGAATATCGAATCTGACCACCTACCATGTTCACAACACACAGCAGAAACAAGAGCGCTCCCAGTTGTTGACGCAGTCCGTGAAAAGATCGCCATCTTAAGCCCACAGCGATAAATCCACGCAGTTCCATTGTCCATCAATATAGAGTAAACCCACTGATAAACGTTCGTTGTGTTCTCCTGGATTATGTCTATTTCAAATTAGTCCAATTTAATTCCTAATTCAAGGCAATCGTTGAGAGCCTCCCCACCAAACGTCCTCCTTCGTCTATGAACACAATGAAGCTTCACTGTGCAGCCAGTCAGGGAGGGTCTGAACACAACCAGCCACCTCATCATTTCATCCACAGGCCAACAGCGTCCCTCAGCGCCCAAATTGTGTAACAGAGAGTGCGGCTCTTAGTTCAATTTACAGGCAATGTTCTCCACCTAACTACGGACGTCAAATCAACCAAAACTAAGGAACTTTCTCGAACAATTTCGAAAAGAACCATTCAGCTTCTTGAGAAAAAAGAAAAACATGACTCAGTCGATTATGAATATTTAATAAGGGTATTCAGTTGACACATATTTCCAACACGTATTCCACTATTCATTTTAAAAGCAATACAACATATTTATCAGGACAAAACATTGGATACATCTTAAATCACATCAGTAAGTCGCCATTCCAGCACATGTATAATACATACACACCTAAATGAAATCAAAACAGTTTCCTACATTAAGCTCTTCATCGTGTACAAGCATCAGGGTGGAGTGAAATCATCAGTCGACATAATTACACAATATGCAGGCTTAAAAATGAAGAATTGCTTCCTTTAAAAAGGCAGAGAAAAAAGAAGAAAGTGATAGTGTTCACTGGGCAGGATAAGCTAAAACATATTGTGGTGGCATATTGGTTAGAGCCACAGCCTCATAGGGTCCCTGATTTGAATTCAGCTCAGGACGAACCAGGGTCCTCTCAGCGTGGTCTCCCCGTGCTTGAGCGGGATTCCTCCGGGAACCCTGATTTCCAAAAAAGATACATTCTGGTTAATTTAGAAACTATAGTTTGTTCATTGGTGATTGTGCATGTTTGGATGTCTGTATCTGTGTGGATGGGTGTTGGCTGGTGTCCTCAAGGTGTGCCCCTTCGTTACGTCAATTTGGAGCTGGGATTGGCCACACTACCTGAAGACCCTGAGACTATGACTACGAATAATAGAAATACGATCTACATAAAATAATTATCTTTAATATCGACTTATATTTAGTCTGTATTTTAGAGGTTTTAAAGACTATAGTACGAGGTATGAACCACCACAATCCTAGCAGCCTATATATTCACGGAGAAAAGGGCCACTGAATGAAGTTTGCCTGCAGATGTTTAATGAAAAATATATCAATAATCGTTCATCTATATCTTTAGAAATAATCGCTATTTTATCGACAGAGTTATATTCAGAATCATGCGGAACAATTTCAACTCAGACAAAACGGGCGTCTAACCTCACACACTATGTCGATCCAAATGACACTCATAAAAGCAACCAACATCCACTTTGTCATGTCAGATTCTCAATCCCTTTACCACATGATGCAACGCATTCTTCAACAGTTGTCTTGAAATTCTCGACCAGCAAGCTTCTGGCACGTACATCCACCTACAAAAGCCAAACTGTTCCGGCACCATGAAGACAACAAGAAAGTTATTTTCACTTTGATCAGCTTCCAACTTGACGTACACAATCCCATAGCCACTTCCCCCCTTCGGCTGCCATTTGCTCATAACAAAAGACAGCCACATCACACAAGTTCCATTCACACATGACTTCCTGTCCATTTATGGATTCATTTTTGGCCTTGATCTATCCATGCTGGACTCCATACGTTTCTGTGAGTACAGTCAAACTCAAGGTCTGCCAACAGGCTTCTGCAGATTGTGTCCAAGTCTGAATACAGAACAAGACCCATCTCAGTTGCTCTTCAAAAAATAGCAGCACAAAACATACTAGTTACACAAAGTATCCAAGCTTGACATTCACAAGTTAAGTCCCACACAATGATGCAACAGAGTAATCACTTGTGAAACACTTCTCAGCATTAACATGCTGCTTATATCGAGCAATAAACTCATGTCAGTCAAGGTCAAGGTCATGGCGTGTAATGCCTCGACATGACTACATTTTCTCAGGAAACGCGTTCAAAAGATTGAACACAATGTTGAGCCATGTGCCTGGCTTCTATGATAATCAACTTCATTTGGCTCTAATTTGAAAAGTGAATCACTGATGTGCAATCTGGGTATCAACTACCAAGTCATTATTGTCATCATTTCTTTGCCCCCAGAAAAGGGTTGCATGTATAAAATACATAAATGTGAAGCAACAAAGCGCAAAGTAATGAAGGAAAAAAGGAAAACGGCTTAAAGTGGACACATTTGTGTGCTGAGTTAGTTACTGCAGTAGTCGCCCGACTGGATTGTTATATCCCCTCTTGATATTGTAGTTGGACAGCAACCACGATGACAGAGATTCAGCAGTTGCTATATACATCTGGGGCTGTATGAATCTGGGAATGTCTGAAGTCAAAATGCAATAACAAGATGAGCAATATTGGTTTTTCAGGGGCCTTGTCATATGCCCCGCCCCCCAGCCTAGTACTGACATATTCCACCACTAGTAATGATCAAATTCACAAATTTCTGGAGAGAGTTCATGCCACCAGGGATCATTGAAAATGATCACACTTCGGACGTATGTGAAAGACAGAGAATGAGAAGCTAATTTCTGAGGCAGCTGCAAGGGTCCAGCAAACATCTGCTCGCACAAGTTCATCCACAAGCATGCAATCATATACACATGTATATAATGAAGGTGGAGTAAAAAGATTGGACAATGCTGACTTGCAAGCCACATAATGCCAAAGAAGAAAGTGAAGTGATGTGAAATTGCAACCGTTGGAATCACTAATAAGAGATGCTGCATGGAAGCCAGACACTATGATGAAACCATGCGTGAAATCCCATCCCAAAACATCCCAACTGAGGTTTACACATTTCCATTGCCAATCATACTGTATAACCCAACCATGTCCACGTCATACTGAGTGTTTAACTGGGTTTGAAGTGACTCAAAGGAAAAAAAAAGACTCCACAGCAGTCAGTGCCAACTCTCCTGAACACCGTTGTATGAGACACCAAACACTTGAGTACGCTGGTCAGGACAACCTGACAACCAGTTCAACCTTAATATATAACTTTTATGAGTGAATATACTTGTGTGTGGTTTCTGCAGTACAGACACAGGAACGCAAGATAATTTAATTAAATGCAAATTCACATAAAACACAGAGTCAATCATATATATTTCTACTTTAAAAGTGAGCGAGCATGAACTTCCATCTAGCAGCAAACTACCTGCTACTAACTAGCGACCAACTCCATATATTGATGTCAATTCCACTGACAAAAGCGAACGACGTGTCATTACTTAACTAATGAACGAACAGAGGTGAACACATGTGACAAAGCAACATACCCCACTGCCACACATTGCAGAATCACTCAGTCCTTTACTCCAGACATTGGACATTTGCGATGCATTCAAGGACCACACCAGTGTGGCAATTCATAAGTGCAACAGTTAACAACTGTCTTAAAAGAACAATACAACCTTTTGCACAACCATCGAACATGTTCCAATACAAACACTCTAAGCAGGAGTCTGAAACGTCTTTGTTCTCAGACAGACTGAATTAAACAAAGCAGAATATGCGAAACATATTTACTCACCAAAGTTGACATTTGAGAAAAATTCCCTGACATCTGCTTCTCCACACGTGGATCATCAACGTCAGCTCCATCCACACTCACTAGACTGTCACTCATGGGTGGCATGAACTTCATATCACTCTTTCTGGAGTCAGTGGTCCTGCACACCTCGTAGTTGTACACATGCTGGAGAGTCCCTGTCCCCAGAGTGTCTGAGT
Source organism: Synchiropus splendidus (assembly GCF_027744825.2). Taxonomy (NCBI): domain Eukaryota; kingdom Metazoa; phylum Chordata; class Actinopteri; order Syngnathiformes; family Callionymidae; genus Synchiropus; species Synchiropus splendidus. Next base: position 4,464,292 of record NC_071344.1, read on the forward strand.
AACGTGGTGGATAATATGGAATCACAGGGAGATTGGAGTGATACAGGACGCGAGACTGTCTCCATCTGTAGATCTTGACTGAGATAATCACCACCAGACACGTGATGAAGAGGAAGGAAACTACAGCCAAAGCCAACACTAAGTAAAAAGTCAGGTTGTCGTTGTACTCCTTGTCCTGTGTAAAGTCAGTGAACTCTGACATGACTTCTGGGAAGCTGTCGGCCACCGCCACGTTCACAATGACTGTAGCTGAACGAGAGGGCTGTCCGTTGTCCTCCACTGTAACGCTCAGTCTTTGTTTCACAGCATCTTTATCGGTGACTTGTCGGATGGTTCTGATCTCTCCATTCTGTAAGCCCACTTCAAACAGCGGCCTGTCTGCGGCTCTCTGCAGTTTATAGGAGAGCCAGGCGTTCTGTCCAGAGTCCACATCAACAGCCACCACTTTAGTGACCAGATAGCCCACGTCTGCTGAGCGAGGCACCATCTCAGCCACCAGAGAGCCACCAGTCTGGACCGGATACAGAACCTGAGGAGGGTTGTCGTTCTGGTCCTGGATCAGGATTTTCACAGTCACGTTGCTGCTGAGAGGAGGGGAGCCTCCATCCTGAGCTTTGACTGTGAGCTGAAGCTCTTTGATTTGTTCATAATCAAATGTACGAACTGCGCTGATCACACCGGTTTCAGAGTTCAAGGAAACATAAGTGGAAACTGGAGCTCCACTGACCTCAGTGTCTTCTAGAATATAGGAGATTCTGGCGTTTTGATTTGAATCAGAGTCTTTTGCACTGACTGCAAATATTGAGACTCCGGGTAAATTATTTTCTACTATATGAGCAGAATAAGCACTTTTATCAAATGAAGGAGCATTGTCGTTCACGTCTGATATTTTGATGAATAAATCAGTTGAGCTAAATAGTGGAGGGTTTCCAAAATCAGTTGCTGTTACTTTGACATGATACTCAGAAATAGCTTCTCTGTCCAAATATTTCTCAGACACCAAATTGCAATAATTCGTCACAGAAGATTCAATTTTAAAGGGTAATTTTCCATCAATTGAACATTTAATTTCCCCATTAGACCCAGAATCAGAATCCTTAACATTTAAAAAGGCAATTGTAGTACCAGGAGGTGTGTCCTCGGATACAGGGCTGGAGTACGACATGATGTTTATCACAGGAGCGTTATCGTTCACGTCGGCCACATCTATTATCACTTTACTTGTACCGACAAAACCTCCCTGGTCCTTGGCCTCCACCCTCAGCTCATACTTTCTGTCTTTTTCATAATCTATTGCACCAATTACGGAAATAGTTCCTGTATTTTCGTTGATGTTAAATATATCCGCAACATTCCCTTTCATTTTGGACAGACTGTACGATATTAATCCATTTGAACCACTGTCTGCGTCTGTGGCATTTACCGTGATAATGTTCGCTCCTTTCATAACATTTTCCATCACAGAAGACTTATAAACAGTCTGGTTAAATATCGGAACATTATCGTTGGCATCTAACACGGTGACGTCAATATTAACTGAGCCAGATCGCTGCGGTGTTCCTCCGTCTACTGCGATGAGCTTTAAATTCAAATGCGGCTGCTTCTCTCGATCTAAAGGCGTCTGAAGAACCATCTCCACATATTTACTTCCGTCCGGATTAGACTGTTGTTTTAAAACAAAGTTGTCGTTTGGAGATAAAATATAATCTTTCAAAGCGTTTTCTCCCACATCGAGATCCTCTGCGCCCTGCAGAGGAAATTTCCCTCCGACTGCAGCCGCTTCACTGATTTCAAAATTAAGAGACTTATCTTTGTTTGGAAAAACGGGAGCGTGATCATTTATATCAAGAACCTCGATCGTTATTTGGTGTAACTCCATCGGGTTTTCCAGAATCATCTCAAAGCTGAAGCTGCACGGCGTCACGTCTCCACACAGCTGCTCTCGGTCTATTCTCTCATTCACGACGAGAAGCCCTTTGTCTGTCTTCAGCTCGGTGTACTGGATGTTTTCTCCGGTCACGATCCGGGCCCGCCCGGACCTGAGCCTTCTCACATCCAAGCCCAGATCCTGCGCGACATTCCCGATGACCGAGCCTTTCTTCATCTCCTCCGGTATAGAATATCGAATCTGACCACCTACCATGTTCACAACACACAGCAGAAACAAGAGCGCTCCCAGTTGTTGACGCAGTCCGTGAAAAGATCGCCATCTTAAGCCCACAGCGATAAATCCACGCAGTTCCATGGTTCAAAGATCAGTCAAAATACCAATCGCCCAGGAAATGTTTCCAGAAATGCCGATGCTTGAAAATAATTGACGATTATTCCATATGACCGATGTGCGAAACCTCTTCCATCTACTTGAATCCTCCTGATCTACGAGCACAATGACGCTTACATGCAGTCAGTCAGGGAGGGACTGAGGAGAACTGGTCTTTCGCTGCTATACACAGGCCAACAGCGTCCCTTTGTGTTCAAACGGAGGTAGCGAAAAATAACCATCTTTCCATTTCGCAAAAGCACGGTCACAGATCAAATAATAATATCGATCATAATTGTAAAAATAAATAAATGATTGACCTGCAATACTACTACTACTACTGCTGCTGCTGCTACTACTATTATTATTATTATTATTATTATTATTATTATTATTATTATGAATAATAATAATAATAATAATAATAATAATAATAATAATAATAATAATAATAATAATAATAATAATAATAATAATAATAATATAATCACCACTACTACCAATAATACTTACAATAATAAAAGCTTGTTAAGATGCAGACTGGCGGACCATCCGCTTCATATTGGTAGAGCTGTCCATGGTGCTGAAGTTTATTTGCGAAGCAGTACCAATGGTTTTTACACAAAATTATTTTTAAATATCAATCAAGTATTAATTATTTTGGGATAGAAGAGTGAGGAAGATAATTTAGTCATTTTAGGGTCTAATTCCAGCTGTACCCCAAGGCATCATACATCAACGCACTTTTTTTTTTTTTTTTTAAACAGCACTACTGGTATGAACAATCAATGTACATTCACACGAGAGAAACTTTAATGACAATTACTTTAATGACACAATTTAATCATCGCTGCCATAGCCACTATTTCAGCATTGGATGTTAAACCACAAGGTACACAGTCATGTTCAAAAATGACCCTTCACCTCTGATCTCAGTGAGACTCATCGTGATTGCATTTCCCAATCTTTGATCAGCATCAATAGTCAGATTTTATTTAACTGTTTGAACTTTTAATTTTCAACTGTGTGAACTTAACTGTGTGATAACTCATTGTTCTCAGGAAACAGAGTGAGAGCATGCACCATTAAAAGGTGTGAATACTCGGCTCAAATACCATAAAATGAACATTTTTTTATATTTCATCCAACACAAAACCTCAAATTCTTATTTATGTGTACTTAAATTACTTAAATATAATAATCACGACATGTGGAAAGGTTAGGGATTGGCCACTAACCAGACAATGGGGTTATGATTCCCCCCAAAAATATAATAATAATATATTCTTATAAATAACATGAATTATATAAACTAAGACGTATTATTATTATTATTATTATTATTATTATTATTATTATTATTATTATTATTATTATTATTATTATTATTATTATTATTATTATTATCATTATTATTAACAGCAATATTAATATTGAAATAAGTGCTACAATAATGTGATAAAACTAACATCTCTACAATACTTAATTCACTTTTTCACCTTTAACTCCACTATTGTCAATCAGTGACACACATTCATAAGCCACATATTCAGGAAAATTATCAAATATGAGACATAAAATCAACTGACAGAGGTAGATGAATTGTTGCCTCACAACATGATCCTCTTAGCCCACTGTACGCGTGTCGGAGAGCATCATTGATCCTCACAACCATCAGCAGCTTTATCTGAGCCTCAGCAAGCAGGGTCAATATATTAAAACTGATTTGTGAGTGCACAGCTTCTGTCTGTATTATTTATCTGACATGAATAAAAATTAAAAATGGTAAAGTAAATGAGACCTCGAGATGTAAACTGGGTACTGAAAGATACAGAAGGATGCTCATCTGTCCTGATCCTATATGAGTGATAAATCCAGTGACCTACTTTGGAGGAGCGGAATTAATTCCAAGTTTAAAACGCCCAACGACATCCACCAACTAACATGACTCATCTTACACCGAAAAGATTTCCATTTTTGCGCAGGACATTTTAACTAGGTCACCATCATGTTCAGATGCAGCACGATTCAATCCACACACAAACACCACAGCAGCAAAAAATATATATATTGGATTCGTGATAATTAAATTAAGCCAGTGTCCCAGAAATCTACGATAGCTTTGCATTGTTGGTTAGCGGGTGAGGAGGGTGTGAATGAGGATCATCAGTGGGGGGATCATATAACAGAGCTTGATATTGATTGTGGAAAATGGTGGCGGGTATTTTGCATCGTGGTGTTCCACATTGAATTCACAGTGTTTAATGTGTGTATGTGTGTGTAATGCTGAGAGAGTAAGAATGAAAGTGCCTTACCTTTAGCCGAGACGGAGATGAATGATTGATGGAAGTCACCGAGAGAGAAGCGAGCATGGAAGAGAGGAAACAAAACCATTAGAATTATAGGAAAGGTTCAAAGCATTTGCATCAGAGACTATACTTTAAACCAACACTGGGCAAGCGTACTTCATTCCTTGCAAAAAAAAAAAAAAAAAAAGTGTCGTTAAATGTGCAAATGATTCATCTGCAGATGAGTCCACTTGTGTTGATGTGATTACGTCGATGCATAGTTCCACAAATAGAAATATGTGACTGCTTGCAAGTCAAAAACACAGTATGCTCACATTAAAATCCCTTGAATAACTTGGGAATTTGGTGCAATGTAAAAATCAAAATTAAAAATAAACACACTGAATGTGTTTCACAAGGTGAGGAAGTACACTGGCAATTCATAATAGAATGCTTCCATTACAGTTCGATCTCGTGGTTTCTTGCAATGACACACGTGTGGCAACGTGCAACAACCCCTCTCCTGAAATGTGGGTCAATTTTCTTCTTCTACACTGCTTGTGTCCATGTGACCCACATCGGATGTTAAAAACAGAAACACACACAGGCAAGTTCACAAATAGGCTGCTGATATAAAAAATACATAGGTAGATTTTAGGCGGTTGGAAGCGCATGAGAGGTTTTCTTTGGTGACCCTCTCAACTGCAGCCATTGTTGTGAGAACCATATAAACCATATTGACATTGAAGTTAGTCAAGAACGCCAGAGGTCTGGAGCTGCAATGACATTTAAGATGAGTGTGGGTGAGAATGGAGCCAACAGCCAGCTGGAGATAAACGTGGAAAAAAAGGTGCATTGATGCACAAATGACAACATTCTTGTGAACCATAAATATGTTTATTTTCAATATATTCACACCAACACAAGACAGAACTGATTGTCTGATCAGAATTGCAACACCCTCCCCACCCAAAATTACATCTTACAGTTTATTTTAAAAATGGGAAATTAAAAACTTAAAGGCTTGAAAGGAAACACACCACTAAACTAACATTATTTTATAGACACATTTCAACAATCAAGCCCATTGTGAAAAAAACTCAGAAGGATACATACTCTATATACGACTCTAGATTATAAAACCATTCTGACAGCATGAGAAACAAATGGCCGTCGTAAAGCTATTTTTGAGTATCACCTGATAAATATGATTTCAATGTAGAAAAACACAATACCTGAAACGAGATGATGGCAGCATTTGAAATATTTTAAGTTTTTAATGACCATATATATTTCAGTATTATATCATAAAGTGGCAAACACAACAAATAAATCACACTGTAGTTGGTGCTTAATAAAGAGAGGAAAAGAAGATAGTAAATATTGCAAATTTGCATGTTTTACTGAGTATACGTTACATGCAAGCTTGTACGATGAAGGTTGTATAATTCTTTGGATGAATTACAGCAAGGTGCAGTCATTAATAATGTGATATAATAAGGGACATTTTACATGTGAGTCTGAGAGTCCAACCGAAATGTTACTTCTTGTCTATTTGACCATGTAACAAGGTTGCGGTGCACCTCTCGTCTTCAGACTGGCTCTGTCGGCGCTGACCCGTCTGAGAGTGTTTTTTTGGTAGGCTGCGCTCCTTTTCTTTAAAGTGTCAGTGTCTGTGCTCGAACTGAACCGGAAATCCCCTCTCCACGATGCAGTGGTCATGAACGGATCATAGCGGTCGTCCTTCAACAGAGTCCCACAGCGGCTGAAGTCCGTGAAACTTTGCGTATAGTAAGTGGTCGGGAACACAGGGAGGCTGGCAGACGGGGAGCGGTAAGTGTATCGACGCCGACAAAGCTTGCAATAGAACACCAGCATGATTAAGATGATCAAAAGAGTGGAAACGGTGAAAAGCGCTATGATTAAATAGAACCTCAAGTTCTCGCTGCTCTCCGACTCTTCGGAGAACTCAAAAAGTTCTTGCAAAACTGGCAACCCGTCACCAATCAAGATGCTGACTGTGGCAGTTGCTGACAGAGATTCCTGTCCGTTATCGCTAACTAACACAACAAGAGTCTGTTTCGGTTCATCGTCCTCCATGAAAACACGTATGGTTCTTATCTCCCCTGTGTGTAGCCCCACCGTGAACAAGTTAGGTTGTGTTGCTTTGATGATTCTAAATGACAGCCACGCGTTATGACCCGAGTCAGAATCCACTGCGACTACTTTGGTGACCAAATATCCCCGGGGAGCTTCCAGCGGCACCATGTCTTCAGCGACAAAGTTCTGGACCGGGTATAACACAGTAGGCGCGTTGTCGTTCTGGTCTTTGATAAACACATTGACGGTGCAGGTGGAGGAGAGCGGAGGGTCGCCTCCGTCTCTGGCGATGACCTTGATCTGGAAGTGAGCTGACTCTTCATAATCAAACTGCCGTGATGTGAAGAGTTCACCCGTTTCTGAGTTAATAGTGAGAAAAGATGACGCATCCAAGTTTGTGTCTCTCGATATTTGGTAAACTAGCTTAGCATTAGATGAGTCATCCATGTCATTGGCTTTTATCGTCGTCACAAATGTTCCAACTGGTTGGTTCTCTAAGATGTTGGTGTTGAACTCGTTCTGCGGAAACACCGGTTTGTTGTCGTTGACATCGTTGACTACAATTGTTAAAACTTTGACGCTGGACAGCGATGGGGAGCCAGCATCAGTGGCGGTCACCGCAATGCTATACTCGGAATGCTGCTCTCTGTCCAGCTCCCCATCGGTCACCAGCATGTAGTAGTTTTTCACCTCAGACACAAACTTGAATGGCACATTGTCTGGGATGGAGCATGTCACATGCCCGTTATTCCCAGTGTCCAGGTCATAAATATTAATCAGCGACACCATGGTTCCAGACTCGGAGTTCTCCGGCACTTCCGCTGTAGCTGATTTGATCTCAATGACAGGTCTGTTGTCGTTCTCATCAATAACATCAATGATCAGTTTACAATGTGAAGCCTGCCCGCCGCCATCTTTCGCCTGGACGTCAAGTTCATGCGTGCTGGCTTCCTCATAGTCAATGGCACCTGCCACGCGAACCTCTCCGCTTGACGGATTGATTTCAAACATGCCCGCCATCATGTCTGATAGATGGCTAAAAGAATAGGTTATATCTCCATAGACACCCTCATCTGAGTCTGTGGCGTTGAGTTTCGCGACGACAGTCCCGATGAAAGAGTTCTCCGCGACTGAAGCTTTGTAAACCCTCTGGCTGAAAACTGGAACATTGTCATTGGCATCCAAAACACGGATGTGAATAGAGGCAGTTCCTGTGCGGGCTGGTTTTCCCCCATCAATACCGCTGATGGTCAATATGTGTCCAGCTTGTGCCTCTCGGTCCAGAGCACTTTTCAGAACCAATTCAGGATATGAATTCCCATTTATTTGGTTGCTCATCTCAAGCGCAAAATGATTGTTTGGACTCAGTTTGTAGTTATGGACAGAGTTTGTGCCCAGGTCAGGGTCATAAGCACTCTCCAAAGGGAAGCGCCTTCCAAGCACAGTGGACTCCACCAGATCTAGTTTGATCTCCCCAGTGGCAAACACCGGACTGTTATCATTAATGTCAGTGATGTCCAAAACAAGACTGTGAGCTTGGAGGGGGTCCTCAAGTAAAAGCTGATACTGAATGACGCAGGCACTTGTCTGCGCACACAGCTCCTCTCTGTCGATCCGTTGGCTGATCAGTAGATTTCCAGATGCCGCATCCAACTCACACAACTGCCTGGTTCCTTCAGCGACGATCCGCGCTCGACGAGCTTCCAGATTAGTCGCTCTCAGACCCAGATCCCGTGCAACGTTTCCGATCACAGATCCCCTCTGCATCTCCTCCGGGAGCACATAACGCACTTCTCCGCGTGAAAATCTGCATGACGTGGTTAACAGAAGCAAAAGCAGCCATCGCTGGACATGAAATTGCAGGTCCATGGTGAAAAAGGAGGAGAGATTAAAGGAAAAACATGGAGACGGAACGAAAATGCTGCAATCCTCCTCCTCTGCAGCCCAGTTACTAAAGCCAAATAAGGAAAGCTGTCGGATTGAATTCATTCTCAATTCCCTTTCCACCACTGCGCTCTCTCTCCCATCATCTCTCTCTCTCTCTGACACATATACATGCACACGCATACACACACCCACACACACACAGAGCCCTTGGCTCTAGCTCAGTGCTCCAGTTCCACTGACACAGATAGGATGAAACACAGCACACATGAGTCAGGTTTTATAGAAGAGCGTCACCCAGAGTCAAAAAAGAACAACTGCAGTACAGATGCTGCAGAGCTGTTGACACATCTGCGCCATCACCATTGTCCTAGTTATGATTCTATCCTGACATGGACCTATGGTCAATACGTGGGATGAAAACTGAATCACACGCTATATGAAGGAATATATCGAACCAGATGTGACGCTCATGCATTCATCCAAAAGTAGGTCACAAAATATTCAAAGTAATCCATAAAATAGTTTGAATTTCAGGGAAACAAATATAAATATATTCACATAGCCCCATGCACTTGTAATACTTCATGAATTCATGATCATTTATTTAAAATATTTTACCCAAAGTTGAAGGTAGAACACTGGTGAAGGCTGGTTTCAAAAATACACCAGGGTTTTATGGATTCAAGACCAAAAGATGATGGAACAGAACTCAAAGATCAGAAGCATTTGGATCTATTATTTGTGTTTTGCCTTGATGTAAAACTGTGTGGACGTTTTAGTGTCTCTGAATGTGTGCGTGCGTGCTGGAATATTTTAATAATGCACTTCATAATTCCCTGCATAATGTCAAGTTGAATATTTTATATAGTGTTTTCTCAGTCATACACCACAATTCAGGCAGCCAAGATAGAAAACATGGATTGCATTTATCATAAGAATGGCATCCTGTTTTCCTTTTTTTTTAAGTGAGGCTGTCATGATTGTGCATCTGAATATTTCAATGTCGCTGTCCGTTGTGCTGAGTGTGTGTGTGTGTGTGTGTGTGAGAGAGAGACAGAGAGAGGAGGAAGGGGGAGGGTGTCTGCTGTGTTTCTGCAGTGTCTGAGCATCTTGTGTCTGAAGTGGGAGCAGATGCACGTTAGAAGGGGATTCGTGAGTAGATATGTCCGTAGTTTTTACAGAGAACAAGAGCATAGATGCATGATGGAAGGTAGAAGTGCGCCAAGTGTAAATGCATTATATGAGCAATTTGAGCTTGAGGCTTATTATTATTATTATTACCTGCTTAATCAATATTCAAGGTGCTGAACAAACACTTTAATGGTTTTATGTATTTATTCATATATTCTTCCTTTTTTATGGCTAGTACCTATAAAATTACCGATGATAAAAAAATGAAAAGCAAAGAAATAATATTAAAAATATATATATTACTGCTATCATTATGATGACACAAGGTTAATTGAAAAGAGTTATTGAACAATTTGAACAACATGTGCAGTAGTCTGGAAGGTGTCCCTACCTCAGGGGAAGCATCAGAGTCGCCAAACACATCAGCAAAGTCAGAGGGACTCTTCCTCAGAGTCTGGTCAGCAGGCAGCGTGTTGTCATTGTAAGAGGACACAAACTTAAAGTCACTGGTTCGAGATCCTGTGGTCAAGTAGGCGTCATAGTTGTAAGTGCTGCGTAAAGTTCCTGTGCCGTCAACATCTGCATAGTTAGGAGGGAGATAAGCACTGGGGATGGCCACTGCTCCATCAAACAACATTCTGGGCTTCCTCCTGCGACAGAACCTCACACCCAGGATGATGATGATGAAGGTGAGGAAGAAGGTGGACACACACACCAGAGCGATGATCAGGTAAGAGGTCAGTTTGGAATTCTTGTCCTCATAAGAAATGTCCTTCAGTTCTGGCACCTCCGCCAAGTTATCAGAAATCAGTAGATACATGGAGCAGGTGGCAGAGAGAGAGGGCTGTCCGTTATCTTTCACTGCCACAATCAGGTTCTGTTTCATGCTGTCAGACTCAGAAATGTCCCGCTGGGTCCTGATCTCTCCGCTGTGGAGACCAATAGTGAACAGTCCCGGCTCAGTGGATTTGACGATATGATAGGACAGCCAGGCGTTCTGTCCAGAGTCTGCGTCCACTGCGATCACTTTGGACACCAGAGAGCCTCCGTGTGCAGCTTTGGGGACCAGCTCGGTCATGAAGGAGTTGCCCTCTGGGGTGGGGTACAGGATCTGAGGAGAGTTGTCGTTCACATCTGAGATGAAGACACTGACGCTCACGTTGCTGCTGAGCGGAGGAGAACCGTTGTCTCTGGCCATCACCTGGACTTTAAAACTCCTCCACTGTTCATAGTCAAAGGACCGGACAGCGTGGATCACCCCCGTGTCTCCGTTCACAGACAGATAGGAGGACACCTGGGCACCGTTCACCTCAGCAGGTAACAGAGAATAAACCACGGTACCGTTTTGTCTCCAGTCTGGGTCTCGAGCAGTGACGGAACATAGAGAGGAGCCAGGTTTGTTATTCTCAGTCACATATGCGCTGTAGGACTGTTCCTCAAACACAGGTGGGTTGTCGTTGATGTCTGCTACTGATAAGTGAACAGTTTTAGAGGAGGACAGAGGAGGAGAGCCCTCATCAGTGGCAGTGATGGTGATGTTGTAGTCAGACACCAGTTCACGGTCCAGTTGACCAGTAGTGACCAGAGAGTAATAGTTCTTAATAGAAGGGACTAATTTAAATGGAACACTTTGTTGAATGAAACATCTGACCTGCTTGTTATTGTCAGAGTCTCTGTCCTGAACATTAATGATGCCCACCTCTGTACCAGGTGACACGTTCTCAGGTATGGAGGAAGACAGGGACTTCATACTGATCACAGGCGCATTGTCATTGACATCTGTGATAGAAATGGTGACTTTTGCATAGGAGGAAACACCTAATCCATCTTTTGCTTTAACGCGTATCTCGTATGATTTTGTGGTTTCATAGTCAATGACGCCAGTTACTTTAATTTCTCCTGATTTTGCATTAATACTGAATAATTTCCGAATATTTTCTGACACATGTCCAAAATCATAGCTCACATCTCCATTCACTCCCTCATCTGCATCAGTAGCACTGACTCTGATCACAACAGTGTCTAGAGGAGAGTTTTCAGGCAGACTGGCTTTATAAAGGTCCTGACTGAACACTGGGGCGTTATCATTAGCATCCAGCACAGTGACGTGGATCACCACTGTCCCTGATCTCTGAGGAGAGCCGCCATCATAAGCAGTCAACAGCAAATCTATTTGCTGTTTTGTTTCACGATCCAGCTCTTTATCAAGAACAAGCTCTATAGTGTTTCCCTCAACCATCAAAACAAAATGATCATTCTTCCTGAGACTGTACTGCTGGACTGAATTCTGCCCCACATCTGCGTCATGCGCCTCCTCAATCACAAAACGAGCCCCTCTGTCTGCAGACTCACGGATTTCAAAATTTATCAGCTCCTCCTGAAATTGCGGAGAGTGATCATTGATATCTTGAATATGCAAATTAATTCGATGAAGCTCAAGAGGATTCTCCAACACGAGCTCTTGTTTTAGGACGCACGCGCTTTTATCCTCACACAGCGTCTCTCTGTCGATCCGGCCTGCAACCAGCAGCTCGCCATTCCTCATGTCAACGTCACAGTACCGTGCATCCGACCCTTCGGTGTCAACGCGGGCTCTCCTGCTCGACAGCACCTTGGGTTCCAGCCCCAGATCCTTCGCGAGGTTTCCAATCACAGATCCTCGCTTCATCTCCTCTGGCAGCGTGAAGCTCAAATCTCCAAAAGCGACATTGATCGAATAGAGGATGCAAATGAAGAGACACTTGCAGCGTGGCTTGAAGACAAACTCCATCAAATCCATGATCCGCGAGGGTCAGAGACACGGCAGAACCGAGCGTTGTCTCTATCTAAACGAGAACCACCCTAACGTCGGTCCTTGACAAAGGAACTAAAAAACCAGCTAAAATGCAATCTGTTGGTACATTGCGCCACCGTGAGTTCAATATGAGATACGACAGTCTCTTCAAAAATGCTTAACGGTGCAAGTCATAAGACGCAGATTTTCAGGAAAGAGTTTAAAATGCCCCTAAAAGTTTCAATAAAATGTACATTAATAATAACAAATTAAGGATATTTATTTTCATGAAAAAATAAATAAGTTAAATCTCTTTGCACTTATACAGAAGTGGTGACTCAGGATCATACAGCCTTGAGTGTCAGTGTGATCTCGAGTCGACCTGTGTTAAAGTGGACACCAAGCAGGCTCACCACTCCCCACCATGATGGGGCTTCTGCTACAACGAAGGTCAACCATGAGAGCTCCTGGTATATGATGATGGACCAGATATCATGGTCACATCAGGATCTTTGATTCATGCGCATTCTTGTCTTCAAATAATGTACATTTTTATGAAATAAATGCTGAACAATCAATTGACTATGGGTAACAATTTAGTATATTGTCACAAATAAACACTGTGTTGTCTATGTTCCATTTAAATACATACGATGAGCAGACTGAGCGACATAAAAGAAAATAAATAATTGTACGATTCTTATATTACATGTTGAATCTGTCATAACACAGCCATCCAGAAATGAGTCTTGTTTCGCTTTGAGATGCATGTGTTTGAAGACAAAGAAATTACATTATATCCACTTAATTTCATAGTGTAATGAGACAAGTGTTAATGGTGTGTTTTGCAAATTGTTTCAGAACACTGCAATGGCTAATGGAGAACACAATTTCAAGTGTCAACACAAGATGTGATCTCCGCTAATCAAGCCTTTAGAATAATAATTAAAAAAAGCATAGCCCAAAATAAAAGTGAGGTTCGCCATAATTCTGTGATAGATTCATACACGAACACACGCATGGATACACACCATAACAAACACAATGCTATATCCACCAGATTTTGCCTGATACGATATTTACTGTCCAACATAAAGTGACCATTAACTGGGAAAAAAAATAAAATAAAATAAAATAAATAAATAATTGCTTTCAATATGTCAAACAGATGCCTCGCAGGTGCATAAACAGGACAACAAGTATACAATGCATCCATGTATGCCAATGTATATGTCACTCAGGATGGTGGATAAACTTTGCGGGACTCATTTCTGAGAAGGTCAAACTTTCTTAACAAAACAGCTTACTTAAGTGAGTACCTGCAGCCAAGTCATTTGCACAATAGAATTTAACTCACTACTGATATGGAACTATGAACAACAAAACTGTGAAGCACAACTGAACGGTTTCATCCATGCGTCAGTCTGACTTTCCCTCATGCAGAGTATCTCAGTCTGACAAGCGACCTTTCTCACAAGTGGATAAAACTTTGGCTCCAAAAAAATCCTTTTGTATGTGACATATAGCATGTGAATGGATAAAGTTCACACAAGTCATGCAGATGAAATCAATAAATAAGTATTACGTCAAAACACAAATTCTGTGGGGAAATGGTTTCCAACAACCCACTATTAACACAGCATTTACACATCAAAAACAGTGTCCTATATCACTCAGGGTTATGCTGTAGTTCGAGGGTAATTATAGCATCAAACTGCCATTTAAAACATGGTATTCAGCTGCTGAGTTAATTGAACACACACACAGCTACAAAATAAAATTCGCCATGTATATATTAAAAGCAAAAATTAGTTGAAAATATTCATGACCAATGATGAAAAAGAAATCTATGTGAAGAAAAGTGATGATTACAGTGACTGGATATTAGTCAGCATTGGTATCTTATGGTGTTGAAATCTGACTTTCAATATTTCAAAATAAAGTGAGTCGTACCTCAGGGAAAGCATCAGCGTTTCCAAACACGTCAGCAAAGTCAGAGGGACTCTTCCTCAGAGTCTGGTCAGCAGGCAGCGTGTTGTCATTGTAAGAGGACACAAACTTAAAGTCACTGGTTCGAGATCCTGTGGTCAAGTAGGCGTCATAGTTGTAAGTGCTGCGTAAAGTTCCTGTGCCGTCAACATCTGCGTAGTTAGGAGGGAGATAAGCACTGGGGATGGCCACTGCTCCATCAAACAACATTCTGGGCTTCCTCCTGCGACAGAACCTCACACCCAGGATGATGATGATGAAGGTGAGGAAGAAGGTGGACACACACACCAGAGCGATGATCAGGTAAGAGGTCAGTTTGGAATTCTTGTCCTCATAAGAAATGTCCTTCAGTTCTGGCACCTCAGCCAAGTTATCAGAAATCAGTAGATACATGGAGCAGGTGGCAGAGAGAGAGGGCTGTCCGTTATCTTTCACTGCCACAATCAGGTTCTGTTTCATGCTGTCAGACTCAGAAATGTCCCGCTGGGTCCTGATCTCTCCGCTGTGGAGACCAATAGTGAACAGTCCCGGCTCAGTGGATTTGACGATATGATAGGACAGCCAGGCGTTCTGTCCAGAGTCTGCGTCCACTGCGATCACTTTGGACACCAGAGAGCCTCCGTGTGCAGCTTTGGGGACCAGCTCGGTCATGAAGGAGTTGCCCTCCGGGGTGGGGTACAGTATCTGAGGAGAGTTGTCGTTCACATCTGAGATGAAGACACTGACGCTCACGTTGCTGCTGAGCGGAGGAGAACCGTTGTCTCTGGCCATCACCTGGACTTTAAAGCTCCTCCACTGTTCATAGTCAAAGGACCTGACAGCGTGGATCACCCCCGTGTCTCCGTTCACAGACAGATAGGAGGACACCTGGGCACCGTTCACCTCAGCAGGTAACAGAGAATAAACCACGGTACCGTTTTGTCTCCAGTCTGGGTCTCGAGCAGTGACGGAACATAGAGAGGAGCCAGGTTTGTTATTCTCAGTCACATATGCGCTGTAGGACTGTTCCTCAAACACAGGTGGGTTGTCGTTGATGTCTGCTACTGATAAGTGAACAGTTTTAGAGGAGGACAGAGGAGGAGAGCCCTCATCAGTGGCAGTGATGGTGATGTTGTAGTCAGACACCAGTTCACGGTCCAGTTGACCAGTAGTGACCAGAGAGTAATAGTTCTTAATAGAAGGGACTAATTTAAATGGAACACTTTGTTGAATGAAACATCTGACCTGCTTGTTATTGTCAGAGTCTCTGTCCTGAACATTAATGATGCCCACCTCTGTACCAGGTGACACGTTCTCAGGTACAGGATTGGTCAGAGATTTCAAACTGACCACAGGCGAGTTATCATTCACATCAGTAACAGTTATAATGACATTTGTATAGGAGGACAGACCTAATCCATCCTTTGCTTTAACACGTAGCTCATAAGAAGTCATTGTTTCATAATCAATATTGCCAGTAACTTTCATTTCACCTGATTTAGGATCAATATTAAAAATGTTCCTCACGTCTTCAGTCACATGGCTAAAATCATAGCTCACATCTCCATTCACTCCCTCATCAGCGTCAGTAGCACTGACTCTGATCACAACAGTGTCTAGAGGAGAGTTTTCAGGCAGACTGGCTTTATAAAGGTCCTGACTGAACACTGGGGCGTTATCATTAGCATCCAGCACAGTGACGTGGATCACCACTGTCCCTGATCTCTGAGGAGAGCCGCCATCATAGGCAGTCAACAGCAAATCCAACTCCCTTTGTTTTTCACGATCCAGCTCTTTATCAAGAACAAGCTCGATAGTGTTTCCTTCTACCATCAAAACAAAATGATCATTCTTCCTGAGACTGTACTGCTGGACTGAATTCTGCCCCACGTCTGCGTCATGCGCCTCCTCAATCACAAAACGAGCCCCCTTCACTGCAGACTCCTGGATTTCTAGATTCATGATTTCTTCATTAAATTTGGGTGAATTATCATTGATATCCAGAATGTGTAAATTAATCCGATGGAGCTCCAGAGGGTTTTCCAGGAGCAGCTCCTGCTTCAGGACGCACGACGCTTTGTGGCCGCAGAGCGCCTCCCGGTCAATCCTGTCGGACGCGACTAACTCTCCATTATTCAGATTTATGTCACAGTATTGTCTCCCAGTGCCATCAGTATCAATGCGAGCTTTCCTGGAGTCAAGCATCTTCGGTTCCAGCCCGAGATCCTTGGCTAGGTTACCGAACACAGAGCCTCGCTTCATCTCCTCTGTGAGGGAGTAGCTCATGTCTGCGCACGCAGAATGGAGCAGTAGGAGCAGGAGGTAAAAGCTGCCGGTCCAAAACATTGCATATCCAGAAACCATTCTCCAGAAATGAGCAAAAATTCGATTCAGGAACAGAATCCCTCGCAATCACGGCGGCTGTGGCGCAGACTGTTCCTCTCAAACGTGTCAAAAGCGTTGAGGCGCAGCAGAACGTCCTCAACAAAGGAGAGTGAGCTCTGCTCCACTCGCAGGCCTACAGCGACATCTTGAGTTCAATTCAACCATCACAACCATTGTTTTTGCTGAACCATTTAGTGACAAGAACACGAAAATCTAACTACATAACAACAGCAACAACAACAACAATATCATTATTATTGTTATTGTTATTATTATTATCATTATTATTATTATTAATGATAATAATAATAATAATGATAATAATAACAACAATAACAATAATAATAATAATAATAATAATAGCTATTCAAAAATGAAATACAAATAACCACAATGACCAATATATATACATATATATATAAACAGAACTTTTTATATTTCTTTGTTTCGTGTTGCAGAAAAATCAGTTAAAGACATGCAATTGCACAATTCTGAACGATAATTCAAAGTGGTCAGTTGCTTTTAATGATCCTTCAAGACAAACACATGATCATGTGTTAATATTCACATTTAAAACAAGCTGAGATATACCTTCAGATTGTTCATTCTTTTCCATGACAGCCTCCTCATCATGCTTGATATGTCTGTGTGTTGATTTCTTTACACATTTTAACAAGATAGCCTGCTTGAACTCAATAAACATGTTTAAGTTTCAAGGAGGAACTGTTGGTACAAACCCAATCCACAGATAACTTCGAAAATTATGTGGAATATTGACTGTCTAACTGTCAGTGAATAAATATCTCAGGACTTCAAACACTCCAAAGTAAAAAATCGCTAAATCCATCAGACCAAACATAGGCAATCAGTCACTCGATCTCTCAAACAAAGATGGTTGACTTTTGACCATCAGGTCTATGAATATTAGTCACTTTCAGATTCCAAGCATCCAAACCACCAGGGCCAGAGCTTCACTTCATTCTTCTATCCGCAAGAAGACAACCACTTCAGCCGCACTTGAAACCGACTTGAATGAGGCAGCTGACAACAGCACAATGAAAGCCATTTCTTCATCAAAAATTAGTCAAAAAAGGTATTCCTTCATTGAGACAAGTAAAATGAGCTTTGAAAAATGAAAAACAATCAAAAGAAAATTTGCTCAGCGATGTGATGCCGTCAAATGAATGAGGAAAGCTTGTGAGTTCACTATTGCAATGATTAAAACAGGATTCAAATTCATATAGATAACCAGACAAAAATCACTTGGAATGACTATATGGTCAACTGTTTCATTCCTACCTCAGGGGAAGCATCAGAGTCTCCAAACACGTCAGCAAAGTCAGAAGGACTCTTCCTCAGAGTCTGGTCAGCAGGCAGCGTGTTGTCATTGTAAGAGGACACAAACTTAAAGTCACTGGTTCGAGATCCTGTGGTCAAGTAGGCGTCATAGTTGTAAGTGCTGCGTAAAGTTCCTGTGCCGTCAACATCTGCGTAGTTAGGAGGGAGATAAGCACTGGGGATGGCCACTGCTCCATCAAACAACATTCTGGGCTTCCTCCTGCGACAGAACCTCACACCCAGGATGATGATGATGAAGGTGAGGAAGAAGGTGGACACACACACCAGAGCGATGATCAGGTAAGAGGTCAGTTTGGAATTCTTGTCCTCATAAGAAATGTCCTTCAGTTCTGGCACCTCCGCCAAGTTATCAGAAATCAGTAGATACATGGAGCAGGTGGTAGAGAGAGAGGGCTGTCCGTTATCTTTCACTGCCACAATCAGGTTCTGTTTCATGCTGTCAGACTCAGAAATGTCCCGCTGGGTCCTGATCTCTCCGCTGTGGAGACCAATAGTGAACAGTCCCGGCTCAGTGGATTTGACGATATGATAGGACAGCCAGGCGTTCTGTCCAGAGTCTGCGTCCACTGCGATCACTTTGGACACCAGAGAGCCTCCGTGTGCAGCTTTGGGGACCAGCTCGGTCATGAAGGAGTTGCCCTCCGGGGTGGGGTACAGTATCTGAGGAGAGTTGTCGTTCACATCTGAGATGAAGACACTGACGCTCACGTTGCTGCTGAGCGGAGGAGAACCGTTGTCTCTGGCCATCACCTGGACTTTAAAGCTCCTCCACTGTTCATAGTCAAAGGACCTGACAGCGTGGATCACCCCCGTGTCTCCGTTCACAGACAGATAGGAGGACACTTGGGCACCGTTCACCTCAGCAGGTAACAGAGAATAAACCACGGTACCGTTTTGTCTCCAGTCTGGGTCTCGAGCAGTGACGGAACATAGAGAGGAGCCAGGTTTGTTATTCTCAGTCACATATGCGCTGTAGGACTGTTCCTCAAACACAGGTGGGTTGTCGTTGATGTCTGCTACTGATAAGTGAACAGTTTTAGAGGAGGACAGAGGAGGAGAGCCCTCATCAGTGGCAGTGATGGTGATGTTGTAGTCAGACACCAGTTCACGGTCCAGTTGACCAGTAGTGACCAGAGAGTAATAGTTCTTAATAGAAGGGACTAATTTAAATGGAACACTTTGTTGAATGAAACATCTGACCTGCTTGTTATTGTCAGAGTCTCTGTCCTGAACATTAATGATGCCCACCTCTGTACCAGGTGACACGTTCTCAGGTATGGAGGAAGACAGGGATTTTAAGTTGATAACTGGAGCGTTATCATTCACATCTGTGATTTCAATCATTAAAGTTGCATATGAAGCCAATCCAAGCCCATCTTTGGCACTGATCTGCATTTCATAAGTCGATTCCTTTTCATAATCTATATTTCCTGCAACGCTGACTTCTCCAGTGGTTGGATTTAAAGAAAACAGCTGTTCTTCATTAGAAACATGATCAAATCCATAAACAACTTCACTGTTGATGCCTTCGTCTGCGTCACTAGCACTAACTGTCAGTACAACGGTCCCTAAAGGAGAGTTTTCAGGGATTTTGGCTGAATACAACGACTGACTGAACACTGGGGCGTTATCATTAGCATCCAGCACAGTGACGTGGATCACCACTGTCCCTGATCTCTGAGGAGAGCCGCCATCATAGGCTGTTAACAAAAGGCTGATTTCCTGCTGATCCTCTCTGTCTAACTCTTTGTCTAATATTAATTCACCGTACTTCCTACCACTGCCTTTTGTCTTAACATTCAGCGAGAAGTGATCGTTTTTCTGAAGGGAGTAGCTTTGGACAGCGTTTTCACTAATATCCGCATCGTGCGCTTCATCCAGAGGAAAAACTGCGCCTTTATCAGTTGACTCACTGATGTCGAAACTCAGTCGATTCGCCTTAAATTGCGGCGAGTTATCATTGATATCCTGCACACGGATGTTCACTCTGTGGATCTCTAAAGGGTTCTCCAGAACCAGGTCCTGCTTCAGAACGCACGACGCCTTTTTAGCACAAAGACCTTCTCTGTCGATCCGGCGCTCCACAGTCAAATCACCAGTGTGGAGGTTCAGTCCGCAGTATTTCACACTGTTGTCCTCGGTCTCCATACGAGCTTTGCGAGCAGACAGTCCTCCCGAATTAACCCCAAGCTCTTTGGCAATATTTCCAATCACAGATCCAATTTTCATTTCCTCTGGGATGGAGAAGGTCACATCTCCCTGCACAGGGAGGAGCGCAAGCGCTATCCATGCGAAAACGCACCTCATTCCGAGTCCGCAGGACCGCATTGTTGAACACCAGTCAGATACAGCCACAGAGAGTATCCGCGTTTGCAAGCAAAATCAAAAAGAGAAGACGAAGACAACCAGCAGAAGACAACAACAGCCCGCGTCGTCGGCGAGTACCAGGGAATAGATCGAGACATACGCAGTACAGGGAAATGTCTTTCCATTCCCTGGTACATGCTGACATCTAGAGTATTTTTGGAGACATGGCATGTAAAGGTGGAAATCATTCATCACAAAAATAAATGGAAAAAAAAGAGTTTCTCTCCAACTGTAAAATAAGGAAAACTAGAGTTAAAAAGACGATAATTAATGTGATGAATTGTAATTTGTTTGTACAAATTGTCTAATCGTCTGCTCGTAATAAACAGTGTTCAGCCGTGAGAGGCTCTATTCTCAGTTGTTCGTAGTCGTTCATCAATGAGTTGAAAAAAAAAAATCAGAACGGATAGGTTTGTAACTCATTATTTATTGATTTATTTTTCCTTTTTTTTTAAATTACGGATCCTTCTGAATATAACCATTAAGGTTGAAAGGTAATAGAAATATCCATGATTATTATAATCGAAGGAAAATACCAGTTTAATCCGAATAATAACATTAAAAACAACATACATTCTTATATCAAGTCGATCAAATTTGATTTGAGGTGATTTTCTAGTCTGAAATATGTATGTTTTTGACAGATGATTCTGGAAAGCAACTAAAATCAGACAGTGTCCGAACACATATTTTATTTAACACAGTGACCTTATTTGATTATGTAGTAATCTATGAATGTCAATCTATTATCGTCCGAATACAAAATAGAATAAAAACTAAAATAGTAACAACAATAAGAATAAATATTAAAAAAAACGAAGAATAAAAAACGGATGACACAATTTAATGCATGGTTCTCAAATGGCATGATAAAAAACAATTTATTATTATTGTTCTTGCTGTTTCTATTTTATTAAAGAAAAAAAGTAAAACAAATGTTTCTGATCAATTTCGGCACTGAAAAACGTTGTCTTTATCTGGGGAACGGGCCCGCACCTTCCTACCCTTGAATTAGTAGCGACACAGGAGAGTTCAGCACCAGGGATAGTTACAAGAACAAAACTGACCGAGCCACATTACAACAAATGGGTCAGGAGGCAGACATAAGATAAAACGATTTTCTGTGAGAATCAACATACATAATTGAGCACAGAAAATCCCCGAAGTGGAATTCAACGTTTTCAACCACCTGCTAATAGTTCCAAGAGTTTTCTTTAACTTTATAGTTCCAAAAGATAATAATGGCAAGCACAGTGAACAAGAGCAGTGAAACCAACAATAACCAAAACGAGGAAACAATAATAATAAAAATAAGTCTTATGATTATGACTAGGTGCTATGCATTTTCATTAGAGAGTGGTCCTACCTCAGAAGAACCATCAGAGTCTCCAAACACGTCAGCAAAGTCAGAGGGACTCTTCCTCAGAGTCTGGTCAGCAGGCAGCGTGTTGTCATTGTAAGAGGACACAAACTTAAAGTCACTGGTTCGAGATCCCGTGGTCAAGTAGGCGTCATAGTTGTAAGTGCTGCGTAAAGTTCCTGTGCCGTCAACATCTGCGTAGTTAGGAGGGAGATAAGCACTGGGGATGGCCACTGCTCCATCAAACAACATTCTGGGCTTCCTCCTGCGACAGAACCTCACACCCAGGATGATGATGATGAAGGTGAGGAAGAAGGTGGACACACACACCAGAGCGATGATCAGGTAAGAGGTCAGTTTGGAATTCTTGTCCTCATAAGAAATGTCCTTCAGTTCTGGCACCTCAGCCAAGTTATCAGAAATCAGTAGATACATGGAGCAGGTGGCAGAGAGAGAGGGCTGTCCGTTATCTTTCACTGCCACAATCAGGTTCTGTTTCATGCTGTCAGACTCAGAAATGTCCCGCTGGGTCCTGATCTCTCCGCTGTGGAGACCAATAGTGAACAGTCCCGGCTCAGTGGATTTGACGATATGATAGGACAGCCAGGCGTTCTGTCCAGAGTCTGCGTCCACTGCGATCACTTTGGACACCAGAGAGCCTCCGTGTGCAGCTTTGGGGACCAGCTCGGTCATGAAGGAGTTGCCCTCCGGGGTGGGGTACAGTATCTGAGGAGAGTTGTCGTTCACATCTGAGATGAAGACACTGACGCTCACGTTGCTGCTGAGCGGAGGAGAACCGTTGTCTCTGGCCATCACCTGGACTTTAAAGCTCCTCCACTGTTCATAGTCAAAGGACCTGACAGCGTGGATCACCCCCGTGTCTCCGTTCACAGACAGATAGGAGGACACCTGGGCACCGTTCACCTCAGCAGGTAACAGAGAATAAACCACGGTACCGTTTTGTCTCCAGTCTGGGTCTCGAGCAGTGACGGAACATAGAGAGGAGCCAGGTTTGTTATTCTCAGTCACATATGCGCTGTAGGACTGTTCCTCAAACACAGGTGGGTTGTCGTTGATGTCTGCTACTGATAAGTGAACAGTTTTAGAGGAGGACAGAGGAGGAGAGCCCTCATCAGTGGCAGTGATGGTGATGTTGTAGTCAGACACCAGTTCACGGTCCAGTTGTCCAGTAGTGACCAGAGAGTAATAGTTCTTAATAGAAGGGACTAATTTAAATGGAACACTTTGCTGAATGAAACATCTGACCTGCTTGTTATTGTCAGAGTCTCTGTCCTGAACATTAATGATGCCCACCTCTGTACCAGGTGACACGTTCTCAGGTATGGGGATTTTCAGAGACTTGACATGTATCATGGGGGCGTTGTCATTCACATCAGTGATTTTAATAATCACTTTAGCTTCAGACGTCAGTCCATAACCATCTTTGGCTTCAACAAACAGCTCATACTTGGATCCCTCCTCATAATCTATCTCTCCTATCACTGTGATTTCACCAGTGTTCTGATCAAGAGAAAATATTTCACGGGATTTTTCAGACAGTTGATTAAACTCATAGGTCACATGACCATTGATTCCTTCATCTGCGTCTGTGGCACTAACAGTGATGACAGATGTTTTCAGAGGAGAGTTTTCTCTCAGCGTGGTCTGATACTCGGCCTGAGTGAAGACAGGAGCGTTATCATTTGCATCCAGAACAACAACATGGATGACCACAGTCCCGGATCTCTGAGGAGAACCTCCATCAACAGCAGTCAGCAACAATTTCATCTCCTGCTGCTCCTCTCTGTCTAATTCTTTATTTAAAACCAGCTCGCCATATTTACTGCCGCCACTGGACGTTTGAGAATGAAACACAAAGTGCGTATTTTGTTGCAGAACATAGTTCTGAACAGAATTTTGACCTATATCTGCGTCCCTCGCTGCATTGATGCGGTACCTCGCTCCTTTATCAGCAGACTCACGTATTTCTAATTTAACAATACCTTTCGGGAAAACAGGATTATTATCATTAACGTCTTGTACTTGCAGAGACAATCGGTGAAGCTCCAGAGGATTCTCCAGCAGCAGGTCGAATTTAAGGACGCACGAAGGCTTTTCTCCACAATGCTCCTCTCGGTCTATTCTGTCAGCGACCACTAGATCTCCGTTCCGAGCATCAATAGCGACGTATCTCTTGTCACTGCCCTCAAAATCAACACGAGCTTCACGGTAAGAAAGCGCGGAAGCATCCAATCCCAAATCTTTGGCGATATTTCCGATCACAGATCCTCGTTTCAGCTCCTCTTGCACGGAGTAGCTCAGGTCTCCGTGAGCGCACTGGGCCACAACAAAGAAGACGACAAGACTGATGTAACCACGTCCAAATGCAGAGACAACCATTGTCATACTGCAAATAGGAGACAAAAACGAAGAAGAAAATGTGAAATCCGTTATTCCATCAGCAGAACTCCTTCTAGTGTCGTGTCTTGTCGAAAAGCCGCAGATAAACACGTCTCAGGCTCACAATGGGGTGGGTGGTGAGCACAGAAACACTCATCAGCTGGTCTATAGTGCCACCGTGAGGACAATTATCACAATCGCAGTGAAAGTGAACTGACAGTATTGTACGCAGTCATAATTTGTATACCAGATTTGAAATGGTCTGATAAATCCTCTGACTCTTTTAAACTCAAGTCTGTTTTTTTATTGTCTACATGCCTGTCTCAATGATGAAACCATGCTTCCTGATAGTTGTGCAAACATCAACTTATTTATCATGTAAGGTATTTACAATGTATTTAAGGGAATTGAAATAAGGATTCATTCATTTTATTTTATTTCCCTATACTTCGTCTTCAAACATAACTTTAAACTTTTCATGCTGGAAATTTAAATTTGGACACAACAGAATATGCTTAATATATCCACGTGGAAACGAGTAAAAATACCATTATTGTGATTTTTGTTCTTCAAAATTCCCTTCAATGTTATTCACGAAGAACATTTTACCCAAAACGAATGAAAGTGTTGGTCGGACTCAAAAGTGGCAGAGCAACTGAAATCTCTTTTGCTTATGAGGTTTCGTCCACTTTTGGGACTCACAAAAAAGCATCTGATCAGCGTGGCTATGGAAACATTCATCACCAAGCAACAGCTTTTTAAAAGTGATCTACACAAAGCCAGACTACTGATGCCAGGGTGGCAGTACAGGAATATGATTGCCATAATGCAGTCACATTTGAAGAAGGGGAGTTGCATTCTGCACCAGTTGCTGGCAGGTGAGAGCATACAGTTCTGAGTATTTGACAAGAAACGCACAGGGCATGTAGACAACAATCAAAACATCTAATAACCCAGTAAGACACCCAACTACAATCAAATATGAACCAACAATAGAATTCTGTTTCTACAACACTGTGTCAATCCTTTTAAGTTAAAGTGTATTCATGTCAAATGGACACCATTTTAGATAGAACAAAGAAGACCAATAACATGAGACACTGAAACATCAACAATCTTCCAGTCAGAATCTGATCAAAACTTGTGTGTGACGCTGTTTATTTTGATCTTCAATATCAGAGTCCCACTTCAGCACTGAGGACAGCGACAGTGGGATATTCTATACTGTTTGTACAAGCCACATCACAAGTAACAAGCCACAAATAAAAGTAGGGACAGGGCTTAAATTCAATTACCTACAATCTTCAGTAATTCCAAGACCCAAAACATTCATGTGTTCTATATCGCAAAAAAAAAGTGAAAGCTCTCTGTCCAATAATAATGTGAATGCTATCAACATGAATTTCTCGCTGGGAGATCAATAAAGCACAGTATCTATAAATTATCTACCTATAATAAAAATTAAAAATAAACATTACAATTACAACTTTAATAAAAGCAATTCTAATCGACACCAGCTTGATTTCAATGTAAAGGAAGTGAATCAAGATGTTGAAATGTAAAACTGCAACAACTGATCAGGACACATAAAATGGAACAGAGTTCGATTGAGATTGATGGCTACAATAAATAACAAGAATATCATACAATACAAAACAAAAACAGGAATCTCATAGGGAGGTAAAAATGTGGAAAATAAGTATCAGTAATGAAGGCAACACTTCAGTCACACATAGCTCAATAACGAATCCCATTCAAAGAGCAACCTTCCACGGCCAAAAAGGGCCAGACACAAGTCGACTTTACGTAGTGCTTCTCACATATACAGTACACACAAAGCGCTCCAACTATCACAACTCTGAAATACATGTCCCCGATCATTCACTGGCCTCATCACTTACTTTATGCTACTATTATAACCAAGCATTTTGTTGAGCTGCATTTATTGCTGGCAAGAAGACACTTTGACAAGCTGTGACTGTGTTTCAACAGAAGCCTCTCACACAGCACTATAATGCATATCATCTGTGCAACTATATCAACCAAGCCTGAAGTCATATTATGGCTCACAGATGTAGCTGTGAAAAATATGCATTTTCTTCCAGTTGGAGTTTCAAGTAAGATGCAAAGTACAGTTAACTTGGATAATTAAGTTCATGTTAACTGAGGAGGATTCAGATGAAGACCGAAGAGCGAAATTGTCAAACAAGAAGTAAAGACGATAAATAAAACACACCAGCAAAAGAAAAGATGAGGTGAGTTTAGGAATAAAAAAAAAAATTCTGACTCAGTAGTGTCATTCATGAAAATGATGACATCTGCTTGTTGCTTAAATCATTAAAAAAAAAACTTTGCAATATAACTCCCAAGTTTGTTAAGAGAGATTCACGGAATGGGATTTACAACATTCATTCAACATAAATATCAACAATTGTATCAACAAAGAAAATCTGACTTTGAAGTACACATTTCTTTGATATGTGTGATGTTTCAAAGAACATGAATAGGCATGTACTTCATGGAGTTATTAGTTTGACAAATATATTAGGTCCTACCTCAACAGAAGCATCCAAATCATCAAAGGGGTCAGCAAAGTCAGAGGGACTCTTCCTCAGAGTCTGGTCAGCAGGCAGCGTGTTGTCATTGTAAGAGGACACAAACTTAAAGTCACTGGTTCGAGATCCTGTGGTCAAGTAGGCGTCATAGTTGTAAGTGCTGCGTAAAGTTCCTGTGCCGTCAACATCTGCGTAGTTAGGAGGGAGATAAGCACTGGGGATGGCCACTGCTCCATCAAACAACATTCTGGGTTTCCTCCTGCGACAGAACCTCACACCCAGGATGATGATGATGAAGGTGAGGAAGAAGGTGGACACACACACCAGAGCGATGATCAGGTAAGAGGTCAGTTTGGAATTCTTGTCCTCATAAGAAATGTCCTTCAGTTCTGGCACCTCCGC
The DNA here is from genome assembly GCF_027744825.2 of Synchiropus splendidus. NCBI lineage: Eukaryota > Metazoa > Chordata > Actinopteri > Syngnathiformes > Callionymidae > Synchiropus > Synchiropus splendidus. The sequence goes on from NC_071344.1 coordinate 4,491,527, forward strand.
CAAGTTATCAGAAATCAGTAGATACATGGAGCAGGTGGCAGAGAGAGAGGGCTGTCCGTTATCTTTCACTGCCACAATCAGGTTCTGTTTCATGCTGTCAGACTCAGAAATGTCCCGCTGGGTCCTGATCTCTCCGCTGTGGAGACCAATAGTGAACAGTCCCGGCTCAGTGGATTTGACGATATGATAGGACAGCCAGGCGTTCTGTCCAGAGTCTGCGTCCACTGCGATCACTTTGGACACCAGAGAGCCTCCGTGTGCAGCTTTGGGGACCAGCTCGGTCATGAAGGAGTTGCCCTCCGGGGTGGGGTACAGTATCTGAGGAGAGTTGTCGTTCACATCTGAGATGAAGACACTGACGCTCACGTTGCTGCTGAGCGGAGGAGAACCGTTGTCTCTGGCCATCACCTGGACTTTAAAGCTCCTCCACTGTTCATAGTCAAAGGACCTGACAGCGTGGATCACCCCCGTGTCTCCATTCACAGACAGATAGGAGGACACCTGGGCACCGTTCACCTCAGCAGGTAACAGAGAATAAACCACGGTACCGTTTTGTCTCCAGTCTGGGTCTCGAGCAGTGACGGAACATAGAGAGGAGCCAGGTTTGTTATTCTCAGTCACATATGCGCTGTAAGACTGTTCCTCAAATACAGGTGGGTTGTCGTTGATGTCTGCTACTGATAAGTGAACAGTTTTAGAGGAGGACAGAGGAGGAGAGCCCTCATCAGTGGCAGTGATGGTGATGTTGTAGTCAGACACCAGTTCACGGTCCAGTTGACCAGTAGTGACCAGAGAGTAATAGTTCTTAATAGAAGGGACTAATTTAAATGGAACACTTTGTTGAATGAAACATCTGACCTGCTTGTTATTGTCAGAGTCTCTGTCCTGAACATTAATGATGCCCACCTCTGTACCAGGCGACACGTTCTCAGGTATTGGAATATTCAGAGACTTGACATGTATCATGGGGGCGTTGTCATTCACATCAGTGATTTTAATAATCACTTTAGCCTCAGACGTCAGTCCATAACCATCTTTGGCTTCAACAAACAGCTCATACTTGGATCCCTCCTCATAATCTATCTCTCCTATCACTGTGATTTCTCCAGTGTTCTGATCTAGAGAAAACATGTTGCGGGATTTTTCAGATATTCTGCTGAACTCATAGGTCACATGACCATTGATTCCTTCATCTGCGTCTGTGGCACTAACACTGATGACAGATGTTTTCAGAGGAGAGTTTTCTCTCAGCGTGGTCTGATACTCGGCCTGAGTGAAGACAGGAGCGTTATCATTTGCATCCAGAACAACAACATGGATGACCACAGTCCCGGATCTCTGAGGAGAACCTCCATCAACAGCAGTCAGCAATAATTTCATCTCCTGCTGCTCCTCTCTGTCTAGCTCTTTGTTTAAAACTAGTTCGCCGTATTTATTGCCGCCACTGGACGTTTGAGTGTGAAGCACAAAATGCGCATTTGGTTGCAGAACATAGTTCTGAACAGAATTCTGACCTGTATCTGCATCATGGGCCGCATTGATGCGATATCTCGCTCCTCTCACAGCAGACTCACGTATCTCCAGTTTCACAATATCTTTCGGGAAAACAGGATTATTATCATTAACGTCTTGTACTTGCAGAGACAATCGGTGAAGCTCCAGAGGATTCTCCAGCAGCAGGTCGAATTTAAGGACGCACGAAGGCTTTTCTCCACAATGCTCCTCTCGGTCTATTCTGTCAGCGACCACTAGATCTCCGTTCCGAGCCTCAATGGCGACGTATCTCTTGTCACTTCCCTCAACATCAACACGAGCTTTACGAGTAGAAAGCGTGGAAGCATCCAATCCCAAATCCTTAGCGATATTTCCGATCACAGATCCTCGTTTCAGCTCCTCTTGCACGGAGTAGCTCAGGTCTCCGTGAGCGCACTGGGCCACAACAAAGAAGACGACAAAGCCGAAGCTTCCAGGTTCAAATCCAGAGATAATCATCGTCACTTAGAATATAAGTGACTAAACTATGACCAGACAAAAATCCTTTGCTCCAGCAGCAAGGCTCCTTTCTATGTCGAGTCTGGTTGAAAAGCCGCAGCGATCAAGCGTCTTTGGCTCACAATAGAGTGGGTGGTGTGCACAGCAACACTCATCAGCTGGTCTATAGTGCCACCGTGAGGACACATTGGATAATCGCATCGAAACAGCTAAATCACAATAGCACGGCACTTTGTTTTTTTTTCTGTCTTGATTGAAATGAAAATTAGGACCTAATAATCGTTAATTCGTTCTAATCCTTCTTCATAATCGCGAACATAGTGGCAAAATGTGGCCATTTTCAATTACACTTTTTCTTTTCTTTTTTTTTTAAATTTTATTTAATTAAACTTTTTTTAATGGAAATATACGTTTACATTAAAATGCTCAGTATTCCGATCAGAATAGGTTAGAAATTTGATACAGATTCAACTGATCTGTTAAAGAAATCTAGAATAAATATTGCCACCAATTCATAAACGTGTTTTGTGCGTTTTATATACTGTATGTGTAATGAGCAACATCATTTCAAAAGGTAGCATGATTGATAATCTAAAGAAATACACAACTGGACTCAAATGTCAATTCGGTTAAACATGCCAAAATAAAAAACAATAATCATAAACCGTAAAACACATTGCGATGAATACCGTTTCCCTTGCACAGAGTTAAAATCCTAACAGTTTAACAACTAGCAGCATTTTGCAGTCAAGTGGACGAAATACCAGGTGCTGGTCAGAGTGGGCTGTTTGAGTTACCAGACTACATGATCAATCCAATATCCAGAGCGCAAATAATCAAAGGCTTGATCGGATTTATGCAGGAGGGTGACTGCAACGGGAGTGGAATTTCAGCACCGAGGACAGTGACAGTCAACATTTCAATGCGTGCCTCACCAGAAATAACAGAACGGTGCAAGAAACGCGAGGGTAAGGCATTCTTGATCTTTGAGAGGTTAAGGAGAGTAAAAATATCTACCAGCATTTTAGTTTTTGAAAGCACAAAAGGCCTTTGAGCAAACATCCAATGTCAAGGATGCAAGTTTTAAAAATAAACTGCATCCATTCAAACGTGATTTCAGTGAAAGTTAAGGACTCATACGCAAGTTAAAAAGGCGACAGATGAAAGAATAAATAGATGCTGAGTTTGTTCATGATCCACAGTTGATAGTGAACAACGCAACAATCCAACCCACACAATTGGGCATGACCACCATAAAAGATAACGTAACCGAAACGAAAAAAAATAGCATCAATCCTGTGGTCAGATGAAAAGAGCATGTGTTAGGTAGGACTAAAGGAATTATAGTCAAACTACAATTATTTAGCAGATTTGATCGTGGTACAACTATGGGTAGATATCAAGCTGTGTCAATTTAAAGGCCAGAGACACTTCAGCCCAAAAAAAATTTAATTAAAAAATAAAAAATGAGAGAGAGAGACAGCATGTTCAGTCTGTTTTTGCTAAAAAATAAAAAATAAAATAAAATATTGTAACACCATTACAACCATTAACAGAAAAAATATGAACAACAATTGTATATAAATGGGTGTGTGGATAATGCAAGTCACTATAATGGTAGAAGGATTTTACTCCCAAAACTGGCAGGCGCAAAAAATGGTTGAAAACAAAGGCCAATTTCACCACATCAGTTTATACGGAGAGCGTCGAATAAATGAGATGAGGACTCACATTTCAACAATGATGGCAAAAAAAGAACAACTAATGGGCAAGTCACCATTTCAGGATTGTGTTGGTTCAAAGTGAATATTTCGACAAAATACCACGTCCTACCTCCACAGGAGCATCCAAATCATCAAAGGGGTCAGCAAAGTCAGAAGGACTCTTCCTCAGAGTCTGGTCAGCAGGCAGCGTGTTGTCATTGTAAGAGGACACAAACTTAAAGTCACTGGTTCGAGATCCTGTGGTCAAGTAGGCGTCATAGTTGTAAGTGCTGCGTAAAGTTCCTGTGCCGTCAACATCTGCGTAGTTAGGAGGGAGATAAGCACTGGGGATGGCCACTGCTCCATCAAACAACATTCTGGGCTTCCTCCTGCGACAGAACCTCACACCCAGGATGATGATGATGAAGGTGAGGAAGAAGGTGGACACACACACCAGAGCGATGATCAGGTAAGAGGTCAGTTTGGAATTCTTGTCCTCATAAGAAATGTCCTTCAGTTCTGGCACCTCCGCCAAGTTATCAGAAATCAGTAGATACATGGAGCAGGTGGCAGAGAGAGAGGGCTGTCCGTTATCTTTCACTGCCACAATCAGGTTCTGTTTCATGCTGTCAGACTCAGAAATGTCCCGCTGGGTCCTGATCTCTCCGCTGTGGAGACCAATAGTGAACAGTCCCGGCTCAGTGGATTTGACGATATGATAGGACAGCCAGGCGTTCTGTCCAGAGTCTGCGTCCACTGCGATCACTTTGGACACCAGAGAGCCTCCGTGTGCAGCTTTGGGGACCAGCTCGGTCATGAAGGAGTTGCCCTCCGGGGTGGGGTACAGTATCTGAGGAGAGTTGTCGTTCACATCTGAGATGAAGACACTGACGCTCACGTTGCTGCTGAGCGGAGGCGAACCGTTGTCTCTGGCCATCACCTGGACTTTAAAGCTCCTCCACTGTTCATAGTCAAAGGACCTGACAGCGTGGATCACCCCCGTGTCTCCGTTCACAGACAGATAGGAGGACACCTGGGCACCGTTCACCTCAGCAGGTAACAGAGAATAAACCACGGTACCATTTTGTCTCCAGTCTGGGTCTCGAGCAGTGACGGAACATAGAGAGGAGCCAGGTTTGTTATTCTCAGTCACATATGCGCTGTAGGACTGTTCCTCAAACACAGGTGGGTTGTCGTTGATGTCTGCTACTGATAAGTGAACAGTTTTAGAGGAGGACAGAGGAGGAGAGCCCTCATCAGTGGCAGTGATGGTGATGTTGTAGTCAGACACCAGTTCACGGTCCAGTTGACCAGTAGTGACCAGAGAGTAATAGTTCTTAATAGAAGGGACTAATTTAAATGGAACACTTTGTTGAATGAAACATCTGACCTGTTTGTTATTGTCAGAGTCTCTGTCCTGAACATTAATGATGCCCACCTCTGTACCAGGTGACACGTTCTCAGGTATGGAGGAAGACAGGGACTTCAGATCGATCACTGGAGCGTTGTCATTCACATCCGTCACTTCTATAATAACCTTCGCATACGATGTCAGCCCTAAACCATCTTTAGCCTGGACTCTCATTTCAAAAGAACTCCTCTCCTCAAAATCAATTGCTTCAGATAATTTTATTTCTCCTGTTTTCGAGTCAACAGAGAAGAAATGCAGATCATCATTTGACTGATGTCCAAACTGATAAGTCACATCTCCATTCACTCCCTCATCTGCATCAGTGGCACTGACTCTGATCACAACAGTGTCTAGAGGAGAGTTTTCAGGCAGACTGGCTTTATAAAGGTCCTGACTGAACACTGGGGCGTTATCATTAGCATCCAGCACAGTGACGTGGATCACCACTGTCCCTGATCTCTGAGGAGAGCCGCCATCATAGGCTGTTAAATGCAAATCAATAGAATTTTGTTTTTCTCTGTCCAGTTCCTTTTCCAATACAAGCTCCAGTTTACTTGTGTCCAGTGACAAAACAAAATTGTCGTTTTTCTGCAGTACATATCTCTGAACAGCATTCTGACCTATATCTGCGTCATGGGCCTCCTCGATCGAGAAACGGTTTTCCTTGACTGCAGACTCACTGATTTCCATCCGTATATAGTTGTCTTTAAACTCGGGTGAATTATCATTTACATCTTGAATATGAAGTGTAACACGTCGAAGTTCCAAAGGGTTCTCTAAAACAATATCATATTTCAAAACACAGGAAGGTTTCTGGCCGCAAATGTTCTCTCTGTCGATCCTCTCTGACGTGATCAGATCCCCGCTGTTCATGTTAATGTCACAGTACCGTTTGCGAGTCCCCTCCACGTCAATCCGAGCCTTTCTCGATGATAAAGTCCTCAAATCAACACCCAGATCTTTAGCCACATTTCCAATAACGGACCCACGTTTCATCTCCTCTGGAATAGAGTAACTCAGATCTCCATGAGCGAGGCGCAGCAGCACAATGAAGGACGCAAAGCAGATGATCCGACGGAGCCCTGGTGATCCTACGTCTCCCATCATGATGCAAATATGCAATCAAATCCTCGATTGATCGCCTCTGGTAATACACAATAAATATCTGGATGGTAAAACAGCATGAATCGCGGGTCGCGGAAGTCGAACAGCGAGTGCGTCTTTTGGTGTCACAAAAGGAACAATGCTGCTGCTGAAATGTGTGGCGCAGTCACGGGGAGTGAGGAAGCCTTCTCATCTGCTAGCCAACAGCGACCTCTTGAGTCGATATTGCGTAGTCACGATCTTAATACATTTTCAAGTTCGAATAAAACAGATTAGTCTTTGAAATGTGTTGTCTAAAATCACTGAATTTGTCGCACAGACGTTTCAATAAATTTTACGACTCAGGCAGTCTACATCACGAACTGGAGAAAATATCACGAATTGCGAATCATGTTTTAAATCATTTAATTTATTAATTCTTAATATCAACCGACGTCTCAAAGACATGGTGCGGTTTGAATTCAAGTGAGAAGTTTATCAGCACCACATGAATGTCCAAGTAACCAAACAGAAATCAACAAAATCACAGTAGTAGTGCTTCAATGTGCTCTTAAATACTGCAAAGAACAACGCATTCACACTCTTCTACAAGTCACATTACACATATTTGTCGGTTATCATGAAGACTCACCTCATATACAGAGGTGACCCTGATTAGATGAGATGAGTATTACATGTCATGTGTCACTTTATCAATAAACATTTCCCGAACCATTATTCATGATCACAATATATGAAATCCCCAAGCCACTGCTGCCAGTAGACAATTCATGATGTAATAGATATACAAATGCAACACATTAAAGGCATCCATACTGGCCAAACCAATAGCTACGCAAGGAGGTCGGTCTGAAACTCTACATCTACACTGGAGGACTATCTCCTGATTGAGTGGTGGTCAACAATAGAAGCTCGATGAAGATGTTGCTCGAGCAAGGCACATGGCATGAATGATGCATCATTTCTTTCATTCAAAGAAGAGAAAATACTGTTTTTCAAAAACTGACCATGCCTGTTCTTGAAAGACTGATGTGTTTAGTGAACACCATCAACAAACAACCCTTGCACTACCAAAAGGACATACAGAAGAGTGTGAAGACAGCATGAACCTCCCTGACTCCTGTTGGAATAAGGATGAAATTGTGAGAAGAACACTATGAGGAAGTAAATACATTTTTCACAAAAATCCAAAAAGTAAATTTTAAAATAGAGACAGAAGGAATGTTTGGATGAAAACCACACAAGACAAAGTGCTATGAGTTGATTTAGAGAATCAGTATATAAACAATATCTCATTTGTCCTACCTCCACAGAAGCATCCAAATCGTCAAAGGGGTCAGCAAAGTCAGAGGGACTCTTCCTCAGAGTCTGGTCAGCAGGCAGCGTGTTGTCATTGTAAGAGGACACAAACTTAAAGTCACTGGTTCGAGATCCTGTGGTCAAGTAGGCGTCATAGTTGTAAGTGCTGTGTAAAGTTCCTGTGCCGTCAACATCTGTGTAGTTAGGAGGGAGATAAGCACTGGGGATGGCCACTGCTCCATCAAACAACATTCTGGGCTTCCTCCTGCGACAGAACCTCACACCCAGGATGATGATGATGAAGGTGAGGAAGAAGGTGGACACACACACCAGAGCGATGATCAGGTAAGAGGTCAGTTTGGAATTCTTGTCCTCATAAGAAATGTCCTTCAGTTCTGGCACCTCAGCCAAGTTATCAGAAATCAGTAGATACATGGAGCACGTGGCAGAGAGAGAGGGCTGTCCGTTATCTTTCACTGCCACAATCAGGTTCTGTTTCATGCTGTCAGACTCAGAAATGTCCCGCTGGGTCCTGATCTCTCCGCTGTGGAGACCAATAGTGAACACTCCCGGCTCAGTGGATTTGACGATATGATAGGACAGCCAGGCGTTCTGTCCAGAGTCTGCGTCCACTGCGATCACTTTGGACACCAGAGAGCCTCCGTGTGCAGCTTTGGGGACCAGCTCGGTCATGAAGGAGTTGCCCTCCGGGGTGGGGTACAGTATCTGAGGAGAGTTGTCGTTCACATCTGAGATGAAGACGCTGACGCTCACGTTGCTGCTGAGCGGAGGAGAACCGTTGTCTCTGGCCATCACCTGGACTTTAAAGCTCCTCCACTGTTCATAGTCAAAGGACCTGACAGCGTGGATCACCCCCGTGTCTCCGTTCACAGACAGATAGGAGGACACCTGGGCACCGTTCACCTCAGCAGGTAACAGAGAATAAACCACGGTACCGTTTTGTCTCCAGTCTGGGTCTCGAGCAGTGACGGAACATAGAGAGGAGCCAGGTTTGTTATTCTCAGTCACATATGCGCTGTAGGACTGTTCCTCAAACACAGGTGGGTTGTCGTTGATGTCTGCTACTGATAAGTGAACAGTTTTAGAGGAGGACAGAGGAGGAGAGCCCTCATCAGTGGCAGTGATGGTGATGTTGTAGTCAGACACCAGTTCACGGTCCAGTTGACCAGTTGTGACCAGAGAGTAATAGTTCTTAATAGAAGGGACTAATTTAAATGGAACACTTTGTTGAATGAAACATCTGACCTGTTTGTTATTGTCAGAGTCTCTGTCCTGAACATTAATGATGCCCACCTCTGTACCAGGTGACACGTTCTCAGGTATGGGGATTTTCAGAGACTTGACATGTATCATGGGGGCGTTGTCATTCACATCAGTGATAATAATAATCACTTTGGCCACAGACGTCAGTCCATAACCATCTTTGGCTTCAACAAACAGCTCATACTTGGAGCCCTCCTCATAATCTATCTCTCCTATCACTGTGATTTCTCCAGTGTTCTGATCAAGAGAAAACATGTTGCGGGATTTTTCAGATATTCTGCTGAACTCATAGGTCACATGACCATTGATTCCTTCATCTGCGTCGGTGGCACTAACAGTGACGACAGATGTTTTCAGAGGAGAGTTTTCTCTCAGCGTGGTCTGATACTCGGCCTGAGTGAAGACAGGAGCGTTATCATTAGCATCCAGAACAACAACATGGATGACCACAGTCCCGGATCTCTGAGGAGAACCTCCATCAACAGCAGTCAGCAACAATTTCATCTCCTGCTGCTCCTCTCTGTCTAACTCCTTGTTTAAAACCAGTTCACCATATTTACTTCCATCACTCGATGTCTGAGTGCTGAAAACAAAATTTGAGTTTTGTTGCAGAACATAGTTCTGAACAGAATTCTGACCTATATCTGCGTCATGAGCCTCTATGATGCGATATCTCGCTCCTTTAGCAGCAGACTCTTGTATCTCTAGCTTCACGATATCTTTAGGGAAAACAGGATTATTATCATTAACGTCTTGTACTTGCAGAGACAATCGGTGAAGCTCCAGAGAATTCTCCAGCAGCAGGTCGAATTTAAGGACGCACGAAGGCTTTTCTCCACAATGCTCCTCTCGGTCTATTCTGTCAGCGACCACTAGATCTCCGTTCCGAGCATCAATAGCGACGTATCTCTTGTCACTGCCCTCAAAATCAACACGAGCTTCACGGGAAGAAAGCGCAGTAGCATCCAGTCCCAAATCTTTGGCGATATTTCCGATCACAGATCCTCGTTTCAGCTCCTCTTGCACGGAGTAGCTCAGGTCTCCGTGAGCGCACTGGGCCACAACAAAGAAGACGACAAAGCCGAAGCTTCCAGGTTCAAATCCAGAGATAATCATCGTCACACTTAATATTGGTGACTATATTTGAGTAAGCAAAAACGAGATCCGTTCAAACAGCCGCAGAACTGCAGGTACCGTCGAGTCCAGTTGAAAAGCAGCTGAGATCAACCCGTCTTTGACTGACAATGGGGTGGGTGGTGTGTGCAGAGAAACACTCATCAGCTGGTCTATAGTGCCACCTTGAGGACTGATGTCACAATCGCAGTGAGAGGGAACGAACTGACCAGAATGGCACGCTGCAATCGCGCGTATTTTTTACTTTCTGGAATTGAAAATAAAACATGCAGATTATCATAAATTCAAGTATATATTTTTTGACATTCGTGAACCCAATAGCATACATCATTTAATCTGTTTTCATACTTTTAGGTGAGGATTCTTTTTTACTTTATTTTATTTTTATTAAATACGAAGAACAACAACCCATTCTATTCATTAGCCGACCCAAAAAAGTAAAAAATAAATTAAAAAGAACATTTATATTTGCAGTCGATTCATGAATGTGTATGTAAGCTTTGATGTGTGTGAGTATATTCATAAAGAGTAGTCGATATGTTGCCAAAAAAAACAGCCAAATAGTCATCACCATGAACAAATATAACAAAACGTCAATATTGGAGTATATCAACCATAGAAACACAAGAATACTCCTTTACTAAATACACGAACGGATGCCATCATAATCACAGCAAGTGCAATTAAATTCTGTTTCAGAAGCAAGTGGTCAGTCGTATTTATTGAGAGTGGTTAAACATCAAGTGGACGAAGCAACTGATAGAGGTCGAATTCAACAATTTGTAACACCAGACAATATGAATATACTCATTATTTACCATCAACAATCTAAGTCTAAGAATCAGGTTAAAACACGTCGTGACCGTGTTCAACTTCAACCACAAGATCAATGTAGAGCTTCAGCACTAAGGACAGCGACACCGAACCGTTCCGGTCGTGCCGCAGCGCCATGAACAAGCCACGTATGTAAGTGGACAGAGGCGGGCGACGTCGGGTTTAATGATGAATGATCGCTGACACTTCTAAAACACTGTCCAATTTTATTTTAATCAACAAACAAACATCCCTCTTAGCCAGCTTGCAGCGACCTGATTGCAATGTTTAATAATTACTCTCATTCACTCAGAATTCATTCCAATGAGGGACGTGAATCAAGACATTTTAACAAAGCAAAATATTCATGAACTGACGAAGCACAAGTCAATCTCTCATGAGAAATTCCCACCCATATAAACAATACTTGGGAAAAAGAAAAACCAAAAAAAAAAAAAAACATGGAATACAACGATGTTTCTTAAACCAATAGCTGGCAAACCACTCAACGTCAGATAAATATCAAGAAGAATGTAAATATTCTAGTGTAAAAACGTGTTCAAAAAAGAAACATAAGTAAATCAGTTGAACACTGAACTGTATGTATTCTGAATCATTACAGTCAGTAACTTTGTTCTAATCTCCTCAATATCAACGAGGGTCTCAGACCAAGAAAATCCCACTTTTTCTCACGTCGGTATATGTAGTCTGTTTTAGTCCAAAATCATTTAACGTGCATATCATTGAGATTTGCATTTGAAAAGCAATGTACTTAAAATGTTAATACTTGGATAAAATATCACATCCTACCTCCACAGAAGCATCAATTGTGATAAGAACACTATGAGGAAGTAAATACATTTTTCACAAAAATCCCAAAAGTAATTTTAAAAACAGGAGACAGAAGGAATGTTTGGATGAATACCACACAAGACAAAGCGTCATGAGTTGATTTAGAGAATCAGTATATATACAAAAACTCATGTGTCCTACCTCCACAGGAGCATCCAAATCATCAAAGGGGTCAGCAAAGTCAGAGGGACTCTTCCTCAGAGTCTGGTCAGCAGGCAGCGTGTTGTCATTGTAAGAGGACACAAACTTAAAGTCACTGGTTCGAGATCCTGTGGTCAAGTAGGCGTCATAGTTGTAAGTGCTGCGTAAAGTTCCTGTGCCGTCAACATCTGCGTAGTTAGGAGGGAGATAAGCACTGGGGATGGCCACTGCTCCATCAAACAACATTCTGGGCTTCCTCCTGCGACAGAACCTCACACCCAGGATGATGATGATGAAGGTGAGGAAGAAGGTGGACACACACACCAGAGCGATGATCAGGTAAGAGGTCAGTTTGGAATTCTTGTTCTCATAAGAAATGTCCTTCAGTTCTGGCACCTCAGCCAAGTTATCAGAAATCAGTAGATACATGGAGCAGGTGGCAGAGAGAGAGGGCTGTCCGTTATCTTTCACTGCCACAATCAGGTTCTGTTTCATGCTGTCAGACTCAGAAATGTCCCGCTGGGTCCTGATCTCTCCGCTGTGGAGACCAATAGTGAACAGTCCCGGCTCAGTGGATTTGACGATATGATAGGACAGCCAGGCGTTCTGTCCAGAGTCTGCGTCCACTGCGATCACTTTGGACACCAGAGAGCCTCCGTGTGCAGCTTTGGGGACCAGCTCGGTCATGAAGGAGTTGCCCTCCGGGGTGGGGTACAGTATCTGAGGAGAGTTGTCGTTCACATCTGAGATGAAGACACTGACGCTCACGTTGCTGCTGAGCGGAGGAGAACCGTTGTCTCTGGCCATCACCTGGACTTTAAAGCTCCTCCACTGTTCATAGTCAAAGGACCTGACAGCGTGGATCACCCCCGTGTCTCCGTTCACAGACAGATAGGAGGACACCTGGGCACCGTTCACCTCAGCAGGTAACAGAGAATAAACCACGGTACCGTTTTGTCTCCAGTCTGGGTCTCGAGCAGTGACGGAACATAGAGAGGAGCCAGGTTTGTTATTCTCAGTCACATATGCGCTGTAGGACTGTTCCTCAAACACAGGTGGGTTGTCGTTGATGTCTGCTACTGATAAGTGAACAGTTTTAGAGGAGGACAGAGGAGGAGAGCCCTCATCAGTGGCAGTGATGGTGATGTTGTAGTCAGACACCAGTTCACGGTCCAGTTGACCAGTAGTGACCAGAGAGTAATAGTTCTTAATAGAAGGGACTAGTTTAAATGGGACACTTTGTTGAATGAAACATCTGACCTGTTTGTTATTGTCAGAGTCTCTGTCCTGAACATTAATGATGCCCACCTCTGTACCAGGTGACACGTTCTCAGGTATGGGGATTTTCAGAGACTTGACATGTATCATGGGGGCGTTGTCATTCACATCAGTGATAATAATAATCACTTTAGCCTCAGACGTCAGTCCATAACCATCTTTGGCTTCAACAAACAGCTCATACTTGGATCCCTCCTCATAATCTATCTCTCCTATCACTGTGATTTCTCCAGTGTTCTGATCAAGAGAAAACATATTGCGGGATTTCTCAGATATTCTGCTGAACTCATAGGTCACATGACCATTGATTCCTTCATCTGCGTCGGTGGCACTAACAGTGACGACAGATGTTTTCAGAGGAGAGTTTTCTCTCAGCGTGGTCTGATACTCGGCCTGAGTGAAGACAGGAGCGTTATCATTTGCATCCAGAACAACAACATGGATGACCACAGTCCCGGATCTCTGAGGAGAACCTCCATCAACAGCAGTCAGCAATAATTTCATCTCCTGCTGCTCCTCTCGGTCTAACTCTTTGTTTAAAACTAGTTCGCCGTATTTATTGCCGCCACTGGACGTTTGAGTATGAAGCACAAAATGCGCATTTGGTTGCAGAACATAGTTCTGAACAGAATTCTGACCTATATCTGCATCATGGGCCGCATTGATGCGGTATCTCGCTCCTTTAGCAGCAGATTCACGTATCTCTAGCTTCACGATATCTTTAGGAAAAACAGGATTATTATCATTAACGTCTTGTACTTGCAGAGACAATCGGTGAAGCTCCAGAGGATTCTCCAGCAGCAGGTCGAATTTAAGGACGCACGATGGTTTTTCTCCACAATGCTCCTCTCGGTCTATTCTGTCAGCGACCACTAGATCTCCGTTCCGAGCCTCAATGGCGACGTATCTCTTGTCACTTCCCTCAAAATCAACACGAGCTTCACGAGTAGAAAGCGCAGAAGCATCCAATCCCAAATCTTTGGCGATATTTCCGATCACAGATCCTCGTTTCAGCTCCTCTTGCACGGAGTAGCTCAGGTCTCCGTGAGCGCACTGGGCCACAACAAAGAAGACGACAAAGCCGAAGCTTCCAGGTTCAAATCCAAAGACAGTCATCGTTACTTACAACATAGGTGATTAAAAAAATGATCAGAAAAAATCCTATATTCCAACAGTAGAACTCCTTTCTATGTCGAGTCTGGTTGAACAGCCGCAGCGATCAAGCGTCTTTGACTGACAATAGAGTGGGTGGTGTGCACAGCAACACTCATCAGCTGGTCTATAGTGCCACCGTGAGGACACATTGGATAATCGCATCGAAACAGCTCAATCAAAATAACACGCCACTAGGAATTTTTTATTTTCCGTTTTGATTAAAATAAAAATTATGACATAATATTTATTAATTCACGCAATTTTTTCTTTATAATGGTGACTGCGACCAGTGTCGGGGTTCAGCACCGCGGACAGCGACAGTGACCAATTCAGTCCGTGCTTCATCAGAAATAAAACAACGGCGCAAGAAACGGTGGGGTATGCCATTAATGATCTTTGAGGAGGACTCAAACGTAAGTTAAAAAGGTCACGGATGACAGGATAAAAACATGCTGAATTTGTTCATGATCCATAGTTGATAGCGAATAACACAACAATCCAACCAATGCAATGCAAACACATGAGTCAGGTGAAATAAAACATTTGGGATGGAACCACTAGCTAATATGGAGCTCATTGATGAATTTGTTGATGCTTATTGGATCCTAAAATTGTGTCTGTATGTTGTTGCTCAGTCGCGGTGAGTCATCTCAGTCTCAGCAAACAGCAATGGATCACTCCATCCTCACCAATGCTCATCTCTAAAACAAGAGAAATCTCCATCAAGAAACTCACACGTGTATGAACAGTACTTTGGCCATCACCACCATGAAAGGCAAACATGGAACCCAAACAAGAAGTTAGAATCAATCCTGTGGTGAGATGAATAGAGCTTGTTTTCGGACCAAAGGAATTATAGTCAAATTACAATTATTTTGGAGATCGTAGTTACAACAACAAGCTGTGTCAATCTAAAGCCTAGAGACACTTCAGTGAAAAAATAAATAAATAAACGATGAAAAAGAGAGCGACAGCATGTTCAGTCTGTTTTTGCTCAAACAAATATTTGCTCCACAACAACCATTATCAGGAGAAAAAAATGACATCAATCACACAATAGGGCCGAGTGTATGTATTTTCTTTCCACATAAACGGGCCAAGTCTTCATAATGTACTTTCAAAGATAATGATAATAATCACAAAGGCGGTTTAATTATTTGGCTCCACATTTCAGTGTTAATAATTATGGAGCTCATATCTGATGAAGAGGAAGCAAAATCATGCCATTTTTGTTAAATCTTCCCAAATTAATGGGCAAACACAAACAATCTTAATGAGACTGATTGACAAAAATATAAACAACACAAATATATAAATGGTTGCATGTACTGTATTATGCAAGTCACTATAGTGGTAGAAATATTTTATTCTCAAAACTGGCAGGTGTAAAAATGAGGGTGAAAACAGTGGCTTACTTCACCACATCAGTTGATATAGAATGCGTCAATAAATGTGGGGTTTACTACATTGATGACGACCCAAATTTCAACAATCTTGGCAAAAGAACACAACAAGTCAGCATTTCAGGATTGTGTTGGTTCAAAGTGAATATTTTGACAAAATACCACTTCCTACCTCAACAGAAGCATCCAAATCATCAAAGGGGTCAGCAAAGTCAGAGGGACTCTTCCTCAGAGTCTGGTCAGCAGGCAGCGTGTTGTCATTGTAAGAGGACACAAACTTAAAGTCACTGGTTCGAGATCCTGTGGTCAAGTAGGCGTCATAGTTGTAAGTGCTGCGTAAAGTTCCTGTGCCGTCAACATCTGCGTAGTTAGGAGGGAGATAAGCACTGGGGATGGCCACTGCTCCATCAAACAACATTCTGGGCTTCCTCCTACGACAGAACCTCACACCCAGGATGATGATGATGAAGGTGAGGAAGAATGTGGACACACACACCAGAGCGATGATCAGGTAAGAGGTCAGTTTGGAATTCTTGTCCTCATAAGAAATGTCCTTCAGTTCTGGCACCTCAGCCAAGTTATCAGAAATCAGTAGATACATGGAGCAGGTGGCAGAGAGAGAGGGCTGTCCGTTATCTTTCACTGCCACAATCAGGTTCTGTTTCATGCTGTCAGACTCAGAAATGTCCCGCTGGGTCCTGATCTCTCCGCTGTGGAGACCAATAGTGAACAGTCCCGGCTCAGTGGATTTGACGATATGATAGGACATCCAGGCGTTCTGTCCAGAGTCTGCGTCCACTGCGATCACTTTGGACACCAGAGAGCCTCCGTGTGCAGCTTTGGGAACCAGCTCGGTCATGAAGGAGTTGCCCTCCGGGGTGGGGTACAGTATCTGAGGAGAGTTGTCGTTCACATCTGAGATGAAGACACTGACGCTCACGTTGCTGCTGAGCGGAGGAGAACCGTTGTCTCTGGCCATCACCTGGACTTTAAAGCTCCTCCACTGTTCATAGTCAAAGGACCTGACAGCGTGGATCACCCCCGTGTCTCCGTTCACAGACAGATAGGAGGACACCTGGGCACCGTTCACCTCAGCAGGTAACAGAGAATAAACCACAGTACCGTTTTGTCTCCAGTCTGGGTCTCGAGCAGTGACGGAACATAGAGAGGAGCCAGGTTTGTTATTCTCAGTCACATATGCGCTGTAGGACTGTTCCTCAAACACAGGTGGGTTGTCGTTGATGTCTGCTACTGATAAGTGAACAGTTTTAGAGGAGGACAGAGGAGGAGAGCCCTCATCAGTGGCAGTGATGGTGATGTTGTAGTCAGACACCAGTTCACGGTCCAGTTGACCAGTAGTGACCAGGGAGTAATAGTTCTTAATAGAAGGGACTAATTTAAATGGGACACTTTGTTGAATGAAACATCTGACCTGCTTGTTATTGTCAGAGTCTCTGTCCTGAACATTAATGATGCCCACCTCTGTACCAGGTGACACGTTCTCAGGTATGGAGGTAGATAGGGATTTTAAATTTATAATTGGAGGATTGTCATTAACATCTGTCACCTCTATAATGACCGTACAGTAGGAAGCCAGTCCTGGTCCATCTTTAGCCCTTATCCGCAATTCTATTGACGCCTCTGCCTCATGATCAATCAGGCCAGTGACTGTGATTTCTCCTGATTTAGCGTCCAGGAAAAATAAAGAGCCTTGTTCATCAGATATATGATCAAAATTATATGTGACATCACCGTTGGGTCCATCATCTGCATCTGAGGCGCTGACTCTTATGACCACTGTGTTTAAAGGTGCATTTTCAGGAACAGTAGCCTGATAAACTGCTTTAGTGAATACAGGCGCGTTATCATTGGCGTCAAGCACAGTGACGTGGATGGTTGCGGTCCCTGATCTCTGCGGGGAACCTCCGTCCAAAGCAGTTAAAATCAAATTTAATTCACTTTCTTTTTCCCTGTCCAATTCTTTGACTAATACTAATTCACAATGACGTCGTCCACTGACGTCAGTGTCGACATTGATGGTGAAATGGTCATTATTCTCTAAAACGTAGCGCTGAACCGTGTTTGAGCCGATGTCTGCGTCATAGGCCTCAGTCAGAAGAAATTTCGCTCCTTTCGCCACAGATTCTGTGATTTCAAATGAGATCAAATTCTCACTAAACTGCGGGCTGTTGTCATTTACATCATTTACATGAATGCTGATGCGATGCAGCTCGAGTGGGTTTTCTAAAACGAGCTCCTCTTTCAGGACGCACGTCGCTTTCTTACTGCACAGACTCTCTCTGTCGATCCTGTCGCTGACGATCAGATCCCCGGTGCTCAGGTTAACATTGCAGTGCCGTTTGATATTCCTCTCTGGGTCAATCCGAGGTTTACGAGATGAAAGTGTTGATACTCCGATGCCCAGATCTCTGGCAATATTCCCGATCACAGATCCTCGCTTCATCTCCTCCGCAATAGAGTAGCTCACATCTCCACACACAGAGCGAAGGCCGATGTAAAGGGAAATCCAACACAAAATCCAAGGCGAAAAGTGTTTACCCATCGCTTTTCCCTTCATGACAGTTACGAGCGTCTCTCACAGAAAATGAACGAGAAGGACAATGAACACCGATGAGGATTTATCCGTGGCGATGCGATTCCTTTGTGTCGTTTGTCCAAGAGAAACGCCGCCCTGACGGGTTTCTATGACAGGATGGATTATGCAGCGACGCCTTGTCCCTTATTTTGGTGCATGCTGACACCAAGAGGTTGGTTTTGGTATAACACACAATAATTTCACGGAGAAGATTCATGATATTTATTGATAGGCCAGCTATAATAGACGTCGGAAAACCCGTGATGAAGCAACCTGATCGAAATCACATACAGTATATTGTTGACGGCCTCAAACCAACGAGAACAACCGATGAGACTAAGGGCTGGTTAATGTTTCTTTTGACATATAAAATCCTAATGTACTCATCTTTGGCCCAATGCAGGAAGTGTAACTCTCACTGTCATATGCTTCTTTTTGGAATTAAAACAATGAACTGACAAATGATGTGTTTAAAACAATGGGCAAAAGTAAAGAGTAAAAATTGATATGGGAGGAAGAAAGTGGTGTTGCAAAAGAAACAGAAAACATGATTGTGATATTATGTTAAAATGTGAGCAGTTGGTGTACATGGGACACACAAATAAATGTTATGATTATATTCACAATCCAAGTGAAATATTGCACAATGTAGGATATACACATTTAATTCGATTTTGTTTAGGAATGGAAATAATAATCAATTTGAGCTGAAATGTCATATAAAGTGTGCAAAAGTGAATAGAAAACAGGTTCAGCACCAAAGACAGAGAAAGCTATGAAGAAATATAAACTATTGACATTGAAGAAAGTATCTGGCAAAGAGAGGGATTCCTAGCGTGAGGCAGGTTGACAGAGTGACATGCTTTTGTCACTCATCAGGTACATCTACACAGACGGCACAATGAATCAGCAAGTATTACTAGTGTTCATCTTTCATCAGAAAATACAACCAACCAATTGACCAATTACCACCCACAGGACAAAACCAATATTTGTTGCTTGTTAAAAATATATGAATTGTCCACAGATACAGCTAATGAAGATAATATGGCAGATTCAACTCCAGGGAAATGCTGTTCAACAATTAAAATATCTAGACAAAAGTGTAGTTGCTGGACTTGGCAAAAGGATTGAAAAAAGACACTAAAAGTCATCTCCTACCTCAACGGATGCATCCAAATCATCAAAGGGGTCAGCAAAGTCAGAGGGACTCTTCCTCAGAGTCTGGTCAGCAGGCAGCGTGTTATCATTGTAAGAGGACACAAACTTAAAGTCACTGGTTCGAGATCCTGTGGTCAAGTAGGCGTCATAGTTGTAAGTGCTGCGTAAAGTTCCTGTGCCGTCAACATCTGCGTAGTTCGGAGGGAGATAAGCACTGGGGATGGCCACTGCTCCATCAAACAACATTCTGGGCTTCCTCCTGCGACAGAACCTCACACCCAGGATGATGATGATGAAGGTGAGGAAGAAGGTGGACACACACACCAGAGCGATGATCAGGTAAGAGGTCAGTTTGGAATTCTTGTCCTCATAAGAAATGTCCTTCAGTTCTGGCACCTCCGCCAAGTTATCAGAAATCAGTAGATACATGGAGCAGGTGGCAGAGAGAGAGGGCTGTCCGTTATCTTTCACTGCCACAATCAGGTTCTGTTTCATGCTGTCAGACTCAGAAATGTCCCGCTGGGTCCTGATCTCTCCGCTGTGGAGACCAATAGTGAACAGTCCCGGCTCAGTGGATTTGACGATATGATAGGACAGCCAGGCGTTCTGTCCAGAGTCTGCGTCCACTGCGATCACTTTGGACACCAGAGAGCCTCCGTGTGCAGCTTTGGGGACCAGCTCGGTCATGAAGGAGTTGCCCTCCGGGGTGGGGTACAGGATCTGAGGAGAGTTGTCGTTCACATCTGAGATGAAGACGCTGACGCTCACGTTGCTGCTGAGCGGAGGAGAACCGTTGTCTCTGGCCATCACCTGGACTTTAAAGCTCCTCCACTGTTCATAGTCAAAGGACCTGACAGCGTGGATCACCCCCGTGTCTCCGTTCACAGACAGATAGGAGGACACCTGGGCACCGTTCACCTCAGCAGGTAACAGAGAATAAACCACGGTACCGTTTTGTCTCCAGTCTGGGTCTCGAGCAGTGACGGAACATAGAGAGGAGCCAGGTTTGTTATTCTCAGTCACATATGCGCTGTAGGACTGTTCCTCAAACACAGGTGGGTTGTCGTTGATGTCTGCTACTGATAAGTGAACAGTTTTAGAGGAGGACAGAGGATGAGAGCCCTCATCAGTGGCAGTGATGGTGATGTTGTAGTCAGACACCAGTTCACGGTCCAGTTGACCAGTAGTGACCAGAGAGTAATAGTTCTTAATAGAAGGGACTAATTTAAATGGAACACTTTGTTGAATGAAACATCTGACCTGCTTGTTATTGTCAGAGTCTCTGTCCTGAACATTAATGATGCCCACCTCTGTACCAGGTGACACGTTCTCAGGTATTGGAATATTCAGAGACTTGACATGTATCATGGGGGCGTTGTCATTCACATCAGTGATAATAATAATCACTTTCGCCACAGACGTCAGTCCATAACCATCTTTGGCTTCAACAAACAGCTCATACTTGGATCCCTCCTCATAATCTATCTCTCCTATCACTGTGATTTCTCCAGTGTTCTGATCTAGAAAAAACATGTTGCGGGATTTTTCAGATATTCTGCTGAACTCATAGGTCACATGACCATTGATTCCTTCATCTGCGTCTGTGGCACTAACAATGATGACAGATGTTTTCAGAGGAGAGTTTTCTCTCAGCGTGGTCTGATACTCGGCCTGAGTGAAGACAGGAGCGTTATCATTTGCATCCAGAACAACAACATGGATGACCACAGTCCCGGATCTCTGAGGAGAACCTCCATCAACAGCAGTCAGCAATAATTTCATCTCCTGCTGCTCCTCTCTGTCTAGCTCTTTGTTTAAAACCAGTTCACCATATTTACTTCCATCATTCGATGTCTGAGTGCTGATTACAAAATTTGAATTTTGCTGCAAAACGTAGTTCTGAACAGAATTCTGACCTACATCTGCGTCATGAGCTTCAATTATGCGATATCTCGCTCCCTTACCTGTTAACTCATGAATCTCTATCTTCACGATATCTTTAGGGAAAACAGGATTATTATCATTAACGTCTTGTACTTGCAGAGACAATCGGTGAAGCTCCAGAGGTTTCTCCAGCAGCAGGTCGAATTTAAGGACGCACGAAGGCTTTTCTCCACAATGCTCCTCTCGGTCTAGTCTGTCAGCGACCACTAGATCTCCGTTCCGAGCATCAATAGCAACGTATCTCTTGTCACTGCCCTCAAAATCAACACGAGCTTCACGGGAAGATAGCGTGGAAACATCCAATCCCAAATCTCTGGCGATATTTCCGATCACAGATCCTCGTTTCAGGTCCTCTTGCACGGAGTAGCTCAGGTCTCCGTGAGCGCACTGGGCCACAACAAAGAAGACGACAAGGCCAAAGCTTCCAGGATCAAATCCAGGGACAATCATCGTCACACTAAATATTGTTGACTGAAATATGACCAAGCAAAAACGAAATCCGTCGTAACAGGCGCGGGACTACAGTTATAGTCGAGCCTGGTTGAAAAGCAGCTGAGATCAACCCGTCTTTGACTGACAATGGGGTGGGTGGTGTGCGCAGAGAAACACTCATCAGCTGGTCTATAGTGCCACCTTGAGGACTGATGTCACAATCGCAGTGAGAGGGAACGAACAGCAGAATGGTACGCTGCGATTGCTCGTTTTTTTATTTTAACTTTATTCTGATTTTCAATTATAAAAAACTATATGCACATTGTAATAAATTCAAGTATTCTGTATTCGACATCGGTGAATGCAATAGTGCGCTTCATTTAATTTGGTTTCATACTTTTAAGTTAAGATTCTTTTTAAAGAATTATTATTATTATCATTATAATATATTTTAAATACATATGTGGATCATTCCACAAAGATCCATGTAAAAATGTACAATCCATTATATTTATTAGCCAAGGTAAAAAATAAAAAAAAATCATAGATATTTAAAAGAAAATCAACATTTCCAGTCTATTCATCATGTCTTTCCATGTTTAACGTGTGTGTGCACATTTGTCACCAAAAGTAGTCGACCTTTGGCCGAAAACAGCCACTAAACATGGAGCAAGATGCAAAATAAATAAATAAAAAGACAATACTGTAGTATATTCAGCCGACTAACAGAAGAAAACACTATAACTGAATCTACAATTGCATATAAACACAATAACAACAAATGGATTGAATTCAGTTTCAACAACAACTGGTCAGTCGTAGATACTGGGAGTGGTTTAATATCGAGTGGACGTAGCAACTGATGTACATTTAATTCAACAATTTGTCGCACCAGACAATATTAATATTCTCGTTATTTTCCACCAGCAATCAAAGACTACGAATCAGACAAAAACACATGGGTGACTGTGTTCATCTTCAACGACAAGACCAATGGAGAGCTCCAGCACTGAGGACAGCGACACCGAACTGTTCTGGCCGTGCGGCCGCGCGACGCTCTAGCCACGTATGAAAGTGGGAAGAAGGGGACGGCGTCGGAGTAAATGATTCACGATCTCTGAGTAATACCAGACACTAAAATACTGTCCAAAATTTTTTTTATCAACGAACAAAACCCCTCTTAGCCAAGTCAAGGAGAGAAACTGCAAGGTTTAAAAATAAATCTCATCCACTCAGACTTAATTCCAACGAAAGGGACGTGAACCAAGGCATGTTAACATAGCAAAGTATTCATGAACTGACAGGTTGTTGTTTTTTTTATGATCAATGTACATAGCAGATAATGCCACGCCATACAAAGACTTTTACTCACTTTAGAAATTCACACCTATTAAAAGAGTTCTTCGAATAACAAAACCAGCCAATGCAACAGTGTTTCTAAAACCAATAGTGCGCAAACTACAATCAACTCCAGACAAACATCAAACAGGGCAACTGTAAGACACATTTTACTTCAGTCAACATGAATAAATGCTTGAATAAATTTTGAACACTAAACTGAATGACTTCTGAGTCATTGGAGAGAATTTGTTCATGACTCCTCAAATTTGAACAAGGGTCTTAGAAAATGAAAGTTCCACTTTTACTCGCGGCTGTATTTGTAGTCTGTGTTGGTTTAAAATCGCTCAAGCTGTATATCATTGTGATTTGCATTCGAAAAAGAATGTACTTAAAATGTTAACAATCAGATAAAATACCACGTCCTACCTGAACAGAAGAGTCCAGATCGTCAAAGGGGTCAGCAAAGTCAGAGGGACTCTTCCTCAGAGTCTGGTCAGCAGGCAGCGTGTTGTCATTGTAAGAGGACACAAACTTAAAGTCACTGGTTCGAGATCCTGTGGTCAAGTAGGCGTCATAGTTGTAAGTGCTGCGTAAAGTTCCTGTGCCGTCAACATCTGCGTAGTTAGGAGGGAGATAAGCACTGGGGATGGCCACTGCTCCATCAAACAACATTCTGGGCTTCCTCCTGCGACAGAACCTCACACCCAGGATGATGATGATGAAGGTGAGGAAGAAGGTGGACACACACACCAGAGCGATGATCAGGTAAGAGGTCAGTTTGGAATTCTTGTCCTCATAAGAAATGTCCTTCAGTTCTGGCACCTCCGCCAAGTTATCAGAAATCAGTAGATACATGGAGCAGGTGGCAGAGAGAGAGGGCTGTCCGTTATCTTTCACTGCCACAATCAGGTTCTGTTTCATGCTGTCAGACTCAGAAATGTCCCGCTGGGTCCTGATCTCTCCGCTGTGGAGACCAATAGTGAACAGTCCCGGCTCAGTGGATTTGACGATATGATAGGACAGCCAGGCGTTCTGTCCAGAGTCTGCGTCCACTGCGATCACTTTGGACACCAGAGAGCCTCCGTGTGCAGCTTTGGGGACCAGCTCGGTCATGAAGGAGTTGCCCTCCGGCGTGGGGTACAGGATCTGAGGAGAGTTGTCGTTCACATCTGAGATGAAGACGCTGACGCTCACGTTGCTGCTGAGCGGAGGAGAACCGTTGTCTCTGGCCATCACCTGGACTTTAAAGCTCCTCCACTGTTCATAGTCAAAGGACCTGACAGCGTGGATCACCCCCGTGTCTCCGTTCACAGACAGATAGGAGGACACCTGGGCACCGTTCACCTCAGCAGGTAACAGAGAATAAACCACGGTACCGTTTTGTCTCCAGTCTGGGTCTCGAGCAGTGACGGAACATAGAGAGGAGCCAGGTTTGTTATTCTCAGTCACATATGCGCTGTAGGACTGTTCCTCAAACACAGGTGGGTTGTCGTTGATGTCTGCTACTGATAAGTGAACAGTTTTAGAGGAGGACAGAGGAGGTGAGCCCTCATCAGTGGCAGTGATGGTGATGTTGTAGTCAGACACCAGTTCACGGTCCAGTTGACCAGTAGTGACCAGAGAGTAATAGTTTTCGATGGAGGGTACTAATTTAAATGGAACACTTTGTTGAATGAAACATCTGACCTGCTTGTTATTGTCAGAGTCTCTGTCCTGAACATTAATGATGCCCACCTCTGTACCAGGTGACACGTTCTCAGGTACGGGATTTTTTAATGATTTCAATAGCATCATCGGTGCATTGTCATTCACGTCTATGACGTCTATTATCAATGTGCACGAGGACACCAATCCTGGTCCATCTTTAGCTGTAATCTGCATTTCATACGTGGACAACTCCTCATAATCCAGAGATCCACTTAGTTTTACAGCACCGGTTTTCTCATCTATAGTAAACACGTTATTACTTTCATCTGATATGTGATCAAACTCAAAAGTCACCTCTCCATTAATTCCCTCATCGGCATCACGTGCAGTTACCGTGACCACGACAGTGTCTGCTGCCGAATCTTCTGGCAGGCTGGCCTTGTACACCGCCTGGCTAAAAATAGGGGCGTTATCATTCGCGTCTAACACCGTGACTTGAATCACTGCAGTCCCTGATCTAGGAGGTGTCCCTCCGTCTGTTGCAACAAGCACGAAACTCAGCTCCTTCTCCTGCTCTCGGTCCAGCTCTTTCTCCAGCACTAACTCGCTGTATTTACCTCCGCCTGGTTTTGCCACAACGTTCAATCTAAAATATTCGTTTGCTTCGATGCTGTAGCTCTGGATCGCGTTATGACCCACATCTGCGTCGTGGGCCTCGTCCAGGCGATAGCGACTGCCTTTTGAAGCAGATTCACTTATATCAAATTTAATCACATCCTTCTTAAATTGCGGGGAATTGTCATTAACATCCTGAATGTGCAAAACAATTCGATGGAGTTCTAAAGGATCTTCTAAGACAAGCTCCTGCTTCAGGATGCACGACGCCTTTTTGCCACAAACCCCCTCTCTGTCAATCCTATCGGAGACGATCAGATCCCCGCTGTGAGAACTTATATCACAATACCGTTTGCTGTTCCCGTCTGCATCGACCCGAGCTTTCCGACTCGACAGTTTGCCGATTTCAATTCCAATATCTTTGGCTATATTTCCAACAACGGAGCCGCGCTTCATCTCCTCCGGAATAGAATATGTCACATCCCCGCCGACTGTCTGGCGCGTCGGCAGAATAAATCCACACAAAGCGACGATGAGAAGCAAATGAAATTCAATATATGCCATTGTAATATCCCATATGGCCAGCAAGTACGTGCGTAAATCAAAAACACTCAGCCAAAATGCAGTCCTTCCGCGAACAATCTTGGTAACAAAAGCGAGCCGTTCTGAGGACGTCACTGAGTGCGCACTGGTGACGAAAATGTGTTAAACAGAATGACATATAACAGACCAACGTGGTGATAGACTGGTAGACACCGCCCCCCTGAGTAATTCCAGTGTATTACATGTTAAATCTTCGGGTGAGAAACAAACCCACATCACAGAAGTACATGCTGATGACAGACATCGAAAGATGACGACTGAAACGTTTGGTAATAGAAAAGAAAATAAACAAACGCATACGTGGAACAGCCTAAGGGTAAACAATCAAGTAAACTGAAACCGTTTTAAAATCATTAAAATGTAAAATACAGCAAAAACTGAATGTTACTCAGCAAGAAGGAGAGAACATGCGAGGCGACAACAGAGTAGTACCATGGACAGCTCTAGCAAAACACTTCAACAACATATAAACAAATCGCTGGAGCACATCAAAACAACTTGTGTTGTAGCTAAGACAGAGACAGACGGTTGTTATCAGTATATGTAAGCACCGATGGTTCAAATGACCCTATACAATGACAACCTGATAAGCACATTTGATATAAAAAGCATGGAGGTGGTATACACCTACTATGTATTAGCTGCAGATCTACAGCACTCACTTTCAGAAGAATAAACTAGAACATTGACCAATTCAGAAATATGAAGGGCAAAATACCTTCATATAATTTATGATCAGAAGCGTTTACATAGGAAGAAATGAGTACGAGCGTTCGCCTTACTGACTCAGGGGGTGATACAAAAATTGATTATTGAAATGATTAAAACACACAATTTCCATTAAAAATGCTCAATTACTTGAGGAATATTAAGTTTATCAGTATATTATCTCTATTTAAGAAGTACCGTACAAGCAGTAAACAGTGATGATGTATCGACTGTTGCCGGAAGAAAAAGAGTTCCATATATCCCTTTAGATAAATTGGTGTTTCATATCACATTAAATAGTAATGAGAAGTAGGCAATATGAAGATTAAAATAGATTAAAATCATATACTTTGATCAGGACAAAGGCAAATATGTTATTTCATTATTTAACTGTAATCTTTTTATAATCAAACTTTCTATATTTATGATTAACTTAATATCAATATGAATAATATCAAGATGAAAACGTTTTGCATGTACATGATAGTTCAGTGATTCTTTTCCGCATCAAAATAAAGCTTGTATGCTCAATTATCGTAACTCTCAATCCTCTATAACTCGAACAATGGATTTCATGAGGGAAGCATGACAAGATTTCAAGTGAAAGGTAGACCAGGCCCTACCTCCAAAGGGTCCAAGGTGTCATCAAAGGGGTCAGCAAAGTCAGAGGGACTCTTCCTCAGAGTCTGGTCGGCAGGTAGTGTGTTGTCATTGTAAGAGGACACAAACTTAAAGTCACTGGTTCGAGATCCTGTGGTCAAGTAGGCGTCATAGTTGTAAGTGCTGCGTAAAGTTCCTGTGCCGTCAACATCTGCGTAGTTAGGAGGGAGATAAGCACTGGGGATGGCCACTGCTCCATCAAACAACATTCTGGGCTTCCTCCTGCGACAGAACCTCACACCCAGGATGATGATGATGAAGGTGAGGAAGAAGGTGGACACACACACCAGAGCGATGATCAGGTAAGAGGTCAGTTTGGAATTCTTGTCCTCATAAGAAATGTCCTTCAGTTCTGGCACCTCAGCCAAGTTATCAGAAATCAGTAGATACATGGAGCAGGTGGCAGAGAGAGAGGGCTGTCCGTTATCTTTCACTGCCACAATCAGGTTCTGTTTCATGCTGTCAGACTCAGAAATGTCCCGCTGGGTCCTGATCTCTCCGCTGTGGAGACCAATAGTGAACAGTCCCGGCTCAGTGGATTTGACGATATGATAGGACAGCCAGGCGTTCTGTCCAGAGTCTGCGTCCATTGCGATCACTTTGGACACCAGAGAGCCTCCGTGTGCAGCTTTGGGGACCAGCTCGGTCATGAAGGAGTTGCCCTCCGGGGTGGGGTACAGTATCTGAGGAGAGTTGTCGTTCACATCTGAGATGAAGACGCTGACGCTCACGTTGCTGCTGAGCGGAGGAGAACCGTTGTCTCTGGCCATCACCTGGACTTTAAAGCTCCTCCACTGTTCATAGTCAAAGGACCTGACAGCGTGGATCACCCCCGTGTCTCCGTTCACAGACACATAGGAGGACACCTGGGCACCATTCACCTCAGCAGGTAACAGAGAATAAACCACGGTACCGTTTTGTCTCCAGTCTGGGTCTCGAGCAGTGACGGAACATAGAGAGGAGCCAGGTTTGTTATTCTCAGTCACATATGCGCTGTAGGACTGTTCCTCAAACACAGGTGGGTTGTCGTTGATGTCTGCTACTGATAAGTGAACAGTTTTAGAGGAGGACAGAGGAGGAGAGCCCTCATCAGTGGCAGTGATGGTGATGTTGTAGTCAGACACCAGTTCACGGTCCAGTTGACCAGTAGTGACCAGAGAGTAATAGTTTTCAATAGAGGGGACTAATTTAAATGGAACACTTTGTTGAATGAAACATCTGACCTGCTTGTTATTGTCAGAGTCTCTGTCCTGAACATTAATGATGCCCACCTCTGTACCAGGTGACACGTTCTCAGGTATGGAGGAAGACAGGGACTTCAGATCGATCACTGGAGCGTTGTCATTCACATCCGTCACTTCTATAATAACCTTTGCATACGATGTCAGCCCCAAACCATCTTTTGCTTCTACCTTAATTTCAAACTGGTTAGTTTCTTCATAATCAACATGATCAGACACGGTTATCTGGCCAGATACAGAATCTATTGAGAAAGGAATTGAGACATCATCAGTGATATGTCCAAAGTCATAACTGACATCTCCATTCACTCCCTCATCTGCATCAGTAGCACTGACTCTGATCACAACAGTGTCTAGAGGAGAGTTTTCAGGCAGACTGGCTTTATAAAGGTCCTGACTGAACACTGGGGCGTTATCATTAGCATCCAGCACAGTGACGTGGATCACCACTGTCCCTGATCTCTGAGGAGAGCCGCCATCATAAGCAGTCAACAGCAAATCCATCTCATTTTTTTTCTCACGATCTAGTTTATTTTCCAAAACAAGTTCCACTTTTTTGTTTTCAACTGAAAGAATAAAATTGTCGTTCTTTTGCAGGTCGTACCTCTGTACGGAATTCTGACCTATATCTGCGTCATGGGCCTCCTCGATTGAAAATCGACTGTCCTTCTCTGCAGACTCACGGATCTCCATTTCTATCACGTCTTTTTTAAATTTAGGCGAATTATCGTTCACATCCTGAATATGAATATTAACTCGGTGGAGCGCTAAAGGATTTTCTAACACCAGTTTTAATTTCAAAACACACGAAGGTTTCTGGCCGCAAATGTTCTCTCTGTCGATCCTCTCTGACGTGATCAGATCCCCGCTGTTCATGTTAATGTCACAGTACCGTTTGCGAGTCCCCTCCACGTCAATCCGAGCCTTTCTCGATGATAAGGTCCTCAAATCAACACCCAGATCTTTGGCCACATTTCCAATAACTGATCCCCGTTTCATCTCCTCTGGAATAGAGTAACTCAGATCTCCATGAGCGAGGCGCAGCAGCACAATGAAGGACGCAAAGCAGATGATTCGGCGGAGCCCTGGTGATCCTCCGTCTCCCATCATGATGCAAAAACGGATCAAATCCAATTGTAGCGAATTCAGTCCGTTCCCAAATCACATATGAAGAGGGAAAGACTGTCGGCAAGGTCCGAGAAACAAAGCACCTCAGATCATGTATTTGATGGGTGGAGAGATCGCTGTGGTTTTACTTAAGCTTAAGGCGCCATCTAGAGGTCATTTTCTGTAAACAACGCTTCAACGTCCTACATATATTTACAACAATAAGACGCGGTGTAACACCACAGTATCAAAATAGAATGTTTTCATATGAAAGCCAACAATTCATTTACATACTTTAGTTTCTATATATTAATACCAAGTATCAACCACAATAGCCAGACGCAGATGTAAAAAAAAATAAATAAAGAAAGAAAAAATAAAACCGACCTCAGACAATCAAAAAGCTGCTCAATGGGCAAAAAAAAAAAAAAAAAAAAAAAAAAAAATCATTAACGAACTGCCTTGTTTTTAAATGACAATGAAAGTCATCTCATCATTATGACAACAACTAAAGCCTTTGCCACGAAGGGCAAATGACAAAATCAAGATACTGTATAAAACAACGAATAGTTTTGGCAAAATACACCTGGATTGTGTGATGCCCTTTTCAGCACAGTCAACAAAAGTTATTATTTCTTGCAAATATGCGCACGTTAAAGTTCTGTAGTAAAATCTATTCACCCCAAATAATGTAAAAAACATGTAGATTTAAGATACTGTACACAAACACAAGGCTGGCCAAGGAGGAGTGATGTCTGCGAGATACTCAGGTTGGGAATCTTGTCAATTACAATTACATTTCCTATCATTCGTAAGTCACCAATATAAACGCAACAGTCAAACGGCTAATGTTTTGGCAGAATACAAATCAAAGTATTGAAGAAAGGATATCACTGTGTGCTGGCAAAAAAATTAAGCAAACTGATAATGAATGGTGGCAAATATTTAATAAAACACACATATTTAATTGAAACCACTGGGGTTGAATCAATTAAATATGTTTCATGCTGTGGCCAACCAACCTGGATACTGAGAATAAGCATTGTGTTTTTATGCTTTAGTGTAGAAAAAGTTTGCTGCTTTGACCGTAAACACTGAAACACTATTGGAAGCAGCGACCAGACTCTTCAGACACAAGGAAAATCATTGAATGGAATTAATTGTCTTCATTTTTGTTTAAATCAGAATAACAAAGATATACTCCCAACAAAGTGAACAAGACTTCAGCACCAAGGACAGATGCCAAACATGCGCAAGTGTATCTATTAGCAGACGAAAATTAATTACTTCAAAAGCTACTCAGTAAGTTAGTTAGCTCTACTTGAAGTCATTTAGAGTGAATAGATATTTTTCAAAACAATATAGCTATCTTATAGATATTCCTCCAAACAACTTTAAAAAGACAAAAATGTGAGCTGTCATGTGATTTTCAGAATGAAATGATTGATGAATGATGTATTTGATGGGTGGAGAGATCGCTGTGGTTTTACATAAGCTTAAGGCGCCATCTAACATCATTAAAAGCGCAGATGAGAACAGACCCTTTGTAAACAAATCGAGGAAAATAACATTGTATCAGCAAAATCAAATTCATAAAGATTCAAATGGAAATAAAAAGTATCACCTATATTAATGATGAATACACATCATGAATGAATGTAAAACTTTGAGTAAAATGTGCCCTACCTCAAGAGCTCCGTCCAAATCGTCAAAGGGGTCAGCAAAGTCAGAGGGACTCTTCCTCAGAGTCTGGTCAGCAGGCAACGTGTTGTCATTGTAAGAGGACACAAACTTAAAGTCACTGGTTCGAGATCCTGTGGTCAAGTAGGCGTCATAGTTGTAAGTGCTGCGTAAAGTTCCTGTGCCGTCAACATCTGCGTAGTTAGGAGGGAGATAAGCACTGGGGATGGCCACTGCTCCATCAAACAACATTCTGGGCTTCCTCCTGCGACAGAACCTCACACCCAGGATGATGATGATGAAGGTGAGGAAGAAGGTGGACACACACACCAGAGCGATGATCAGGTAAGAGGTCAGTTTGGAATTCTTGTCCTCATAAGAAATGTCCTTCAGTTCTGGCACCTCAGCCAAGTTATCAGAAATCAGTAGATACATGGAGCAGGTGGCAGAGAGAGAGGGCTGTCCGTTATCTTTCACTGCCACAATCAGGTTCTGTTTCATGCTGTCAGACTCAGAAATGTCCCGCTGGGTCCTGATCTCTCCGCTGTGGAGACCAATAGTGAACAGTCCCGGCTCAGTGGATTTGACGATATGATAGGACAGCCAGGCGTTCTGTCCAGAGTCTGCGTCCACTGCGATCACTTTGGACACCAGAGAGCCTCCGTGTGCAGCTTTGGGGACCAGCTCGGTCATGAAGGAGTTGCCCTCCGGCGTGGGGTACAGGATCTGAGGAGAGTTGTCGTTCACATCTGAGATGAAGACGCTGACGCTCACGTTGCTGGTGAGCGGAGGAGAACCGTTGTCTCTGGCCATTACCTGGACTTTAAAGCTCCTCCACTGTTCATAGTCAAAGGACCGGACAGCGTGGATCACCCCCGTGTCTCCGTTCACAGACAGATAGGAGGACACCTGGGCACCGTTCACCTCAGCAGGTAACAGAGAATAAACCACGGTACCGTTTTGTCTCCAGTCTGGGTCTCGAGCAGTGACGGAACATAGAGAGGAGCCAGGTTTGTTATTCTCAGTCACATATGCGCTGTAGGACTGTTCCTCAAACACAGGTGGGTTGTCGTTGATGTCTGCTACTGATAAGTGAACAGTTTTAGAGGAGGACAGAGGAGGAGAGCCCTCATCAGTGGCAGTGATGGTGATGTTGTAGTCAGACACCAGTTCACGGTCCAGTTGACCAGTAGTGACCAGAGAGTAATAGTTCTTAATAGAGGGGACTAATTTAAATGGAACACTTTGTTGAATGAAACATCTGACCTGTTTGTTATTGTCAGAGTCTCTGTCCTGAACATTAATGATGCCCACCTCTGTACCAGGTGACACGTTCTCAGGTATGGAGGAAGACAGGGATTTAATATATATAACTGGAGGATTGTCATTAACATCAGTCACATCGATGATAATTTTAGCATATGAAGTCAGTCCCAAACCATCTTTCGCTTCCACATTTATTTCATAGACGCTAGTTTCTTCATAATCAATTGCACCGGAGACTTTAATTTCTCCAGATGTTGGGTCAATAATAAATGGATTCAGAAAATCATCCGCAATATGTCCAAAATCATAGCTCACATCTCCATTCACTCCCTCATCTGCGTCAGTAGCACTGACTCTGATCACAACAGTGTCTAGAGGAGAGTTTTCAGGCAGACTGGCTTTATAAAGGTCCTGACTGAACACTGGGGCGTTATCATTAGCATCCAGCACAGTGACGTGGATCACCACTGTCC
The DNA here is from genome assembly GCF_027744825.2 of Synchiropus splendidus. Taxonomy (NCBI): domain Eukaryota; kingdom Metazoa; phylum Chordata; class Actinopteri; order Syngnathiformes; family Callionymidae; genus Synchiropus; species Synchiropus splendidus. The sequence goes on from NC_071344.1 coordinate 4,524,570, forward strand.
CTGATCTCTGAGGAGAGCCGCCATCATAAGCAGTCAACAGCAAATCCAACTCCTTATTTCTCTCTCGATCCAGTTCATGCTCCAAAACAAGCTCCACCTTATTTCTCTCGACTGAAATTACGAAATTATCGTTCTTTTGAAGGTCGTATCTCTGAACAGCATTCTGACCTATATCTGCGTCATGGGCCTTTTCAATAGAGAATCGGTTTCCCTTGTCTGCTGACTCTCGAATCTCCATTTGTATAACATTACTCTTAAATTTCGGAGAGTTGTCGTTTACGTCTTGAATATGAAGAGTAACTCTGTGAAGTTCTAACGGATTTTCCAACAGCAATTCGGATTGCAGTAGACACGAAGGTTTCTGTGCGCAAATGTTCTCTCTGTCGATCCTCTCTGACGTGATCAGATCCCCGCTGTTCATGTTAATGTCACAGTACCGTTTGCGAGTCCCCTCCACGTCAATCCGAGCCTTTCTCGATGATAAAGTCCTCAAATCAACACCCAGATCTTTGGCCACATTTCCAATAACAGATCCGCGTTTCATCTCCTCTGGAATAGAGTAACTCAGATCTCCATGAGCGAGGCGCAGCAGCACAATGAAGGACGCAAAGCAGAAGAGCCTACGGAGCCCTGGTGATCCTTTGTCTCCCACCATGATGCATAAAAAACAAATCATGTCCATCACCAACCTTTTGTTACCCGCTCTCAAGCTACTGAATGAAAAAGTTGAATTAGAATCCCGAAACCGTCGATGGTGCGGTGAACTGGAGCGCCGTCTGTCCGACGAACAACAGCGAGACAAAGCAGACGGTAGTTTCGTCGCAGCAGTGGAGAGAAGTCAGCTCTTAAGTAATCCAATAGCGCCCTCGTGAGTTTGTTCATGAAACATGCCACTATAAGGTGAACTCGGACACCAATAGACCGATATGTTTTCAAATGATCAAAGACATCCAGTTAATCCGAAAATATTTACATTGGTTATCAATATATAGAGCACAAGCAAACATGAAGACTCCATACAAGTCATCTGATCATCCTTTTTTTTTTTTTTTACAGGAAAGTCCCACCAGACCAATACTTGTATGTGACTACTTCAACCAATAGCTAAGGTACACTCCTGATGTCAGCACTGATCAAACTAAAACTGATCGCACAACTTGAAAAAAAAAAAAGATTGCAGTGAAGGTCAGCATACGTCAGAGAAGGAAAATAAATAAATAAACAAAGTGTTTACTCCGCAGGAAAAACCAGTAATTAGAAACAAGGCAAATGAAAAGAAACAAATGTGATGAGCAATGATGGGCAAATGCACCATTTCATGGATTACATAAAATCATAATGATCAACTACATGCTGTACAAAGCAGCAGATATTTGACAAATGAAGTACGTTTGCAAACATGTCACCAATGATATTCACACCTAATAAGTAAAGGATCACTCAAAGTGATGCTGCTGTGACAAATTCATCAATGATGACAAATGGATTATGTTATTGTCCTCATGAGTAGAACAGTGGCTTAATAAGCAAAATCAGTGTTGCACTAGTATTCACAAATCATGTTTTTCTGAGGAATGCCTTACGAAACGGTTTTCCAAAAATGTCAAAATGGAGTATGTGTGAGTGTCTGAATCGTTCGTTCATTGTTCTTAATGTTTGGGGCGTGACTATGCCATTCTTAAGTTGTCCAATGTTTGACTTAATTTCAAGAAAACAAACACAGTTAACGTTACCGTAAAAAAGGACAACCGAGAGATTTAACTTCAACAAGTGTAAAAATGTAACAATTTGCTTTCTGGAGAGAGAACTTTGTTCTTGACAAGGATGAAAAAACCATGCGCACTCACCAATGTGATAACCTCTTCCCCTTAAAGAAATGTATAACAACTTTGAGAACAGTAAAGTGTCTAAATATCCTACCTCAAGAGCTCCGTCCAAATCGTCAAAGGGGTCAGCAAAGTCAGATGGACTCTTCCTCAGAGTCTGGTCAGCAGGCAGCGTGTTGTCATTGTAAGAGGACACAAACTTAAAGTCACTGGTTCGAGATCCTGTGGTCAAGTAGGCGTCATAGTTGTAAGTGCTGCGTAAAGTTCCTGTGCCGTCAACATCTGCGTAGTTAGGAGGGAGATAAGCACTGGGGATGGCCACTGCTCCATCAAACAACATTCTGGGCTTCCTCCTGCGACAGAACCTCACACCCAGGATGATGATGATGAAGGTGAGGAAGAAGGTGGACACACACACCAGAGCGATGATCAGGTAAGAGGTCAGTTTGGAATTCTTGTCCTCATAAGAAATGTCCTTCAGTTCTGGCACCTCAGCCAAGTTATCAGAAATCAGTAGATACATGGAGCAGGTGGCAGAGAGAGAGGGCTGTCCGTTATCTTTCACTGCCACAATCAGGTTCTGTTTCATGCTGTCAGACTCAGAAATGTCCCGCTGGGTCCTGATCTCTCCGCTGTGGAGACCAATAGTGAACAGTCCCGGCTCAGTGGATTTGACGATATGATAGGACAGCCAGGCGTTCTGTCCAGAGTCTGCGTCCACTGCGATCACTTTGGACACCAGAGAGCCTCCGTGTGCAGCTTTGGGGACCAGCTCGGTCATGAAGGAGTTGCCCTCCGGGGTGGGGTACAGTATCTGAGGAGAGTTGTCGTTCACATCTGAGATGAAGACACTGACGCTCACGTTGCTGCTGAGCGGAGGAGAACCGTTGTCTCTGGCCATCACCTGGACTTTAAAGCTCCTCCACTGTTCATAGTCAAAGGACCGGACAGCGTGGATCACCCCCGTGTCTCCGTTCACAGACAGATAGGAGGACACCTGGGCACCGTTCACCTCAGCAGGTAACAGAGAATAAACCACGGTACCGTTTTGTCTCCAGTCTGGGTCTCGAGCAGTGACGGAACATAGAGAGGAGCCAGGTTTGTTATTCTCAGTCACATATGCGCTGTAGGACTGTTCCTCAAACACAGGTGGGTTGTCGTTGATGTCTGCTACTGATAAGTGAACAGTTTTAGAGGAGGACAGAGGAGGAGAGCCCTCATCAGTGGCAGTGATGGTGATGTTGTAGTCAGACACCAGTTCACGGTCCAGTTGACCAGTAGTGACCAGAGAGTAATAGTTTTCAATAGAGGGGACTAATTTAAATGGGACACTTTGTTGAATGAAACATCTGACCTGCTTGTTATTGTCAGAGTCTCTGTCCTGAACATTAATGATGCCCACCTCTGTACCAGGTGACACGTTCTCAGGTATGGAGGCAGACAGGGACTTCAGATCGATCACTGGAGCATTGTCATTCACATCTGTCACTTCTATGAATATTTTAGATGATGACGTCAGCCCCAACCCGTCTTTTGCCTGAAGTCTCATTTCAAATGAATTAATATCTTCATAATCAAGTTGACCAACAACTTTGATTTCTCCTGATTTTGGATTAATGGAGAACACATTTGAACCAACATCAGCCATTTGAACTAAATGATAAGTCACATCTCCATTCACTCCCTCATCTGCGTCAGTAGCACTGACTCTGATCACAACAGTGTCTAGAGGAGAGTTTTCAGGCAGACTGGCTTTATAAAGGTCCTGACTGAACACTGGGGCGTTATCATTAGCATCCAGCACAGTGACGTGGATCACCACTGTCCCTGATCTCTGAGGAGAGCCGCCATCATAAGCTGTCAACAGCAAATCCAACTCCTTATTTCTCTCTCGATCCAGTTCACGATCCAAAATAAGTTCAACTCTATTACTCTCTTCTGAAATAATGAAATTATCGTTCTTTTGTAGGTTGTATCTCTGAACAGCATTCTGACCTATATCTGCGTCATGGGCCTCCTCGATGGAGAAGCGGTTTCCTTTGTCTGCAGACTCGCGGATTTCCATTCTGATCATCTCATCTATGAATTTAGGCGAATTATCATTCATATCCTGAACATGAATATTTACTCTGTGGAGCTCCAACGGGTTTTCTAACACCAGTTTTAATTTCAAAACACACGAAGGTTTCTGGCCGCAAATGTTCTCTCTGTCGATCCTCTCTGACGTGATCAGATCCCCGCTGTTCATGTTAATGTCACAGTACCGTTTGCGAGTCCCCTCCACGTCAATCCGAGCCTTTCTCGATGATAAAGTCCTCAAATCAACACCCAGATCTTTGGCCACATTTCCAATAACAGATCCGCGTTTCATCTCCTCTGGAATAGAGTAACTCAGATCTCCATGAGCGAGGCGCAGCAGCACAATGAAGGACGCAAAGCAGATGATCCGGCGGAGCCCTGGTGATCCTCCGTCTCCCATCATGACGTGAAAACAAATCAAGATTTATTCTTGACCGATCTGTCGTGACCACCTTATAAAGCGCTCTATACAAATTGTGATTAATAATCCGTCAACAGTCGAAGGAAATGTGAGCTACAGCGCCGTGGTTCTGAATATCAGAGGGACAAAGCAGACGGCCGTAACGTCACTGCCGTCGCAGGTGGCGAGAAGTCTGTTTAATGAAAGGCAATAGCGCCCTCGTGAGTCTAAACTGTGATAGTGCTGAACCAGTCATTGCAACGGCAAAAATAAAAATCAGGACGTGAACGTTTCTTTCGGAACGTTGTTTCAAATCTCCCGTGTCGGAAACAGCGTTTTGGTTTGGTTTGGGTGGCTGTCCATGAAAGTACAAACCAAATTAAGTGTCAGGACAAAGTTCTCATGAAGTATATAATAATGGAAAAACAAATAGGCCAACATAAATAAACACACTGAAATTCCATTGTCCGTACAAAGAAAACCAATACCCTTCCCACTCACTTGGAATTGTAATGCAGCAACAACTTTAACCCACAAACAATTCGTTGAAAACCACATATCTGAATAACTTGAATAAATACTTGATGACCGACTTTATATGTGGTCACGAAGTTGCTTTCCAACGACTGGAGTTGTATTCTCTGTGAAATATATGTTAATAAAGCTCTCACATATGGGTACAATTCGTGGAAAATTGTTGATGATAAGAACGACAAACGTTATAGTGTTGCACACTTTTGAAAATTGTATAATTTACACACACACGCGCACATTCCAACACACACACAATTACCACAAATATGTACATATGTAAGTCAAAAGCAAATTTAACGATGGAAAAAAATGAGCAAAATAAGTACCTTTTATGCCTTTATTTAATTTGGTCCTGACTCTTACCCAAACATTCCAATACCAATTCAAACCACAACACCAGTTGTGATCAAGGAAACAAAACTTTGTACACTTTCACTCATTCAGTTATGAATGACGAGTGACTACTCAAACCAGCACCTGTCACAATTCACTGACACGCTGGAAAAACCTATATTGTTTGTAGTTTCTGATTCTCATTGTAGTTCTTTTTGTGAACTTGAACTGATCAGAAAACACTTATTCAGAAATCTTCATGGTGCAAGTGGATGGGAAGTAGCAACTGAATGACCAGAAAGTTGAGAATAAAATTTTGAAAAAATGATTGAGAAAGAACAATAACCTTCATCACTGTTTGGTAGACATATTTATAGGCCAATTGTAAGACAATGGGCATATTTGGGCCACAATAGAATATTGAGAGGTCCTACCTCAAGGGCTCCATCCAAATCGTCAAAGGGGTCAGCAAAGTCAGATGGACTCTTCCTCAGAGTCTGGTCAGCAGGCAGCGTGTTGTCATTGTAAGAGGACACAAACTTAAAGTCACTGGTTCGAGATCCTGTGGTCAAGTAGGCGTCATAGTTGTAAGTGCTGCGTAAAGTTCCTGTGCCGTCAACATCTGCGTAGTTAGGAGGGAGATAAGCACTGGGGATGGCCACTGCTCCATCAAACAACATTCTGGGCTTCCTCCTGCGACAGAACCTCACACCCAGGATGATGATGATGAAGGTGAGGAAGAAGGTGGACACACACACCAGAGCGATGATCAGGTAAGAGGTCAGTTTGGAATTCTTGTCCTCATAAGAAATGTCCTTCAGTTCTGGCACCTCCGCCAAGTTATCAGAAATCAGTAGATACATGGAGCAGGTGGTAGAGAGAGAGGGCTGTCCGTTATCTTTCACTGCCACAATCAGGTTCTGTTTCATGCTGTCAGACTCAGAAATGTCCCGCTGGGTCCTGATCTCTCCGCTGTGGAGACCAATAGTGAACAGTCCCGGCTCAGTGGATTTGACGATATGATAGGACAGCCAGGCGTTCTGTCCAGAGTCTGCGTCCACTGCGATCACTTTGGACACCAGAGAGCCTCCGTGTGCAGCTTTGGGGACCAGCTCGGTCATGAAGGAGTTGTCCTCCGGGGTGGGGTACAGTATCTGAGGAGAGTTGTCGTTCACATCTGAGATGAAGACACTGACGCTCACGTTGCTGCTGAGCGGAGGAGAACCGTTGTCTCTGGCCATCACCTGGACTTTAAAGCTCCTCCACTGTTCATAGTCAAAGGACCTGACAGCGTGGATCACCCCCGTGTCTCCGTTCACAGACAGATAGGAGGACACCTGGGCACCGTTCACCTCAGCAGGTAACAGAGAATAAACCACAGTACCGTTTTGTCTCCAGTCTGGGTCTCGAGCAGTGACGGAACATAGAGAGGAGCCAGGTTTGTTATTCTCAGTCACATATGCGCTGTAGGACTGTTCCTCAAACACAGGTGGGTTGTCGTTGATGTCTGCAACTGATAAGTGAACAGTTTTAGAGGAGGACAGAGGAGGAGAGCCCTCATCAGTGGCAGTGATGGTGATGTTGTAGTCAGACACCAGTTCACGGTCCAGTTGACCAGTAGTGACCAGAGAGTAATAGTTTTCAATAGAGGGGACTAATTTAAATGGAACACTTTGTTGAATGAAACATCTGACCTGCTTGTTATTGTCAGAGTCTCTGTCCTGAACATTAATGATGCCCACCTCTGTACCAGGTGACACGTTCTCAGGTATGGAGGAAGACAGGGACTTCAGATCGATCACTGGAGCGTTGTCATTCACATCCGTCACTTCTATAATAACCTTTGCATACGATGTCAGCCCTAAACCATCTTTTGCTTCTACCTTAATTTCAAACTGGTTAGTCTCTTCAAAATCAACATGATCAGACACGGTTATCTGGCCAGACACAGAATCTATTGAGAAAGGAATTGAGACATCATCAGTGATATGTCCAAAGTCATAACTGACATCTCCATTCACTCCCTCATCTGCATCAGTAGCACTGACTCTGATCACAACAGTGTCTAGAGGAGAGTTTTCAGGCAGACTGGCTTTATAAAGGTCCTGACTGAACACTGGGGCGTTATCATTAGCATCCAGCACAGTGACGTGGATCACCACTGTCCCTGATCTCTGAGGAGAGCCGCCATCATAAGCAGTCAACAGCAAATCCAACTCCTTATTTCTCTCTCGATCCAGTTCACGATCCAAAATAAGTTCAACTCTATTGCTCTCTACTGAAATAATGAAATTATCATTCTTTTGTAGGTTGTATCTCTGAACAGCATTCTGACCTATATCTGCGTCATGGGCCTCCTCGATGGAGAAGTGGTTTCCTTTGTCTGCAGACTCACTTATCTCCATTTCTATCACGTCTTTTTTGAATTTAGGCGAATTATCATTCATATCCTGAATATGAATATTTACTCTGTGGAGCTCCAACGGGTTTTCTAGCACCAGTTTCAATTTCACAACACACGAAGGTTTCTGGCCGCAAATATTCTCTCTGTCGATCCTCTCTGACGTGATCAGATCCCCGCTGTTCATGTTGATGTCACAGTACCGTTTGCGAGTCCCCTCCACGTCAATCCGAGCCTTTCTTGATGATAAAGTTCTCAAATCAACACCCAGATCTTTAGCCACATTTCCAATAACAGATCCCCGTTTCATCTCCTCTGGAATAGAGTAACTCAGATCTCCATGAGCGAGGCGCAGCAGCACAATGAAGGACGCAAAGCAGATGATCCGGCGGAGGCCTGGTGATCCTACGTCTCCCATCATGATGCAAAAACGGATCAAATCCAGTTGTAGCGAATCCACTCCGTTCCCAACTTAATTATACAATATATCTAGTAGTGAATCAATAATCTGCCGTGAGTCACATATGAAGAGAGAAAGACTGTCGGCAAGGTCCGAGAAACAAAGCACCTCAGATCATGTATTTGATGGGTGGAGAGATCGCTGTGGTTTTACTTAAGCTTAAGGCGCCATCTAGAGGTCATTTTCTGTAAACAACGCTTCAACGTCCTACATATATTTACAACAATAACACACGGTGTAACACCACAGTATCAAAATAGAATGTTTTCATATGAAAGCCATCAATTCATTCACAAACCTCCGTTCCCATATATTAATACCAAGTATCAACCACAATGGCCAGACGCAGATGTAAAAAAAAAGAAAGAAAAAAATAAAACCGACCTCTGAGACAATCAAAAAGCTGCTCAATGGGCAAAAAACCAAACAAACAAACAAAAAAAAAATCATCATCATTAACAAGCTGCCTTGTTTTTAAAGGACAATGAAAGTCATCTCATCCCTGTATTACAGCAACATAAGCATTTGCCACGAAGGCCATATGACAAAATCAAGATACTGTATAAAACAACGAATGGCTTTAGGCAAAATACACCTTGACTGTGTGATGCCCCATTCAGCACAATCAACAAAAGTTATTATTTCTTGCAAATATGCGTACGTTATAGTTATGTGGCAAATAAACATAGTGTTTTTGTGCTTTAGCGTAGAAAAAGTTTGCTACTTTGACCGTAAACACTGAAACACTATGGGAAGCAGCGAGCAGACTCTTCAGACACAAGGAAAATCATTGAATGGAATTGTCTTCATTTTTGTTTAAATCAGAATAACAAAGATATACTCCCAACAAAGAGAACAAGACTTCAGCACCCCGGACAGATGCCAAACATGCGCAAGTGCCTCTATTAGCAGAAGAAAATAAATTACTTCAAAAGCTACTCAGTAAGTTAGTTTGCTCTACTTGTAGTAATTTGGAGTGAATAAATAATTTTTCAAACCAAGATGCTTCTCGAATAGATATTGCTCCAAGCATCTTTAAATGACAAAAATGTGAGCTGTCATGTGATTTTTAGAATGAAATGATATGATGATTCGATTATTCAATTTTACAACACATAATTAAAAGCGCAGATGAGTACAGACCCTTTGTAAACAAATCGAGGAAAATAGCATTGTATCAGCAAAATCAAATTCATCACCTATATCAATGATGAATACACATCATGAATGAATGTACAACTATGAGTAAAATGTGCCCTACCTCAAGAGCTCCCTCCAAATCATCAAAGGGGTCAGCAAAGTCAGAGGGACTCTTCCTCAGAGTCTGGTCGGCAGGCAGCGTGTTGTCATTGTAAGAGGACACAAACTTAAAGTCACTGGTTCGAGATCCTGTGGTCAAGTAGGCGTCATAGTTGTAAGTGCTGCGTAAAGTTCCTGTGCCGTCAACATCTGCGTAGTTAGGAGGGAGATAAGCACTGGGGATGGCCACTGCTCCATCAAACAACATTCTGGGCTTCCTCCTGCGACAGAACCTCACACCCAGGATGATGATGATGAAGGTGAGGAAGAAGGTGGACACACACACCAGAGCGATGATCAGGTAAGAGGTCAGTTTGGAATTCTTGTCCTCATAAGAAATGTCCTTCAGTTCTGGCACCTCCGCCAAGTTATCAGAAATCAGTAGATACATGGAGCAGGTGGCAGAGAGAGAGGGCTGTCCGTTATCTTTCACTGCCACAATCAGGTTCTGTTTCATGCTGTCAGACTCAGAAATGTCCCGCTGGGTCCTGATCTCTCCGCTGTGGAGACCAATAGTGAACAGTCCCGGCTCAGTGGATTTGACGATATGATAGGACAGCCAGGCGTTCTGTCCAGAGTCTGCGTCCACTGCGATCACTTTGGACACCAGAGAGCCTCCGTGTGCAGCTTTGGGGACCAGCTCGGTCATGAAGGAGTTGCCCTCCGGGGTGGGGTACAGTATCTGAGGGGAGTTGTCGTTCACATCTGAGATGAAGACACTGACGCTCACGTTGCTGCTGAGCGGAGGAGAACCGTTGTCTCTGGCCATCACCTGGACTTTAAAACTCCTCCACTGTTCATAGTCAAAGGACCTGACAGCGTGGATCACCCCCGTGTCTCCGTTCACAGACAGATAGGAGGACACCTGGGCACCGTTCACCTCAGCAGGTAACAGAGAATAAACCACGGTACCGTTTTGTCTCCAGTCTGGGTCTCGAGCAGTGACGGAACATAGAGAGGAGCCAGGTTTGTTATTCTCAGTCACATATGCGCTGTAGGACTGTTCCTCAAACACAGGTGGGTTGTCGTTGATGTCTGCTACTGATAAGTGAACAGTTTTAGAGGAGGACAGAGGAGGAGAGCCCTCATCAGTGGCAGTGATGGTGATGTTGTAGTCAGACACCAGTTCACGGTCCAGTTGACCAGTAGTGACCAGAGAGTAATAGTTCTTAATAGAGGGGACTAGTTTAAATGGAACACTTTGTTGAATGAAACATCTGACCTGCTTGTTATTGTCAGAGTCTCTGTCCTGAACATTAATGATGCCCACCTCTGTACCAGGTGACACGTTCTCAGGTATGGAGGAAGACAGGGACTTCAGATCGATCACTGGAGCATTGTCATTGATATCGATTACTTCAACCATTACCTTTGCAAATGATGTTTGTCCTAAACCATCTTTTGCTTGCACTTCCATTTCAAAAAATGGCATTTCCTCAAAGTCAATTAAACCACCCACTTTGAGCTCACCTGTTTTTGGATCAATTAAGAACATGTTTACGTCTTCCTCTGACAAGTGACCTAATGCATAAGTCACATCTCCATTCACTCCCTCATCTGCGTCAGTAGCACTGACTCTGATCACAACAGTATCTAGAGGAGAGTTTTCAGGCAGACTGGCTTTATAAAGGTCCTGACTGAACACTGGGGCGTTATCATTAGCATCCAGCACAGTGACGTGGATCACCACTGTCCCTGATCTCTGAGGAGAGCCGCCATCATAAGCAGTCAGAACTAAATGTAGCTCTTTGTTCTTCTCTCGATCCAGCCCATTCTCCAAAACAAGCTCAATCTTATTACTGGCCCCTGACAGAACAAAATTGTCGTTTTTTTCAAGGTTATAGTTCTGAACAGCATTCTGACCTATATCTGCGTCATGGGCCTTTTCAATAGCGAAGCGGTTTCCCTTCACTGCTGACTCGCTAATTTCCAGTCTGATCAGCTCCTCTCTAAATTTTGGTGAGTTATCATTTACATCCTGGATATGAAGATTCACTCCGTGAAACTCAAGAGGATTTTCTAACACGATGTCAAGCTTAATAACACAGGACGGCTTCTTCCCGCAAATATTCTCTCTGTCGATCCTCTCTGACGTGATCAGATCCCCGCTGTTCATGTTGATGTCACAGTACCGTTTGCGAGTCCCCTCCACGTCAATCCGAGCCTTTCTTGAAGATAAGGTTACAGAATCGAGACCGATATCTTTGGCAACGTTTCCAATGACTGATCCCCGTTTCATCTCCTCTGGAATAGAGTAACTCAGATCTCCATGAGCGAGGCGCAGCAGCACAGTGAAGGACGCAAAGCAGATGATCCGACGGAGCCCTGGTGATCCTTTGTCTCCCATTTCAGAAAAATAAAAACCAACAAATCACGTTTTCCCTTAGTCCTTCAGCAGAATTTCCAAATGCACTTACGTAAGAAAACAAAAATCTATGATCGCGTCTAAAACGTCGTGAACGCAACTGCGAAGGACACATCCGTGTGTTGCACCCGAGGAACAAAGCAAGAGGTTTATCTTCAACACTCTGGGTGGAGAGAGCTGAGCCGTTTTGAGTAAGCCTATATCGCCCTCTAGAGTCAACTCTTGGTTAGACCATCAAACGTGGAAACTACAGTATAACACCCACCAAGCTGAGCTTTAAATATGCAAGAAAAAATCGCATTAATTTATGTTCAAAATGTCAGTATTCCTCACAAACACGATTAAGGATCTACTACCACCCTGCCCGCAAAGAAATCAATCAATGATACTGAGAAAAAAAAATAAAAAAATCTTCCAATGTAGTCTGATTACGAAGACATTTGTAATGAAGTTGCATTTCGGAAAAAACGATTGTCCCTCAGACAACACCAAGTAATTGTCATAAAAAATGTATTCGAGCTGATTTCATTTCAGTTCCCTCGGTATTAGAAAAACCATGCAGATTGAAATCAACATTGGATAAAAGGGTTGACCATTCGATCGAAACCCGAAGGAAAGACAATCCGACTTGACAAAAGTCATCACACAGTATAATCGTGAAAAATGAATTAAATATGAAATTTTAAAGTCGTATAAATGAATATAGGAAGATATCGAATGAATATTATGCAAGAATATGTAAATATACAGGTTCATTTAAGGTAAATAATAAAAATAATCCAAGATAAAAATCTGATGAAAAGTGTACTCAGAGCATCATTCACAAGGAACAATGGATAACCTGCAAGGACAACAAATATATTTAAAAACGTCCAGGTGTCATTATATGCTGAGAAGTCAGTTGTGCATCATTGAACTGGTTTTAATTGTAAATAAATTGTCATCAAACCTATCGTATAAATTCATAGTCAGTTTCAGCACCTGGGACAGATCCCATCAGGAGCAAACGGCTGCAGCAACAGTAAATGTTCATTTTTAATTCACAGTAAATAATATAACGAAGGTGACTGTATAGCACAATGACAAGAAATTGTTATTCATTTAGCTGGGATCGTTTTATTTGGAATATTAAAAAATAAAAATAAATAAATACATGGGAGGAAAAACGTGGATAATGTGATCATGACGAGCACCAGCTAGTTTTAGATGATGGGATGAAAAATAAATGGTTGATAGACATTAATATAATCACGGCATCTGAAACAACACTAAACGCTAAATGTGAATGTGATTTTACATTAAAAGGGGTTGGATAAATCAATCGAAAGTGAGTCCTACCTCCACAGAAGCATCCAAATCATCAAAGGGGTCAGCAAAGTCAGAGGGACTCTTCCTCAGAGTCTGGTCAGCAGGCAGCGTGTTGTCATTGTAAGAGGACACAAACTTAAAGTCACTGGTTCGAGATCCTGTGGTCAAGTAGGCGTCATAGTTGTAAGTGCTGCGTAAAGTTCCTGTGCCGTCAACATCTGCGTAGTTAGGAGGGAGATAAGCACTGGGGATGGCCACTGCTCCATCAAACAACATTCTGGGCTTCCTCCTGCGACAGAACCTCACACCCAGGATGATGATGATGAAGGTGAGGAAGAAGGTGGACACACACACCAGAGCGATGATCAGGTAAGAGGTCAGTTTGGAATTCTTGTCCTCATAAGAAATGTCCTTCAGTTCTGGCACCTCAGCCAAGTTATCAGAAATCAGTAGATACATGGAGCAGGTGGCAGAGAGAGAGGGCTGTCCGTTATCTTTCACTGCCACAATCAGGTTCTGTTTCATGCTGTCAGACTCAGAAATGTCCCGCTGGGTCCTGATCTCTCCGCTGTGGAGACCAATAGTGAACAGTCCCGGCTCAGTGGATTTGACGATATGATAGGACAGCCAGGCGTTCTGTCCAGAGTCTGCGTCCACTGCGATCACTTTGGACACCAGAGAGCCTCCGTGTGCAGCTTTGGGGACCAGCTCGGTCATGAAGGAGTTGCCCTCCGGGGTGGGGTACAGTATCTGAGGAGAGTTGTCGTTCACATCTGAGATGAAGACACTGACGCTCACGTTGCTGCTGAGCGGAGGAGAACCGTTGTCTCTGGCCATCACCTGGACTTTAAAGCTCCTCCACTGTTCATAGTCAAAGGACCTGACAGCGTGGATCACCCCCGTGTCTCCATTCACAGACAGATAGGAGGACACCTGGGCACCGTTGACCTCAGCAGGTAACAGAGAATAAACCACGGTACCGTTTTGTCTCCAGTCTGGGTCTCGAGCAGTGACGGAACATAGAGAGGAGCCAGGTTTGTTATTCTCAGTCACATATGCGCTATAGGACTGCTCCTCAAACACAGGTGGGTTGTCGTTGATGTCTGCTACTGATAAGTGAACAGTTTTAGAGGAGGACAGAGGAGGAGAGCCCTCATCAGTGGCAGTGATGGTGATGTTGTAGTCAGACACCAGTTCACGGTCCAGTTGACCAGTAGTGACCAGAGAGTAATAGTTTTCAATAGAGGGGACTAATTTAAATGGAACACTTTGTTGAATGAAACATCTGACCTGTTTGTTATTGTCAGAGTCTCTGTCCTGAACATTAATGATGCCCACCTCTGTACCAGGTGACGCGTTCTCAGGTATGGAGGAAGACAGGGACTTCAGATCGATCACTGGAGCGTTGTCATTCACATCCGTCACTTCTATAATAACCTTTGCATACGATGTCAGCCCTAAACCATCTTTAGCCAGAACTCTCATTTCAAAAGAACTCCTCTCCTCAAAATCAACTGCTGCAGATAATTTTATTTCTCCTGTTTTCGAGTCAACAGAAAAGAAATCCAGTTCATCATTTGTCTGACGGGGAAACTGATATGTCACATCTCCATTCACTCCCTCATCTGCATCAGTAGCACTGACTCTGATCACAACAGTGTCTAGAGGAGAGTTTTCAGGCAGACTGGCTTTATAAAGGTCCTGACTGAACACTGGGGCGTTATCATTAGCATCCAGCACAGTGACGTGGATCACCACTGTCCCTGATCTCTGAGGAGAGCCGCCATCATAAGCTGTCAGAATGATGTCTAAATCATGTCTCCTCTCTCGGTCCAATTTGTTTTCCAATACAAGTTCAACCTTATTACTATCAACCGAGAGGACAAAATTATCGTTACTTTGTAGGTTGTATCTCTGAACAGCATTCTGACCTATATCCGCGTCATGGGCCTCCTCGACTGGAAAGCGGCTGCCTTTCTCTGCGGACTCACTTATTTCCGTTCTTATGTTATCGTCACTAAAATGTGGTGAATTGTCATTTACATCCTGAATTACAAGAGTCACTCGGTGGAGCTCTAGTGGATTTTCTAGCACCAGTTTCAATTTCAAAACACACGAAGGTTTCTGGCCGCAAATGTTCTCTCTGTCGATCCTCTCTGACGTGATCAGATCCCCGCTGTTCATGTTAATGTCACAGTACCGTTTGCGAGTCCCCTCCACGTCAATCCGAGCCTTTCTTGAAGATAAAGTCCTCAAATCAACACCCAGATCTTTGGCCACATTTCCAATAACAGATCCCCGTTTCATCTCCTCTGGAATAGAGTAACTCAGATCTCCATGAGCGAGGCGCAGCAGCACAATGAAGGACGCATAGCAGAAAATCCAACGGAGCCCTGGTGATCCTTTGTCTCCCATCATGATAAGAAAATAAGCTGAAAACCAAGATTTCTGCTATGACCAAAATTATTTTCCTCTGCGTCGGACTTTCAACCTTTAAATTAAATCACGAATCGCCCAGCGGCACATAGAACGATCGCGTCTCTGCGGTGCTTTCACACGCGAACAAAGCAAGAGCTTAGAATCACGCATTCATCATGGGTGGAGAGATCTTGGCGCTTGTTAACAATCCTACATCGCCCTCTTGAGTCGGTACTCAGTCATGAACAAATTCTTCAATATCCGAGAAATATTTCACATAAGAATAAAGGAAGGTAATTAAAGGACTACCAGTTCAATATGAAACAATTAGGAATCAATACATCTCAAACAAATTGCAGAGTGACTTAACATCACTCTGACCTACTGGTAGTTCACAAATATGCAAAAGCTTAGTCAGAAAAAAACAACACCCAACACCAACACTTCTTTACAAATTGCATCAAATCCAATATGTCTTCAAAGTTTCATCATGAAAATATTGCACCCATTGACCAATCAAATCACAATATCAGACATAAATTTGACATGACACAAATTGCTTAATTATCCTGAAAATGACTCAAAAATTAAACACAAAAAACAACCTGCAAAATTGTTTTCTTCGGAAAGTGAAAAATATCACAAAGCTGGTAGTAGAACGATAGTCTGAATGACATAATTTCATGACAAATAATCCACCTCATGGACCAAATTATGTTTTATGGTGACAGTGTAAGTATGACAGACGATTTAATACAACTATTACACAATTGTCATTGACATTTGAATAATTTAACGATGTATCCTACCTCCACAGAAGCATCCAAATCATCAAAGGGGTCAGCAAAGTCAGAGGGACTCTTCCTCAGAGTCTGGTCAGCAGGCAGCGTGTTGTCATTGTAAGAGGACACAAACTTAAAGTCACTGGTTCGAGATCCTGTGGTCAAGTAGGCGTCATAGTTGTAAGTGCTGCGTAAAGTTCCTGTGCCGTCAACATCTGCGTAGTTAGGAGGGAGATAAGCACTGGGGATGGCCACTGCTCCATCAAACAACATTCTGGGCTTCCTCCTGCGACAGAACCTCACACCCAGGATGATGATGATGAAGGTGAGGAAGAAGGTGGACACACACACCAGAGCGATGATCAGGTAAGAGGTCAGTTTGGAATTCTTGTCCTCATAAGAAATGTCCTTCAGTTCTGGCACCTCCGCCAAGTTATCAGAAATCAGTAGATACATGGAGCAGGTGGCAGAGAGAGAGGGCTGTCCGTTATCTTTCACTGCCACAATCAGGTTCTGTTTCATGCTGTCAGACTCAGAAATGTCCCTCTGGGTCCTGATCTCTCCGCTGTGGAGACCAATAGTGAACAGTCCCGGCTCAGTGGATTTGACGATATGATAGGACAGCCAGGCGTTCTGTCCAGAGTCTGCGTCCACTGCGATCACTTTGGACACCAGAGAGCCTCCGTGTGCAGCTTTGGGGACCAGCTCGGTCATGAAGGAGTTGCCCTCCGGGGTGGGGTACAGTATCTGAGGAGAGTTGTCGTTCACATCTGAGATGAAGACACTGACGCTGACATTGCTGCTGAGCGGAGGAGAACCGTTGTCTCTGGCCATCACCTGGACTTTAAAGCTCCTCCACTGTTCATAGTCAAAGGACCTGACAGCGTGGATCACCCCCGTGTCTCCGTTCACAGACAGATAGGAGGACACCTGGGCACCGTTCACCTCAGCAGGTAACAGAGAATAAACCACGGTACCGTTTTGTCTCCAGTCTGGGTCTCGAGCAGTGACGGAACATAGAGAGGAGCCAGGTTTGTTATTCTCAGTCACATATGCGCTGTAGGACTGTTCCTCAAACACAGGTGGGTTGTCGTTGATGTCTGCTACAGATAAGTGAACAGTTTTAGAGGAGGACAGAGGAGGAGAGCCCTCATCAGTGGCAGTGATGGTGATGTTGTAGTCAGACACCAGTTCACGGTCCAGTTGACCAGTAGTGACCAGAGAGTAATAGTTTTCAATAGAGGGGACTAATTTAAATGGAACACTTTGTTGAATGAAACATCTGACCTGCTTGTTATTGTCAGAGTCTCTGTCCTGAACATTAATGATGCCCACCTCTGAACCAGGTGACACGTTCTCAGGTATGGAGGAAGATAGGGATTTAATGTATATGACAGGAGAATTGTCATTAACATCAGTCAAGTCAATCATAACTTTGGTGTATGACGTCAAGCCCAAACCATCTTTAGCCTTAATCCTCATTTCAAAGGAAGTGTGCTCCTCATAGTCTAGCTCTCCAGTAACTTTTATCACACCATTTTTGGGATCAATAGAAAAGATGTTCACATCTTCTGCAAATATATGGTCAAACTGATATGTCACATCTCCATTCACTCCCTCATCTGCATCAGTAGCACTGACTCTGATCACAACAGTGTCCAGAGGAGAGTTTTCAGGCAGACTGGCTTTATAAAGGTCTTGACTGAACACTGGGGCGTTATCATTAGCATCCAGCACAGTGACGTGGATCACCACTGTCCCTGATCTCTGAGGAGAGCCGCCATCATAAGCTGTCAGAATCAGTTCTATATCCTGCTGTTTTTCACGATCTAGTTTATTGTCTAAAATGAGTTCAACCTTGTTACTGGTTACTGACAGAACAAAATTTTCGTTTTTTTGCAGATTATATCTTTGAACAGCATTCTGACCTATATCTGCGTCATGGGCCTCATCTATGGAGAAGCGGCTGCCTTTCTCTGCAGACTCACTTATTTCCATCCTGATCAGCTCCTCTCTGAACTTCGGCGAATTATCATTCACATCCTGAACATGAAGACTCACTCTATGGAGCTCTAACGGATTTTCTATTAGTAAATCTATTTTAATCAAACACGATGGTTTCTGGCCGCAAATGTTCTCTCTGTCGATCCTCTCTGACGTGATCAGATCCCCGCTGTTCATGTTGATGTCACAGTACCGTTTGCGAGTCCCCTCCACGTCAATCCGAGCCTTTCTCGATGATAAAGTCCTCAAATCAACACCCAGATCTTTGGCCACATTTCCAATAACAGATCCGCGTTTCATCTCCTCTGGAATAGAGTAACTCAGATCTCCATGAGCGAGGCGCAGCAGCACAATGAAGGACGCAAACCAGATGATCCGGCGGAGCCCTGGTGATCCTTTGTCTCCCATCCTCATCCAGGAGTGATTTTCTGTGT
This sequence comes from Synchiropus splendidus, assembly GCF_027744825.2. Classification (NCBI taxonomy): domain Eukaryota; kingdom Metazoa; phylum Chordata; class Actinopteri; order Syngnathiformes; family Callionymidae; genus Synchiropus; species Synchiropus splendidus. The sequence continues at coordinate 4,543,213 of NC_071344.1, forward strand.
TTATTAAATTATATCCAGTTCACAAGATGAGATCTCAAATTGTATTGACAAAAATCCGGTCGGTATATTGAGTCAGACTCGAACGTTTCTGAAACATTCGAGAACAAAGCAGACGCTTCTAATGTCCTCAGCGATGGGTGGAGAAAAAATATAAACCAGAAAAAGCCAATACTGCCCTCATGAGGTTATTCTCTGTTATAACGTCTGGGATGCCTGTCTCGGTCAAAGCGCGTAATCCATTAAGTTTGAATGTATAATACGTGACACGAAAGCCCATTTTCGAACCAGCTCTGTGACGACACCGACACTACAGTATCTTGCCATTGTCATCAAAACTGACCTTTTTTTATCTAAATAAACAGGTTTTGCCCTCCCATTACTAAATTAAACTTCTCAAAAATAAAAACTCTGTACAAGAAAAATAATGCTGGTCATTATTTGAACAGGTGGCTCAGTGATCTCAACCTAATATTGTCGTAATAGAGCAGTCGTCGTTATTAATTTGTCAGCAGTGATTACAAATCCTGAAAGTTGATATTTTTTCATAAAATAGGACGCGCTACAAGTTCTGAAAATATTGGTGACAGATTTGTTTTTGAAATATCAATCAATCACAAAATAATGATAACATTGAAGTGAAACAAAATAATAAAATTTCAACACCTAAGCAACTAAATACAAAATGCACCCAATGTACAACATTAAATTTCAAACTGTGTGACTGGGCATGTTTTGCCATACTTGTGAGAGCCAAGTCTTGACAAGACACCTTCTTGTGGGGACATTTTGGCCTGTCCTCACAAGGTTTAGAGGATTATAAAGTCAGTAAAAGTAGTTCATTACATTTGGGCTCAAGTTTGGTTCAGAGTCCTGGTGAAGGTTAGCCATTTGTTTGAGTTGATGATTTTGTTAAGGGTGAGGCTGGGCAAAGCATTATGGCAATGAGATGTCCTGACAGAAATAACAAAACCCACTTGTGCCTGTGTGTGGAAGTACACTCACATAAGATAAGTAAGTTTATACTTGTCAGCAAAATCAAACATATTTATTTGTATGATATTCACAAGGCCTTTAGTTGGTTTCTACACGAATCAGGAGTGACAAGTCTGATGCAAACCTTGATGTGTATTACAGAAAAGTGCCATCATCATCTTAAATTCTTTTAAATCTCATTTCTACCCACATGTAAAGCATCAGAGCTATTCCCTCACTGTATAAAAGGGCATTGTGTCAGAGTATCTCTGTTGAATTCACTTTGTGATCCCCAATATTTGCAAGTTTGCTGCACCTACATATGTCCCCAGAAGGTGTGTCATGACCACTAACACACTGCGTTAAGCTCAATAAAAACCTTTATATTTTGCTTTGCCATTTGCCAATGCATATGTATTGATTAAAGAAAATAGGTGACATACAGCCACAAGCTCTGTGGGTGTCGTCTAACATGGTGAGTGATGAATGTTAAATTAACTAATATTGGGTAATACTACCACCTACTGTTAACTAATGCAACATACCTGCACTTTGACCCTCCCTCATTGAATTGTGGGAAATTCTCATTGTCGCTTGAATCGTTGAGGAGGTAAGAGGCTGGGATCGCTCTGAGTGAATTATTGTTGCAAAATATGTTGTTAAGTAATGGTAGAACTTCAGAAGGCCCATCACTATGATAACGGATAGATACTTGTTTTAGTTCATGTTATTCCTAAAATTAGTTTAAAGTTTGTCTTAACTATGTTCCAACAGACGTTGCAAGAGCAAAGAGCAATCCAGCTGAATGTGTAGCATTTCACTGTGCAGGTATGTGTGTTTTCCTTTTTTTGTATTTGTTATTGTGTGGACATTGTATTTGTGTTGCATTATTCGATCACAGCCTGTAAATATTGAATTGTGCAAAAATTTATCGGATCATGGACAGATGCTGGCAGTAGCAGTACTTATGCAGCTTCACGCTTCAAACACAGTCTCAGAAACACTTGCTCATAAAAAAAAAACATTATGCTACACAATGTCCTCATAGATTGTTTTGTAATGATCAAAGGTGTCCTACCTCAACAGGAGCATCCAAATCATCAAAGGGGTCAGCAAAGTCAGAGGGACTCTTCCTCAGGGTCTGGTCGGCAGGCAGCGTGTTGTCATTGTAAGAGGACACAAACTTAAAGTCACTGGTTCGAGATCCTGTGGTCAAGTAGGCGTCATAGTTGTAAGTGCTGCGTAAAGTTCCTGTGCCGTCAACATCTGCGTAGTTAGGAGGGAGATAAGCACTGGGGATGGCCACTGCTCCATCAAACAACATTCTGGGCTTCCTCCTGCGACAGAACCTCACACCCAGGATGATGATGATGAAGGTGAGGAAGAAGGTGGACACACACACCAGAGCGATGATCAGGTAAGAGGTCAGTTTGGAATTCTTGTCCTCATAAGAAATGTCCTTCAGTTCTGGCACCTCAGCCAAGTTATCAGAAATCAGTAGATACATGGAGCAGGTGGCAGAGAGAGAGGGCTGTCCGTTATCTTTCACTGCCACAATCAGGTTCTGTTTCATGCTGTCAGACTCAGAAATGTCCCGCTGGTTCCTGATCTCTCCGCTGTGGAGACCAATAGTGAACAGTCCCGGCTCAGTGGATTTGACGATATGATAGGACAGCCAGGCGTTCTGTCCAGAGTCTGCGTCCACTGCGATCACTTTGGACACCAGAGAGCCTCCGTGTGCCGCTTTGGGGACCAGCTCGGTCATGAAGGAGTTGCCCTCCGGGGTGGGGTACAGTATCTGAGGAGAGTTGTCGTTCACATCTGAGATGAAGACACTGACGCTCACGTTGCTGCTGAGCGGAGGAGAACCGTTGTCTCTGGCCATCACCTGGACTTTAAAACTCCTCCACTGTTCATAGTCAAAGGACCGGACAGCGTGGATCACCCCCGTGTCTCCGTTCACAGACAGATAGGAGGACACCTGGGCACCGTTCACCTCAGCAGGTAACAGAGAATAAACCACGGTACCGTTTTGTCTCCAGTCTGGATCTCGAGCAGTGACGGAACATAGAGAGGAGCCAGGTTTGTTATTCTCAGTCACATATGCGCTGTAGGACTGTTCCTCAAACACAGGTGGGTTGTCGTTGATGTCTGCTACTGATAAGTGAACAGTTTTAGAGGAGGACAGAGGAGGAGAGCCCTCATCAGTGGCAGTGATGGTGATGTTGTAGTCAGACACCAGTTCACGGTCCAGTTGACCAGTAGTGACCAGAGAGTAATAGTTCTTAATAGAAGGGACTAATTTAAATGGAACACTTTGTTGAATGAAACATCTGACCTGCTTGTTATTGTCAGAGTCTCTGTCCTGAACATTAATGATGCCCACCTCTGTACCAGGTGACACGTTCTCAGGTATGGAGGAAGACAGGGACTTCAGATCGATCACTGGAGCGTTGTCATTCACATCTGTCACTTCTATAATCACTTTGGCGTATGAAGTGAGACCTAAACCATCTTTAGCTTTCACCCGCATTTCAAATGAACTCCTGTCTTCATAATCAATTTCACCTCTTAAGTTTATTTCCCCCGTTTTTGAGTCAATAGAAAAAATGTTAATATCGTCATTTGACTGACGTCCAAACTGATAAGTGACTTGCCCATTCACTCCCTCATCTGCATCAGTAGCACTGACTCTGATCACAACAGTGTCTAGAGGAGAGTTTTCAGGCAGACTGGCTTTATAAAGGTCCTGACTGAACACTGGGGCGTTATCATTAGCATCCAGCACAGTGACGTGGATCACCACTGTCCCTGATCTCTGAGGAGAGCCGCCATCATAAGCTGTCAGGATCAGTTCTATATCCTGCTGTTTTTCTCTGTCGAGTTTATTTTCCAACACAAGTTCAACTTTGTCACTGTCAATTGACAGAACAAAATAGTCGTTTTTTTGAAGAATGTATCTCTGAACAGCATTCTGACCTATATCTGCGTCATGGGCCTCGTCGATGGAGAAGCGGCTGCCTTTCTCTGCGGACTCCCTGATCTCCATTTCTATCAGATCATCATTGAATTGCGGGGAGTTGTCATTGAAATCCTGTATATGGATGATCATTTTATGAAGCTCCAGAGGATTCTCTAACACCACATCTGCCTTTATCAAACAAGATGGTTTCTTATCACAAATATTTTCTCGGTCGATCCTCTCTGACACGATCACTTCCCCAGTGGCAAGATTTATGTCACAGTACCTTTTCCGGCTCCCTCCAAAATCAATCCGAGCCTTTCGTGAAGAGAAGGTCCTCAAATCAAGACCCAGGTCTTTGGCCACGTTTCCAAAAACAGACCCACGTTTCATCTCTTCTTGAATAGAATAACTCAGATCTCCATGAACGAGATGCAGCATCAGAATGAAGGAAGCCAAGAAGAAGATCCGATTCAACCCTGGTGCTCCTTTATTTCGAATCATAATCTCCTGCGATTTCTGTAGTCCAGTAATAGAGCTTGCCATCGAATAAACGTTGAAATGAACCAGTGTTTCAGGATAACAGGGTGAACAAAGAAGGGGGTTTGCGCAGTGGCAGATGGGTGGAGAGGCTAATAATAACCGTCTTACAGTCTACAGCGACCTCAAGTGTCCTTTTGTAGTAACAGCAGTCGTGCTGATTTTTTTAAATTTATTTTTAAGTTTTACATTGATTTAATTTATTTATTTTAAGTCTTACATTGATTTATGTTTTTTATTAATTCATTTTGGAAACTGACATATAATTTCTATAACAGGTAGAATATCATTACTTTAGAATTCCATAAATATTCTACCTATAATAACAATAATAATAATAGCTATTCGTCTTCTTCTTCGTGTACTTCTTCTTCTTCTCATATTACTATTATTATGATAGTTATAATAATAATAATAATAATAATAATAATAATAATAATAATAATAATAATAATACACATATAACTATTCTTATTCTTATTATTATACTTATCATTATTATTATTATTATGACGACTACCAGAAATATTCCATCCAATATATAAATATCCAACAACAACAAATGCAATTCCATTTTACACCTGGCCGTATATCTGTGTCATTGTCAGTGAGTGAGTTAATGAATGATAGAATGATGTCCACGCTCTACGTCCATTGTGTCCTCGTCATGTGCTTCAAATTTGTGAAACAACAATGCTACTTATTTGTCTTTATTTTAATTTATTTTTTTTTTTATTATTTGTAAATCATTATTTTCTGGGTGATCCATCACGACAGTTATCGTTGCCAAGTGAAACACACTGAAGTTTAAACTGTAATATTTATCATTATTCTAAACTCAAAGCTCAGAGGCAGACGCTTGACAAACTCGTTGATGTTCAGAAGTCCCTTACCTGCAGTGTCCCAGCTTGCACAGCCTTGCATCAACTGTGGGCAGCGCTGTTTTCCCATCAGAGCTCCAGCAAGGTTTCCTCCTCCCCCCGTGAGCAGTGAGCCACACCCCTTGTGCAGGGAGAAGCATGCTTTCTGTCTGCTTTAGTAGGTCAAATGATTTTGCTCCTAGATCATGTACAACCAACTCTCATTGTTCAAATAACTGGCCAGTCATGACATTTTCCGACACGGGACTCTGGGAAACCTTCACTGCAATGTTTGCTATTGTAATTATTAATGGATAATTGTTGTTATTATTATTTTTTGTAACTTTTAGAACAAACTATGAAATACAACTGACGAATGGTTCAACCTTAGATGATATTGAAAAATGTTTATTACCTCCATCATTTGATCATATTCATCTTGGTTAAAATGTAATTTAATGTACATTTTTGCACTGACTTGGAGGGGAAAAAAGGTGTTATTACTTTGACCAGTAGATGGAGCCTCTTGCTCAACAGTACCCATCCTCAGCTGTGTAGCAGCTGAGTGTTGAAACATGATCCTCGATCCTTTCACAATCCAAGTAACATCCTCGTCATATTATGTTTTTCAGTCTTTAGAATTTGCTGTAAAAATGTGCGAATGTGGGTTGAGTCCGGCTCAAACGCACAGCTTGCAAGCCTCTTCTCATGCTGCCTCTACATATACATGTATGTCGATATTCAATTAGCAAGTGGCTGCTGTGCAGACAAAACACTGCTGCAGCCTTTGTTCAGAGCTCTTATTATTTTCTTCCAGTTTCATTGGTCAGCTGCTCGTTACTGGTATGTTTTTTATAGACACGCATTGATATCGATAAGGCGTTTTGTGACGTCATTACTCTGTTTTGGTGAGTGCTTATCGATGACTTCCTTTAATGGTGCACAGTCATCGGTCAGCAAACAAAAGAAAGGGCACATCTGATCCATGGTACCCTGCTGGCGAGATCCTGTGGTGTTTGCTAAATATATATGGGCGTTGCCATGGAGATCGTTCTTCCAATGGCTGTATCCATAGAAACTATTTTGTGTGTCTCATGATGCATTATTTTTTTAAACTGCATGTGAACTCTTGAACTCAAACGCATGTGTTTGTTGTTTATTCCGATTGTAAACTTATATATTTTAAAATCATAAATATATGTATTATTATCAGGACTTTTGTTGTTATTTATTCATTTCCCATCTGTTCATTTTCAAAATTATATTTAACAAAACAATACTTCAAATATAATGTTAAAGCTGATCAGGAAACATATAGATAATCCGTTTGTTTTTTTTATTGCTGTAATGTGGTTGTGCGTTCTTGACTTGTGCTGTATTTTTTTTTTATTTTAATGTAATTTATGTGCTATATTACTTTGAGTACTTATGTTAATTCATGAAGCTGTTAAAGTCTCCACAATGAGAAAATATGTATTATTATTATTATTATTATTATTATTATTATTATTATTATTATTATTATTATTATTATTATTATTATTATTATTATTATTATTATTATTATTATTATTATGGGTCTTGACAAAGACATATACCAACCATCATTTGAAGCTTTGCTTGTTTATTTATTTTAATTTGTTCACAGTCTTGTTTTTATTGATCTCAATTCTACCAAAAGACTTAGTTGTAAAAATGATAGTTCACATATGCAGGAATTACATTTTTTAACAATATATTTTACTAAACCAGTTTAATAGTTTACCTATCATATATTAAGAATGAAATAACAATGTTATAGCAGGTTGATCGTGGATATCGTGCAGATTGAAACGTGAATGCTTAGCTTGTGAAACTTTCAACACGATTTATAAGAGAGTGGTCATGAAACCAGTGTTCATTGTAGCCTCTGGCAGTGCTTGCTTTTCTACTGATGTGCATCTACAGCATCTCTGCTACCCAGTAATTATTTCAGACAACAGTTTAATGTATATCTGGTTTCACAGAAGCTGTGGATTTACCATTCTTTTTATGTCAAGTGTTCTCCAAAATAATAATAATAAAATGTTCATTTTTAAGAAAAACAAACTTTATTTGTGAATTATAAACAGAACACATTACAACTGTATCCATTGAGCTGAAATCAAATAAATGAAATTCACTACATTACTGTCACAGTTGATGAGTGTTCAAAAAGGAGGGATTTCACAACAGATCAGGGCTGGTCCATTTCAGACACCACATTGCCACCACAGTTTACCACCACACCCGGAAAGGAAAGACGGCATGAACGTTCCACTAAACACTAGCATACAGAACATATACAGATTTTTATTTTTATTTTTTTTATGTATTGATTTTTTTTTCTTTTTTTGTATCATTATTCTAACAGTGAATCAGGGTGTCAGTTTACACATTTCGATTACATTATTACAGTGTTAGTAAAATCATCTCAAACCAGACAGAATTTTTTTTTCTTCTTTCCGTCATTGCTTCCTTTAAAAACATAAATCATACTGAACAAAAATAATGCTGAAATGAGATGGTTCACACAAGAGCATTTATATACATGTAAAGAGGTTCCATTTTGATTGAAATACGTAGATGTTTGGCATTGACCGAAGTCTGTCAAATATATCCTGCGTGAGTAATGATGAGAATGGTACAAAAGAATAAAACCATAGCTATCTATCTATTTATATATATATTTCTCTCTATATAGTGTGTGTTTCCTTGTACATGCAGCAGCCACTGGATGAAGTGACATTATACTGAGCCGCAAACTTTGGGGATGTGGCGACAAGTTATACAGGCAAGGCTGGGGAGAACAGAATATCTTTTTGTTTTTCTTTCTTTTTCGTTATTTTTCATCCAAAACCGCACTTAAAAAGGACTGGTGGGATGTGGTAGTGGACGTGAAGCAAAAGTCACAAGCTATAAACATAAGCTGTTTGGACTATCGAGCTTCGACTTGCTCCCAAAGGACAAGGGCCAGCCCACGGCGCCTGTCTCCGAACTTCGCCCCAGTCCTCCATCATGGCCACAACCCACCTGGTCCTCAACAATGGCTACAAGCCATTAAAAAGAACAGCAGACTGGAATAGTCACAATTTAAAAGCACTGAATTGTTTTTGCACACTTATGAGACATCATTTAAAAAAAAAAAAAAGAAGAGGTTTACTGCTCAGGCCTCATCCACATTACTCCATGCTGTTCCCAGCACACCACAATGTTCCGTACAGGCCGTTCCCAGGAGGCGCTCCTGAGTAGAGCAGCATCAGCGGGGGAGTTCGGGAAAGACATCTGGGATCTGAGGGTCTTGGTCTTGGCTTTGCATGCAAAAAAGCCATTAAAGCTGTGACAAAAATATAAAGGTCAAGGTATGCCATTTTCAATTCCTTCAAATCATAAAAAATAATAAAGTCTGATACATTGCTAAATTAGCAGCAGGTTGAATATGCAGGGGGAAATGGTTGCTGAGGGAGGAGGGAAGAGTTTGTGGCAGCAAAGGACTAGCACAAGCAGGTGAGCAGTTGTAAACTCAAGGTTAAGAAGTGGTTGCTACCAAACATTCAAAGCATAAAGCATTAGGCTTCTGCTGCAATATAGGGCAAAGTGAGTTCGCAATCACTCTTGTTATGAGCTGAAATCCTTGGTAAGATTTCATTGGAGCGCACTGACTGAAAGCTTGTTACAAAGCAGTCTAGCTGGACTTCCGCCTCAGGACCGCGAGGCATCTCTGTCGCACTCCTCACTCGACGTCTGGCTGGAGATGAGGCTCTTGGCTGTCCATCTCAGAGCGACCTTGGATCGAATCTGGCTCGCCACATTTGTCACGAACAAAAGCTGACGCCCGGTTTAAAGCACTTTTTCTTTTAGATGTCCTTCTCCTCTTCTTTTTCGGCCTCAAGTGCTTTCAGTGTCCTCGCCGTCGAAGTATGTGTGGATGCATGTTTGTGCAAGCATGCGTGTTACGTGCACACGTGATTTCATTTAGATCGCAGGAAACACTATTACCAGAGGAATCTGTTGCAGTTTTAAGTGAGCCTTAGTTTCAGTGACTTCCTCCTGTGCTATTTACAAAACGTGTCCAGCTTCTTATTCGAGACTCAACCAGTGATGTCTTTCTTGCTTTCCTCGACTGGCACGGACCTTTGATCTTCTCTTATAGAGAATGGTTTATACATTATAATCACAGAGGATGTAAGACAGAGGTGCCAACATTGCCTGGTGGGTTAAAAGGATTTTTTTTTTTTAGAGGGGCATTGAGCTGTCCTTAATTCTGTGTGTGTGTGTGTAGAGGCACATTGGGGCATGGAGGAATATAAATCCTTATTTGTTGCCAAGGCAAAATGAGCAACGTAAATCTGAGTTAGGCTCACAATAAAATATTTAAGGGGGTATATGAAACATAATTCATTCAGTATAATGATTTTACCCTGTAGACCAAAGTTGGTACCTCTGTTTTAAATATGCCCTCTCATTTTTTTGTTGATAATTTCAGTCTCTTTATTCATCTCCGTCATCTTTGCCTTTGTCCTTCTTGTCTTTCTTTCCCTCCTTCTTCTTCTTTTTCTTCTTCTTGGCCTCCTCTTTCTTTCCAAAGGTGATAAAATCGCTCTTGTCATCCTCTCCTTGATTTTGTCTGATTGAAATTATGGCAGGGGATCCGGGGATGATGAAAGCTTCTGGTGGAACGTCGCCAGGCTTCAGGTGTTGAGGGGGGGCCCCAGGGCCCCCTGGGCCATAGCGAAAGTGCCAGCTGTTACTGTCTACACCAGCTCCCATCGGTGGCGACACCTCTCCTCCTTCAGGGTCTGGAAAATAAGGTATATTTGTCATTGTTAAAAAACGAGTCAAAAGATTTGTGGACTAGAGCATGTGAGGTTTTTTTTTTCCCTATTGTTAAACAAGCTAAGATGTTCATCAGAAAATCTCTTTATTTCTACTCTTCCCTTTTTTTGGTGCTGAAAATCATGAAACAGAAGTCATACAACAGAGTTCAGAGCGGCTTTGAACTGACCATCAAGACAAGTGCGTGCTCAATACAAGTCATTGTGCGGTACAAAAGTCTGCAAGAATATTCTTACATCACAATGATTCCTTTTTTCCACTGACCTACTTGCACCATTTTCCGAGTCTTTTTTGAGTTCCTTCCAAAGATCACTTTAGATGAATAGCGCTTTATTCAACCAGAAGGAACCGAGTCTAGAAGGAACATCTCATCACATGGGAACAGTGTAGCGAATGTAATTATCACGCCGTCACAAGTGGCGAGGCAAAATGCACAATTCAAGTTTTATTAAGGCCTCTGAATTGATTCATTTTCTTTGTTCGAGTTTGTTTTCTTGCAAGTACTGTATTTAAACTTTTTTCTTATAACTATATATCTATGCAAAAAAAAGCTTAGATGAAAGAATTGGACACAAAGAAAAGGTATTTTCTTTTGTTAATGGTTGAGATAACAAATGCCAAAAGATGCTGGCATGACTGTATTGAACAGGCCGTTCCACTGAGATGAATCTCACATTTCACCAGCTCTCTGAAGATTAGGGTGTGGCAACTGACAGCCACTGTTTTCACCATCTTTTTTTCATCTGACAAAGCAAAGTGTTCCTGTTTCATAACCTGCCACATCTGACTTTCCTAGCCGAGTCTGTGCAATGGAAACGCATAGACCAAGCTAAAGTGTCCGACACGCTGTGAACACAAATCACAGAGTCGCTAAATGTTGGATGTAAAACAACATTTCTTGTCAGCGTCTGTTGCTGAGCAGATCTCTCTTCCACATTTCCGCCTCTCTGTATTTCTCCTGCTGTTAATGTGCTATGACCTTTCATGTAATGTAGCATGAAAACTCAGCCTGCTCACAAACATCTCTCTCTGGTACTGACATCAGTCCTAATCATGATCATCAGTGTTTATCATAACATTATGACCAGCCGGCCTGTCCATCAATGTTCACCAATGTGGGCATTCAGAAGGGACTGACATGCATCTGTGGTAATTGCCTAATGAAAGTTATTCCCTCGAATTATGCTGCATGTAAACATCATGCATTGAAACTTGAACATGAAAATAAACAGGAAACAATTGTAACAATGAAAAAGCGAAATTTAAAGTGTATCCCCTGTTAGACAGAGGCGATGCAATGATGATTTCTATATGTGCCTCTGCAAACACTGGTGTTTGTCTCGTGCTAAGCATCGTGGTTAATGCTCCTTGCTGCAGCCGGAGCAGATGGTGGAACCAATTTATCCCAGCAAAGGCGAGCTAACCTGTTAAATATAGCTCACGTAGAGACTGTGGGGCGGGATAAATAATGCGGCAGGGATAATTGGATATAAGAAGAAAAGAACATTTAAGTAGGAGAAAGAACATACATTATATACAAATAATGACAATGTATTAAACCATGACGTTGTGTGTATAACCTCATCATCATGCTGTGTTATTGGAATACAGTTTGCCTCATGCATGTTGGAGTGAGCAAAGCCATTTAGCATGTATTGCTTTTATTAAAACACTAAGTTAGTTTTATCCCCTAATCTTTCTTAGTCTGTCTTAGCTTGATTATGCCACATTGAAACCATATGTTTGCACAGCTCCCTGTTTAGCGGCCCCCGTTATCAAGTGCTGTGGATGGTTGCTATGGCAACAAGATTCTCAAGTGAAGCACAGGGCGTCAATAGTCATGGTGACTGCAAATTTACTGCAAGCTCTTCTCTTCTCTTTGGTGCAAACTAACATCAGATCAGAAGCAGATTTGTCCTCCACTTCCTTAACATTTCCTTCAGCATATTTACAGTGCATAAATAATAATTGATTTTCAGCAGTCACATTTCCTCAGTTGAGGTTATTCAGCAATGTCTCACTCAATGTTTCAATGACCTCCTTTTTTCAGATAAAAGGCTGAATCTTTTTTTTTATTTGTTTCACTGTAATCTGGGTGTGGCGAGCTCTCCCATCTGTCACTGCTAAGTCAGCCAAAAAAACACACAGTAGCAGAGCCGGCACAGACAAAAAAGCGCTTCCACCTTTCAGCCAAAATCTACAAAAAAACAATGAAGAGCAGCATCTATAAATAGCTCTGTGTGGCACATTTTTGACAGATCAATGCCATTTCATCTCTGTCACCAGCCGTGCCGATCTCACTTCCTCCCTGTGTGCCGTAAATTGAATTATTGACATCTGATTGTAATTATTTGTGTTTTTTCAATTCAACAGAATCCTCTCACCAAAAGGAAGAGATCCAATCAAGGTTAGCATGTTGTTTTAGAATCCTAGCTTGAATAATCCACCTCAAATCCGTACTGATCTTGTCATGCATGGCCTAGATTGGTGATGTAATGCCGCTGTGTCCGTCTGCATTTCACCCCTGCCTCTACGGTCCCTTTACATCTCTACCTGACAACAAATACTCAATTATTTGTCTCTTATTTGGTTTAAACTGCAAGTGTAATTGCAATAATTACAAGTTAATAACATGTTTTTATTTTTAGTTATTTTAATTATTATATATTGATTGCAATAATAATAATAATAATAATAATAATAATAATAATAATAATAATAATAATAATAATATTGTTGTTGTTTTTATTATTATTATTATTATTATTGGATTCACAATAAAAATATTTCTGAACAACTCTCTTCTTCTTCTTCTGCAGATCTCTCTCGAACATCCTCATCGGCATAATTTGCCATTTGTCTTATTAATTTGTACATGATAGAACAGGACAAAATCTAGTTCTTACCCGCTGCACTGGATACAGTGGGCCAGTTCTGGACAAGGACCCCCTGTGCTCCCTGCATTACCGACGACTCCTCCATGTGCACAGAGCTATACCAAACAAACAAATACATTACTTTCTAAAAAATATTTGACGCTTCAAACAGTTGCCAAAACACCATATACACACCTTTTTGTATATCCTACATTATAAAATGATTTGTCTGTGCCGAAATCTGACGGTTTACTGACAAACTTTATGTACGGTTAGTTCTAAAATTGATTCATGAGAGACAAAATAATTCCACAGCATTGCTGAACACACACAAACACACACGCACACCAACATTTTAGAGGTTGAATGTTATGAATGGAAAAAACTTCAAACAGAGGCCAAGGGAAGAACTGAGTTTGACACGCCTCATTCCAATTCCAGATTACAAAACACAGAGAGCTCACTATTAATGAAAGACTTTGTTAATGAGAAACTAATAGTGCTGGATGGTCTTTGAGACAAATAGGGAGACAGTGTTTTCCCTTCCGTGATTCATTGCTTGTAAATGACAAACAAACCTCACTAACCTATTTGGGGGTTTATTTTTTGTTAGTTTAAAAATGTCATGTTGCTTTAATACATCGTCTTGAAGCATGCGTGTTTGAAAACAACATATAGACTGGAGCACGTACCTCTGCATCACTCCTCCGGCTCTCAGTGAAGCTGAATATCTCCAGTCATTGCTTGGGGCCTTTGGCTGCAAAACAGAGAAAGGGGGGATTAAGTGTTGTATAATAACAGACACCTGGTTGGAAAATGAAATACATGATACAGTGTTATTGTTTAGTGTCATTATTTCAAACACAGGGAAGACAATGACTTTGTGGTCATCCACATTTGGGCTTCATGACCTTGAACAAAGGGCAAATAACACACCAAGACAAGAAAAATAATTCACTGTAAAGGACAAAGAACCTTTAAATTGCATTCCATCCACTAAACCGTAATCTGAGCAGAATGTCTGACCAATTTTTCCACCTATTCAGAGGAGGGTATTGCTTCTGCACTCCATCTGTTGTATCACCTCATTTCAATTCTGTGAAGGTCACACAGAGAAAGGAGGAGGGGGTGCAGCAGGGTTCAGTTTAACCACGACACGGAAGCTTCAAGGCGTGCACAGACCAAAATAGAAAGTCATCCTTGTCAAGTGCTTAAACATCAGATCTATACAGGTCTTTTTTCTTATCAATCCAATCAGCATGATAACCAGTGACAACATCATAAAACTGAAATAAAAACCTGCTTTACAGAGACATTTCAGTCATCAGTTCTCACCACTCATTGAATGCATAATTAAAAAAATGTTTAAAGACAGAAATTGAATCATCTTTCTAGTAGTGACATAACAAAACCAATGACAGTTTCCTTTCATTGTAGGCAAGAACCAATCCTGCTTTATCAACATGAATACACCTGATTTCTTATTGAGTTGAGCTTTCAAAATGATCACAAAACAACCCACATATCCAGGATGATAAGGAGCATGTAAATTCAACACAACAAAAAGATAAACTTTCTATGCAACACTGTTATGCATACAATCAACATGTTTCTTACTTTTACTTTTTTTTTTACCAAGCTTTTACTTCACATCTTGTGAACACTTTTGAGTGTCATGTTGTGAAGATGATCGCATCTTCCTCCTTCTGCAGAACACTGACACTCTCTCGCCCACTGCTGCCATCTCTACTGACAGTTCCCAAATTTCACACTGAGGAGAGATGACAGTGACTCACTCAGAAGTTGCTATTGCTATTTCTGCTCGCTAACAAGGAGGGTGCGGCTGAATTAGGCACCAAGAAAGTAGAGTATCATACGCCTTAATCTTCAAGCATTAGAAATAAAAAAAATAGATTTAATATAAAGACACATTATTTGTGTATTTGCATGACACAGCAATCTTCCCAAAGTCTTCAATCTGTGTGACTTACTTCCCCATTACTACACAAGGCTTGTTACACAATACAGGCCAACAACTGCTGCATATGTATATCTGTTTCACTTGAAAATTTGTATTTGAAGTTAATTCTTGTTTTTCATCTATGTCTGATCCACTCTTATAACAGATGCAATCAAATCTATTATGAAAATATGACAAAATAAATTAAGAATTTGTGTATAAATTGCCTTTGTCTTCACATTGCAAGTATAAATGTATAATACGTTTTTTCTTTTTTTTTCTCAAACAGACTTATTCTACTGCACCAACCATGTTGAATTATTAAATCAGCTACACTCCGTCAACCATTATTTACAGTAAAATAAGATTCAGCAAAATTGGATTCCCTGTGGCTGTAAAAGCGTGGTACGTAGGTTCAGTGTGTGATGATCAGGCCGTGGCCCATTTCACTGGCTTTGCCAATCAGCTAAAGCACCAAGACTTAATCCTCCCTCTGAATGTGCGAGCGAGTGAGAGAGACTGCAAGGGGGGAAAGTGGGGCACACATGCTGCAGTGGTTCCTACAGGTTCTGCAAGGCTGTTTTTTCCAGTAGCTATTATGTTTAACGCTGGCCAGGTGCAGACGTGTAACCTCTCCTTTGATCATCCTTTTAGCCTCTAGAACCATTTTCCCATCATTGTTTAGTGAATATGCACATAATGTAACATAGTTCTTGTATGTCGAGTGTGAGCGACTTTGTAAACAAGGTCAAACACTCAGGTGAATAATGGGCGAGTGCAGCAGCGACACGTGTTTGTTTGGGTTTATCCCCCTGTGCTTATTCCTTTGTAAAATAAAGGGCATGTGAGAACTAAAAATGGCACAAATCCTTCCCTCTGGAAATCTGTAAGGGTAAATCAGTTCCCTGGCTGTGCTGGCTTTAGCATGTGCATAAATAAAATTATTCTTGTGGTTCTGAACAAAGCTATCAGGAAACGCAGGCAGGCTTTGGATGCTTCTCCTCTGCGTCTGCGCTGGCTTTGTGTCCCTGTCGGATGGACTATGCTGGATCCAGAGGTTCCGAGCATGACAAAGCTAATCTAGTGAGTGCAAAAACATCCCAGAGTGTGAGGATTGAGAATATGGTGCAAGTTCTGCAGAGGGATGCTGATAAAAAACTTTCTTTTTATATGTGACCAATCGTAATCCTCTGATGTTCTCGCTCAGCTACAGGGCGTTTACTTAATGTTTCCCTTTTCCCTCTCTCATCCTCAGCTGCTCCATTTTCCCTGCATCTCAAGCTTGTATTGCTGACTATTTCTCTCAAATCCTATTCAATTTTTAGAACCCTTGATTTTTACATCCTGGGTTCATCCTCTACACTGACTTGCAGTTTCAGGTTGTGATGTTGTGCGTCTTTTCTTTGTCTCTCCCTCCTGTCGTCTCTGTTTTTTTCCTGGCTACTGCACATGCTGGGATGGGTGCCGGGGTGGGGGCGGGTACATACTGGCAGCTCCTCGGAAGCAGACGTGTTCATTATTTTATTAAAGCAGTCCCCATGGCAACCACGGATCGCAGCACCAACCTCATTTTCACAAAGGACACACCCTTGCCAGGGACAGAAACAGGAAGTGGAGTGAGTGAGAGTGATTGTGTGTGTGCATGAGCAAGGGCTAGACAGACAAAGGACACGTGAGGTGTCCGAAAAAACGGCACACACACACACACACATCTAATGCATATAATATATAATATATAGTAATGCATCATATTTTTATTTATTTTGTTTTTGTTAACACTGTCATTGAGCACAAGGTTTAATGTGTGAGACGATTAATACTAACATACAATTGATTTTTTTTGTATGTGTATTTGTCTTGTAGAGTATAATTTAAACATTTTTAGCATAATTTTATTATTATTATTATTATTAGTAGTAGTAGTAGTAGTAGTAGTATTGTTATTATTATTATTTCAAATACATTTATTTATTTAGCAGTAACAGCACTCTCAGATCCCTCCATCATTTTCCCTTAAACACACTTTTTGCCTCACCAGGTGACATCTGTTTGGTAATCTTATCTATGAACTCATTTGCTCTATGACTCACCGCTGATACTGCTCCCTAAAATCAATACTGTAATGAATTATGCAGCACTGTGGGGCTCAGGAAGCATTAAGGGAATTGTGTGAGGGTGTGCATCTTGCTTGGTATGTACATGAAATGTCAAATATGTGAAGTATTTTCATTCTGGGAAATAGGCAAACAATGTACTATTGTCAAAACAGTATCACCAAATCAGCTGTGAGTGACTAATATGATGTCAACCCCACCCAGCTGCAGAGGCTGAGAGGAACCAAGCGAAGCTCGATTGGTGCTGGAGCTTCCGCTGCTGCAGCGAGCAGCGGAAAATTACCTGCCCCTCCCCCACCCCCTCTCCCTGACATACACAGAGGGCTGCAGCATAAAGAACACATACTGAAACACTTTAACGCAGAAAGACCGCTCCAGGCTTTGTCTGTGGACGCCACCGTGTTAGCAGCAACAGCACATGGAGCAGATAGATGTGATAATACAGGCAGGTTTATGCATCAGGAAGCCATCTTTAAATCACACTCTGACCCACTTTACAACACCATCACTCTGTGATCATGGGGAAACGCACAGAGCTCTGCCAAAGAATCCAAACCTCCACAAATGGCCGCAGTTTTGACACATACAGCAATGGTTGTCTTTGCTGGGCCACTCCCAAAAATGAGGTCATTCAGTCTGAGTGAGTCATTACACACTGATCTTATTCCCAGACAAGACACCAGTTACACGGCTGCATATTCCATTTAAATTAAAAACAAGATATTATGGTGATTAAAAATGACGCTCTAGCCTGGTGACTGATCGGCTCTCAGTGTTAACAGGAATATATCAGGTCGTGTTTACGAGCCTCTCAGGCTGAGAGAGCACATGTATGCTGAAATGTCTGCTAATTCCCTGTTAGCTCTCTCAGCTGCGCCCCTTTCTTGGGAATTGCTGATGGAAGAGGGGGAGGGGGACAAGGTGGCTACAGGCACGAGGAGCAAGGAATAGAAAGCAGGTTTGTGTTGCACTGAATGGGAGAGAAATGAAAGAAAGAAGCATACAGGAACCTGGTGCTCTGGTGAATTAAAAGGTGTATCAAGATGATACTATGTTACAAAACATTCTAATAAACCCATGACAATCATCACAGCTTATGAATGTAACTACCTTGAACAATAACTGCTTGCCAACAAACAAATAAAATAAATATACGTGGCTTCATGTGAACATGTCTGCAAAGCTGCGAGTCAAATATAATGAAAGAAAATGACAGGTAGCACCTTGTCGTTATACCAGTAAAATCTAGATAAACACTGTCTGTATCAAAAAGTCTCAATGACTGTTTTGGTAATGAGGAATTGCAGGTTTAGGCATGGAAGCCACAAACCAACGCTAACATTTTCAGCACTATGGACAGCTCTTATAGCGCAGCAATTGAAACAACAGAGCCATTTGAGTATGACTGGGGACTAAAAACACCTCACCTTCTCTTTGTTAGGTAAAGTCTGAGTCCTGGTAAAAGTGTCTCCTCCGTTAATACTGATCAATTCAGCATCTACAGGTGGAAACGGGGCGGGGAAAACCACCACGTCACTCTTGAGTGTGTCTGAGCTGAAACACACGTCGTACTGCTGAGTAGATTTGGAGTAAGACCAGCTCCCGTCAGGGTGGGTGGTGATCATGGGGGGGCTGTACCTGCTGAAATCACTGTCTGTCCTGTGACATCTGACCGCTATCAAGGTCACCAGACTCAGCAGGAAGATGGACGACACCGCCACGATGGCGATCAGCAGGTACAAGTTCAAATCAGAGAAGTTCTCCTCCTTCATGGTCACATGTCTGAACTGAGTCTGGATGTCAGCGGAGCTTTCAACCACCACCACATCGATAGACACAGTCGCTGACAGGGAGGGTTCTCCATTATCAGAAACCAGCACCACCAAAGGGTGAGTCTTCAGGTCATTGTCGCTCATTCTCCTCTTGGTCCGGATCTCTCCACTACTGGTTCCAATCCTGAACAGGTTGTTTCCTTTGGGCTCAGACAGGTGATAAGACAGCAGAGCGTTGTATCCAGAGTCTCCGTCTACAGCCCTGATCTTGGCCACAAAGTATCCTGCTTCAGCAGAATACGGAATGTTCTCACTGTTCACTGAACCCAGCTCAGAATAGGGAGCCAGAATCGTAGGGCTGTTGTCGTTCTCATCCAGGATAAAAACGTTCACGGTCACGTTGCTGCTGAGAGGAGGAACACCAGAGTCTGTGGCCTGAACTTTGAACTGGAAGGTTTTCAACTTCTCAAAGTCAAACGACTGCAGACTGACTATGTCGCCTGTGTCTGAATTAACATTGATTATCGATCCAGCTCCATGACCTTTGTCTTTATTTGTTATTGAATATGTTACTTTAGCATTTTCACCTACATCAGGGTCAGTTACAGACAGGTGATGGATAACATCACCAACTTGGCTGTTTTCCTTGACAAAAATGTCAATTTGAGCAGCATCAAACTGAGGAGGGTTGTCATTAACATCAGAAACATGAACTGTGATTACACTCGTCCCTGAAAGAGGTGGCTCTCCTTTATCAGTTGCTATTATTGTTACGTTGTGTATAGCATTCGTTTCTCTATCAAGAGGCCCATCTACTACCAAAGAGTAGTGATTTTTATAAGTATTTTTAATTTTGAATGGACCTGAATCTGCTAGTCTAACTTGAATTGCCCCATTATCATTGACATCTTCGTCCTTTACAGTCAGAAGGCCAACCATGGTGTCAACGGGTGCATCCTCCCTCACCACATCCACTAAAGAAGTGACAGATATTTGTGGTGCATTATCATTTATATCTGTAATCTCCACTAAGACTTTGCAAGAAGATGCTCTTGGATTATGGCCTTTATCTTTCGCCTGCACACGAATTTCAACCGCGTTGTTTATTTCATGATCCAAAACGCCCTTCACTGTTATATCACCTGTTTCTGGGTCGATTTGAAACAAGTCAACATCATTATCACCGTCATGGTTGATAAAGGAATATATTATCTCCCCGTTTGGGCCCTCGTCTAAATCATGCGCATGAACAGAGAGGACGTGTGCGCCTGGTGGCGTGTTTTCTCTCACTGTGGCTTTATAAAGCGTTTTATCAAATACAGGAATGTTATCGTTCACATCCTGCACATTAACGACGATGTTTAAGGAGCCTGAGCGAGGGGGTTTGCCACCATCGACGGCCGTCAGCACGAGTTTGACAACGGGGAGCTTTTCGCGATCCAAAGCTTTTTGTAAAACCATTTCCGCCGACGCTCCATGTTCCCCGGCGTTCTGTACGTCGAGATTGAAAAAATCATTTTGGCTCAGCTTATAGCTTTTAACGGAAAATCCGCCCACGTCAGCATCGAAGGCTTTGGGCAGCGTGAACCTTTCGCCGAGAAAAGCTGATTCTGACACATTCAAGACAATTCCCGGAACCCTAAAAGAGGGTGCGTTATCATTGATGTCCGATATTTTCACCTCAAATCTGAACAGATTGAGAGGAGAGTTCACAATAGCTTCCACCTCGAGCGAGCATTTCCCGCTCCGAGCGCACAACTGCTCCCGGTCGATTCTGTCTTTCACCAGAAGTATGCCGCTTTTGCCATCCACCTCGAAGTACTTCGCGTTAGGTCCAGATATCTGAAAGCCCCGTGATTCCAAATCCTGTGTATCAAGATGTAAATCCTTCGCCAGATTGCCAACATTTGTTCCCGCACTCGATTCCTCCGTGACCGAATACACAATCGGTCCGCTCGCGGTGCTCCGGAGGAGAAACGCAGGAAGAAAATAATAAATCCAATAGATGAGGATTCGTCCGTGCCGAGTCATTGCACTGATATCAGTAGATGAAAGACTACCACATAAATATTACAATCCCCATGCCGAAGAATGTACATCCAGAGGAGTCATGTGTGGCGTCATTCGTGAGTCCAACAACACGTTTGAACAAAGAAGCGCAGCCTCCGACAAGAAGGAGGGGCGATTCGACACACTATCGCTTCAGTTCCTAGCTGAGAGCAACATCTTGTGGCGATAAAAACCGAAGCAAAATTTTCTTCGACGATGTCACTATCCAGGAATTTAATAATGTCAGACAAAAGTTAAACGTACCCCAATCATTCAACCATTAAGACAATTGCTGCGCAGCTCTCAAAAATAAATAAATAAACAAGTAACAACAACAACAACAACAACAACAATAATAATAATAATTATTATTATTATTATTATATAGGTTCCATAATAAATAATATTCAAATGTATGTTTGTAATATTTGCGTAATATTATTTGTATTTTATATTTTGTTTCATTACTATTGTATTTTATTAAAAATACTAATAATAATAATAATAGTGTTGTGCAGCAGATATGATCATTTATAGACGATAAGACTACACATTACGCCGATACGAGGGATTTGACTTGGGACATGCTATCAGCACCTTAGACAGTTCCAAGGAGACCCGACAGGGATGCAACCCAGAGCCGAGAATTGATTCCATCTGATTGACGAGGTTTAGACTAAAATGTCAAACATGTAACATTCTTATGTAAAGCATAAAGCAACTTGAAAACAAGTGAGCAAATGAACTCACCTTCTCTTTGTTTGGCAAAGTCTGAGTCCTAGTAAAAGTGTCTCCTCCGTTAATACTGATCAGTTCTGCATCTACTGGTGGAAACGGGGCGGGGAAAACCACCACGTCACTCTTGAGTGTGTCTGAGCTGAAACACACGTCGTACTGCTGAGTAGATTTGGAGTAAGACCAGCTCCCGTCAGGGTGGGTGGTGATCATGGGGGGGCTGTACCTGCTGAAATCACTGTCTGTCCTGTGACATCTGACCGCTATCAAGGTCACCAGACTCAGCAGGAAGATGGACGACACCGCCACGATGGCGATCAGCAGGTACAAGTTCAAATCAGAGAAGTTCTCCTCCTTCATGGTCACATGTCTGAACTGAGTCTGGATGTCAGCGGAGCTTTCAACCACCACCACATCGATAGACACAGTCGCTGACAGGGAGGGTTCTCCATTATCAGAAACCAGCACCACCAAGGGGTGAGTCTTCAGGTCATTGTCGCTCATTCTCCTCTTGGTCCGGATCTCCCCACTACTGGTTCCGATCCTGAACAGGTTGTTTCCTTTGGGCTCAGACAGGTGATAAGACAGCAGAGCGTTGTATCCAGAGTCTGTGTCTACAGCCCTGATCTTTGCCACAAAGTATCCTGCTTCAGCAGAATATGGAATGTTCTCACTGTTCACTGAACCCAGCTCAGAATAGGGAGCCAGAATCGTAGGGCTGTTGTCGTTCTCATCCAGGATAAAAACGTTCACGGTCACGTTGCTGCTGAGAGGAGGAACACCAGAGTCTGTGGCCTGAACTCTGAACTGGAAGGTTTTTAACTTCTCAAAGTCAAACGACTGCAGACTGACTATGTCTCCTGTGTCTGAGTTGATGCTTAAAACTGACGTTATTGGGTTATTTTTTGAACTACTCTCTAACATTAAATATGTCAATTTAGCATTTTCCTCTGCATCATTATCGACAGCTGTGATTTTGGCTATGGAGGACCCCACCTCACTATTCTCCTTCACATAGACATTTACTAAGGAGTCTAAAAATTTAGGTGGATTATCGTTAACATCAGAAACCTCAACAGAAATCACGCTTGTACTGGTGAGAGGTGGGGCGCCTTCGTCAGAACACAAAATCGTGACGTCATATTTAGAAGTATTCTCTCTGTCTAAACGACCATCCACTGTCAGTGCATAATAATTTTTATAGTTCATTTGGAGTTTAAAAGGAACTGAGTTGAGTATTCTGGCGTTAGTCACGCCGTTTTTTCCTCCATCTTTGTCTGTGATCGTTACTAAAGATATCACTGTCCCTATTTCTGCGTCTTCTCTGACTGGACTCATGAGTGAAGTGATTGTGATTTCTGGGACATTATCGTTCACATCAATCACTTCCACCAGGACTTTGCCGTGGACACTGCGCGACGGTGTTCCTTTGTCTCTTGCCTGCACGCGAATGTCATAGGCTGCATTTTCTTCAAAATCTAACTCCCCTGATAGACTTATTTCTCCGGTATGTGGCTCAATGGTAAACACATTTTCTGGATTAAAACTTCCCTTTGCAATAAACGAATACACTATCTCCCCGTTCAGTCCTTCATCTAAATCTGTGGCTTGAACTGTCAGAATTGGCGAGTAGAGAGGCGCGTTTTCAGCCACCTTAGTTTTATATAAAGTCTGAGTGAATATTGGAACATTATCGTTCGTATCAATCACGTTCACCGTGATTTTAATTGTTCCAGTCCGAGCGGGTTTCCCTCCATCCACAGCAGCGAGCGTGAGGTGAATAACCGACAGTTTTTCTCGGTCTAAGGGTTTCTGCAGGACCAGTTCCACAGATTCACCGTGCTGTTCGTCTTTCAACACGTCCAGGGAGAAATATTCGTTCTGGTTCAGCTTGTAGTTTTTAACCGAGTTGCTGCCGGTGTCTGCGTCATTTGCCGCCGGGAGTAAATACCGTTCCCCGGTGAAAGACGACTCTGATATGTTAAACACCTTCTCACTTTCACGGAAAGTAGGAGCGTTATCGTTAATGTCATCGATCCGGATCTCTATTCGATGCAACTGCATCGGATGGCTGAGAATCGCTTCTATATTGATGGAACATTTTACCGTGTTCGGACAGAGCCCCTCCCGGTCGATCCGGTCAGTGACAAACAGAGCACCTGAATTCAAATCCACGTCAAAATATTGCCGAGAATTCCCCGATACGACTCGTATGCCACGTCTTTGCAGTTCGTTGACATTCACGTGTAAATCCTTGGCGAGATTGGCGACCACGGTCCCTTTGTCCACCTCCTCCGACACAGAGTATGAAAGCTGCGCTCGGCAGCGATCACACAAACAAAGCAAAGCGATGACTTGTATCCAGATCACGACGCCTGGTCCTCTGTGTCCCATTGTTGCCACAAAATCATAAAATCAGATCCAAATCTCTCCGCACATTTGGTGATCATTCGCGGAGATGTGTGCCGTGCATCCACGCCATGTCATTTGACAAAGCGTAGACGCTACGCAGCTCAAGGAGGAGCCAGCAGTGAGCGTTTGCTGGTCTCGAGCGCCACCATCTGTCATTCCTTAGCCTAAAGAATATGAACACGCTCCACATTCACGAGAAGCCAATCAGCATGAATGCCAAAACTCACTATGAAGAATGGACAACGGAAAGGAATATCATTATTTTTCTTAAAATAATAACCTTGGGGAAAAAGGAAAGAAAAACTCAGGGTACAAAACGTTTCTTCACGCATCACCAACAAGACCGTCTTGACAAGTAATGTGAAAACAAATTGCATTAAAATGAAGACAACTTTGCTGCTTGACCAATGTGGTATATTCTCATGATTCTGCTCTAAGACGTGTTTATTTAATAAGATGGAAATTGTTATAGATATATTGAAATAAACCAATTAATTGTTATCATATGTCGTATATTATTACATTATTATATAATTATGATATGTATTTGAGCCTCCAGATCTGGACGTCGGCTTCTGTTTTCAGCACCATGGAAAGCTCCAAGCATGTCACAAGCAGGATCACCATTTTGGACAACAAATGTAAACCACATTCATGTGGAGTAGTTCATAACCACTGGGAAGGAAAACAGCATCAAACTGAAGGATCATTTATAGCACATCATGAATATAACTATAAAGAGCTGACTGATGAGTAGGTTTCCATCTTACCTTCTCTTTGTTAGGTAAAGTCTGAGTCCTGGTAAAAGTGTCTCCTCCGTTAATACTGATCAGTTCTGCATCTACAGGTGGAAACGGGGCGGGGAAAACCACCACGTCACTCTTGAGTGTGTCTGAGCTGAAACACACGTCGTACTGCTGAGTAGATTTGGAGTAAGACCAGCTCCCGTCAGGGTGGGTGGTGATCATGGGGGGGCTGTACCTGCTGAAATCACTGTCTGTCCTGTGACATCTGACCGCTATCAAGGTCACCAGACTCAGCAGGAAGATGGACGACACCGCCACGATGGCGATCAGCAGGTATAAGTTCAAATCAGAGAAGTTCTCCTCCTTCATGGTCACATGTCTGAACTGAGTCTGGATGTCAGCGGAGCTTTCAACCACCACCACATCGATAGACACAGTCGCTGACAGGGAGGGTTCTCCATTATCAGAAACCAGCACCACCAAGGGGTGAGTCTTCAGGTCATTGTCGCTCATTCTCCTCTTGGTCCGGATCTCCCCACTATTGGTTCCGATCCTGAACAGGTTGTTTCCTTTGGGTTCAGACAGGTGATAAGACAGCAGAGCGTTGTATCCAGAGTCTGCGTCTACAGCCCTGATCTTGGCCACAAAGTATCCTGCTTCAGCAGAATACGGAATGTTCTCACTGTTCACTGAACCCAGCTCAGAATAGGGAGCCAGAATCGTAGGGCTGTTGTCGTTCTCATCCAGGATAAAAACGTTCACGGTCACGTTGCTGCTGAGAGGAGGAACACCAGAGTCTGTGGCCTGAACTTTGAACTGGAAGGTTTTTAGCTTCTCAAAGTCAAACGACTGCAGACTGACTATGTCTCCTGTGTCTGAGTTTATACTCAAAACTGAAGGTATTTGGACTGTCTTCTTGTGGTCAAGCAATGAGTAGCTTAATCGTGCATTATCATTTATGTCTGGATCGAGTGCAGTCACAGATCCAATACTTGCTCCAACCGGACAGTTCTCCGGCACATAAAAGTTAACAGCAGGTTCATGAAATCGAGGTGCATTGTCATTAACATCAGAAACATAAACACTGACTCCGACGCTGCTAGACAAAGCTGGGCTTCCTTCATCTGTGGCTACAATCGTGACATTATAAACTGAATTTTCCTCTCTGTCAAGAGGTCCATCCACAACTAATGAATAGTAATTTTTGTAATTCGAAGTTAACTTGAAAGGTACAGACCCTGCTAATTTACACTTCGTCAGCCCGTTCTTGCCCCCGTCTTTATCTGACACTGTCACCAAGGCGACGACACTGCCCATTTCTGCGTCCTCTTTAACCGGGTTCAGTAATGACGTCACGATTATTTCTGGGGCGTTGTCATTCACATCAGCCACTTCTATTAGAAGCTTTGCGTTTGCTCTTCTTGGTGACGCCCCCCTGTCCGTTGCTTGAACGTGAATATCATACGCAGCTTGTGTCTCGTGATCGAGCCGACCCTTCACTGTGATTTCGCCGGTCTCAGCATTAATTTGGAACACTTCTGAAGGATTTAAGTTTGCGCGTTTCACAAATGAGTACGTCAATTTTCCGTTATCGCCCTCATCTGAATCCACAGCAGTTAGTTGGATGATAGCAGAACCCGCTGCAGCGTTTTCATTCACCCTCGCCTTGTACAGTGTTTGCGTGAATGACGGCGTGTTGTCGTTAACATCCAGAACATTAACATTGATCTGTAAAGTACCGGTTTTCGGAGGTTTGCCTCCGTCAGCGGCGGTTAATATTAGACTAATAAAGGCTTGTTTTTCGCGATCTAAAGCTTTTACTAGAACTAAATCAGCAGATATGCCGTTCCCTTCGCCGCTTTGCACATCCAGGGAGAAATATTCGTTCGTTTCGAGTTTATATGTTTTAACAGAATTGCTCCCGGTGTCTGCATCCAGAGCCAGCGGGAGCAAGAACCGCTCCCCGCTCGGTGATATTTCAGAAATGTTAACAAAATGAGACGATTCGCTAAACACAGGAGCATTGTCGTTTATATCATTCACCACCACTTCGATTCTTTGCAGAACCATCGGATCACTCAGAACCGCCTCGACGTTCAGAGTGCATTTTAGCGCATTTGGACAAAGCTCCTCGCGGTCCAAACGCTGATCAACATAAAGTTCCCCGGTTCTGAAATTCGCTTTGAAGTAATTCTTACTGTAAGCGGAAACGATATTTAGATTCCGCCGTTCCAAATCCCGAACATTGACATTTAAATCCTTAGCGAGGTTCCCAACGACAGTTCCTTTGTCCACCTCCTCTGGAACGGAGTAGGAAATCTGCGCCGCTGCGCCGCCGGAGAAAAGCAGAATAATAATCCAACAAAGATCGGAGTCCTTCCATCCGCATCCCATGTCGGCAACAAAACACTCCGAGGTAGAAAAATGTGTTTTATGTACACATCAAAATCAGATCGACCGACTGCTCTGTTTCCACCATCTCCCCTCCATATCACCGAACGCACTGCTAAGAACACAAAGCAGACTGAGTCCAGTGACGCACCTACGTCACAAGCAGGGAATCGAAACGCCAAGCACGACAAGTCAACATGCGGTCAGCCAGCGACCCCACGTGGAGGATAATACAGATGAGTAAAGGCAAAGTACTGAAACATACTGCAAGACTGAAGGAGTGACAACATAGGGGAAATGTAAGACTTTGATTACAATAGAACAACCATGAAAAATATTATTTACTACAAGGAAACTATGATGTGTAGTGTTTATCGTATAAAAAATAACTCATTTGGGAAAAAAAACAAAAACTAACCAAATATTACTTCAGCACCAAATTTTCACAACAAGTTTCCTCATTAGAAAATATATAACTATCCATTTCAGCAGAGCAGCAATACTGTTCAGTATGTATAAGGATTTTCGAAATTAAAAAGATCATGTGAGACACGCGACAGGATGTTTTCCTTTTTTCCATTAAAAAAAAAAAAAAAAAAATCTTACAAGGTTTTCAAGTGGGGAATTCTTTAAAGGCCCGGGACATCATGAATCAAAAAGCAAGGGAGGGAAACAAAAGGGAATTTTGTTTCACTTTCATGTGATAGAGGAGCTTAAATGCTTACCTTCTCTTTGTTAGGTAAAGTCTGAGTCCTGGTAAAAGTGTCTCCTCCATTAATACTGATCAGTTCTGCATCTACTGGTGGAAACGGGGCGGGGAAAACCACCACGTCACTCTTGAGTGTGTCTGAGCTGAAACACACGTCGTACTGCTGAGTAGATTTGGAGTAAGACCAGCTCCCGTCAGGGTGGGTGGTGATCATGGGGGGGCTGTACCTGCTGAAATCACTGTCTGTCCTGTGACATCTGACTGCTATCAAGGTCACCAGACTCAGCAGGAAGATGGACGACACCGCCACGATGGCGATCAGCAGGTACAAGTTCAAATCAGAGAAGTTCTCCTCCTTCATGGTCACATGTCTGAACTGAGTCTGGATGTCAGCGGAGCTTTCAACCACCACCACATCGATAGACACAGTCGCTGACAGGGAGGGTTCTCCATTATCAGAAACCAGCACCACCAAGGGGTGAGTCTTCAGGTCATTGTCGCTCATCCTCCTCTTGGTCCGGATCTCCCCACTACTGGTTCCGATCCTGAACAGGTTGTTTCCTTTGGGCTCAGACAGGTGATAAGACAGCAGAGCGTTGTATCCAGAGTCTGTGTCTACAGCCCTGATCTTTGCTACAAAGTATCCTGCTTCAGCAGAATAAGGAATGTTCTCACTGTTCACTGAACCCAGCTCAGAATAGGGAGCCAGAATCGTAGGGCTGTTGTCGTTCTCATCCAGGATAAAAATGTTCACGGTCACGTTGCTGCTGAGAGGAGGAACACCAGAGTCTGTGGCCTGAACTTTGAACTGGAAGGTTTTTAGCTTCTCAAAGTCAAACGACTGCAGACTGACTATGTCTCCTGTGTCTGAGTTTATGGTCAGAGCTGACAGGATTGGAACATTTCGAGGATGACTGTCTATCAATGAATAAGTCAGTTTTGAATTAAGATCTAAATCTGGATCAGACGCATTAATTTGACATATTTTCGAACCTTGTGGACTATTTTCTTTCACATAAACATTAATAACAGGCTCCATGAATCGAGGTGCGTTATCGTTGACGTCAGACACATGAACAGTAATGATCCTGTTACTGGACAGAGGAGGGCTCCCTTCGTCTGATGCTTCAATAGTGACGTCATAGACAGAAGTCTTTTCTCTGTCCAGAGGTCCATCAACTACTAATGAATAATCATTTTTATAGTTTGATTTGAGCTTAAAAGGAACTGATCCAACTACTTTACAGCTGGTTACACCATTGCTGCCTCCATCTCTGTCACTCACTGTGACCAAAGCAACGATAGTTCCCAGCTCTGCGTCTTCTTTCACTGGAGTCATCAGTGACGTCACGGATATTTCAGGAGCATTATCGTTCTCATCAAGTACCTCTATCAGTAGTTTAGTGTGTGTACTGCGTGGAGGTTGGCCCTGATCCATTGCTTGAACTCTGAGTTCATATGCAGGAGTCTCTTCATAATCTATTGGGCCGCTAAGCGTAATCTCACCCTTTTCTGGGTTCACATCAAATATATTCGACAGTTCATTTTGCCCTCTTTTAAGGAAGGTGTATAATATTTTACTATTCATGCCTTCGTCCAAGTCCGTTGCATTTAGTTTCATTATCACTGAACCTTTCACTGCAGCTTCACTTAAACGCACTTTGTACAGGGATTTGCTGAATATAGGGAAGTTGTCATTTGCATCGATTATGTTCACATATATTTCCAGTGTTCCCGATTTTGCAGGTTTACCCCCATCTATCGCTGTCAGCACAAGTCTGATCACTGGTTGTTTCTCTCGATCTAAAGCCATCTGCAAAACTAACTCAGCAGAGACGCCGTGTTCTCCCCCGTTCTGCACATCTAGAGAGAAATGATCATTTTGGCTTAACGTGTATGTTTTAACAGAGTTACTACCGATATCTTTATCGATTGCGAACGGAATAACATATCTCTCTCCAGGCAAAGATGATTCTGAAATGTTTAGAGAGTAGGAACGTTCGCTGAAGGCAGGCGAGTTGTCGTTAATATCTAGAACGGTGACTTCGATGCGGTGCGCGGTCATCGGGCTGCTCAGCACAGCTTGTATTCTCATCAGGCACTTTACCACATTCGGACAAAGCTCCTCTCTGTCGAGTCTGTCTCTCACGATCAGATTCCCACTTGGTAAATCCACGCCGAAATATTCCTTATTGTAGCTGGAAACGACACGCAGGTCCCTGCTGTGGAGCTCTTGCAGATTTAAGTGTAAATCCTTGGCGACGTTTCCCACCACTGAGCCTTTGTTCACCTCCTCCGAAACAGAGTATGACAACTGTGCCGCCGTCGAGTCATAAATTAAAAGAAGAATGAGATAAATCCATCGGGTTCGACTCTGGTGGTGGACGTTCATGGTTGATGCAAAATAATTTCCGAATCCGACCGATCATTTAATCTAAATAGACGAAGCAGAACAGCGATCTTCAGGAGGCTCCTTTCTTTGTCGATCATGGGCTGAACTGACGGCTGCTGACGGTTACGTACCGACAGGAGGAGCGATGCATATTAAATCTCGACTATGTCACGGTCTCGTGCGACATCTAGCGGTGGTTTTGCAACATCTTACTCGAATTAAAAAAGTAAATCGGTTAGGTACCAACGTTCTAATGATGTCCTATAAAAAAAATGAACATTAATATACATGATATTAGTCTGAAGAGAGAGGAAAAGCTGAAGAAAAGTTCTCTCACAATCTTTGATGAAAATAATGTGGTTAAAGGACATCACCAAACAAGTCCAAGCCTGACAACGTCAAATGGAGACCTTGACTGGACCTAATGCTTGAAGATCATCGTTATAGTTTTTTAATATAAAAGAACGTGTCTGTCCACAACACGTGTTTTTTATTTTTCCAAACAAGACTGTGAAGCAGTTACCCATGCATCCGAATACAACTTCAACAACCAGTCAAATTGTGTTATTCATCGTTACATGTTTGATGTGCACAAGATAAGGCAGCTAGACTAACTCTATATTAGTTTAGTTTTCCAACACCTTGTTAAGCAGAGCTCATTCGATCCAAATTTAAATAAATCAAAAGTATATGTAAAATAGCACACCAATATACCAGTCCAAAAATGTGAATAAAGTGATAACTCTTCATCAAATATTTAAGCCTGTGGACTGTTACTGTAGTAAAATTTGTGACACAATTCCATGCTATAAATGTTGACATCGTTTCAGTAGGACATCGGTAATTAAACATCACACTATTGGACAAATCAAATGTGAGATGAATGTCATAGGAAATATTTTTAGACTGCTGGGTTCATCGAACAAAGAATGTCAAAGTAGCAAATATGTCCACAATACATTGTAGTCTTCTTAACAAATCCACTTCAGATGCAACCACATCCTTCAACAGAGAACTCATTACCTCCAGACTGCAAAGTAATTATTCACTATTAGACTGGGTTTGATTCAGATTGAACACAAAAAAATGTTACAATATTGTTAAACAAAAGAAAGAGATATGAGGGACTTGAAAACCTAGCTATAGAGCACGAGTTCAATTTGAAGACGAAAGAATTTCAAAGCCGCAGCAACTCCGCCGCATGACCATGTACTGGCTCTGGGTATGTACAATCAGCACCACAGACAGCTCCACCAGGACACACTCTCGTGTCATTTATATCTGATAATAGAAAACTAATTTGAATAACAAAAACATTTTAAGCACGAGTGAAACTACTCAGCCAACATAGTAACACAGATGTGAGATGAATATTCATCTACGAATGTCTTTGGAATATTTATCCATATCATGTATTTGAATATAGTGATTGAAGCACTTTAATGCGGAAGTAACCATTTCATCTTACCTTCTCCTTGTTAGGTAAAGTCTGAGTCCTGGTAAAAGTGTCTCCTCCGTTAATACTGATCAGTTCTGCATCTACAGGTGGAAACGGGGCGGGGAAAACCACCACGTCACTCTTGAGTGTGTCTGAGCTGAAACACACGTCGTACTGCTGAGTAGATTTGGAGTAAGACCAGCTCCCGTCAGGGTGGGTGGTGATCATGGGGGGGCTGTACCTGCTGAAATCACTGTCTGTCCTGTGACATCTGACCGCTATCAAGGTCACCAGACTCAGCAGGAAGATGGACGACACCGCCACGATGGCGATCAGCAGGTACAAGTTCAAATCAGAGAAGTTCTCCTCCTTCATGGTCACATGTCTGAACTGAGTCTGGATGTCAGCGGAGCTTTCAACCACCACCACATCGATAGACACAGTCGCTGACAGGGAGGGTTCTCCATTATCAGAAACCAGCACCACCAAGGGGTGAGTCTTCAGGTCATTGTCGCTCATTCTCCTCTTGGTCCGGATCTCCCCACTACTGGTTCCGATCCTGAACAGGTTGTTTCCTTTGGGCTCAGACAGGTGATAAGACAGCAGAGCGTTGTATCCAGAGTCTGCGTCTACAGCCCTGATCTTTGCCACAAAGTATCCTGCTTCAGCAGAATAAGGAATGTTCTCACTGTTCACTGAACCCAGCTCAGAATAGGGAGCCAGAATCGTAGGGCTGTTGTCGTTCTCATCCAGGATAAAAACGTTCACGGTCACGTTGCTGCTGAGAGGAGGAACACCAGAGTCTGTGGCCTGAACTTTGAACTGGAAGGTTTTTAGCTTCTCAAAGTCAAACGACTGCAGACTGACTATGTCTCCTGTGTCTGAGTTTATGGTCAGAGCTGACAGGATTGGAACATTTCGAGGATGACTGTCTATCAATGAATAAGTCAGTTTTGAATTAACATCTAAATCTGGATCAGACGCATTAATTTGACATATTTTCGACCCTTGTGGAGTATTTTCTTTCACATAAACATTAATAACTGGCTCCATGAATTGAGGTGCGTTATCATTGACGTCAGACACATGAACAGTAATGATCCTGTTACTGGACAGAGGAGGGCTCCCTTCGTCTGTAGCTTCAATAGTGACGTCATAGACTGAAGTCTTTTCTCTGTCCAGAGGTCCATCAACTACTAATGAATAATCATTTTTATAGTTTGATTTGAGCTTAAAAGGAACTGATCCAACTACTTTACAGCTGGTTACACCATTGCTGCCTCCATCTCTGTCACTCACTGTGACCAAAGCAACGATAGTTCCCAGCTCTGCGTCTTCTTTCACTGGAGTCATCAGTGACGTCACGGATATTTCAGGAGCATTATCGTTCTCGTCAAGTACTTCTATGAGTAATTTAGTGTGTGTACTACGTGGAGGTTGGCCCTGATCCATTGCTTGAACTCTGAGTTCATATGCAGGAGTCTCTTCATAGTCCAACACACCTTTAACTGTAATTTCACCCGTTAATGGATTTAAGTCAAATATTGGTGAATTCACATTACTTCGTTTTAAAAATGAATAGACAATCTTAGAGTTCATACCTTCATCTAAGTCTGATGCATTTAGTTTTATGACCACTGAGCCTGGCTTGACAATTTCACTGAGAGGTACTTTATAAAGAGTGTTACTGAAGGTTGGGACGTTATCATTTGCATCAATGACATTGACATTTACTTTCAGTGTCCCCGATTTTGCAGGTTTACCCCCATCTATCGCTGTCAGCACAAGTTTGATCACTGGTTGTTTCTCTCGATCTAAAGCCTTCTGCAGCACTAACTCAGCAGAGACGCCGTGTTCTCCCCCACTCTGCACATCCAGAGAGAAATGATCATTTTGGCTCAGTTTATACGTTTTGACTGAGTTACTGCCGATATCTATATCTACTGCGATTGGAAGAAAGTATTTCTCTCCAGGCAAAGATGATTCTGAAATGTTTAGAGCGTAGGAACGTTCGCTGAAGGCAGGCGAGTTGTCGTTAATATCTAGAACGGTGACTTCGATGCGGTGCGCGGTCATCGGGCTGCTCAGCACAGCTTGTATTCTCATCAGGCACTTTACCACATTCGGACAAAGCTCCTCTCTGTCGAGTCTGTCTCTCACGATCAGATTCCCACTTGGTAAATCCACGCCGAAATATTCCTTATTGTAGCTGGAAACGACACGCAGGTCCCTGCTGTGGAGCTCTTGTAGATTTAAGTGTAAATCCTTGGCGACGTTTCCCACCACTGAGCCTTTGTTCACCTCCTCCGAAACAGAGTATGACAACTGTGCCGCCGTCGAGTCATAAATTAAAAGAAGAATGAGATAAATCCATCGGGTTCGACTCTGGTGGTGGACGTTCATGGTTGATGTAAAATAATTTCCGAATCCGACCGATCATTTAATCTAAACAGACCAAGCAGAACAGCGATCGTCAGGGAGCCTCCTTTCTTTGTCGTTCATGGGCTGAACTGACGGCTGCTGACGGTTACGTACCGACAGGAGGAGCGATGCATATTCAAACTCGAATATGTCACGGTCTAGTGCGACATCTAGCGGTCGGATTATGGTACTTTGGTTATGAGAAAATAGTTACGTGTAGTTTTGAACAGACTATTGTAGAGAAAAAAAAGCTCAATGTTATATATATATATATATATATATATATATATATATATATATATATATATATATATATATATATATATATATATATATATATATATATATATATATATATATATATATATATATATATGAGTATCCCATTACTCAGTTATTACTTGATTCAACAAGTTGCACATAACATTTATGATATAGCAATTTGTTTTATGGTTTTAGAAGTCTGCCATTCATTTCTTTTTGTCGAAATAGGAGTGTTAAAAATGTTATCACATACTCCAACATGAATTCATGGACGAGTGGCGATATTAAATGTTTATACTAAGTTAAAAACATACATTTTCTTTAAATCAAAACTTGAAAAGACCATATCTGTCCATGGTAGAAGCACTAAACTGGCATGGCAACAAGTAACATGGAGAAGAGGAATAGACTGGAGGAAAAGCAAATGATTGATACAATAAATCTGAAGATTCCAAGAGTGACTATCTGAAGCGGGAAAAATAGAGTATAAAGACGTGGACGAAAAAAGGCTAATTTTCAATATATTATACAAGCAACATAAAAAAATGCTTGAAAAGCAATAAACCAAAGCCATTCGGAAACCAGACAGACTTCAAAAATGTAGACCAAACGGAACAATACAATCGTATTGAGAAAATAACTACTAGACCACAAGATATGTGAACACAACACTTGAGAAATGCAAAAAGTACAATGGACAGCTTTGAATTGAACACAACATTTTCTGATTCCAGAGATAGTCGAAATCTTTGTCATCGAAGATCATTGCGAGTTCAGAATCAAATACGCTTTACGGATATGAATACTTCAGGTAAAAGTTATTCAGTTAGATCTTACCTTCTCTTTGTTAGGTAAAGTCTGAGTCCTGGTAAAAGTGTCTCCTCCGTTAATACTGATCAATTCTGCATCTACTGGTGGAAACGGGGCGGGGAAAACCACCACGTCACTCTTGAGTGTGTCTGAGCTGAAACACACGTCGTACTGCTGAGTAGATTTGGAGTAAGACCAGCTCCCGTCAGGGTGGGTGGTGATCATGGGGGGGCTGTACCTGCTGAAATCACTGTCTGTCCTGTGACATCTGACCGCTATCAAGGTCACCAGACTCAGCAGGAAGATGGACGACACCGCCACGATGGCGATCAGCAGGTACAAGTTCAAATCAGAGAAGTTCTCCTCCTTCATGGTCACATGTCTGAACTGAGTCTGGATGTCAGCGGAGCTTTCAACCACCACCACATCGATAGACACAGTCGCTGACAGGGAGGGTTCTCCATTATCAGAAACCAGCACCACCAAGGGGTGAGTCTTCAGGTCATTGTCGCTCATTCTCCTCTTGGTCCGGATCTCCCCACTACTGGTTCCGATCCTGAACAGGTTGTTTCCTTTGGGCTCAGACAGGTGATAAGACAGCAGAGCGTTGTATCCAGAGTCTGCGTCTACAGCCCTGATCTTTGCTACAAAGTATCCTGCTTCAGCAGAATAAGGAATGTTCTCACTGTTCACTGAACCCAGCTCAGAATAGGGAGCCAGAATCGTAGGGCTGTTGTCGTTCTCATCCAGGATAAAAACGTTCACGGTCACGTTGCTGCTGAGAGGAGGAACACCAGAGTCTGTGGCCTGAACTCTGAACTGGAAGGTTTTTAACTTCTCAAAGTCAAAGGACTGCAGACTGACTATGTCTCCTGTGTCTGAGTTTATGGTCAGAGCTGACAGGACTGGAACATTTCGAGGATGACTGTCTATCAATGAATAAGTCAGTTTTGAATTAAGATCTAAATCTGGATCAGACGCATTAATTTGACATATTTTCGATCCTTGCGGAGTATTTTCTTTCACGTAAACATTAATAACAGGCTCCATGAATCGAGGTGCGTTATCATTGACGTCAGACACATGAACAGTAATGATCCTGTTACTGGACAGAGGGGGGCTCCCTTCGTCTGTCGCTTCAATAGTGACGTCATAGACTGAAGTCTTTTCTCTGTCCAGAGGTCCATCAACTACTAATGAATAATCATTTTTATAGTTTGATTTGAGCTTAAAAGGAACTGATCCAACTACTTTACAGCTGGTTACACCATTGCTGCCTCCATCTCTGTCACTCACTGTGACCAAAGCAACGATAGTTCCCAGCTCTGCGTCTTCTTTCACTGGAGTCATCAGTGACGTCACGGTTATTTCAGGATTGTTATCGTTCTCATCAAGCACCTCTACGAGCAGTTTAGTATGCGTACTACGAGGGTTCTGACCCTGGTCCATCGCTTGAACTCTAAGTTCATAAGCAGGTGTTTCCTCGTGGTCTAAAGAGTCTTTTAGTTTAATTTCGCCCGTTTCTGCATTTAAGTCAAATATATTTGAGGGGTCGTTTTTACCTCTAATAATGAATGAATACATAATGTTACTGTTCATACCGTCGTCTAAATCAGTTGCATTCAACTTTATTAATATGGATCCCGGCTGCGCTCTTTCGTTTACACGCACTTTATAAAGTGACTTGCTGAAAATTGGGGCGTTGTCATTCACATCCATCACATTCACTCGGATGTTCAATGTCCCTGTTCTGACAGGTTTTCCCCCGTCAGCAGATGTGAAGATGAGGTCAATAACAGGCTGTTTCTCCCGATCCAAGGCCTTCTGCAGCACTAACTCGGCGGAGACTCCGTGTTCTCCGCCACTCTGCACATCCAGAGAGAAATATTCATTCTGGCTCAGCTTATATGTTTTTACCGAGTTACTCCCTGAATCCGCATCCACCGCTATGGGGAGCAGGTATCTCTCTCCTGGGGGTACTGACTCCGACATTTGCAGTGAATGCGACTTTTCCAAGAACTCAGGCGAGTTATCGTTGATATCTAAAATTTTCACTTCTATCCGGTGAACATCCATCGGGTCACTCATGACCGCCTGAATCCTCACGGAGCATTCTGCCGTGTTCGGACAAAGGGCCTCTCTGTCTATCCTCTCGCTAACAAACAGACTCCCGGAGCGTCGGTCCACGTCAAAATAATTCTTACTGTCACTGGAAACAACACGGAGATCCCTGGAATCGAGCTCCTGAATATTTAGGTTCAGATCCTTGGCGATGTTTCCCACCACGGTGCCTTTGTTCACCTCCTCGGAGATCGAGTATGAGATTTGTGATGCGGATCCGTCACACACACAAAGAAGAACCGCAAAAATAATCCAAATATAGTCCTCCACTCGTCGAGCCCTCATCGTGGTAAAATGCAGAGCAGAATCCCGTCAGACATTTATCCCCATCGCATGGATAAAATCCTCCCTGAACACGATCTTCCAGCAGCGACAGTCTCAGCCCTTCTCACATTGAAGCCAAACCCCTGATTCAACCAGCCAATCACCGTTCGAGGATTGACGTGTAGGCCGGAGTTGTGATGAAAACGTATCCACCCAGTCTACGGTCTACAGCGACCTCTTGTGAGGTTTCAGTGTGAAACATATAAAAAAGATTCCGTCTACAATTCAAGAGAAA
The DNA here is from genome assembly GCF_027744825.2 of Synchiropus splendidus. Lineage (NCBI taxonomy): Eukaryota > Metazoa > Chordata > Actinopteri > Syngnathiformes > Callionymidae > Synchiropus > Synchiropus splendidus. The sequence continues at coordinate 4,581,170 of NC_071344.1, forward strand.
TAGCGGATTAAATTACATTATATTGTAACAACAATAATAATACTTATTATTATTATTATTGAAATACATATGACAGCGTATCAGACAAAATTCAGAGTTTGAGGTTCATGACAAGAATCAGCACCACGGATAGCATCGAAAGCGATTTATTTCGCCACACAGTTATTAGCTTGGATGAGTGTCGAAATTATCTTTGTTTTTAACAAATAAATCTCTTCCAGGGAACAATAAGAGTGTATATTGAGGAAATAATAAAATAAAAAAAAAACTCCAATGCAAACAATCTGAACACTTACAAAAGTAGATTAACACTATGCTCGAGTGCCGTATATCAATAAGAACAAAAATCGCTTTATATAACATGGAAGTGCTTCCAAATAACAGTGTGACAAACTTCAAATCAAAAGATAGAGATTTAAACTACTGTGGCGTGTCAGTTAAGAAACTTTTTAGGCATCACACAGCAGATGAACGGGTGATATAAAACAGCTATCAAACTGAAGGAATCACTTCCATCTTACCTTCTCTTTGTTAGGTAAAGTCTGAGTCCTGGTAAAAGTGTCTCCTCCATTAATACTGATCAGTTCTGCATCTACTGGTGGAAACGGGGCGGGGAAAACCACCACGTCACTCTTGAGTGTGTCTGAGCTGAAACACACGTCGTACTGCTGAGTAGATTTGGAGTAAGACCAGCTCCCGTCAGGGTGGGTGGTGATCATGGGGGGGCTGTACCTGCTGAAATCACTGTCTGTCCTGTGACATCTGACCGCTATCAAGGTCACCAGACTCAGCAGGAAGATGGACGACACCGCCACGATGGCGATCAGCAGGTACAAGTTCAAATCAGAGAAGTTCTCCTCCTTCATGGTCACATGTCTGAACTGAGTCTGGATGTCAGCGGAGCTTTCAACCACCACCACATCGATAGACACAGTCGCTGACAGGGAGGGTTCTCCATTATCAGAAACCAGCACCACCAAGGGGTGAGTCTTCAGGTCATTGTCGCTCATTCTCCTCTTGGTCCGGATCTCCCCACTACTGGTTCCGATCCTGAACAGGTTGTTTCCTTTGGGCTCAGACAGGTGATAAGACAGCAGAGCGTTGTATCCAGAGTCTGTGTCTACAGCCCTGATCTTTGCTACAAAGTATCCTGCTTCAGCAGAATAAGGAATGTTCTCACTGTTCACTGAACCCAGCTCAGAATAGGGAGCCAGAATCGTAGGGCTGTTGTCGTTCTCATCCAGGATAAAAACTTTCACGGTCACGTTGCTGCTGAGAGGAGGAACACCAGAGTCTGTGGCCTGAACTTTGAACTGGAAGGTTTTTAACTTCTCAAAGTCAAACGACTGCAGACTGACTATGTCTCCTGTGTCTGAGTTTATGGTCAGAGCTGACAGGATTGGAACATTTCGTGGATGACTGTCTATCAATGAATAAGTCAGTTTTGAATTAACATCTAAATCTGGATCAGACGCATTAATTTGACATATTTTCGATCCTTGTGGACTATTTTCTTTCACATAAACATTAATAACAGGCTCCATGAATCGAGGTGCGTTATCATTGACGTCAGACACATGAACAGTAATGATCCTGTTACTGGACAGAGGAGGGCTCCCTTCGTCTGTAGCTTCAATAGTGACGTCATAGACAAAAGTCTTTTCTCTGTCCAGAGGTCCATCAACTACTAATGAATAATCATTTTTATAGTTTGATTTGAGCTTAAAAGGAACTGATCCAACTACTTTACAGCTGGTTACACCATTACTGCCTCCATCTCTGTCACTCACTGTGACCAAAGCAACGATAGTTCCCAGCTCTGAGTCTTCTTTCACTGGAGTCATCAGTGACGTCACTGATATTTCAGGAGCATTATCGTTCTCATCAAGTACTTCTATTAGTAGTTTTGTGTGTGTACTGCGTGGCGACTGACCCTGATCCATCGCTTGAACTCTGAGTTCATACGCAGGTGTTTCCTCGTGGTCTAAAGAGCCTTTCAATGCGATTACTCCTGTTTCTGGGTTTAAATCAAACATAACAGAGGGGTCGACTTTACCTCGTTTTACAAAGGAGTACACTATTTTACCGTTCATTCCCTCGTCTAAATCGGTTGCATTTAATTGTATCACTGCAGAGCCATGCGCCCCTCCTTCATAAACACTTACTTTATACAATGGTTTACTAAAAACTGGAGTGTTATCATTAACATCCGTCACAATAATTTGTATATTCGATGTCCCTGTTCTGACAGGTTTTCCCCCGTCAGCAGCTGTGAGGATGAGGTCAATAACAGGCTGTTTCTCCCGATCTATAGTCTTCTGGAGCACCAAGTCGGCGGAGACTCCGTGTTCTCCACCACTCTGCACGTCCAGAGAGAAATATTCATTCTGGCTCAGCTTGTATGTTTTTACCGAGTTACTCCCTGAATCTGCGTCCACCGCTATGGGCAGCAGATATCTCTCTCCGGGAGTCACCGACTCTGAAATTTGTATTGAATGAGATTGCTCAATAAACTCAGGCGGGTTATCGTTGATATCTAAAATTTTCACTTCTATCCGGTGAACATCCATCGGGTCACTCATGACCGCCTGAATCCTCACGGAGCATTCTGCCGTGTTCGGACAAAGGGCCTCTCTGTCTATCCTCTCGCTAACAAACAGACTCCCGGAGCGTCGGTCCACGTCAAAATAATTCTTACTGTCACTGGAAACAACACGGAGATCCCTGGAATCGAGCTCCTGAATATTTAGGTTCAGATCCTTGGCGATGTTTCCCACCACGGTGCCTTTGTTCACCTCCTCGGAGATCGAGTATGAGATTTGTGATGCGGATCCGTCACACAGACAAAGAAGAACCACAAAAATTATGCAAAAATATTCCTCCATGCGTCGAGCCCTCATCGTGGAAAAATAAAGAGCTGAATACCGTCAGACATTTATCTCCATTGCACGGATAAAATCCTCCCTGAACACGATCTTCCAGCAGCCACAGTCTCAGTCCTTCTCACACTGAAGCCAAACCCCTGATTCAACCAGCCAATCACCGTTCGAGGATTGACGTGTAGGCAGGAGCTGTGATGAAAACGTATCCACCCAGTCTACGGTCTACAGCGACCTCTTGTGAGGATTCAGTGCGACACATGCGAAAAAGAGTCCGTCTACAATTCAAGAGAAATACTGGACTAAAGTACATCCTACTTTAACAGCAATAATAATATATATTTTTTATTATTATATAAAAAACACATATGACAGAGTAACATACAAAATTACGGGGTCTGACGCGCTTGACACGAATCAGCACCACGGATAGCGCCCAAAGCGTTTTTTTTTTTTTTTTTTCCCACAATGCTTTGATTAGATCAGTCTCGAAATTGTCTTTCTTATTAGCAAAGAAAGCTCGTCCAGGGAACAAAACGAGTGTATATTGAGGAAATAATAAAATCAGAAATACTCGAACACAAACTTAATCTGAACTCTTAGATTCACACTATACTCGAGTACCCTATATCAATGAGAACACAAAGGGCTTGCAAATTACTGGTGGTGTAACAAAATCCAAATCTCAATCAAATCATAAAGGTTCAAAATACTGAGGCAAGTCATTTAAGAAACATTTGAGGAAGTATATACAAGTTGAATGGGTGATATCAAACAGCCATGAAGGAGAGGGGATCATTTCCATCTTACCTTCTCTTTGTTAGGTAAAGTCTGAGTCCTGGTAAAAGTGTCTCCTCCGTTAATACTGATCAGTTCTGCATCTACAGGTGGAAACGGGGCGGGGAAAACCACCACGTCACTCTTGAGTGTGTCTGAGCTGAAACACACGTCGTACTGCTGAGTAGATTTGGAGTAAGACCAGCTCCCGTCAGGGTGGGTGGTGATCATGGGGGGGCTGTACCTGCTGAAATCACTGTCTGTCCTGTGACATCTGACCGCTATCAAGGTCACCAGACTCAGCAGGAAGATGGACGACACCGCCACGATGGCGATCAGCAGGTACAAGTTCAAATCAGAGAAGTTCTCCTCCTTCATGGTCACATGTCTGAACTGAGTCTGGATGTCAGCGGAGCTTTCAACCACCACCACATCGATAGACACAGTCGCTGACAGGGAGGGTTCTCCATTATCAGACACCAGCACCACCAAAGGGTGAGTCTTCAGGTCATTGTCGCTCATTCTCCTCTTGGTCCGGATCTCCCCACTACTGGTTCCGATCCTGAACAGGTTGTTTCCTTTGGGCTCAGACAGGTGATAAGACAGCAGAGCGTTGTATCCAGAGTCTGCGTCTACAGCCCTGATCTTTGCCACAAAGTATCCTGCTTCAGCAGAATAAGGAATGTTCTCACTGTTCACTGAACCCAGCTCAGAATAGGGAGCCAGAATCGTAGGGCTGTTGTCGTTCTCATCCAGGATAAAAACGTTCACGGTCACGTTGCTGCTGAGAGGAGGAACACCAGAGTCTGTGGCCTGAACTTTGAACTGGAAGGTTTTTAACTTCTCAAAGTCAAACGACTGCAGACTGACTATGTCTCCTGTGTCTGAGTTGATGTTTACCATTGACTGTACTTGGTTGTCTTTAGCAAGTGCTTTCATTAAATGAAAGTTAACTTTTGCATTTTCCTCGATGTCTGAATCAGTCGTAGTTAAGCTTTTCATTACCGTACCAGGAAGCCTGTTTTCCTTCACATAAACATCTATAACATCTCCAGTGAAGCAAGGTGGATTATCATTGACATCAGACACTTGAATTTGAATTACATTTGTGCTTGTGAGAGATGGTGACCCTTCATCTATCGCCATGATCGACACATTGTACTGGGAAACATTTTCTCTATCAAGCCGACCGTCCACAACTAAAGAGTAGTAATTTTTATAGTTCGACTTAATCCTAAATGGCGCATAGCCGATCATTTTGCAGTTTGTTTGGCCATTTTTACCACCATCTCTATCCGTTATGGTCACCATGGCAACCACAGTGCCAAGCTCAGCATCCTCTTTGACAGGACTCATGAGTGATGACACTGTGATCTCTGGGGCATTGTCATTAACATCTAAAACCTCCACTAACACCTTGCTATGTGCGCTACGTGGAGGAGAACCTTTATCACGGGCTTGAACCCGAATCTCAAACGCTTTACTTTCTTCATAATCAATGATTGCTTTCACTGTAATTTCCCCCGTGTTTTCATTCAATGCGAATTTCTCATCAATGTTCAAACGCCCCCTATCGGTGAAAGAGAACAGCACCTGGCCATTGACGCCCTCATCTACATCAGACGCTTCAAGGGTTAACAAATGGGAGCCTAAATTTGTATTTTCAACCACCTGGACTTTGTAAAGTGATTTACTGAAGGTGGGCGAATTATCATTTGCATCCAGCACCTTGACTCGGATCTGCAAAGTCCCGGATTTTGGAGGCTTTCCACCATCTACAGCTGTGAGCGTCAGATCAACAACGGATTGTTTCTCTCGATCTAAGGCCTTTTGGAGCACTAACTCAGCGGAAACGCTCTCATCGCCGATACTCTGTGAATCCAGAGTGAAATAATCGTTTGGACTCAATTTATAAATCTGAACTGAATTTGATCCTTCGTCTGCGTCATGCGCCGACGGCAGCGGATGCCGCTCCCCAATATTTGACGATTCAATTATGTCTATTGTTGTCATTTTATCCATAAACACCGGTGCATTATCATTTATATCCTTGATGAGAATCTCTATTCGATGCAGACTGCGAGGATTGTTCAATACCGCTTCAAAATCCAGAGAGCACCTCGCATTGTTGGGACAAAGCTTCTCCCGGTCCACTCTCTCGTTCACCAGTAAAACTCCAGAATCCAGATCCACGTCAAAATACCGTGTTTCATATCCAGAAGTGATCTGAAGTCCAGAAGAATGCAGCCGCTTCTCGCTGAGATTTAAATCCTTGGCGATGTTTCCCACTACCGTCCCTTTGTCCGCCTCCTCTGAGATCGTGTAAGAAATCTGAGCCGAGGTCCAGTCGCAAAGACAAAGCACAGCAAATATCAGACCCAGATCCAATTGTTCACGAACAGCCATCGCTGTCACAGAAAAAACTCGACACCAAATCACGAGTCTGTGATTTTGGTTATGAGGACGAGCAAAATATCCTCTTCATGAACGGCCTCTGCTCGCGACTCTGTCCTCACGACGACTAAACCAGCTCATGACGTGTTCTTTGTTGTAACGCTTCGAGGAGTGGCTGTGGCCCGAGAGAAGCAGCTTCCTTTGCGCGGTCTACTGCGTCATCTAGTGTTCAGTTATGGGAAAGGAAAAAAATTCGCCAACTTCAAAAATCAAAGATTGATGAAACAATTATTATTTTTTTTATTATTAAATAATAGGTGGTCCTTTCCTCTTTACATCAGTGTTATAAACTCAGTGTCACAAGTCACGTTTCAGGACAATGGAAAGAGACATAGACTTAAAAATATTAAAATGTTAAGAGCAAAAACTCACAGAATAAACTCACGAAATGGACTTTGAGATTCTGGACAAACCCGTCACACATCAACTATCAAGAGGGTGAATCCTCATTAAACAACAACCCAAATTTAAGAATGGGGACAACTAAAACCGGAACAATTGCAATCAAATATGAAATATGAGAGCAGTAAATAAAATCAAAGATATCAAGAAAAAGCTGCCCCACATAAGGAGAAGAGAAGTCCAAAGACTGAATTCAAAGAACAAAATCATGAATATTCATTGTATATATCAAAAATTTGAGCTTCTTACCTTCTCTTTGTTAGGTAAAGTCTGAGTCCTGGTAAAAGTGTCTCCTCCGTTAATACTGATCAGTTCTGCATCTACTGGTGGAAACGGGGCGGGGAAAACCACCACGTCACTCTTGAGTGTGTCTGAGCTGAAACACACGTCGTACTGCTGAGTAGATTTGGAGTAAGACCAGCTCCCGTCAGGGTGGGTGGTGATCATGGGGGGGCTGTACCTGCTGAAATCACTGTCTGTCCTGTGACATCTGACCGCTATCAAGGTCACCAGACTCAGCAGGAAGATGGACGACACCGCCACGATGGCGATCAGCAGGTACAAGTTCAAATCAGAGAAGTTCTCCTCCTTCACGGTCACATGTCTGAACTGAGTCTGGATGTCAGCGGAGCTTTCAACCACCACCACATCGATAGACACAGTCGCTGACAGGGAGGGTTCTCCATTATCAGAAACCAGCACCACCAAGGGGTGAGTCTTCAGGTCATTGTCGCTCATTCTCCTCTTGGTCCGGATCTCCCCACTACTGGTTCCAATCCTGAACAGGTTGTTTCCTTTGGGCTCAGACAGGTGATAAGACAGCAGAGCGTTGTATCCAGAGTCTGCGTCTACAGCCCTGATCTTTGCCACAAAGTATCCTGCTTCAGCAGAATAAGGAATGTTCTCACTGTTCACTGAACCCAGCTCAGAATAGGGAGCCAGAATCGTAGGGCTGTTGTCGTTCTCATCCAGGATAAAAACGTTCACGGTCACGTTGCTGCTGAGAGGAGGAACACCAGAGTCTGTGGCCTGAACTTTGAACTGGAAGGTTTTTAACTTCTCAAAGTCAAACGACTGCAGACTGACTATGTCGCCTGTGTCTGAGTTGATATTGACCAGTGTTGAAAGTGGTAAGGCCTCGTTGCTGTTGTGCAACACTGAATAAGTCAACTGAGCATTTTGACTGACGTCCTGATCTGTCGCTGTCACAGCTTTGATCACTGCTCCTACTGGACTGTTCTCCTTCACGTAGACATTAATAGAACTCTCTGTGAAGAGAGGCCTGTTATCATTCACGTCTGACACTTGAACTTGAATGACTCTGGTGCTGGAGAGAGGTGGGCTGCCTTCATCAGTGGCTGTGATGCTGATGTTGTACTGAGGAGCCGCCTCTCTGTCCAGTGGACCGTCCACCACCAGTGAGTAGTAGTTCTTGTAGTTCAACTCTAACTTAAAAGGAACCTTATTAGAGATGTGAGTCTCCACCTGACCGTTTTTACCTCCATCTTTGTCTGAGACTGAAACTAGAGCGACGGCTGTGCCAGATGGTGAGTCTTCCGCCACTGTGGTTAAGAGTGAGGTCACAGTGATCTCAGGAGCATTATCGTTCACGTCTAACACTTCAATTAGTAACTTTGCTTGTGAAGTCAGGGGAGAAGCTGCACCGTCTCTGGCTTCTACACGAATTTCAAAATGATTGTTTTCTTCGAAGTCTATGTTTTTCTTATTTATCAAAATTCCATTTTTTTCATCAATGGTGAACAAATCATTTCCTTTCTCTCGGCCACCAGCAATTAGTGAATAAACCACTTCACCATTTAATCCAGCATCTAAATCAGTAGCATTAACGGTCATTATTGATGTCCCAAGCTTCACATTTTCAAACACTGATGTCTTGTAAAGACTCTGACTAAACAAAGGAGCATTATCATTTATATCCAAAACATTTATGATGATGTCCATTGTGCCAGATTTAGCTGGTGTTCCTCCGTCAATGGCTGTTAAAGTGAGGTGAATTGTATCCTGCTTTTCTCTGTCTAAAGCTTTTATGAGGACCAGCTGAGGAGTGATGTTTTCATCCTTCACTTTGACCAGCGTGAAATGTTCATTTTGACTCAGCTTGTATGTGCTCACACTGTTCTTTCCGACATCCGCATCATGAGCTGGATGCAAAAAATATATCGCTCCTGCTGCTGTATTTTCACTGATATTCATCGAAAATGATTGGCTGTGAAACGCAGGATAGTTATCATTAACATCTAAAATCGTGACGTCAATTCGATATAATTTCAGAGGATTGTTAATCACGGCTTCTAAACTGAGGGAACATTTGGCCTCGTCACCACAAAGACCTTCCCGGTCGATCCTCTCGTTCACATAGAGGACGCCAGTCTTTAAATTCACCTCGAAATATTTCCTCTTTGATCCTGCCACGATCTGAAACATGCGAGTCTCTAAATCCTGAACGTTTATGTTCAAATCTTTGGCGATATTACCGACAGCGGTGCCCACATTCACCTCCTCTGCGACGGAGTAAGAGAGCTGGCCGGACACCGCGTCCCAGCAACGATCCAGCAGAAGGAAGAAGAAATAGATCCACACGCAGGTCCTTCTCCTCGGGAAATGCATCATTCCACATTTGCGAGTCACAAAAACCGTCATCTGGCGTGTTTTAAGGCAAAAAGTGAAACGTATTCAAGCCTGAAAGCGACGGAGAGTCTCTGCGTAAGCAGCAGAAAATGGTCGCTGCCTTTCTCACTCCATCTAAGCTTCTTTGTTTCGGTCGTCTGAGAATCATCATCGTCAACTGTATCAGGGAGGAGTCCAGAAGCTCCACACATGCTGAGACCATATAAAGAGTCAGAGCGTCCTCTTCTGGTCAGACATTAGAACTACAACACAAGTTGAAATTTAAAAAAAAAAAAGGCTTCTGCTCCAAAACAGCGACACTCGGGAGTGTTCCGAGCCTGGACGTCATGCGCTCATCAAGTTGTTCGACAGTACATATGGTGAAAACAAGAGTAGTAAAATCAGTTGAGTTGTGTGTGGATTACTGTTATATATTGACATGTAAATCATCAGCTATATTTTTCCCAGGTCTCTCTATGCTTGCTGATATAGAAAATAAACATGAAAGTATAAATATGAGGGAAATTACTGAGGATAATTGCTGTTTGAAATATTGAATTGTATTACGCTCATGAACACTAAAACCATATCCTTCATTCTCCAAATCAAATGCAAAATGACAGCTGCATTTCTTACTGCGTAATTTGGATAAGAAATCAAATTACTCATTGACTGTATTGATCCATCCGGAAGCTGATTATATTTAAGAAAAATAAAATGTTTTCAGGGAACGAGGACGAAAAAATACATTTAACGTCAATCACACCAACTGTTGAAGTAAAATATTCATAAAGCTCGTGTTCACAACAAGTTTAAATAACGATCTCATCCAGCAACAGCGAAATTATTGCCGAGCGTTAAGAAGTCATCATCACCCAAAGCAAAACAAATCACTCTTCCTATGAAAATACACACTTTGAATCATCACATCGGCAGCAATCCACGTATCACACCAGAAGACAAGTCTCAAAATGTTCAATGTTATAAAGTCACAGAAAGATTTGAGGATCATCAAGAAATGATTCAAAACATAAAGACCTGTTTAAATATGAATATGTTTTCATGAACGAAAATGATTTTTCAAGAATTAAGAAAAAAAATAAAGAAAAACACTGTCGATATGTTGATTCAGCACCAGGGACAGTGCTAAGAACAACAACGGGTGACAAACAACATACTGAACGTGCTACAACCCCAAACCACCAAGAAATATTTTCAGGGACAATATTATGAGTCAACTTCAAGCGACAATGATTTTTTTTCCCTCATAGTTAGGAAACAGAAAATCAGTTTCATCAAATGAGTGAGAAACTTTTTCTTACCTTCTCTTTGTTAGGTAAAGTCTGAGTCCTGGTAAAAGTGTCTCCTCCGTTAATACTGATCAGTTCTGCATCTACAGGTGGAAACGGGGCGGGGAAAACCACCACGTCACTCTTGAGTGTGTCTGAGCTGAAACACACGTCGTACTGCTGAGTAGATTTGGAGTAAGACCAGCTCCCGTCAGGGTGGGTGGTGATCATGGGGGGGCTGTACCTGCTGAAATCACTGTCTGTCCTGTGACATCTGACCGCTATCAAGGTCACCAGACTCAGCAGGAAGATGGACGACACCGCCACGATGGCGATCAGCAGGTACAAGTTCAAATCAGAGAAGTTCTCCTCCTTCATGGTCACATGTCTGAACTGAGTCTGGATGTCAGCGGAGCTTTCAACCACCACCACATCGATAGACACAGTCGCTGACAGGGAGGGTTCTCCATTATCAGAAACCAGCACCACCAAGGGGTGAGTCTTCAGGTCATTGTCACTCATTCTCCTCTTGGTCCGGATCTCCCCACTATTGGTTCCGATCCTGAACAGGTTGTTTCCTTTGGGCTCAGACAGGTGATAAGACAGCAGAGCGTTGTATCCAGAGTCTGCGTCTACAGCCCTGATCTTTGCCACAAAGTATCCTGCTTCAGCAGAATAAGGAATGTTCTCACTGTTCACTGAACCCAGCTCAGAATAGGGAGCCAGAATCGTAGGGCTGTTGTCGTTCTCATCCAGGATAAAAACGTTCACGGTCACGTTGCTGCTGAGAGGAGGAACACCAGAGTCTGTGGCCTGAACTTTGAACTGGAAGGTTTTTAACTTCTCAAAGTCAAACGACTGCAGACTGACTATGTCTCCTGTGTCTGAGTTGATATTGACCAGTGTTGAAAGTGGTAAGGCCTCGCTGCTGTTGTGCAACAGTGAATAAGTCAACTGAGCATTTTGACTGACGTCCTGATCTGTCGCTGTCACAGCTTTGATCACTGCTCCTACTGGACTGTTCTCCTTCACGTAGACATTAATAGAACTCTCTGTGAAGAGAGGCCTGTTATCATTCACGTCTGACACTTGAACTTGAATGACTCTGGTGCTGGAGAGAGGTGGGCTGCCTTCATCAGTGGCTGTGATGCTGATGTTGTACTGAGGAGCCGCCTCTCTGTCCAGTGGACCGTCCACCACCAGTGAGTAGTAGTTCTTGTAGTTCAACTCTAACTTAAAAGGAACCTTATTCGAGATGTGAGTCTGCACCTGACTGTTTTTACCTCCATCTTTGTCTGAGACTGAAACTAGAGCGACGGCTGTGCCAGATGGTGAATCTTCCGCCACTGTGGTTAAGAGTGAGGTCACAGTGATCTCAGGAGCATTATCGTTCACGTCTAACACTTCAATAAGTAACTTAGCATGAGATGTGAGAGGAGAAGCTGCACCATCTCTGGCCTCAATTTGATATTCAAAATGATTGTTTTCCTCATAATCAATATGTTTAATGTTCACAATTACACCACTTTTTTCATCAATTGAAAATAGTTTCGGTTTTCTGTTTCCACCTGCTGCTTTAAAGGAGTAAAACACTTGTCCGTTAATCCCGGAATCTAAATCAGTGGCATTCACAGTTATTATTGTTGAATCCAATTGAACATTTTCATACACAGAAGCCTTATACAGACTTTGGGAGAACTTGGGAGTGTTGTCATTAATGTCGAGGACATTGACTCTAATTATCATTGTACCAGATTTTGAAGGTGTTCCTCCGTCAATTGCAGACAATGTGAGTGACATCGCGGCCTCCTTTTCTCGGTCTAAAGCTTTGTTCAGTACTAGTTCCGGGCTTGTGCTGTGCGAGGGGTTTGTACTGAGTGAAAAATGTTCATTTGGATTGAGTTTATATGTCTGCACGCCGTTTCGCCCGACGTCTGCATCATGAGCTGTATCTAGAGGAAATTTCGCTCCTACTGCGGTGATTTCACTGATGTTCATTGTTATTACTTTGCTTTCAAACACTGGATAGTTATCATTAACATCTAAAATCGTGACTTCAATTCGATATAATTTCAGAGGATTGTTAATAACGGCTTCTACACTGAGGGAACATTTTGCCTCGTCACCACAAAGACCTTCCCGATCGATCCTCTCGTTCACATAGAGGACGCCAGTCTTTAAATTCACCTCGAAATATTTCCTCTTTGATCCTGCAACGATCTGAAACATGCGAGTCTCTAAATCCTGAACGTTAATGTTCAAATCTTTGGCGATATTACCGACAGCGGTGCCCACATTCACCTCCTCTGCGACGGAGTAAGAGAGCTGGCCGGACACCGCGTCCCAGCAACGATCCAGCAGAAGGAAGAAGAAATAGATCCACACGCAGGTCCTTCTCCTCGGGAAATGCATCATTCCACATTTGCGAGTCACAAAAACCGTCGTCTCGCGTGTTTTAAGGCAAAAAGTGAAACGTATTCAAGCCTGAAAGCGACGGAGAGTCTCTGCGTAAGCAGCAGAAAATGGTCGCTGCCTTTCTCACTCCATCTAAGCTTCTTTGTTTCGGTCGTCTGAGAATCATCATCGTCAACTGTATCAGGGAGGAGTCCAGAAGCTCCACACATGCTGAGACCATATAAAGAGTCAGAGCGTCCTCTTCTGGTCAGACATTAGAACTACAATACGAGTTGAAATTTAATTTTTAAAAAAAAGGCTTCTGCTCCAAAACAGCGACACTCGGGAGTGTTCCGAGCCTGGACGTCATGCGCTCATCAAGTTGTTCGACAGTACATATGGTGAAAACAAGAGTAGTAAAATCATTTGAGTTATGTGTGGATTACTGTTATATATTGACATGTAAATCATCAGCTATATTTTTCCCAGGTCTCTCTATGCTTGCTGATATAGAAAATAAACATGAAAGTATAAATATGAGGGAAATTACTGAGGATAATTGCTGTTTGAAATATTGAATTGTATTACGCTCATGAACACTAAAACCATATCCTTCATTCTCCAAATCAAATGTTAGCATGCAAAATAACAGCTGCATTTCTTACTGCGTAATTTTCATAAGAACTCAAATTACTCATTGACTGTATTCATCCATCCGGAAGCTGATTATATTTAAGAAAAATAAAATGTTTTCAGGGAACGAGGACGAAAAAAGACATTTAACGTCAATCACACCAACGGTTGAAGTAAAATATTCATAAAGCTTGTGTTCACAACAAGTTTAAATAACGATCTGATCCAGCAACAGCGAAACTATTGCCGAGCGTTAAGAAGTCGTCATCACCCAAAGCAAAACAAATCACTCTTCCTATGAAAATACACACTTTGAATCATCACATCGGCAGCAATCCACGTATCACACCAGAAGACAAGTCTCAAAATGTTCAATGTTATAAAGTCACAGAAAGATTTGAGGATCATCAAGAAATGATTCAAAACATAAAGACCTGTTTAAATATGAATATGTTTTCATGAACGAAAATGATTTTTCAAGAATTAAGAAAAAAATAAAGAAAAACACTGTCGATATGTTGATTCAGAACCAGGGACAGTGCTAAGAACAACAACGGGTGACAAACAACATACTGAACGTGCTACAACCCCAAACCACCAAGAAATATTTTCAGGGACAATATTATGAGTCAACTTCAAGCGACAATGATTTTTTTCCCCTCATATTTAGGAAACAGAAAATCAGTTTCATCAAATGAGTGAGAAACTTTTTCTTACCTTCTCTTTGTTAGGTAAAGTCTGAGTCCTGGTAAAAGTGTCTCCTCCGTTAATACTGATCAGTTCTGCATCTACAGGTGGAAACGGGGCGGGGAAAACCACCACGTCACTCTTGAGTGTGTCTGAGCTGAAACACACGTCGTACTGCTGAGTAGATTTGGAGTAAGACCAGCTCCCGTCAGGGTGGGTGGTGATCATGGGGGGGCTGTACCTGCTGAAATCACTGTCTGTCCTGTGACATCTGACCGCTATCAAGGTCACCAGACTCAGCAGGAAGATGGACGACACCGCCACGATGGCGATCAGCAGGTACAAGTTCAAATCAGAGAAGTTCTCCTCCTTCATGGTCACATGTCTGAACTGAGTCTGGATGTCAGCGGAGCTTTCAACCACCACCACATCGATAGACACAGTCGCTGACAGGGAGGGTTCTCCATTATCAGAAACCAGCACCACCAAGGGGTGAGTCTTCAGGTCATTGTCGCTCATTCTCCTCTTGGTCCGGATCTCCCCACTACTGGTTCCGATCCTGAACAGGTTGTTTCCTTTGGGCTCAGACAGGTGATAAGACAGCAGAGCGTTGTATCCAGAGTCTGCGTCTACAGCCCTGATCTTTGCCACAAAGTATCCTGCTTCAGCAGAATAAGGAATGTTCTCACTGTTCACTGAACCCAGCTCAGAATAGGGAGCCAGAATCGTAGGGCTGTTGTCGTTCTCATCCAGGATAAAAACGTTCACGGTCACGTTGCTGCTGAGAGGAGGAACACCAGAGTCTGTGGCCTGAACTCTGAACTGGAAGGTTTTTAACTTCTCAAAGTCAAACGACTGCAGACTGACTATGTCTCCTGTGTCTGAGTTGATATTGACCAGTGTTGAAAGTGGTAAGGCCTCGTTGCTGTTGTGCAACAGTGAATAAGTCAACTGAGAATTTTGACTGACGTCCTGATCTGTCGCTGTCACAGCTTTGATCACTGCTCCTACTGGACTGTTCTCCTTCACGTAGACATTAATAGAACTCTCTGTGAAGAGAGGCCTGTTATCATTCACGTCTGACACTTGAACTTGAATGACTCTGGTGCTGGAGAGAGGTGGGCTGCCTTCATCAGTGGCTGTGATGCTGATGTTGTACTGAGGAGCCGCCTCTCTGTCCAGTGGACCGTCCACCACCAGGGAGTAGTAGTTCTTGTAATTCAACTCTAACTTAAAAGGAACCTTATTAGAGATGTGAGTCTGCACCTGACTGTTTTTACCTCCATCTTTGTCTGAGACTGAAACTAGAGCGACGGCTGTGCCAGATGGTGAATCTTCCGCCACTGTGGTTAAGAGTGAGGTCACAGTGATCTCAGGAGCATTATCGTTCACGTCTAACACTTCTATAAGTAACTTAGCATGAGATGTGAGAGGAGAAGCTGCACCATCTCTGGCCTCCACTTGGAACTCAAAAGCAGCATTTTCTTCAAAGTCTATATTTTTAATATTTGTGACAAGTCCAGTTTTTTCATCGATTGTGAACAGAAGTCTATCCTCTCTTTCAGCACCAGCACTGAAGGAATAGAACACCTCTCCATTTAATCCAGCATCTAAATCAGTGGCATCAATTGTTATTATGGATGAGTGCAGTTTCGTGTTTTCAAAAACTGAGGCTTTATATAGACTTTGACTGAACTGGGGAGCATTATCATTATTGTCCAGAACATGAATAACAATTACCATGTTGCCAGTTTTAGAAGGAGCTCCTCCATCAATTGCTGTTAATGTGAGATTAATAACAGCTTCTTTTTCTCTGTCTAGAGCCCTTTCAAGCACCAATTCTGGACTCACACGCTCCCCTCTTATTGTATTGAGTGAAAAATGCGTATTTTGACTCAGCTTGTACGTATTTACACTATTTTTACCGACGTCTGCGTCATGCGCGGGGTGAAGGGGGAATTTAGTTCCTGCGGCTGTGTTTTCACTGATGTTCATGAAGCGAGACTTACGTTGAAACGCAGGATAGTTATCATTAACATCTAAAATCGTGACTTCAATTCGATATAATTTTAGAGGGTTATTAATAACGGCTTCTACACTGAGGGAACATTTGGCCTCGTCACCACAAAGACCTTCCCGATCGATCCTCTCGTTCACATAGAGGACGCCAGTCTTTAAATTCACCTCGAAATATTTCCTCTTTGATCCTGCAACGATCTGAAACATGCGAGTCTCTAAATCCTGAACGTTTATGTTCAAATCTTTGGCGATATTACCGACAGCGGTGCCCACATTCACCTCCTCTGCGACGGAGTAAGAGAGCTGGCCGGACACCGCGTCCCAGCAACGATCCAGCAGAAGGAAGAAGAAATAGATCCACACGCAGGTCCTTCTCCTCGGTAAATGCATCATTCCACGCATCCAAATGACGTCACTCGCGAATTATGTCGTTCAAAGGCACAAATGTGAAGTAAATAGGTCCCAATATCAGTCAGAATTTGGACATCAGCGGCAGAAAAATGGTCGCTGCGTTTCTTTCTCCATCTAAGCTTCTTTGTTTCAATCCACCGAGTAGCATCACCGTTCTCTGACTCAGGGAGGAGTCCAGACGCGCCAGGCGAGACAAGCTCAAGTGAAGGCTGAGAGCGTCCTCTTTTGGTCAACAAGGAGAATCGCAATCTGGTATTGAGAAAAGAGGAAATCCACACTGAGAGTGTCCAAGTGTATTTGTTGAAGGTATTCTGGGCCTTCTCATATGCTACGAAAATATTCGACATCTGGCTGAGACACCTTAATGTGTTGGAGACTTGTTTCCATTCTAGGATCCGTTTTTTTACTCCCTTTTCCGTTTACACATAAATTGAGACACTGAGATCAAATAAAATACCCTCATGTACATATAAAATTGTTTACACTGTATATTAATGCATCATTCTATAATGCATTATTAGTACATTCATAAGACACCATAATGCATTTATAATACTTGACAGACGACTTTATTGACTGTAATGCTTGTCATGAGTAACATACGTGATTATGAACATTCATAACATGTTCTGTAATTCCTTATGAATGCATTATGATTTCTCATTAATGTACTCATGCATGCATTATCGATGAGTGCTGAATGTATAATGTTGCCAAATCTTTTTATTCCTTATATTATATTATATCATATATTTTTGTGTTGCACAAATGGAGACAAGTATCACCACCAATATTTATTTGTATTACGGCAAGTCAACTTGTCAGATATGGATCACCAAACAGCACAAGATTACCAAACCTAAAAATGAAATAATTTTACTGAAATGGTCCAATACAATCAAACTAAAATGATGTTGATGGAATTCCAAAATCCTCAAGAGCTCACATTTATAAGGATCGTAGGTAATGTATTCAGTTGGATAACCTTGACCTAAAAAATGAGCTGTGCAAATACACACACTGAATGTTGATTGCACCACATATTTATGTATTTTAACTTTCTTTATATGTGTGCCGCTGACCCACAATACCAACATAATTATTAATGGCAAACAAGCTTATTTCTTACCTTCTCTTTGTTTGGTAGAGTCTGAGCTCCGTAAAAAGTGTCTCCTCCGTTAATACTGATCAGTTCTGCATCTACTGGTGGAAACGGGGCGGGGAAAACCACCACGTCACTCTTGAGTGTGTCTGAGCTGAAACACACGTCGTACTGCTGAGTAGATTTGGAGTAAGACCAGCTCCCGTCAGGGTGGGTGGTGATCATGGGGGGGCTGTACCTGCTGAAATCACTCTCTGTCCTGTGACATCTGACCGCTATCAAGGTCACCAGACTCAGCAGGAAGATGGACGACACCGCCACGATGGCGATCAGCAGGTACAAGTTCAAATCAGAGAAGTTCTCCTCCTTCATGGTCACATGTCTGAACTGAGTCTGGATGTCAGCGGAGCTTTCAACCACCACCACATCGATAGACACAGTTGCTGACAGGGAGGGTTCTCCATTATCAGAAACCAGCACCACCAAGGGGTGAGTCTTCAGGTCATTGTCGCTCATTCTCCTCTTGGTCCGGATCTCCCCACTACTGGTTCCGATCCTGAACAGGTTGTTTCCTTTGGGCTCAGACAGGTGATAAGACAGCAGAGCGTTGTATCCAGAGTCTGCGTCTACAGCCCTGATCTTGGCCACAAAGTATCCTGCTTCAGCAGAATAAGGAATGTTCTCACTGTTCACTGAACCCAGCTCAGAATAGGGAGCCAGAATCGTAGGGCTGTTGTCGTTCTCATCCAGGATAAAAACATTCACGGTCACGTTGCTGCTGAGAGGAGGAACACCAGAGTCTGTGGCCTGAACTCTGAACTGGAAGGTTTTTAGCTTCTCAAAGTCAAACGACTGCAGACTGACTATGTCGCCTGTGTCTGAGTTGATGCTTACTGTTTGAGACAACTGGCTCTGGCTCCTCTTCATTTCTAAAAACGAGTAGCTCACTCTTCCGTTCTCACCTTCATCATAATCCTCAGCTGTTATTTTTTCAATTCTATGCCCTAGTGGCCTGTTTTCAACAACATACACATTCACCACAGAGCTTCTAAACCTTGGCGTGTTATCATTAACATCAGCTACAACAACAGTCAGTGAGCTAGTGCTGGAGAGAGGAGGACTTCCCATATCTGACGCCACTAGCAAAACATTGTACACAGCAACGGCCTCTCTGTCCAAACCTCCATCCACCAACAATGAATAATAATTCTTATAATTTGTTTCCAGCTTAAAGGGTCCCTTACTCTTTATATTAATCTTCACTTCACCATTTTCTCCTCCATCCTGGTCGACAACTGACACCAGAGCTACCAGAGTTCCTGCGGCGGCGTCCTCCCTCACGCTGTTATGCATGGACGTTATGGTGATGACCGGCGCGTTGTCATTTTCATCAATCACTTCCACCAGCACTTTACAGTGAGCAGACATCGGGGGCTGCCCTCTGTCACTCGCTTCCACCCGGATCTCAAACGTCTTCCGTTCTTCAAAGTCTATCATGCCTTTGGTTTTAATCACACCACTTTGACTGTCAATTTCAAAAACATTCAGCACCTGGTTTTGATCTTTACTTCTTAATGAATACACAATCTCACTATTGAGACCCTCATCAGCATCTGTGGCGTTGACGGTTATTACAGATGAACCTGCGGGCGAATTCTCTTTAATATTGGTCTTGTACAAGGATTTACTAAACACCGGGATGTTGTCGTTCACGTCGAGAATATTGACATGAAGTTGTGAAGTTCCGGACTTCGCTGGCTTCCCTCCATCCTCAGCAGTCAGGACCATCTTTATGACTGTCTGCCTCTCTCTGTCTAAGGTTTTCTTCAGCACCAACTCCACAGACACGCTCTCACCTGATCGATGCATTTCTAGAGAAAAATGTTCATTTGGGCTCAGTTTATACCCATGAATTCCATTTTTGCCGACATCAGCATCGCTGGCTTCAGATAAGGCAAATTTAACTCCAGGTAAAGTGCTCTCTGCAATGAACAGATTCTGGATTTGAGTAGAGAACAGGGGTGGGTTATCATTAACATCCAGAATATCCACATCAATGCGATGGAGCTTGACTGGGTTCTTCATCACTGCCTCGACGCGCAGAGAACATGCAGACTCTTGCGCACAAAGCGGCTCTCGATCAATCCTCTCATTTACAAACAGCATGCCAGTCTTCAGATCCACCTCAAAGTACTTTCCTTTTGATCCAGATATAAGCTGAAACTGACGAGATTCCAGCTCCTGTAGGTTCAGGTTGAGGTCCTTTGCAATATTTCCAACATGCGTCCCCCTGTTCACCTCCTCTGGGATGGAGTAATGCAGCTGTCCTCTCACACACAGGCTCTCCCAAATATAGAGCCATGTATGCATCCAAAATAAGCTTGATTTCAAACCCATACTGCTCACAGAGAAAGTATAATATCCACAAAGCACAGCGGCAATATAGACCGTCGTCCCCTCGACTCTCCTTTCCTTCTGTTCTTTTTCTCATTATAACAAAGGGCGGACCACAGGGAGTGGCCACCATGTATCAGCGCTCATCTCAGTGTTTGATGGACACAGTGCGACACCCTGTGGAGAGAGTGAGGACTTGCAGACGGGATGATTTGTGGAAATTCTTACTCCCACAGAAACCAAACATGCTGAAAATTAGAACTGACCACGGCTAATGGTGATGTTCTCTTAATGATTATGAATGACGTTTCTTGACCACAGAGAGCTCATGACTTGTGATCTTTTTCCCCACCGTTTGTGCAAAACAAGGACGGGATTAATATAGTTACAGTTAAATAAATGAATATCCTCTAGATGCGTTATGGTTATATTATGCGTTATGTGTGTTATGTCCTTCAATAATACAACATTACATACGATTATATTATATTATATTATATTATACTATATTATATTATATTATATTATATTATTGCGACTTCGATTTTGATTATTCCAAGACAATATATTGAAATAATACAATAATAAAAATATAAAAAACACAACACACAAATTTATAAAAAACAATGTAAAAGCTATTTAGAATTACCCATCAGACAACACACAACAGTATAAATGTGTCTTAAATAATTTATTACGTGATTTGTCCCCAAATAATATGTTTAATTGCCAATGCTTCACAACTGGAGCTATTAATAGCTGTGAACATATGTATTGATAAAGTAAATGTAACAATAAATGCACATTATTATTATTATTATTATTATTATTATTATTATTATTATTATTATTATTATCCACTGGGGCATCTTTTTCTGAACCTTTTCTCTTTTGGTAATCCACGGATTAAACCTCGAGATCATAAAGTCCTGTCCTAGTTCCCTCTGTGCGATAGATGATTGGATTTTGAAATATTAATCATCATCAAACACAAAATTGAAATAATCTTCTCCCTCTGCAAAATGGAACAACATGTATAGCAAGCAGTACAACAGCCGACAATTAATGAGATGTACATTTTATTTTATTTTTTCCTCATGCCACTATATATATGTAGATGCTAGTGAACAATAAATAAATAAATAACTTATAGTTTATTACTCATTTGTTTGCCAAAATAGAAACTCCAAGTTGCACATTCATTGCTTTCATTCATAACATCCAGTTGCACACAGTTTTCATTGTGATGACCGTGAATAAAATAATCAGTGGCCATAATACCAAATGCATCTTGCTGTAGTGAATCATAATAATTATAAAACGTGTCTATTCGTATTTTTTCCATCTCACAAGGAAATCATGCAGAAGTGTTTTTAATGACCTATTTCTCAGAGTTTGTAATCTTGTGGTGTGGGGGCACCGGGGTGCAGAGTGATGAGAGCTGGAGGATGGAGAGGATGTGAAGAAGGATTGAGTGGAGATGAGGCTTTCATTGCGGTTCTCATAGATGTAAAACATTGACATGTAACCACAGATTGAAAACATCTTTTAGAGTTATTTTTTTTAACCAAGTGAATTATGGGGGTTTGCTGCTCCTGATAGAGGAGGGGGAGGGTTGCTATATGAACATGCTTCAAGGCGAAGCCCACCCCCTCCTTTCTGCTGCAGCTCTTGTCTCCATAGAAACGCCATTTTCAGACACCAACATGGCACTTAGGCGCACAAACAAGAAGAACCCTTATAATCATATCATACATGGGTTCCATAGTTCCTCTTGTCAATCCGCCTCCCTCTTTCCCCATTGTGGCTCCATCACCTGCCTTCTCACATCGCTGTAGTGATCTGAAATACGAGTTCCCTAAATCACACATGCAAACAAGCCTGTGAGTGCCGGACCAGATGGGCTGCTCATGCATTTGTAATTCCGACTGCCGCAGCACATTCGCAATGATGGATTCACTTTAGCAGCAGTGGCTGTTTTCCCTCCACCCCCTCAGCATTGCTGAGAGCATGACCTTTCCATTCAGCCAACCCACTGTACCGTCTCCGGAGACAAGACCCAGGAGAACACTCGCTGCTGCAGTGACGGGGAACTGACGTCAGCAGTGTGCGTGTTGAAGGCAGAGGACACAATGATGCATCACTATTGACCAAACTGCTCGTGTCCACATAAACACATTTTAATAGGAGCAGTAATGTATGTCACTGAAAAGAAGCTGGAATTAAAAGAAAAATGTGGAGCATGAATGCATTATGTGATCACCCCAGAGATATCAATTCAACAACTGGCGCTCACTCACATGGAAACTGATGGCACATGCCCAAAATCACTTCATTAGCTACTCTAGTGTGAACCACAGACAGGAAATGCCCACAGTTCACATTAGGAACGATCAATGCGTTCTTTATTTAGAACATCCCTCTCATCATGTTTGTTGGACTCTTTATCTCCAGTAAATGGCTGACAATTACAATTGAAAATAAAAGGCTGACTTTTTTTTTTTGAAGAAAATAAACGAGTGATGCTGACAAGTTCTGGGCGGTGAGGGAGAATCTGATTGGTCAAAAGCAACACACACCGCGATTGGCTCCAAATGTGCCTAGCGACAAAGGCAGTGTCCACTACACCTCTCATTCGGCAGCCGTAATTGATTCCCTATCTCTTCCTGTATCCATGGTGACGCAGATGCAGCCCATCGCCGCGCCACTCCCTGCCTCCCCCCCTCCGCACCACGCTCTGAGCAGCGCGAGCACACAAGGACACAAAGGCTCAGAATGAAATCCAGAACATCATGACATGAATATCGTTAAAATCAAGATTTCCCTCAATAGCTGACACACACAGTCAAACCAAATCATATGGCGTTTTTATTCCAGTAATAATCTGGATTTAAAAATGTTTAACCTAGATTCCTCCGTCAGAGTTCAATAGGTTATATTGCAGTCAGTGGTATTTGGGGCAGGGTCCTGCTATCAGTGGTCGATCGCGAGACCAAAACTCAATAGTCACACCAGTCAATAAATGGCATAAAGGGAGTGGGACCAAGCTAAATAATTGATCGCGTTGACACGCTCACGCAGACGTACTCGTTTGCGCCACAAGAGGGAGCTATCCGAGTTTACACAGCCGCTTAAACACAGACAAAAGGCAGGGAAGCAATAAAGCGATTATATTAGAGTGTCACTCTGGCACATAAATAGTTTCGCTGTTGGCGTCACACGAGTAGCTGCGTCTGCGACACTGTAGAGGGAAATGAAGACGCGAAGTCACATAGAGGAGAGATATGAGCGAATCAAGAAACCGCTCCAAAAGGAATCTTATCATAGACTCTGAGAGGAAATGATGCGACACACACTTTCACAAGGATGGATCGGCTGTAACTTATCTTTCTTTCTGCTGCTGCTCCTATAAGAAAACCACCTCTTCAATACCCACTTCTACTTCTGCTCCGACTGCTACCACTTACTGCCACAAATAATATAAAATAAACTTGCTTAAAAAAAAGTCAAGAGTTAAGGTGTTAAGTATCACAATCTCTTCTCTTCTGTGGGTGTAATTTAAAACTGAGTCATCTCTTGGTCAATAATCTGCAGCACACAGAGCTCTCCAGTGGCAGATGTGGGAGATGTTGACAATGAATCCCTGCAGCAGCAAAGACTTGACCCAATCCCAATTTAAATGCCTTTCTTATATAATAACGACGACTTCATCTCACCCACAAACAAGATTTGAATGTTCTCTCCAATACCGTGTCATCTATTTTTACCTCCTTGTTAGTCATGCCGGATGGAGTGTGTGGTGAGGTGCAGGTGGAGAGGCCTGAGTACGGAGCTCAGGCTATTCCAGATGAAGCTGCAGAGCAAGAAGGCCGTGTGAATAATGCAGGAGACTGCTGGTCCTCTGACATGCCCGTGCTCAAAATAGACATGGTCTTGCTCTACTTTGGCCAGAAGATGAAGATATTTCATAAAATAATGACTTGTGTGTCACATTGTATTCATGTGTTATAATTCATTCACTGCCACTTTAGCAGCCGCCTGGACTGACACTTGTGATGAGGATCTGGCAGTGACAGAAGTGGACGTTTTATTTTGGAACTCTAAGAAATGTAGGTCAGGGCACAGTTTTATGTAACAAGCGGATGAGCGGATGATGAAAATGTACCTGTGTCCCTTTTTTTTCTTCTTTTTTTTCAGATGAGCTTTGGCTGTTTTTCGGAGTGTGTGTGGAGACTGAAAGGCTCATTGAAGGAGGCTTAAACAAACAACAGTAAACAACATCCTGCGTCCTTCCGCCTGCTGTAGATTGAAGCTACACCTTATGGCATCATCAAGGTGATTCTACCTAATCGTATTAGAGGAGCAATAGTGGAATTACCATTTAACACCACTTGCTGAAGCTCTAATCCAGGACAGCTGGGAATACTGTCAGCATAAACAGGCAGGAGACAAACAGTTCTGAGCTGAAAACTAATGGAAGGATGAGGGTGATGTTGAAATAATAATAATAGTTATAATAATACAACAGCAATGAGAATACTAACACTACTACTATTATTACTGCTGCTACTACTATTACTAATAATAATAATAAAATAATTACTTTGTAGTTTGTATAACATAGTTAATACAATATAAAAATATTTTATTACTATTATATTATTAGTAGTAGTAGTAGAAGTAGTTGTTGTTGTTTTAGTACTAATAGTAGTAGTATTATACGTAGTAGTATTATACATACTAGCAGTAGTTCAAAATTTAGTAGTTCAAAAAAATAGAGTTTATATCTAGAGTGAAGAACAGTTCTTGTATTTTCTGCCCCTTATTCCCACATTTTTGGATGTTGGGTAAACGTGTGCAAAGATGTGTAACATGTTATTGACAGTCAGTTTTTTTGTGACTGTCAGTCAGTATTTATATTTATTTGTGTTTTATTAGAAGTAGGTACTAGTAGTTTAGATGACTGAACTAATGACTGTACTCTATCTAAATAATCCATGACCTGTAAATTCATTTGGATTAGCGTGATAATTAGCTTTAAGATGATTTCTTGTGGCTCTGACTGACTTAATCTTGTTATCTTTTACCGGCTTGACCTCATATGGAGGGAAAATAAGAGCGCCCATCTGTCCCCGCCTCTGGACACAAGTTCATCTGTCAGCCTCAGGGTTGCGCACTGAGACTCGACCTCACGCTCTCTGTGACATGAGCGTGACTTCAGCATCATTACAAATACATGATACAGCAATTAAAGCCATGCGCATCCTCTACCGTCATCCAGTGTTGCTAAGCATAAACATTCAGCTCATTCCGTCATGACTTATTCATGGGCAGTTGTTCTTTCCTAAATATGTGACAACCTCTGACAAGATGGTCACGTGATCCATGGAGCAGTAGGGCCAACTTTGATTTTGTTCAGTGCAGACTTGAACTAGTCATCTAAGTGGCCCATAGTTCGGTTTGCAACGGCTTTGTCTGAGAGCCTGCTGTGTAAAGGCACTCCCGCTCGTGAACAAAACACCAAACCACCAACGACTCTTTGTGCAGCACTGCGGTTTTCCAGCATTGCTCCACCACGGCATGCTTTTAAGCAGGTTACGTTACAGCCGTCCTCACAGGGCCCATCCCACCAACAGCAAAACGATGAAAGCTGAAAACTTGGAAAATAAAGACGGTCTCATTGGAAAGATGTTTGAGAGGAAAGACTGCGACAGGATGTCAGACTGCACTTAGATTACAGGAGCGTTTCTTAACGTCAAGAGAATTCCGCCGAAACATTACAGTCCAACGAGTCGCCCCAAGCAAACATGACAGTCACAAACACATAATGGATTTCATTCATTTAAAATACCAAGAAATTCCTAGCTATTCCTCGCTCCGATTGTGGGTGGTTTTGCTTTGGTTATAAATACTTGTCAGGATATTATGCAGGTTTATTCTGGCCAGACAAATATAGACAGTGACTCAGTTAGCACATGTGACATAAAAGTGAAGATAATCCCAAACACTATCATATAAAAAAAATGACATTGTATCACAAAATCAAATGCAAAGGAGAAAAATAGACAACAGATGTGTTTATTATTATAATATAGTAGTAGCAGTAGTAGTAGTACTGTAGTAGTAGTACTGTAGAAAGAAGAATAAGAATAATATATGGAAACAGCAGTGTTATGCAGTTAGAAATAAATACTGAAATTGAAAATATTAAAATACTGAAATAGAGCAGTCAACAAAAGCTACGTCACACAAGCTACGTAGTAGTGTTACACACCATCTCTCCTTAATTCAATAAAAAGAGAGGCAGAGTATAATCCACATGGAGGATGAACTCACAGCAAGTTTTAGAGGACTCAGCGACAATATCATGGGCTCCAGATTAACATTCTAACGGACAGGGCGAGGGGTGAAAAGAGGAGGAGAGGAGATAAATAAGCGTGTCAGCCATTTCCTACAAGCGTGCAATGTCAAGTACGCGCAGCAGGGGGCGTTTTCAAAATCGAGGCTTATAAGGAGGTGTATGGGAGGGCGCAAATCTTCGGAAAAAAATGTCTGCAGTTGCATGAAATAATGGCGGATGAACGTGTTGCGGGGGATTAATGCTTCGACTTTAATCACGAGATGGAATGGGAGACAATGCATGGTGTCAATGAGAGGAGAGGTGGTGAGGATCAGAGGCAGAAGAAAAGAGAGAGCGAGTGTGAGTGAAGCTCGCAGCACAAGCAGCTCCTCCACACCCATGTCTTTGTTTTATTCATACAGTCGATATGATGCTGTAAACATGGAGGACATTACTGCATGTCGGTGGAGGGAAGGGAGTCCAGACTACAGATGTAATGAGAGAGAATGATGCTGCAGAAAGCCGATGACCTGAAAACTAGATAATCTGCTCCATCAAGGACAACAAGGGGACTCTTCATCCAGCTGTTTCTGTCACTCTTTGGCTCGTTCTCTCTTTTGGCCAGTGATGCACCTTGCACGGCCCCTTAAGTCAATTCAATCCACCAGACGTGCAATAATGACCTAAGCTTGCACCAGATGTTGTGGCTGCAGCAGCACTGATGCCAAACATGAGCAGCACAGACCCACATCTGTTCTCTACTCTCATAGAAAAAAAAAAGGTTACAGTCCTCCAGCTTCATTCTTCACCATTTTCTGTCTGCGTCTTTTACTGTCGCAGCTTGATCACGATGTTTCAGATTCTTATTTTATTGTTATTTTTGCTGGCACAAACGCATAAAAATCACGGAATTGATCCACAGAGACATGAGCTCACATTGCAGGAGATAAGAGTTAATCCGAAAGAATAGTTAGACCAGAGCTGCATTCACATACACGGCTGTAATTCAGTGAACTGAGACATAATCAAACTGAGAGCTTATATAACCAGGCCGTGAAGAGGATGTCGGGTCACACCCACTCTCAGAATATTGGTCATGGGGGAGTGTAAAAACAAAAGATAAATCATTCCACACGAAGCACGTCCCGCAAAACAAAACACATGTTTGTCACCACAATGACCGATTCGTGAGCAAGGCTTGACCCAAATAGCCATGAGCTAAAACAAGCACATTCACATCACAGTCACACATGGCCAAGAACCCGTCTCATCGTGTTCTAGGTCACATGACATGAGCTATGCCAAGGAGACTTGGCCTGCAGTTGTGAATCCAGCCAACTTCAAAATATATATATAACAAATTATATATATATATATATATATATATATATATATATATGTATATATATATATATATATATATATGTATATATATATATATATATATATATATATATGTATATATATATATATATATATATATATATATATATATATATATATATATATATATATATATATATATATATATATATATATATATAAAACACATGATGAGACCCTTTAGACGGTAGAGGCAGATAGTATTAGTATCCTCTGACCGCTACTAATACTGTAAGGAACAAGTATGACACGCATGTGGCTTACTTCATTCATGTTGTCCCCAACTACCTTTGATAGGTACTGACCACTGCGACGACACGGCCACTTAATATATGCGAACAAACAAACAAAGGAAATAAATCAATTGCTCATCTAAGCTTTCATTCAGGTTGCAAAAAGAGTAGATCATTTTCAGTGCATGAGAGAAACTAGCTCGGCCTCCTATGTTATGTTTTAATTTTTATATTTCTAAATGATGATGATCTTACACAGCGCAGTTGTGTTCGGGTGTGTGTTCGGCACGCCTTTCTTGACCTATGATCTTGAGCACAGTTGTTTTGTTCATACCCTATGTGTGTATAAATTAGATTACCATCACTGCCGCTGACCTGATTTTGAGAGCACTGCCATCATCCAACAAAGCTGGAACGATAAGAGAGAACATGCCCTACTGACACACAACAGCATATGCAGCACCGGCAACCGCAGCCCTGCAGGCACACAGCATCCCACTGAATGTTTTGATATTTGAAGCAGGAATAGAAGAGGAAAATGGTTTTTAAAACATGATAGAAAGGATGTTTTTTGAGGTACTGGGAGGATGCAAGGAAGAATACATGAGGAAAGACTGAGCGGATTGGGGGATGGGGGCTGCTTCCAGCATGGAGGGCGAAGGAGGAGCAAGGAGAGGAAAGACTGTGGGTCTGCTACATGGCCTCATCACTGACCGAAAAACCGCTGTCTATAAAAACCTAAAAAGGATCTTACTATGGCTATTTGAAACTTCACAGTCTTGTGATAACACTGACATTGTTATAGGTCAATGGGGTTTCTGACCACAGCAGAAACACAGGTATATTGTGCAACAGCGTCGTCATGTTGAGCTTTGTTTATTAAAGCAGAACAACAATAATAAATAGACAGACTTTAAGACAGCAGTGCGGGAAGGTCATTGTCTGTAAATGATTTTGGACAGTCACTCTTGCACACACAGCTGCAGAGCCTTGCTGAACCAGCCAAGCGCACAAACAAAGCCACTGGAGCAAGTATCAGTGGACCGTGTATTTTTAACTTCAGTCTGAGTTGCGGCTAAATTGTAACTCATCCACTCTTTAGTGGCTCCTATTCAGAACAATTGTGGCCCACATCTGCAGTGTGAACACTGCAGCAGTGCTCTGAGTTACTGGAAAGCTCTGACGTGATCCTCTGACATCACACTGGACTTGTTAAATGCACTGATTTTTAATCACTGCAATAAATCTTCTCTAAGCATCTGCTCTTCAGGAGCTTGCTACTATAAAGCTGTTAATGCATTTGCATGCTCGGGAGATGAATTCAAGTAACTCTGGCCACAAGCACACAAGTGGTCCCGCAACTGTTTACACATTCATCTGTCTGTCAGGTGATCATTTTGTAGCAAAAATAGGTTTGACCCAAATTCTTGTCTCTCATAGGGACTCACCCACTTACTCCCCTTGTCATTTTCCCCAACATCCCCTTTTTATTTTCACCACATTTTTGGTACATTCCATCATCTATACGTGATTTCACATAAGGGCATATAAAGCTGCTCCCCCTCCCCCTTTCTCTTCTCTCCTCTCTCTCCATCCCTGCCTTCCTCACTCGTGCACTTCCTCTGCTGTTGCTAGGACTGCGAGGCGCGTGCAAAACCAGCCGACTTAGAGAGGTGGATCTCCATGCATGTTGCTATGGGCAACGCAGCATGTTCAGCTGAGAATCAGCCCGAATCTCAGCATGGAGACGTTCGCACATGTGAGGAAGTCTGACCTATTTACAGTCAAAAGGAAGGAGAGATTGAAAATAGTGTTCAGCAGTGCGAAAAAAAAAAGGATGTGTTTGTTGATTTAATGTTTAATGATATGCGCAATAATTGAGGTTGCATCAATGAAACAAAGCAAGAGCCACACCTTTTTCCCCTCATTCACTTATTCCATTCCAACACCTCACGCTGTTGCACCATCTTTTCATCACCCCTTGTGAGACTTACAAAATTATAAAACTGTTATATGTGTGTATACTTAATGTACATATCTCAACACAAAATTGAGATACATTAATAATTCAGCCGTGAAGGCAGATGAGTCCTGGCCCCGCCTAAAATAGTCTCAGTGGAGCAGCTGCAGACATCCACTCCGGCTCTCTTACAGATTCAGGCGGGTTTCATTCATTTAATCTGGCCTGCATCATCACAGCCACGCTCTGTTGACAAATGATTCAGATGGTGACAAAACACATGTTTTGCAATCTTCAGACACATCAGAGTAGAGATGCAGAACTTTGTGTTTTCCAGTCTGTTTTTAGAAATATTTTTCATGATGACTGCTGTTTATGTAAAGCATACCTGGTCGACATCACATACAAGAGCTGAGGGCAGCAAATGTCTTTAAGCCATGACAGATCTGTCTTTTCATCTCCATCCCTCTCTCTCACACAGAGCTCAGCTTCATCTGTGTCTCCCACACAACTGTCCTTCCTACGTCTTCCTATACTGGCCACACAAAAATGTCTCACTTTAAAAATGATAATCGTGCACCATGCATAACTCAGAATTAGTCAAGTATTCAGTTTAGTTCAATTGATTTGGAGTTTGTGGTTGCTCTTCTATCTTATTAAACACAGAAAAGTGGAATAAAATCTTGAACAGCATCATATTGATAGCAAGCAAAACCAGTAACTAATTCTATGGACTCAGATGATGCTCAGGTGAAATACAACATTGTTAGATTACTGGTGCGAGAGTTGTTCAGCAGGGAAACGTTCTTGTTGTTTCTTTAATTCAATAAAATATACTCAGCACAGCAACAGTTGTCATCCTACCTCTTCAGAGGTCCTCCTCCTGTCAGGCAGCACCAGAGTGTTGGCATGGCTGCCAGGAACTATAGTAGATCCAATACTCATTCTGGGTCCAACTAGCATGTAGCGCTTGTCTCCAGATCTGTACTGGATGCTGTGGCACAGAGTTCCATCATAGTTGGTCTCTTGGAGATATTTAGAAGTGTAGTCTGTGGATTTGGAGCACTGCATTGCGATCAACACGATGATGCTGATGATGAAAAGGACTGAAACTGAGCCCAAAGTGATCATCAGGTAAAAAGTCACATCCGTGTCTTCATCCACTTTTGCTGAGCTTTTCACATCAGAAGCAGCAAAAGCCTCTTTGGGCTCCACAACTTTGACCAGCACAGTAGCTGTTGCTGAGAGAGACACGTTCCCATTGTCTTTGACCAGTATGACCAGTTTATGTTCCGCCTCGTCTGTCTCTGTGAACGAGCGGAGAGTTCTGATCTGTCCCGTATAGCGGTCCAAACCAAAGAGGCTGTGGTCAGAAACTTGCTGCAGTGAAAACAGTAACCAGCCGTTGTAACCTACATCAGCGTCATAAGCTCTGACTTTAGTCACCAAGTGTCCTGCGTTCACATTGCGGGGAATCTCCTCCACACCTTCAGCAGAACCGTTGGAGTTGACTGGATACAGGATGACTGGAGGGTTGTCGTTCTGATCCAGGATGAACACGTTCACTGTCACGTTGCTGCTCAGTGACGGACTTCCAGAATCTGTGGCCACAACTTGGAACTGGAAACTCTTCACTGTCTCAAAGTCAAAGCTTTTCAGAGCAGAAATGTGTCCATTTTCTGAGTTGATATTCAGGAAAGTTGACATTCTTTTGTCTTCTTCTCTGGTTCTTGAGATACTATATGTGACTAAAGCATTGTCACCCTCATCACTATCAGTGGCACTTACTGAGAACAACATTCTCCCAGCCCCATTGTTCTCCATCAAATAAAAAGTCACTGGACTCACTGAAAACACTGGTCTGTTATCGTTCACATCCGAAACAGTCACAGTAATAGTTTTGTATGAGGACAAAGGTGGATCACCTGCATCTCTTGCAGTGATCGTCACTTCATACCTGGGCTGATGTTCTCTGTCCAGCTGAGATTTGGTCACTATGGAGTACATGTTGTCCTGTAAAGAAGGTGTCAGGGTGAAAGGCGCCTCCTCACTAATGGAGCACGTCACCTTTCCATTCAGCCCTGAATCCTCATCGTGCACACTCAGTAATGCCACCGTAGTCCCAAACTTTGAATTCTCTGGAATGGCACTGGAAAATGACATCACCTCAATCTCAGGTGCATTGTCATTTAAATCCAGAATCTTAATTATAACACTTTTCTCTGTGGACAAAGACACTTGTCCTTTATCTGAAGCCTTGATATCAAGCTGGTACCTGTCTTTTGCCTCAAAATCTATCAATCCTTTCACAATAATTTCTCCAGTGACAACATCAACATCAAATAACTGACGCAACTTACTATCCACATTGCTGCCGAATGAATAAACCACCTCCCCATTTAGACCATCATCCACGTCTGTTGCATTCACCTGCAGGATTGTTGTTCCAACAGGTGAGTTTTCATTAAGCACAGCACTATATGAATCTTGAGTAAAAGTGGGCATGTTGTCATTAACATCCAGCACATCAATAATAATATTCATATTCCCGGACCGTGGAGGTTTTCCCGCATCAGCTGCGGTCAACAATAATCTGTGACTCCTCGCTGTTTCTTTGTCCAGCGCTTTGTGCAAGTGCAACACGGGGATCTTCCCGTCCTCGCCTCTATCCATAACCTCAAGACGAAAATGCTCGTTTTGACTAAGTTTGTAGGTTTGGACTGAATTACTGCCACTATCAGGATCGCGGGCTCGTTGTAACTGAAATCGCGCCCCGGGGAGAGCTGATTCTGATATTTCCAAACGCGTCTCGTTGTCCTGGAAGGTGGGCGCGTGATCGTTCACGTCCAAAATCTCAACGTTAACATAATGCACCTCTAATGGATTCTCCACAACAGTCTTGATTTTAATGACGCACGTCGCGGTGCGTTCGCACACCTCCTCCCTGTCTATCTTCCGTTGCACACTAAGGACTCCGGTGTTTTTGAGCTGGAACAAAGGTTCGCTGGATCCGGATACGAGACGGAATCCACGGGCGTTGAAAGCGCTTAGATCCAGCCCCAAATCTTTTGCAATATTTCCAACAACAGTGCCGTCGTCAAGCTCTTCTGGAATTGTGTACCGGAGCTGCGCAAAGGCGGAATTCCAAAAAAATGTCGTACAAAACACAAAAACAAACCGCTCAAAAAACCGTCCGAAAGGTGCCATGATTAACAACAAAAATACCTTATTCACTAGCGTCGTAAATGCATGATATTATAAAGCCAAATGTGACCAGAAGTGAAGAGATAACGGAGTCAGACGGGATTGTGAAGCGTGCGCCATGAAGACTAGGACGGAAATCAAGAGCACACGAAGGGTGACGCGTAATAGCGCAGTGACGTGGCCAGAATGGTTTCCGAACAAGCAGTGACACCATGCGAGAAGATCTTGCAACACAAAACACACTTTCCAGGTATACGTGAATAATGCATATATACTAGTTGATTCAGCTCTGAGTACACAAATTAGAATTTATGCTACTTTAAATGATAAATGTAGGTACAGTAGACCAGGTAAAATAATTCAGAAAATGATTACATAAAGGAATATGTCTAATGAGATTTTATTTTATTTTATTTTATTTTATTTTATCAACACCATGTTTCTAAAATCCAAAAGACTAAATGTAGAGCTTGCAAATACGGAGAACATTATTAAACATTGAGCTTTTTTTGCTGTTTCACAAACTGCGAATAAGTAAATATGATGACAATGAATTAATTTGAAGAATGAAAAGGCCATATTCCAATTAAAAACGGTGTGTAATTTGGGCAAAATGCTGTGAGATCAGGTGATATGGAAAGGAAGATCAATCATAAAATAGCAGTATATCCATTGAGAAATAATTTGAATTGACCAATGGGGATCGCATACATTACACAAACTGCAGAGGCATCATGGTAATCCTACCTCTTCAGAAGGCCTCCTCCTGTCAGGCAGCACCAGAGTGTTGGCATGGCTGCCAGGAACTATAGTAGATCCAATACTCATTCTGGGTCCAACTAGCATGTAGCGCTTGTCTCCAGATCTGTACTGGATGCTGTGGCACAGAGTTCCATCATAGTTGGTCTCTTGCAGATATTTAGAAGTGTAGTCTGTGGATTTGGAGCACTGCATTGCGATCAACACGATGATACTGATGATGAAAAGGACTGAAACTGAGCCCAAAGTGATCATCAGGTAAAAAGTCACATCCGTGTCTTCATCCACTTTTGCTGAGCTTTTCACATCAGAAGCAGCAAAAGCCTCTTTGGGCTCCACAACTTTGACCAGCACAGTAGCTGTTGCTGAGAGAGACACGTTCCCATTGTCTTTGACCAGTATGACCAGTTTATGTTCCGCCTCGTCTGTCTCTGTGAACGAGCGGAGAGTTCTGATCTGTCCCGTATAGCGGTCCAAACCAAAGAGGCTGTGGTCAGAAAATTGCTGCAGTGAAAACAGTAACCAGCCGTTGTAACCTACATCAGCGTCATAAGCTCTGACTTTAGTCACCAAGTGTCCTGCGTTCACATTGCGGGGAATCTCCTCCACACCTTCAGCAGAACCGTTGGAGTTGACTGGATACAGGATGACTGGAGGGTTGTCGTTCTGATCCAGGATGAACACGTTCACTGTCACGTTGCTGCTCAGTGACGGACTTCCAGAATCTGTGGCCACAACTTGGAACTGGAAACTCTTCACCGTCTCAAAGTCAAAGCTTTTCAGAGCAGAAATGTGTCCATTGTCTGAGTTGATGTTCAGGAATGAAGCTATTTTGTTGTCTTTACTTCCATCTCTCGGGATATGATAGGAAATCAAAGCGTTGTCATGTTCATCCTGATCAGATGCTTTGACACTAAACAAACTGGCTCCTGGATTGTTTCCCTCACTCACATAGAAGGTGTATGGACTCTGTGAAAACTCTGGTTTGTTGTCATTGACATCTGACACTAACACACTGATAATCTTCTCTGATGACAGTGGCGGTTTCCCCGAGTCTGTTGCAACCAGTTTTAGAGTGTAACTTGTCTGATTCTCCCTGTCCAAGTGTGTTTTGGTGACTAACGAATATGTTCTATCTTGCACTGACGGCGTTAGAGTAAAAGGAACATCATCACTGATGGAGCAAATGACTTTTCCATTCAGACCAGAGTCCAAGTCATTCACACTTATCAGAGCCACTGTGGTTCCTGGTCTGGAATCTTCTGGAATAGAATTTGAAAGTGACGTGACTTCAATCTCAGGTGTATTATCATTCACATCAATTATTTTGATGATTATGCTCTTTTCAGACGTGAGGGGAGCTGGGCCTTTATCAGTTGCCTTTATTTCAATTTCATATGTATCTTTGTCTTCATAATCAATTAAAGCATTCACAGTAATTTCACCAGTAAACTCGTTTATATCAAATAAACTCAATGTTTTTTGACCAACACTGTTGCTAAATGAATAAATAACTTCTCCATTTGCACCTTCGTCTGAATCAGTGGCATTAACTTGAATAACAAGTGTACCAACTGGGGAATTTTCCTCAAGCATCACTGTATTCACATCTTTACTGAAAACAGGTGCGTTATCATTCACATCTAAAACCTTCACTTTTATGTTCATGTTGCCAGATTTCGGTGGTTTCCCCCCATCAATGGCTGTCAAGAGCAATGTATAGAATTCTGTTACTTCCCTGTCTAGCTGTTTTTGAACAATTAGAATAGGTATTTTGCCTTCATCTGCTTTATTCTTAACTTCCAAACGGAAATGATCATTAGAGCTCAGTCTGTAATGCTGGACAGACAAAGAACCACTGTCTGGATCTCTCGCGGGTTTCAGAGGGATGCGCATGCCTGGCAACACAGACTCGAACACCTCAAGCGTGATTTCTTCCTCCGGAAAAACGGGGGAGTGGTCGTTAATATCAGTCACCTCCACAACAACATAGTGTACCTCGAGTGGGTTTTCCAGAACCGTCTTCAGGTTCATCAAGCAAGAACTGCTGCGCTCACAAACCTCCTCTCGGTCGATCTTTCTGCTCACGTACAGAATCCCGTCAGACGGGTTCAGATGAAAAAGCGGTTCCGCTGCGCTCGAGACAATCCGGTACTTCCGCTGTTTCAACGTGTTCTTATCAATTCCCAAATCCTTGGCGATATTCCCGACCACGGTTCCTTCTGTCACTTCCTCGGACACGGAGTACCTCAGTTGCGCTGCCGTCGCGCTCCACAAAAGCGCAGCCACCAAACAGCGGATCCAGCGTCTCGCCAGCATCCTCGGCTGTTGTTTGTTTGTCCCACGACAACGACCAAAATATCACTCAATCCAGACAATAACGAACCTCAGTCAGTGGATGAACCCACCTCCCGTGTTAGGAGTCAGTTTCACCTTAGCTTCACAACATCGCCGGCGCTGAGCGCGAACAAAGACGAAACAGAAGAGATTCTCACGATGCCTGACAGAGGAGGTGGATCCAAAATCACGTGACAATATTTCCACACCGCTTTTATTGAGCAGACACTGACACCCAGTGATGTTTAACTCAACCACACTTCACTTGTCTTTGCTTTCGGATATTTCGCCTAGCATCCCAATAGATCTATTTCACGTGTTTCCACCGCCCGCTGTATACGTTTTCACAGAATGTAATGTACTAATCATCCGTTTGGAATCATCTCAATATTCCCTTTAGTTTGAAACGATAATTTAAGTTTGTATTATTTGAGCTTGTGGTTTGAATAGCGTGTGTGCGTGTCGAAGTATATGGACGCAAAAGTGGTTCTGTGGTGTGGAGTAACTGTGAGACCATTTCAGCACTAAGGACAGCGGCACGGAAGCCGTCATTGATAATAACAACTGACTTGTGAAAGCGACAATAAAAACAGATAACTTCCATAATTTTGTCACTTTTATCATCTGATTATAACTATTCTTTCAAACATACCATAGTAAGTGCATTTCTTTATAAAAATGGTTAATAAATAATCACCACGATGCAGCATTATATCAATTCAGTAAAACTAACACCTCAGTGAGTCTGCAATCACACAACACATTACTGTAGGTTAATGTTGCAAAAACGTTTTTTTTTTTAATTCTAATATAACAAAATAATTCATTAAAATAGCATGAGCATCAGATACTAAAAATATAAAAAATTGGTGGTCTGGATATTTGTTTTGGAGTTATGATTTGGGTAAACACTATGATTCTGTGATGCAGAAATAAGCCAATCGGAAAAAAACAAATCTGTATCTACAGAGATTTTGACAACAGCACTAAAAAATATAAAACAAAATAATGTTTCAAATTGACGGACTGCCACACGAGAAAATTCTCTGATCATCATCATCATCAACAACATCTTCATCATCCCTTTTCCCTGAGTTGCAATAAACAGATGGTATTTCTGTCCGGTGATCAAGCAAAAAAAATATCTTAAATTCCATACCTCTTCGGAAGGCCTCCTCCTGTCAGGCAGCACCAGAGTGTTGGCATGGCTGCCAGGAACTATAGTAGATCCAATACTCATTCTGGGTCCAACTAGCATGTAGCGCTTGTCTCCAGATCTGTACTGGATGCTGTGGCACAGAGTTCCATCATAGTTGGTCTCTTGGAGATATTTAGAAGTGTAGTCTGTGGATTTGGAGCACTGCATTGCGATCAACACGACGATACTGATGATGAAAAGGACTGAAACTGAGCCCAAAGTGATCATCAGGTAAAAAGTCACATCCGTGTCTTCATCCACTTTTGCTGAGCTTTTCACATCAGAAGCAGCAAAAGCCTCTTTGGGCTCCACAACTTTGACCAGCACAGTAGCTGTTGCTGAGAGAGACACGTTCCCATTGTCTTTGACCAGTATGACCAGTTTATGTTCCGCCTCGTCTGTCTCTGTGAACGAGCGGAGAGTTCTGATCTGTCCCGTATAGCGGTCCAAACCAAAGAGGCTGTGGTCAGAAAATTGCTGCAGTGAAAACAGTAACCAGCCGTTGTAACCTACATCAGCGTCATAAGCTCTGACTTTAGTCACCAAGTGTCCTGCGTTCACATTGCGGGGAATCTCCTCCACACCTTCAGCAGAACCGTTGGAGTTGACTGGATACAGGATGACTGGAGGGTT
Source organism: Synchiropus splendidus (assembly GCF_027744825.2). Lineage (NCBI taxonomy): Eukaryota > Metazoa > Chordata > Actinopteri > Syngnathiformes > Callionymidae > Synchiropus > Synchiropus splendidus. Next base: position 4,619,286 of record NC_071344.1, read on the forward strand.
GTCGTTCTGATCCAGGATGAACACGTTCACTGTCACGTTGCTGCTCAGTGACGGACTTCCAGAATCTGTGGCCACAACTTGGAACTGGAAACTCTTCACTGTCTCAAAGTCAAAGCTTTTCAGAGCAGAAATGTGTCCATTATCTGAGTTGATGTTCAGGAATGAAGCTATTTTGTTGTCTTTACTTCCATCTCTCAGGATATGATAGGAAATCAAAGCGTTGTCATGTTCATCCTGATCAGATGCTTTGACACTAAACAAACTGGCTCCTGGATTGTTTCCCTCACTCACATAGAAGGTGTATGGACTCTGTAAAAACTCTGGTTTGTTGTCATTGACATCTGACACTAACACACTGATAATCTTCTCTGATGATAGTGGCGGTTTCCCTGAGTCTATTGCAACCAGTTTTAGAGTGTAACTTGTCTGATTCTCCCTGTCCAAGTGTGTTTTGGTGACTAATGAATATGTTCTATCTTGCACTGACGGTGCTAATGTAAAAGGAACATTGTCACTAATGGAGCAAATGACTTTTCCATTCAGACCAGAGTCCAAGTCATTCACACTTATCAGAGCCACTGTGGTTCCTGGTCTGGAATCTTCTGGAATAGAACTAGAAAGTGATGTGACTTCAATCTCGGGTGTATTATCATTCACATCGATTATCTTGACTAAAATGCTCTTCTCTGATGTTAGAGGAGCAGAACCCTTGTCTGTTGCCCGAATGTCGAATTCGTATTTATCCTTTTCTTCAAAATCAATGACGTCCTTTACAGTGATCTCCCCAGTTATTTCATTTATGTCAAATAGCTTCAATATTTTGCGACTGACACTGTTGCTAAATGAATACACAACCTCACCATTAGAACCCATGTCTAAATCAGTGGCATTAACTTTCAGGACCAAAGTACCAACAGGAGAATTTTCCTCAAGTGCCACGGAATTCGTATCTTTCGTAAATACAGGTGCATTGTCATTCACATCCAAAATATTCACTCTGATATTCGTGTTGCCAGATTTGGGAGGTTTCCCCCCATCAATGGCTGTCAACATGAGAGAGAACACTCCAGTTACTTCTCTGTCTGGATGTTTTTGTAGAACCAAAATGGGGATTTTACCCTCGTCGTTTTCTTTCATTTCTAAGCGGAAGTGATCATTGGAGCTCAGTCTGTAATGCTGGACAGACAAAGAACCACTGTCCGGGTCTCTCGCGGGTTTCAGAGGGATGCGCATGCCTGGCAACACAGACTCCGATATCTCAAGCGTGATTTCATCCTCCGGAAAAACGGGGGAGTGGTCGTTAATATCAGTCACCTCCACAACAACATAGTGTACCTCGAGTGGGTTTTCCAGAACCGTCTTCAGGTTCATCAAGCAAGAACTGCTGCGCTCACAAACCTCCTCTCGGTCGATCTTTCTGCTCACGTACAGAATCCCGTCAGACGGGTTCAGATGAAAAAGCGGTTCCGCTGCGCTCGAGACAATCCGGTACTTCCGCTGTTTCAACGTGTTCTTATCAATTCCCAAGTCCTTGGCGATATTCCCGACCACGGTTCCTTCTGTCACTTCCTCGGACACGGAGTACCTCAGTTGCGCTGCCGTCGCGCTCCACAAAAGCGCAGCCACCAAACAGCGGACCCAGCGTCTCGCCAGCATCCTCGGCTGTTGTTTCTTTGTCCCACGACAACGACCAAAATATCACGTAATCCAGACAATGAAAAACCTCAGTCAGTGGATGATTCCACCTCCCGTGTTAGGAATCAGTTTTACCGCAGCTTCACAACATCGCCGGCGCGGAGCGTGAACAAAGACGAAACAGAAGAGATTCTCACGATGCCTGACAGAGGAGGTGGATCCAAAATCACGTGACAGTTTTTCCACCGTGCTTTTAGCGAGCAGACACTGACACCCAGTGATGTTTATCTTAACCGCGATTAAAATAATAATAATAATAATAAAGTCTACATCCACGTTTTTCATCAGATAATCTACAAAAGAACACCTTTTCATGTATATCTATCACACAATCACCACATTGACTGCTGATGCGGTTCAAATCATCAAAATACCCGCTGCTGCCGTCAACGTTCGTTACAACTTGTAGTGTTTGAAAATGTCATTTGACCAATGAGATATGAGGAAGGAATTTACCAACACAACAGGAAAAAGTCTCAGTACCACGGACAGCGAAAACAACTGTCAAAGCCCTCAACAACATAATGTTTGAGAGCAAGAATTGAGGCAACTCATGATCCATAACTGATTTGAACGATCATCGGACAACTAAAGATATCAATTGAAACACTAACTAGAACTCATCATGAAATAAAGAACAAGATTGGCATGTTCATAATCCAGGAAACAAATCCATCACAGATTAGTTTTACACATTGTCGCATACGAAAAGAAAGAAATAAAAGAAAAGAGCAGATTGATGGCGTACAACTTGAAAATGAAAAAATAAGATTTAAAAAATTGCTATGTTGTCTCTTTGGTGTAACACAAAAATTAACCAACAAGTTAAAAAAAAAAGTATACAATTACTGTATATGGGTTAATCCCCGTTTTAAGCATTGATCATATAAGGTGGTCATCATCATCATCATCATCATCACTCAAGAATCCCAGTTCTGAAATGATATAGCCACATGTACTCTTGAACTAAGTCAAATAAATGATTCCATACCTCTTCAGAAGGCCTCCTCCTGTCAGGCAGCACCAGAGTGTTGGCATGGCTGCCAGGAACTATAGTAGATCCAATACTCATTCTGGGTCCAACTAGCATGTAGCGCTTGTCTCCAGATCTGTACTGGATGCTGTGGCACAGAGTTCCATCATAGTTGGTCTCTTGGAGATATTTAGAAGTGTAGTCTGTGGATTTGGAGCACTGCATTGCGATCAACACGATGATGCTGATGATGAAAAGGACTGAAACTGAGCCCAAAGTGATCATCAGGTAAAAAGTCACATCCGTGTCTTCATCCACTTTTGCTGAGCTTTTCACATCAGAAGCAGCAAAAGCCTCTTTGGGCTCCACAACTTTGACCAGCACAGTAGCTGTTGCTGACAGAGACACGTTCCCATTGTCTTTGACCAGTATGACCAGTTTATGTTCCGCCTCGTCTGTCTCTGTGAACGAGCGGAGAGTTCTGATCTGTCCCGTATAGCGGTCCAAACCAAAGAGGCTGTGGTCAGAAACTTGCTGCAGTGAAAACAGTAACCAGCCGTTATAACCTACATCAGCGTCATAAGCTCGGACTTTAGTCACCAAGTGTCCTGCGTTCACATTGCGGGGAATCTCCTCCACACCTTCAGCAGAACCGTTGGAGTTGACTGGATACAGGATGACTGGAGGGTTGTCGTTCTGATCCAGGATGAACACGTTCACTGTCACGTTGCTGCTCAGTGACGGACTTCCAGAATCTGTGGCCACAACTTGGAACTGGAAACTCTTCACCGTCTCAAAGTCAAAGCTTTTCAGAGCAGAAATGTGTCCATCATCTGAGTTGATGTTCAGGAATGAAGCTATTTTGTTGTCTTTACTTCCATCTCTCAGGATATGATAGGAAATCAAAGCGTTGTCATGTTCATCCAGATCAGATGCTTTGACACTAAACAAACTTGCTCCTGGATTGTTTCCCTCACTCACATAGAAGGTGTATGGACTCTGTAAAAACTCTGGTTTGTTGTCATTGACATCTGACACTAACACACTGATAATCTTCTCTGATGATAGTGGCGGTTTCCCCGAGTCTGTTGCAACTAAAGTTATGGAATAATCCTTCTGTTTCTCTCTGTCTAGATTTGTTTTTGTCACTAACGCATAGCTTTTCTCCTGCACTGAGGGAGTTAGAGTAAAAGGAACATCATCACTGATGGAGCAAATTACTTTTCCATTCAGACCAGAGTCCAAGTCATTCACACTTATCAGAGCCACTGTGGTTCCTGGTCTGGAATCTTCAGAAATAGAATTTGAAAGTGACGTGACTTCAATCTCCGGTGAATTGTCATTCACATCAATGATTTTTATCATCACGTTTTTTTGAGTGGCCAGTGGTGCAAGACCTTTATCAGATGCCTCAATTTCAATTTCATATGCTTCCTTTTCTTCATAATCTATCACACCTTTGACGGTGACCTCACCAGATAATTCGTTTATGTCAAACAACTTCAAAATTTTATGTCCAACACTGTTGCTAAATGAATAAACAACCTCTCCATTTGCACCTTCATCTGAATCTGAAGCATTAACTTGAATTACCAGTGTGCCAACTGGAGAATTTTCCACAAGCATCACTGTGTTCACCTCTTTGCTAAAAATAGGAAGGTTATCATTGACGTCTAAAACGTTCACCCTGATATTCATGTTGCCAGATCTCGGGGGTTTTCCCCCATCAGTGGCTGTCAGTATCAATGAATGTGTCGCAGATAATTCTCTGTCTAACTGTTTTTGAACAATTAATGTTGGAATCTTGCCGTCATCTCCTTTATCCTTCACTTCCAAACGGAAATGATCATTAGAGCTCAGCCTGTAATGCTGGACAGACAAAGAACCACTGTCTGGATCTCTCGCGGGTTTCAGAGGGATGCGCATGCCTGGCAACACAGACTCCGATATCTCGAGGGTTTTTCCTTCCTCCGGAAAAACGGGGGAGTGGTCGTTAATATCAGTCACCTCCACAACAACATAGTGTACCTCGAGTGGGTTTTCCAGAACCGTCTTCAGGTTCATCAAGCAAGAACTGCTGCGCTCACAAACCTCCTCTCGGTCGATCTTTCTGCTCACGTACAGAATCCCGTCAGACGGGTTCAGATGAAAAAGCGGTTCCGCTGCGCTCGAGACAATCCGGTACTTCCGCTGTTTCAACGTGTTCTTATCTATTCCCAAATCCTTGGCGATATTCCCGACCACGGTTCCTTCTGTCACTTCCTCGGACACGGAGTACCTCAGTTGCGCTGCCGTCGCGCTCCACAAAAGCGAAGCCACCAAACAGCGGATCCAGCGTCTCGCCAGCATCCTCGGCTGTTGTTTCTTTGTCCCACGACAACGACCAAAATATCACTCAATCCAGACAATAACGAACCTCAGTCAGTGGATGATTCCACCTCCCGTGTTAGGAATCAGTTTTACCGCAGCTTCACAACATCGCCGGCGCGGAGCGTGAACAAAGACGAAACAGAAGAGATTCTCACGATGCCTGACAGAGGAGGTGGATCCAAAACCACGTGACAGTTTTTCCACCGTGCTTTTAGCGAGCAGACACTGACACCCAGTGATGTTTATCTAAACCGCAATAATAATAAAAACGCTTCCAGTCGGTTTTTAAATCAACCATCCGAAAGAGAAGACTTACTCGTGTATGTCATAATTTAACAGACCTACCGTATAATGACTGTAATGACTGTGTTCAAATCATCAATATACTCCCTTGTCCACGGTCGCCACATCTGTTCGACATATAATTGCATCATTGAGATATGAAGCAGGAATCCAAGACAAAACAGTTTGCACACGAAGGCGCAATACATTTCCAACATAGGGAAAAACAGATGAAGGCCTCAGTACCACGGACAGCGAATGCAGTTGTCAACGTTCTCAAAAACACATGGCACGAGTACAAGAATTGAGGCAACTCATAACCCACGACTGATAAGAACGCTCATCGGAACACTATCCATCAGTATTAAATTATTTAATAAAAGTGTTATTAATCAGGTTATTAATATTAGAAACTACAATTCAGAGAACAATTAAATAGACAATTTATAAATGTTCATTCTGTTGTTGATGTGACATCATCCAAAAAGTGAGCAAACCACAAAAAAAGTCAAAAGTTTGGTCAACTGATGTCACTTAATATTCTGCAGAAATAAATGTGGTAAATAAACGTATTTTCTATCAGCAGTAATTCACTCATTTTTCTGGTAATTTAAATGTATACTTGACCCTGTTGGAACAAGAAGAGATATCATACATATCAGCGTTCAAAACTTAACAACACTGCACCCAATTTTAATAGATGACACCTTGAAGTACGAGCAAATATTGGTCAACACATACCTAAATCCTAACAAATCAAAGTGTGTTATTGTTATTATTGTCTTATCTTATTGTCATATGAATTCCATACCTCTTCAGAAGGCCTCCTCCTGTCAGGCAGCACCAGAGTGTTGGCATGGCTGCCAGGAACTATAGTAGATCCAATACTCATTCTGGGTCCAACTAGCATGTAGCGCTTGTCTCCAGATCTGTACTGGATGCTGTGGCACAGAGTTCCATCATAGTTGGTCTCTTGCAGATATTTAGAAGTGTAGTCTGTGGATTTGGAGCACTGCATTGCGATCAACACGATGATGCTGATGATGAAAAGGACTGAAACTGAGCCCAAAGTGATCATCAGGTAAAAAGTCACATCTGTGTCTTCATCCACCTTTGCTGAGCTTTTCACATCAGAAGCAGCAAAAGCCTCTTTGGGCTCCACAACTTTGACCAGCACAGTAGCTGTTGCTGAGAGAGACACGTTCCCATTGTCTTTGACCAGTATGACCAGTTTATGTTCCGCCTCGTCTGTCTCTGTGAACGAGCGGAGAGTTCTGATCTGTCCCGTATAGCGGTCCAAACCAAAGAGGCTGTGGTCAGAAACTTGCTGCAGTGAAAACAGTAACCAGCCGTTGTAACCTACATCAGCGTCATAAGCTCGGACTTTAGTCACCAAGTGTCCTGCGTTCACATTGCGGGGAATCTCCTCCACACCTTCAGCAGAACCGTTGGAGTTGACTGGATACAGGATGACTGGAGGGTTGTCGTTCTGATCCAGGATGAACACGTTCACTGTCACGTTGCTGCTCAGTGACGGACTTCCAGAATCTGTGGCCACAACTTGGAAGTGGAAACTCTTCACCGTCTCAAAGTCAAAGCTTTTCAGTGCAGAAATGTGTCCATTATCTGAGTTGATATTCAAAAATGAAGTCACTTTGCTTTCTTCGTTTCTCTCTCTCGATATGTGATAAGTAATGACTGAATTATCATTTTCATCAAGATCAAAAGCCTGAACTGAAAACACAAACTCTCCCGGCTTGTTTCCTTCACTCAAATAGAAAGTATATGGACTCTGTGAAAACTGAGGTCTGTTGTCATTAACATCCGACACGATGACACTGATCATCTTCTCTGAAGACAACGCTGGCTTCCCAGAGTCGACTGCTACAAGTTTGATGTCATATTTTGATTCTTCTTCTCGGTTCAAGGGAGATTTGGTCACTAATGAATACATTCTGTCCTGCAGTGATGGTGTTAAGGCAAAAGGAACATCATCAGTGATGGAGCAGACGACTTTACCATTCAGACCAGAGTCCAGGTCATTCACACTGACCAGAGCAACAGTGGTGCCAGGTTTGGAGTCTTCACTGATTGAACTGAAAAACGAAGTGACTTCAATCTCAGGTGCATTATCATTAACGTCCACTATTTTGATGATGACACTTTTCTCAGACGTCAGTGGAGCAGGTCCTTTATCAGATGCCTGAATTTCTATTTCATACTTTTCTTTTGTCTCATAGTCCAAACTTCCTATCACTATTAACTCCCCTGTTATATGATTAATGTCAAAAACGGAAACTAAAGTCTCACTCACACTGTCACCAAATGAATAAACCACTTCTCCATTTTGACCATCATCAAGATCAGTTGCATTAACTTGAACAACTGTGGTGCCTTGAGGAGCATTTTCAATCAGAGATACTGAGTAAACATCTTGAGAGAAAATGGGGTGATTATCATTAACATCCATTACATTGACTTTAATTCTCATCTCTCCTGATTTGGGGGGTTTGCCTCCATCGACTGCAGTTAACACCAAGGAATGACTCGCTGCTGCCTCTCTGTCCAAAGCTTTATGCAAAACTAATATCGGGATTTTACCGTCTTCTCCTTTGTCCTTCACCTCCACACGGAAATGTTCGTTGTGGCTGAGTTTATATTGTTGAACAGAGAACATACCACTGTCTCGATCACGTGCTGGTTTCAACTGAAATCGGGCTCCGGGCATCACAGACTCGGATATTTCCATTGTCTTCTCCGTCTCTGGAAACACTGGCGAGTGATCATTGACATCCATCACCTCCACTGCAACATAGTGAACCTCTAAAGGGTTTTCGAGAACCGTTTTAAGATTCAACAAACACGCACTGCTCTGCGCGCACACCTCCTCTCTGTCGATATCCCGGCTCACATACAGGACGCCGTCCCTCTGATTCACTTGAAACAGCGGCTCTCCACCGGTCGAAACAATCCGACATTTCCTTTCTTTCAGCGTGCTTCTATCCAGCCCCAGGTCTTTGGCTATGTTTCCAACAGCCGTCCCTTCGCTCACCCCTTCGGAGATGGAATATCTCAGTTGCGCCGCGGTCACACTCCACAACAGCGCAGCAACCACGCAGCCGAGCAAACAGCTTCTTTGTTCCATCGCTGACTCCGTAAACGGCCAGAATCATTCGACCGATGACATGAGCTTCAGCAACTCGATCGCAAAAGCTTCAAATTGAAGATGAGTCCCAAAACATCCAAGAGATAAGGGAAAAACAACCACAATTAAATGAGCGACTCCGCACAAAGAACCGCGACGGTGCGCTCGCCGAAGAGAACTGACGAGGACAGAACACGGGTCTGATGACACACAGCACTTGCGCTGTTCACTTCTTCTGTTACACTGACACCTTGCGATCCCAATATGCAGTACAATCATACGCTATACAATCCGTTTCCGTTTCACGAATGTTGAAAAAATACAGAAATGCATAAACGGGAGAAATCAGTATATTATAATTTTTTAAAATACCATTGAAATAAATTGTTGATCTCATAAAAGTTCTCTCCCAAATGTATTTTTCGCAATGCATGTACTGAATACTCTCGAGCTTTCAATACCATATACAACTAAGAGTAAATGTCAACTGACTATGATCATAATAACATAAGTGTTTTTGTTGAGAATGATGTAGTCACTAAGAATAGTAATAATAATAATTGTAATAATAATAACAATAATACAATATTTCTACTTTTTGACTGACAAAATATATGCACTGATTTGTGGTTCTATCACTAGAAATCACAGAATAGGGAAAGAAATAAAAATTGATGTTCAAAAACTAGTTTCTGTTTCATCTCTAGAAAAGCAGAATGTGTACGCTTGCCAAATCAACATGATGGATCATCAAACAATAAGTCTGTTATCAATTATCCAAGCAGTTGGATTCATGAGTCCCTTCGAGAGAAAGGTTGGTTCACCAAACACCAACAACGAGGTTGTCCTCACAAATAACGACAGCATAATAATAAGTAGAATAAAAAAGTAATGTTCAATATCAGATTAAATTCTGATGGAAATCACCTCAAATTAGCCCATAGTCAAATTAAGCACCAAGGACAGCGAATACATGCGCCTTTGGAAAAATGACATAATCAAGGCAAATTCAGAGCACCATCCTACCTCTTCAGAGGTCCTCCTCCTGTCAGGCAGCACCAGAGTGTTGGCATGGCTGCCAGGAACTATAGTAGATCCAATACTCATTCTGGGTCCAACTAGCATGTAGCGCTTGTCTCCAGATCTGTACTGGATGCTGTGGCACAGAGTTCCATCATAGTTGGTCTCTTGGAGATATTTAGAAGTGTAGTCTGTGGATTTGGAGCACTGCATTGCGATCAACACGATGATGCTGATGATGAAAAGGACTGAAACTGAGCCCAAAGTGATCATCAGGTAAAAAGTCACATCCGTGTCTTCATCCACTTTTGCTGAGCTTTTCACATCAGAAGCAGCAAAAGCCTCTTTGGGCTCCACAACTTTGACCAGCACAATAGCTGTTGCTGAGAGAGACACGTTCCCATTGTCTTTGACCAGTATGACCAGTTTATGTTCCGCCTCGTCTGTCTCTGTGAACGAGCGGAGAGTTCTGATCTGTCCCGTATAGCGGTCCAAACCAAAGAGGCTGTGGTCAGAAACTTGCTGCAGTGAAAACAGTAACCAGCCGTTGTAACCTACATCAGCGTCATAAGCTCTGACTTTAGTCACCAAGTGTCCTGCGTTCACATTGCGGGGAATCTCCTCCACACCTTCAGCAGAACCGTTGGAGTTGACTGGATACAGGATGACTGGAGGGTTGTCGTTCTGATCCAGGATGAACACGTTCACTGTCACGTTGCTGCTCAGTGACGGACTTCCAGAATCTGTGGCCACAACTTGGAACTGGAAACTCTTCACCGTCTCAAAGTCAAAGCTTTTCAGTGCAGAAATGTGTCCATTGTCTGAGTTGATGTTCAAAAATGAAGTCACTTTGCTTTCGTCGTTTCTCTCTCTCGATATGTGATAAGTAATGACTGAATTATCATTTTCATCAAGATCAAAAGCCTGAACTGAAAACACAAACTCTCCTGGCTTGTTTCCTTCACTCACATAGAAAGTATATGGACTCTGTGAAAACTGAGGTCTGTTGTCATTAACATCCGACACGATGACACTGATCATCTTCTCTGAAGACAACGCTGGCTTCCCAGAGTCGACTGCTACAAGTTTGATGTCATATTTTGATTCTTCTTCTCGGTTCAGGGGAGATTTGGTCACTAATGAATACATTCTATCCTGCAGTGATGGTGTTAAGGCAAAAGGAACATCATCAGTGATGGAGCAGACGACTTTACCATTCAGACCAGAGTCCAGGTCATTCACACTGACCAGAGCAACAGTGGTGCCAGGTTTGGAGTCTTCACTGATCGAACTGAAAAACGAAGTGACTTCAATCTCAGGTGCGTTATCATTAACGTCCACTATTTTGATGATGACACTTTTCTCAGACGTCAGTGGAGCAGATCCTTTATCAGATGCCTGAATTTCTATTTCATATTCCTCGTTTTTCTCATAATCTAAACTACCAACCACGGTTACTTCCCCTGTTAATTTGTTGATGTCAAATATAGACAGTAATTTGTTACTCACACTGTCACCAAATGAATAAACCACTTCTCCATTTTGACCATCATCAAGATCAGTTGCATTAACTTGAACAACTGTGGTGCCCTGTGGAGCATTTTCATTCAAAGATACAGAGTAAACATCTTGAGAGAAAATCGGTGGATTGTCATTTATGTCCATAACATTAACTTTAATTCTCATCTCTCCTGATTTGGGGGGTTTGCCTCCATCGACTGCAGTTAACACCAAGGAATGACTCGCTGCTGCCTCTCTGTCTAAAGCTTTATGCAAAACTAATATCGGGATTTTACCGTCTCCTCGCTTGTCCTTCACTTCCAAACGGAAATTTTCGTTGTGACTCAGTTTATATTGTTGTACAGAGAATTGACCGTTGTCATGATCATGGGCAGGTTTCAGCTGGAAACGGGCTCCGGGCAACACAGACTCGGATATTTCCATTGTCTTCTCCGTCTCGGGAAACACTGGCGAGTGATCATTGACATCCATCACTTCCACTGCAACATAGTGAACCTCTAAAGGGTTTTCGAGAACCGTTTTAAGATTCAACAAACACGCACTGCTCTGCGCGCACACCTCCTCTCTGTCGATATCCCGGCTCACATACAGGACGCCGTCCCTCTGATTCACTTGAAACAGCGGCTCCCCACCGGTCGAAACAATCCGACATTTCCTTTCTTTCAGCGTGCTTCTATCCAGCCCCAGGTCTTTGGCTATGTTTCCAACAGCCGTCCCTTCGCTCACCCCTTCGGAGATGGAATATCTCAGTTGCGCCGCGGTCACACTCCACACCAGCGCAGCAACCACGCAGCCGAGCAAACAGCTTCTTTGTTCCATCGCTGACTCCGTAAACGGACAGAATCATTCGACCGATGACATGAGCTTCAGCAACTCGATCGCAAAAGCTTCAAATTGAAGATGAGTCCCAAAACATCCAAGAGATAAGGGAAAAACAACCACAATTAAATGAGCGACTCCGCACAAAGAACCGCGACGGTGCGCTCGCCGAAGAGAACTGACGAGGACAGAACACGGGTCTGATGACACACAGCACTTGCGCTGTTCACTTCTTCTGTTACACTGACACCCTGCGATCCCAATATGCAGTACAATCATACGCTATACAATTCGTTGCCGTTGCACTATTGTAGAAAAATACAGAAATGCATCAACGGGAAAAGTCAGTATATTTCAAATAATTTGTAAAAAAAAATAAAATACATCATTGAAATAAATTGTGGAGTTTATTAAAGTTATCGCCCAAATTTCTTTTTCCTAATGCATGTACTGAACTAAGAGTATATTTCAACTGACGATGATGAAGTGTTTTTGTAGACAATGATGTAGTCACTAAAAATAGCAATGATAATAATTGTAATAATAATTACAATATTAACAAGATTTCGGCTTTTTGACTGACAAAATACATACATTGATTGGTGGTACTATATCTAAGAATGACGGAAAAGGGAAAGAAATAAAAATAAATGTTCAAAATCTAGTTTCTGTTTCATCTCTATAAAAGCAGAATGTGTACGCTTGCCAAATCAACATGATGGATCATCAAACAATAAGTCTGTTATCGATTATCCGAGCAGTTGGATTTATGAGTCCCTTCGAGAGAAAGGTTGGTTCACAAAAAAAAGCTCTCATCAGAAATTCGTCAGTAAAAGATTATTTAAGGTAACGACAACAATAACAATCCAGAGAATAAAAAGTTTCTGCTCAATATCACATTCAGTTCTGCAGGTAATGACTTCAAATGATCACGAGGTGAATTTAAGCACCAAGGACAGAGAAAATATCAACCTGACATTAACTAGCAAAATTCAGAGCACCATCCTACCTCTTCAGAAGGCCTCCTCCTGTCAGGCAGCACCAGAGTGTTGGCATGGCTGCCAGGAACTATAGTAGATCCAATACTCATTCTGGGTCCAACTAGCATGTAGCGCTTGTCTCCAGATCTGTACTGGATGCTGTGGCACAGAGTTCCATCATAGTTGGTCTCTTGCAGATATTTAGAAGTGTAGTCTGTGGATTTGGAGCACTGCATTGCGATCAACACGATGATACTGATGATGAAAAGGACTGAAACTGAGCCCAAAGTGATCATCAGGTAAAAAGTCACATCCGTGTCTTCATCCACTTTTGCTGAGCTTTTCACATCAGAAGCAGCAAAAGCCTCTTTGGGCTCCACAACTTTGACCAGCACAGTAGCTGTTGCTGAGAGAGACACGTTCCCATTGTCTTTGACCAGTATGACCAGTTTATGTTCCGCCTCGTCTGTCTCTGTGAACGAGCGGAGAGTTCTGATCTGTCCCGTATAGCGGTCCAAACCAAAGAGGCTGTGGTCAGAAACTTGCTGCAGTGAAAACAGTAACCAGCCGTTGTAACCTACATCAGCGTCATAAGCTCTGACTTTAGTCACCAAGTGTCCTGCGTTCACATTGCGGGGAATCTCCTCCACACCTTCAGCAGAACCGTTGGAGTTGACTGGATACAGGATGACTGGAGGGTTGTCGTTCTGATCCAGGATGAACACGTTCACTGTCACGTTGCTGCTCAGTGACGGACTTCCAGAATCTGTGGCCACAACGTGGAACTGGAAACTCTTCACCGTCTCAAAGTCAAAGCTTTTCAGAGCAGAAATGTGTCCATTTTCTGAGTTGATGTTCAGGAAAGACAGCAGGTCGTTCTTACTTCCTTCTCTCACTATATGATAGGAAACAGCCGCGTTCTCGTTCAGATCATTATCAGTTGCGCTCACAGAGAACACTGAGGCTCCAGCCAGGTTATTTTCTAACAGATAAAAGTCCAGTGGGTTTTGTTGGAAATGTGGACTGTTGTCATTCACATCTGATATCTGGATGTTGAGGGTTTTAAAAGAAGACAAAGGAGGTTCACCACAGTCTGTGGCTTTTAGTATGATCTCATACTGAGACACTTCCTCTCTGTCCAGAACTGTTTTTGTAACGACTGAATATGTGTTTTCCTTATAAGAGGGTTTTAACTCAAACGGTACATTGTTAATTATTTGCAGGATTATTTTCCCATTAACAGCGGAATCTTTATCTTTCACTTTGACAAGGGAAACCACTGTCCCTGGTTTGGAATCCTCTGAAAGAGAGTTGGACAGCGATGTCACCTCAATTTCTGGTGGATTGTCATTAATATCTATTATGTTTATGATGACTCTGCACTCTCCAGTTGATGGCGGTATACCGTTGTCTGATGCTTCAACATCCAATTTAAATATCCTGTCATCTTCATAGTCTATTGTGCCTTTCACACGTATTTCTCCCGTTAATTTATCCAATTCGAAAATATCGTAAATGTTTTTTTTTAAAGTTTGTGTGAGACTATATTCAATTTGGCCATTCATCCCCTCATCAGGATCGATGGCATTTAATTTTAAGATTGTTGACCCACGTGAGATGTGCTCCTTAATGTCGATATGATAAACTTCCTGACTGAACGTGGGTCTGTTATCGTTACTGTCCAGGACAACGATAGAAACATTTAAAGTTCCTGATCTTTGGGGTTTCCCTCCGTCTACCGCAGTCACGACTAACGAATGGTTGTTCTTGTTTTCTCTATCGAGTGGTTTTTTAAGAACAAGAACTGGTTTCTTATCATCATTTTTACGAAAATCCACCTCAAAATGCTCGTTTGATGTCAGAGTGTACATACGAATAGAATTAGCTCCAGCATCGGGATCATTTGCCGAATGCAACTGAAACCGCCGTCCGGGTATTGTATTTTCAGCAATTTTAAAAGTTTGAGTTGCTTCAGAAAATGTGGGGGAGTGATCATTAATATCAGTAATTTCCACAACCACGTAGTGAATTTCCAACGGGTTTTCTACGATGATCTTGAGCTCGATCAAGCAAGACTCCCTCCCCTGACAGAAGCCGTCTCTGTCTATTCTCTTACGGACGTACAATTCTCCATTGTGCGGGTTTACCTCAAAAAACGCGTCCTCGGACTCAGAAACAACACGGAACCGTCGAGCAACCAGAGAGCTGATATCGAGACCCAGATCCTTGGCCACATTTCCCACAATCGTTGATTCCTTCACCTCCTCGGGAACAGAGTAGCGCAGTTCAGCCAGAGCCCGTTTTCCATCGAGAAACAATGCAGCCAAGAGAAAGAAGCTCCAGGAGAATACAAATACTCCCATTCGTCTATTTGTCTCCATCTTCAAAACACCAACGAAACGAATCCACCTTTAGTGAACAACAAATCACATCCAGCTCATGGTCGAGAGATACTACAGGAGGACCAGAACACGATGCGGCGTCGAATACACTGTCAGTCGTCAGGTTCCCCGACAAACAAAAGCGTTTCGAGACGAGCATCGTCCACCAATAATAATGCGACACTGACACCTTGAGGACAGTTCGTGGCAGCTGCATTTTGTCTTTCATAGAGTGCGACAAATTTGATTCAACCTCATTTAAACAATATTTCAACTATTCATTGTTGTGAATATAATATGTGGAAAACAGAAAATAGTGATGAAAACAGTTTTATAGACTCATCAATGTAACCAATGTATGAATGTAGGGCAATCAAGTTCAAATAGTCAATAATGGATAATGACAGACAGGTTGGCAACAAATATTGTTAAGTTACCATTGTGAGCCAATTTTAGAAATGGATATTAATCCCTAATTTTGACACAGAAAATATCACGTCAGTAGAAGAAACGGCTGTCTAAACAAAAAGAAAATTTATTTAATGCACAAACATGTTTTTTTTTTTTTTTTATCAATCCATCGTGTTTCCTTGAAAATAAAATAACCATTGCAGGCCAATTCAGCACCATGGTCAGAGAACATGCGTGAATATCCAACATGAAAGTCCACAGATCCTACCTCTTCAGAGGCCCTCCTC
Source organism: Synchiropus splendidus (assembly GCF_027744825.2). Classification (NCBI taxonomy): domain Eukaryota; kingdom Metazoa; phylum Chordata; class Actinopteri; order Syngnathiformes; family Callionymidae; genus Synchiropus; species Synchiropus splendidus. Next base: position 4,635,170 of record NC_071344.1, read on the forward strand.
CTGTCAGGCAGCACCAGAGTGTTGGCATGGCTGCCAGGAACTATAGTAGATCCAATACTCATTCTGGGTCCAACTAGCATGTAGCGCTTGTCTCCAGATCTGTACTGGATGCTGTGGCACAGAGTTCCATCATAGTTGGTCTCTTGGAGATATTTAGAAGTGTAGTCTGTGGATTTGGAGCACTGCATTGCGATCAACACGATGATACTGATGATGAAAAGGACTGAAACTGAGCCCAAAGTGATCATCAGGTAGAAGGTCACATCCGTGTCTTCATCCACTTTTGCTGAGCTTTTCACATCAGAAGCAGCAAAAGCCTCTTTGGGCTCCACAACTTTGACCAGCACAGTAGCTGTTGCTGAGAGAGACACGTTCCCATTGTCTTTGACCAGTATGACCAGTTTATGTTCCGCCTCGTCTGTCTCTGTGAACGAGCGGAGAGTTCTGATCTGTCCCGTATAGCGGTCCAAACCAAAGAGGCTGTGGTCAGAAACTTGCTGCAGTGAAAACAGTAACCAGCCGTTGTAACCTACATCAGCGTCATAAGCTCTGACTTTAGTCACCAAGTGTCCTGCGTTCACATTGCGGGGAATCTCCTCCACACCTTCAGCAGAACCGTTGGAGTTGACTGGATACAGGATGACTGGAGGGTTGTCGTTCTGATCCAGGATGAACACGTTCACTGTCGCGTTGCTGCTCAGTGACGGACTTCCAGAATCTGTGGCCACAACTTGGAACTGGAAACTCTTCACCGTCTCAAAGTCAAAGCTTTTCAGCGCAGTGATCACTCCAGTTTCAGGGTTCATATTTAGAAAGGACACTAACTTATTGTTGATGTTTGCGTCCCTTGAAATGTGATATGATATTAAACCATTATCGCCTTCATCACTGTCAGATGCTTTCACAGAAAACACTGAAGCTCCAGGGCTGTTGTTCTCATTTAAGTAAAAAGTGTAGGGTGTCAGTGAAAACTCTGGACTGTTGTCGTTCACATCCGACACAACAACATTGATGGTCTTTTTAGCTGAAAATGACGGTTCGCCTGCATCATGTGCCGTGATAGTGACGTCATAGTTAGAAATAATTTCTCGGTCCAAGTGCGACTTGGTCACTATTGCATACATGTTTTCTTGTAATGAGGGAGACAACATGAAAGGAATATTTTGGTTGATTGAACACATGACTTTTCCATTCAAACCTGAGTCTAAATCTCTCACACTGATCAGAGCCACAGTTGTTCCAGTCTTTGAATCCTCCTTGATGGAGGTGAATAGCGACGTGACTTCTATCTCAGGAGCGTTATCATTGACATCAACTACATTTATAATCACACTTTTATCAGCTGTTAAAGGAACTGGTCCTTTGTCTGACGCTTTAATATCTATCTCATAAGTGATGCTTTCCTCGAAATCAATCTCAGCCTTTACTTTTATTTCTCCAGTATTTGCATCAATATCAAAAAGCTCCATCAATTTTGAATCAACTGCATTCCCAAATGAATAAACAACCTCGCTGTTCACGCCGTCGTCCGGGTCTGTAGCGTTTACTTGAATGACGACTGTGCCCACTGGAACGTTTTCATTCAGAGACACGGTGAGAACATCTTTACTGAACACTGGTGAATTGTCGTTCACATCCAGCACATTAATAATTATATCGATTGAGCCTGAATTCGCTGGTTTCCCTCCATCAACTGCGGTCAGACGGAGCTTGTGTTGAGCCACCGTCTCTCTGTCTAACTGCTTTTGAAGGATTAAAAATGGAATTTTGCGGTCCTGTCCGCGATCTTTCACTTCCATTTTAAAATATTCGTTGTGACTGAGTCTATACTGATGAACGGAATAATGACTAACATCGAGATCTCTGGCTGCATGTAACTGAAACCTTGCACCTGGTAATGCTGACTCTGAAATTTCAAGTCGCTGTTCTCTTTCGGGAAAAACGGGCGAGTTATCATTAATATCCACTATTTCCACAGTCACGTAGTGGATCTCTAGCGGGTTGTCCAGCATGGTTTTCAGGTTGATCAAACACGGAACGCTGCGTTCGCACACCTCCTCCCTGTCTATTGTCTTTTTCACATATAAGATCCCGTCGTCTTGATTCAGCTGAAAGAACGGATCGCTGGACCCGGTGACGACGCGGTATCCTCTCTCTTTCAGCGCACTCTTATCGAGGCCTAAATCCTTCGCTAGGTTTCCCACCACAGTTCCCACTTGCACCTCCTCTTGAACTGAATATCGGATCTGAGCGGAGGCTCCGGTCCACAGAACCTCCAAAATGAACACAAAGACGAACCAGTTCCGCAGCTCTCTCCGTGCTCCGATCCCCCTTTGTTCCATTTCTTCCAAGTAGAGGAAAAATAATCCACTCAGTCCAAGCACATTCACCAAAACGGACACTCAGTGGTGAAAAAATGAAACGGTTTCAGACGAAATCCGATTGAAAACGCGCAGCTCCTGTGACACCCACCGCAATTCACGAGTGATGAAACGGTTTATACAAAGAAGCAAACACGTCACCTCCGTGCGGCCCAGCCGGCAGCCATCTGCTGAACTATACTGACACCATGTGTTGACATGTTGACAACGGCAGCGAACCAAATCCACGATGAAAAGGGAAAAGAATAAGAAGAGTCGAGCGATATGGCAAGAAAACCAATACAGAGCGCTTACAAAATCTGTTACTCGATAAAAGGCAACAATGCAGACTTTATTTGCAAGGTTTTGTTATACGAGTCTGTTATCGGAGCAACATACATGTTGCTTGGACGATTGTCTTTTTCCTTTTCAGTTGAATTTCTTCCAGTATTTTTCCTCCATGAATTCATGATGCTTTTTTTGAATAGTCAATGCAAATTATGTCCATGTTTCCAGTACATAGCTATGAAACGACCAGAAACAACTACTGTGACTTTCCTTCACCTTCACCTTCTTCTACCGCTTATCCGGGGTCGGGTCACGGAGGCAGCATTCGGAGCAGGGAAGCCCAAACTTCCTGATCCACACAAACCTCCTCCAGCTCCTCCCGGGGGATCCCGAGGTGTTCCCAGGCCAGACCGAAGACATAATCTCTCCAGCGAGTCCTGGGTCTTCCCCGGGGTCTCCTCCCGGTAGGACATGCCCGGAACACCTCCCCAGGGAGGCGTCCAGGGGGCATCCGGATCAGATGCCGGAGCCACCTCAACTGGTTCCTCTCGATGTGGAGGAGCAGCGGCTCCACCCCGAGCTCCTCCCGGATGACCGAACTCCTCACCCTATCTCTAAGGGTGCGCCCAGCCACCCTGCGGAGGAAACTCATTTCAGCCGCTTGTATCCGCGATCTCATCCTTTCGGTCATTACCCAAAGCTCGTGACCATAGGTGAGGGTGGGAACGTAGATCGATGGGTAAATCGAGAGCTTCGTCTTGTGACTCAGCTCCCTCTTCACCACGACGGTCCGATACAGCGACCGCATCACTGCTGCCGCTGCACCGACCGATCTATCAATTTCACGCTCCCCTTTTCCTTCACTCGAGAACAAGACCCCGAGATACTTAAACTCCACCGCTTGGGGCAAGAACTCTCCTCCGACCCGGAGAGAGCAAACCACCTTATTCCAGTCAACAAGAGCCAGAGAATGTCAACACGAACCAGGGCGTCGGGCCCCCCAACCTTGACTGCCACCTAGTTCTCTTTGCACCCGACCCCTATGACTCCCTCTGTGGGTGGTGGGTCCGCAGGAGGGACGGCCCATGTCGTTCGTTCGGGCTTGGCCCGGCCGGGCCCCATGGGCAGAGGCCCGGCCACCAGGCGCTCGCATTCGAGCCGAAACCCCAGGCCTGGCTCCAGGGTGGGGCCCCGGCTGCGCCATGCCGGGCAACGTCACGGTCCTTGATGTAGTCTTTTTCATCGGGGCTTCTGAACTGCTCTTAGTCTGACCCGTCACCCAGGACCTGTTTGCCATGGGAGACCCTACCAGGGGCATAACGCCCCCGACAACATAGCTGTCTACTACTAACTACTGTGACTATGACTGCTAAATATAATACCTAAAAGTCGTAACAATACCAACAGTATGTCTCACAATTGCATCAGCAAGTGGAAAAACGATCATCACTTCAGAGCCTCAGTTTTTTAGAACCCAACACACAGCATAAAATTAGCCAGAATAATATCACCAAGAAAATTCAGTCATTTGGAAATGTTGATGATCAACTTTAGTAGCAAGTGACGAGCATGGGGGACAAGCAGGGACAATTCAGCACCAAGGACAGCGATCATCCTTATTCAGACAGCATTGAGAGAAATTCAGAGCACCATCCTACCTCTTCAGAAGGCCTCCTCCTGTCAGGCAGCACCAGAGTGTTGGCATGGCTGCCAGGAACTATAGTAGATCCAATACTCATTCTGGGTCCAACTAGCATGTAGCGCTTGTCTCCAGATCTGTACTGGATGCTGTGGCACAGAGTTCCATCATAGTTGGTCTCTTGGAGATATTTAGAAGTGTAGTCTGTGGATTTGGAGCACTGCATTGCGATCAACACGATGATGCTGATGATGAAAAGGACTGAAACTGAGCCCAAAGTGATCATCAGGTAAAAAGTCACATCCGTGTCCTCATCCACTTTTGCTGAGCTTTTCACATCAGAAGCAGCAAAAGCCTCTTTGGGCTCCACAACTTTGACCAGCACAGTAGCTGTTGCTGAGAGAGACACGTTCCCATTGTCTTTGACCAGTATGACCAGTTTATGTTCCGCCTCGTCTGTCTCTGTGAACGAGCGGAGAGTTCTGATCTGTCCCGTATAGCGGTCCAAACCAAAGAGGCTGTGGTCAGAAACTTGCTGCAGTGAAAACAGTAACCAGCCGTTGTAACCTACATCAGCGTCATAAGCTCTGACTTTAGTCACCAAGTGTCCTGCGTTCACATTGCGGGGAATCTCCTCCACACCTTCAGCAGAACCGTTGGAGTTGACTGGATACAGGATGACTGGAGGGTTGTCGTTCTGATCCAGGATGAACACGTTCACTGTCGCGTTGCTGCTCAGTGACGGACTTCCAGAATCTGTGGCCACAACTTGGAACTGGAAACTCTTCACCGTCTCAAAGTCAAAGCTTTTCAGCGCAGTGATCACTCCAGTCTCAGGGTTCATATTTAGAAAGGATACTAACTTATTGTCGACATTTGCATCCCTTGAAATGTGATATGATATTAAAGCATTATCGCCTTCATCCTTGTCAGAGGCTTTCACAGAAAACACTGAAGCTCCAGGGTTGTTGTCCTCATTTAAGTAAAAAGTGTAGGGTGTCAGTGAAAACTCTGGACTGTTGTCGTTCACATCTGACACAACAACATTGATGGTCTTTTTAGCTGAAAATGACGGTTTGCCTGCATCATGTGCCGTTATAGTGACGTCATAGTTAGAAATAATTTCTCGGTCCAAGTGCGACTTGGTCACTACTGCATACATGTTTTCTTGTAATGAGGGAGACAACATGAAAGGACTATTTTGGTTGATTGAACACGTGACTTTTCCATTCAAACCTGAGTCTAAATCTCTCACACTGATCAGAGCCACAGTTGTTCCAGTCTTTGAATCCTCCTTGATGGAGGTGAATAGCGACGTGACTTCTATCTCAGGAGCGTTATCATTGACATCGACTACATTTATAATCACACTTTTATCCGCTGTTAAAGGAACTGATCCTTTGTCTGAAGCCTTAATATCTATTTCATATTTTCTCCTCTTTTCAAAATCAATTTGACCCTTAACTTTTATTTCTCCAGTGACAGGCTCAATTTCAAATAACTCCATCAATTTAGCATCAACCTCATCACCAAATGAATAAACCACCTCTCCATTTGCGCCGTCATCCAGGTCTGTAGCGTTCACTTGAATGACGACTGTTCCCGCTGGTACGTTTTCATTAATAGTCACGGAGTCATCTTTACTGAACACTGGTGAATTGTCGTTCACATCCAGCACATTAATAATTATATCTATTGAGCCTGAATTCGCTGGTTTCCCTCCATCAACTGCGGTCAGACGCAGCTTGTGTTGAGCTACCGTCTCTCTGTCTAACTGCTTTTGAAGGATTAAAAACGGCACCTTGTGATCTTCACCACGATCTTTCACTTCTATTCTAAAAAGCTCGTTGTGACTGAGTTTATATTGATGAACGGAATATTGACCAACATCGTGATCCTTCGCTGCCTGAAGTTGAAATCTTGCTCCTGGTAAAGCTGACTCGGATATTTCTAGATGTTTTTCTTTTTCTAGAAAAACGGGCGAGTTATCATTAATATCCAGTATTTCCACAGTCACGTAGTGGATCTCTAGCGGGTTGTCCAGCATGGTTTTCAGGTTGATCAAACACGGAACGCTGCGTTCGCACACCTCCTCCCTGTCTATTGTCTTTTTCACATATAAGATCCCGTCGTCTTGATTCAGCTGAAAGAACGGATCGCTGGACCCGGTGACGACGCGGTATCCTCTCTCTTTCAGCGCACTCTTATCGAGGCCTAAATCCTTCGCTAGGTTTCCCACCACAGTTCCCACTTGCACCTCCTCTTGAACGGAATATCGGATCTGAGCGGAGGCTCCGGTCCACAGAACCTCCAAAATGAACACAAAGACGAACCAGTTCCGCAGCTCTCTCCGTGCTCCGATCCCCCTTTGTTCCATTTCTTCCAAGTAGAGGAACATATTCCACTCAGTCCAAGCACATTCACCAAAACGGACACTCAGTGGTGAAAAAATGAAACGGTTTCAGACGAAATCCGATTGAAAACGTACAGCTCCTGTGACACCCACCGCAATTCACGAGTGATGAAACGGTTTATACAAAGAAGCAAACACGTCACCTCCGTGCGGCCCAGCCAGCAACCATCCGCTGAACTATACTGACACCATGTGTTGACATGTTGACAACGGCAGCGAACCAAATCCACGATGAAAAGGGAAAAGAATTAGAAGAGTCGAGCGATATGGCAAGAAAATCAATACAGAGCGCTTAAAAAATCTGTTACTCGATAAAAGGCAACACTGCAGACTTTATTTGCAAGGTTTTGTTATACGAGTCTGTTATCGGAGCAACAGAGATGTTGCTTTGACGATTGTCTTTTTCCTTATCAGTTGAATTTCTTACAGTATTTTTCCTCCATGAATTCATGATGCGTTTTTTAATAGTCAATGCAAATTATGTAAATGTTTCCAGTACATGGCTATGAAACGACCAGGAACAACTAGTGTGACTGCTAAATATAATACCTAAAAGTCGTAACAATACCAACAGCATGTCTCACAATTGCATCAGCAAGTGGCAAAACGATCATCACTTCAGACCCTCGGTTTTTGAGAACGCAACACACAGCATAAAATTAGCCAGAATAATATCACCAAGAAAATTCAGTCATTTGGAAATGTTGATGATCAACTTTACTAGCAAGTGACGAGCATGGGGGACAAGCAGGGACAATTCAGCACTAAGGACAGCGATCATCCTTGTTCAGACAGCATTGAGAGAAATTCAGAGCACCATCCTACCTCTTCAGAAGGCCTCCTCCTGTCAGGCAGCACCAGAGTGTTGGCATGGCTGCCAGGAACTATAGTAGATCCAATACTCATTCTGGGTCCAACTAGCATGTAGCGCTTGTCTCCAGATCTGTACTGGATGCTGTGGCACAGAGTTCCATCATAGTTGGTCTCTTGCAGATATTTAGAAGTGTAGTCTGTGGATTTGGAGCACTGCATTGCGATCAACACGATGATACTGATGATGAAAAGGACTGAAACTGAGCCCAAAGTGATCATCAGGTAAAAAGTCACATCCGTGTCTTCATCCACTTTTGCTGAGCTTTTCACATCAGAAGCAGCAAAAGCCTCTTTGGGCTCCACAACTTTGACCAGCACAGTAGCTGTTGCTGAGAGAGACACGTTCCCATTGTCTTTGACCAGTATGACCAGTTTATGTTCCGCCTCGTCTGTCTCTGTGAACGAGCGGAGAGTTCTGATCTGTCCCGTATAGCGGTCCAAACCAAAGAGGCTGTGGTCAGAAACTTGCTGCAGTGAAAACAGTAACCAGCCGTTGTAACCTACATCAGCGTCATAAGCTCTGACTTTAGTCACCAAGTGTCCTGCGTTCACATTGCGGGGAATCTCCTCCACACCTTCAGCAGAACCGTTGGAGTTGACTGGATACAGGATGACTGGAGGGTTGTCGTTCTGATCCAGGATAAACACGTTCACTGTCACATTGCTGCTCAGTGACGGACTTCCAGAATCTGTGGCCACAACTTGGAACTGGAAACTCTTCACCGTCTCAAAGTCAAAGCTTTTCAGCGCAGTGATCACTCCAGTCTCAGGGTTCATATTTAGAAAGGACACTAACTTACTGTCGACATTTGCATCCCTTGAAATGTGATATGATATTAAAGCATTATCGCCTTCATCACTGTCAGATGCTTTCACAGAAAACACTGAAGCTCCAGGGCTGTTGTTCTCATTTAAGTAAAAAGTGTAGGGTGTCAGTGAAAACTCTGGACTGTTGTCGTTCACATCCGACACAACAACATTGATGGTCTTTTTAGCTGAAAATGACGGTTCGCCTGCATCATGTGCCGTTATAGTGACGTCATAGTTAGAAATAATTTCTCGGTCCAAGTGCGACTTGGTCACTATTGCATACATGTTTTCTTGTAATGAGGGAGACAACATGAAAGGAATATTTTGGTTGATGGAACACATGACTTTTCCATTCAAACCTGAGTCTAAATCTCTCACACTGATCAGAGCCACAGTTGTTCCAGTCTTTGAATCCTCCTTGATGGAGGTGAATAGCGACGTGACTTCTATCTCAGGAGCGTTATCATTGACATCAACTACATTTATAATCACACTTTTATCAGCTGTTAAAGGAACTGGTCCTTTGTCTGATGCTTTAATATCTATCTCATAAGTGATGCTTTCCTCGAAATCAATCTCAGCCTTTACTTTTATTTCTCCAGTATTTGGATCAATATCAAAAAGCTCCATCAATTTAGCATCAACCTCATCACCAAATGAATAAACAACCTCGCCGTTCGCGGCGTCGTCCGGGTCTGTAGCGTTCACTTGAAACACGACTGTGCCCACAGGAACGTTTTCATTCAGAGACACGGTGAGAACATCTTTACTGAACACTGGTGAATTGTCATTAACATCCAGCACATTTATAATTATATCGATTGAGCCTGAATTGGCTGGTTTCCCTCCATCAACTGCGATCAGGCGGAGCTTGTGTTGAGCCACCGTCTCTCTGTCTAACTGCTTTTGAAGGATTAAAAATGGAATTTTCCGGTCCTGACCTCTGTCTTTGATTTCGATTTTAAAATATTCGTTCAGACTGAGTTTATATTGATGAACAGAATACTGACCAACATCGTGATCCTTCGCTGCCTGAAGTTGAAATCTTGCTCCTGGTAAAGCTGACTCGGATATTTCTAGATGTTTTTCTTTTTCTAGAAAAACGGGCGAGTTATCATTAATATCCAGTATTTCCACAGTCACGTAGTGGATCTCTAGCGGGTTGTCCAGCATGGTTTTCAGGTTGATCAAACACGGAACGCTGCGTTCGCACACCTCCTCCCTGTCTATTGTCTTTTTCACATATAAGATCCCGTCGTCTTGATTCAGCTGAAAGAACGGATCGCTGGACCCGGTGACGACGCGGTATCCTCTCTCTTTCAGCGCACTCTTATCGAGGCCTAAATCCTTCGCTAGGTTTCCCACCACAGTTCCCACTTGCACCTCCTCTTGAACGGAATATCGGATCTGAGCGGAGGCTCCGGTCCACAGAACCTCCAAAATGAACACAAAGACGAACCAGTTCCGCAGCTCTCTCCGTGCTCCGATCCCCCTTTGTTCCATTTCTTCCAAGTAGAGGAACATATTCCACTCAGTCCAAGCACATTCACCAAAACGGACACTCGGTGGTGAAAAAATGAAACGGTTTCAGACGAAATCCGATTGAAAACGTACAGCTCCTGTGACACCCACCGCAATTCACGAGTGATGAAACGGTTTATACAAAGAAGCAAACACGTCACCTCCGTGCGGCCCAGCCGGCAGCCATCCGCTGAACTATACTGACACCATGTGTTGACATGTTGACAACGGCAGCGAACCAAATCCACGATGAAAAGGGAAAAGAATTAGAAGAGTCGAGCGATATGGCAAGAAAATCAATACAGAGCGCTTAAAAAATCTGTTACTCGATAAAAGGCAACACTGCAGACTTTATTTGCAAGGTTTTGTTATACGAGTCTGTTATCGGAGCAACATACATGTTGCTTTGACGATTGTCTTTTTCCTTATCACTTGAATTTCTTCCAGTATTTTTCCTCCATGAATTCATTATGCGTTTTTTAATAGTCAATGCAAATTATGTAAATGTTTCCAGTACATGGCTATGAAACGACCAGGAACAACTACTGTGACTATGACTGCTAAATATAATACCTAAAAGTCGTAACAATACCAACAGCATGTCTCACAATCACATCAGCAGGTGGAAAAACGATCATCACTTCAGAGCCTCAGTTTTTTAGAACCCAACACACAGCATAAAATTAGCCAGAATAATATCACCAAGAAAATTCAGTCATTTGGAAATGTTGATGATCAACTTTAGTAGCAAGTGACGAGCATGGGGGACAAGCAGGGACAATTCAGCACCAAGGACAGCGATCATCCTTATTCAGACAGCATTGAGAGAAATTCAGAGCACCATCCTACCTCTTCAGAAGGCCTCCTCCTGTCAGGCAGCACCAGAGTGTTGGCATGGCTGCCAGGAACTATAGTAGATCCAATACTCATTCTGGGTCCAACTAGCATGTAGCGCTTGTCTCCAGATCTGTACTGGATGCTGTGGCACAGAGTTCCATCATAGTTGGTCTCTTGGAGATATTTAGAAGTGTAGTCTGTGGATTTGGAGCACTGCATTGCGATCAACACGATGATACTGATGATGAAAAGGACTGAAACTGAGCCCAAAGTGATCATCAGGTAAAAAGTCACATCCGTGTCCTCATCCACTTTTGCTGAGCTTTTCACATCAGAAGCAGCAAAAGCCTCTTTGGGCTCCACAACTTTGACCAGCACAGTAGCTGTTGCTGAGAGAGACACGTTCCCATTGTCTTTGACCAGTATGACCAGTTTATGTTCCGCCTCGTCTGTCTCTGTGAACGAGCGGAGAGTTCTGATCTGTCCCGTATAGCGGTCCAAACCAAAGAGGCTGTGGTCAGAAACTTGCTGCAGTGAAAACAGTAACCAGCCGTTGTAACCTACATCAGCGTCATAAGCTCTGACTTTAGTCACCAAGTGTCCTGCGTTCACATTGCGGGGAATCTCCTCCACACCTTCAGCAGAACCGTTGGAGTTGACTGGATACAGGATGACTGGAGGGTTGTCGTTCTGATCCAGGATGAACACGTTCACTGTCACGTTGCTGCTCAGTGACGGACTTCCAGAATCTGTGGCCACAACGTGGAACTGGAAACTCTTCACTGTCTCAAAGTCAAAGCTTTTCAGAGCAGAAATGTGTCCGTTGTCTGAGTTGATGTTCAGGAAAGACAGCAGGTCGGTCTTACGTCCTTCTCTCACTATATGATAGGAAACAGCCGCGTTCTCGTTCAGATCATTATCAGTTGCGCTCACAGAGAACACTGAGGCTCCAGCCAGGTTATTTTCTAACAGATAAAAGTCCAGTGGGTTTTGTTGGAAATGTGGACTGTTGTCATTCACATCTGATATCTGGATGTTGAGGGTTTTAAAAGAAGACAAAGGAGGTTCACCACAGTCTGTGGCTTTTAGTATGATCTCATACTGAGACACTTCCTCTCTGTCCAGAACTGTTTTTGTAACGACTGAATATGTGTTTTCCTTATAAGAGGGTTTTAACTCGAACGGTACATTGTTAATTATTTGCAGGATTATTTTCCCATTAACACCAGAATCTTTGTCTTTTACTTTGATGAGAGAAACGACTGTTCCTGGTTTAGATTCTTCAGTAACCGTATTAGAAAGTGACGTCACTTCTATTTCTGGTGGATTGTCATTAATATCTCTGACCCTTATTATCACTCTACATTCTCCGGTTAATGGAGGAGTTCCTTTATCTGATGCTTCAATGTCCAGTTTATAAACATTATGTTCTTCATAGTCTATTAATCCTCTGACACGGATTTCGCCTGTAATTTTGTCTAATTCAAAAACATCATATACATGTTTTGTCAGTGTTTGTACGAGACTATATTCGATTTCGCTATTCGTTCCTTCATCTGGATCGGTCGCATTCATTTTTAATATTATCGAGCCGGCCAAAATGCTTTCCTGAACATCAATGTAATAAACTTCCTGACTGAACGTGGGTCTGTTATCGTTACTGTCCAGGACAACGATAGAAACATTTAACGTTCCTGATCTTTGAGGTTTCCCTCCGTCTACCGCTGTCACAGTTAAAGAATGGCTGTTCTTCTTTTCTCTATCAAGCGTTTTTTTAAGAACAAGAACTGGTTTCTTATCATCATTTTTACGAAAATCCACCTCAAAATGCTCGTTTAACGTCAGAGTGTAGGTGCGAATCGAATTAGTTCCCGCATCGGGATCATTTGCGGCATGTAACTGAAATCGCCTCCCGCTGAGAGTTTGTTCAGCTATTTTGAATGTTTGCTGTGTTTCAGGAAACACGGGGGCGTGATCATTAATATCAGTAATTTCCACAACCACGTAGTGAATTTCCAACGGGTTCTCAACAATGATCTTGAGCTCGATCAAGCAAGACTCCCTCCCCTGACAGAAGCCGTCTCTGTCTATTCTCTTACGGACGTACAATTCTCCATTGTGCGGGTTTACCTCAAAAAACGCGTCCTCGGACTCAGAAACAACACGGAACCGTCGAGCAACCAGAGAGCTGATATCGAGACCCAGATCCTTGGCCACATTTCCCACAATCGTTGATTCCTTCACCTCCTCGGGAACAGAGTAGCGCAGTTCAGCCAGAGCCCGTTTTCCATCGAGAAACAATGCAGCCAAGAGAAAGAAGCTCCAGGAGAATCCAAATACTCCCATTCGTCTATTTGTCTCCATCTTCAAAACACCAACGAAACGAATCCACCTTTAGTGAGCAACAAATCACATCCAGCTCATGGTCGAGAGATACTGCAGGAGGACCAGAACACGATGCGGCGTCGAAGGACTGTCCGCTGTCTGGTTCCCTGACAAACAAAAGCGTTTTGAGACGTACGTCGTCCACCAGCGATAATGCGACACTGACACCTAGAGGACAGTCAGTGGCAGCTGCATTTTGTCTCCGAGAGAGTGCGATAAATTTAATTGAACCTCCTTTAAACAACAAGGTCACAATTATTTGTTGATGATAATACAAAAGGTTGAAAACAACAGATAACGACTGAGTTTTATAGTCTCATAAATGTCATGAATATATCAATATAAGGCAATCAAGTTCCAACATTCAATAGAGGGATAATTATTGTTAAGTTAGCAACAAATATTCTAAAGTTATCAGACTGAGCTAATTTTGGAAACGGAGATTCAAGTTCAATTATGAAGCAGAAAATATCATATCTCATTAGAAAACATATAGAAAATATCCGAAATGCAATTTTTGTTTTTAAATAAATCGACAGTGTTTACTTGGGGAAAAAAAACAATGAGCAGCATTTGCGAGCATTTCAGCACCATGGTCAGAGAACATGCCTAACTATCCAACATAAGTGACCACAGATCCTACCTCTTCAGAGGCCCTCCTCCTGTCAGGCAGCACCAGAGTGTTGGCATGGCTGCCAGGAACTATAGTAGATCCAATACTCATTCTGGGTCCAACTAGCATGTAGCGCTTGTCTCCAGATCTGTACTGGATGCTGTGGCACAGAGTTCCATCATAGTTGGTCTCTTGCAGATATTTAGAAGTGTAGTCTGTGGATTTGGAGCACTGCATTGCGATCAACACGATGATGCTGATGATGAAAAGGACTGAAACTGAGCCCAAAGTGATCATCAGGTAAAAAGTCACATCCGTGTCTTCATCCACTTTTGCTGAGCTTTTCACATCAGAAGCAGCAAAAGCCTCTTTGGGCTCCACAACTTTGACCAGCACAGTAGCTGTTGCTGAGAGAGACACGTTCCCATTGTCTTTGACCAGTATGACCAGTTTATGTTCCGCCTCGTCTGTCTCTGTGAACGAGCGGAGAGTTCTGATCTGTCCCGTGTAGCGGTCCAAACCAAAGAGGCTGTGGTCAGAAACTTGCTGCAGTGAAAACAGTAACCAGCCGTTGTAACCTACATCAGCGTCATAAGCTCGGACTTTAGTCACCAAGTGTCCTGCGTTCACATTGCGGGGAATCTCCTCCACACCTTCAGCAGAACCGTTGGAGTTGACTGGATACAGGATGACTGGAGGGTTGTCGTTCTGATCCAGGATGAACACGTTCACTGTCACGTTGCTGCTCAGTGACGGACTTCCAGAATCTGTGGCCACAACTTGGAACTGGAAACTCTTCACCGTCTCAAAGTCAAAGCTTTTCAGAGCAGAAATGTGTCCGTTGTCTGAGTTGATGTTCAGGAAAGACAGCAGGTCGTTCTTACGTCCTTCTCTCACTATATGATAGGAAACAGCCGCGTTCTCGTTCAGATCATTATCAGTTGCGCTCACAGAGAACACTGACGCTCCAGCCAGGTTATTTTCTGACAGATAAAAGTCCAGTGGGTTTTGTTGGAAATGTGGACTGTTGTCATTCACATCTGATATCTGGATGTTGAGGGTTTTAAAAGAAGACAAAGGAGGTTCACCACAGTCTGTGGCTTTTAGTATGATCTCATACTGAGACACGTCCTCTCTGTCCAGAACTGTTTTTGTAACTACTGAATATGTGTTTTCCTTATAAGAGGGTTTTAACTCAAACGGTACATTGTTAGTTATTTGTAGGATTATTTTCCCATTTAGGCCAGAATCTTTATCTTTCACTTTGATGAGAGAAACAACTGTTCCTGGTTTGGAATCTTCCTGAACTCTTTCTGACAGTGACGTCACCTCTATTTCTGGTGCATTATCATTCATGTCAACAACCTTTATCATCACTCTACATTCTCCTATCATTGGATTCGGTCCTTTGTCCATCGCTTCTATGTCCAATCCAAATAATTCATTTTCTTCAAAGTCTATGGTGCCTTTTATTTTTATTTCGCCTGAAACTTTGTCCAAGTCAAATATATCATACATTTTTCGCTTCAGTGCTTTTCCAAAACTATATTCAAACTCTCCATTAATTCCCTCATCAAAATCAGTAGCATTCAATTTCATGATTTGTGTTCCAACCGGCAGATTCTCTTGGATAGCAATTTGGTAAACATCCTGACTGAATGTGGGTCTGTTATCATTACTGTCGAGAACAATGATTGAGACATTTAAGCGTCCAGATTTGGGAGGTTTGCCTCCATCAAATGCTGTAACTAAGAGGGAATGTTTGTCTTTCTTCTCTCTGTCTAACGAATTTTTCAAGACAAGAAACGGTATTTTTTCTGAATCACTCTGACGAATGTTTATCTCAAAATTTTCGTTAGATGTCAGCGTGTACGTGCGAATGGAATTAATTCCGGCGTCAGGGTCGTTTGCTGCGTGTAGCTGGATTCGCCTCCCCGGAAGTGTGTGCTCCCCGATCTCAAATGTTTGCAGTTTTTCTGGAAACACGGGGGCGTGATCATTAATATCAGTAATTTCCACAACCGCATAGTGAATTTCCAACGGGTTTTCTACGATGATCTTGAGCTCGATCAAGCAAGACTCCCTCCCCTGACAGAAGCCGTCTCTGTCTATTCTCTTACGGACGTACAATTCTCCATTGTGCGGGTTTACCTCAAAAAACGCGTCCTCGGACTCAGAAACAACACGGAACCGTCGAGCAACCAGAGAGCTGATATCGAGACCCAGATCCTTGGCCACATTTCCCACAATGGTTGATTCCTTCACCTCCTCGGGAACAGAGTAGCGCAGTTCAGCCAGAGCCCGTTTTCCATCGAGAAACAATGCAGCCAAGAGAAAGAAGCTCCAGGAGAATCCAAATACTCCCATTCGTCTATTTGTCTCCATCTTCAAAACACCAACGAAACGAATCCACCTTTAGTGAGCAACAAATCACATCCAGCTCATGGTCGAGAGATACTGCAGGAGGACCAGAACACGATGCGGCGTCGAAGGACTGTCCGCTGTCTGGTTCCCCGACAAACAAAAGCGTTTTGCGACGTACGTCGTCCACCAATGATAATGCGACACTGACACCTAGAGGACAGTCAGTGGCAGCTGCATTTTGTCTCTCAGAGAGTGCGTAGAAAACGGCACAGAATGATTGGTTGTTTTATAGTCTCATTAAGGTAACCTGTATACTGTATGAATGCACAATTCCCAATAGAATGTAGGGCAATCAAATTCAAATATTCAATCATGAGATAATTATAGCCAAGTTGGTTACAAATATCCTGAAGTTATCAGTGTGAGCCAGTTTCAGAAATGGATATTAAACGCCAATAATGATGCAGAAAACATCACATCTCACTAAAAGGAAATGCTCTAAAAACAGAAAGAAAATATTAAGGCAAACCACTTCTTTTTTTTAATTAGTCCACAGTGTTTACTTCGAAAGAACCACTAAGCAGCATTTGCTGACCATTTCAGCACCATGGTCAGAGAACATGAGTAAATATCCAACATAAGTGACCACAGATCCTACCTCTTCAGAGGTCCTCCTCCTGTCAGGCAGCACCAGAGTGTTGGCATGGCTGCCAGGAACTATAGTAGATCCAATACTCATTCTGGGTCCAACTAGCATGTAGCGCTTGTCTCCAGATCTGTACTGGATGCTGTGGCACAGAGTTCCATCATAGTTGGTCTCTTGGAGATATTTAGAAGTGTAGTCTGTGGATTTGGAGCACTGCATTGCGATCAACACGATGATGCTGATGATGAAAAGGACTGAAACTGAGCCCAAAGTGATCATCAGGTAAAAAGTCACATCCGTGTCTTCATCCACCTTTGCTGAGCTTTTCACATCAGAAGCAGCAAAAGCCTCTTTGGGCTCCACAACTTTGACCAGCACAGTAGCTGTTGCTGAGAGAGACACGTTCCCATTGTCTTTGACCAGTATGACCAGTTTATGTTCCGCCTCGTCTGTCTCGGTGAACGAGCGGAGAGTTCTGATCTGTCCCGTATAGCGGTCCAAACCAAAGAGGCTGTGGTCAGAAACTTGCTGCAGTGAAAACAGTAACCAGCCGTTGTAACCTACATCAGCGTCATAAGCTCTGACTTTAGTCACCAAGTGTCCTGCGTTCACATTGCGGGGAATCTCCTCCACACCTTCAGCAGAACCGTTGGAGTTGACTGGATACAGGATGACTGGAGGGTTGTCGTTCTGATCCAGGATGAACACGTTCACTGTCACGTTGCTGCTCAGTGACGGACTTCCAGAATCTGTGGCCACAACTTGGAACTGGAAACTCTTCACCGTCTCAAAGTCAAAGCTTTTCAGAGCAGAAATGTGTCCGTTGTCTGAGTTGATGTTCAGGAAAGACAGCAGGTCGTTCTTACGTCCTTCTCTCACTATATGATAGGAAACAGCCGCGTTCTCGTTCAGATCATTATCAGTTGCGCTCACAGAGAACACTGACGCTCCAGCCAGGTTATTTTCTGACAGATAAAAGTCCAGTGGGTTTTGTTGGAAATGTGGACTGTTGTCATTCACATCTGATATCTGGATGTTGAGGGTTTTAAAAGAAGACAAAGGAGGTTCACCACAGTCTGTGGCTTTTAGTATGATCTCATACTGAGACACGTCCTCTCTGTCCAGAACTGTTTTTGTAACTACTGAATATGTGTTTTCCTTATAAGAGGGTTTTAACTCAAACGGTACATTGTTAGTTATTTGTAGGATTATTTTCCCATTTAGGCCAGAATCTTTATCTTTCACTTTGATGAGAGAAACAACTGTTCCTGGTTTGGAATCTTCCTGAACTCTTTCTGACAGTGACGTCACCTCTATTTCTGGTGCATTATCATTCATGTCAACAACCTTTATCATCACTCTACATTCTCCTATCATTGGATTCGGTCCTTTGTCCATCGCTTCTATGTCCAATCCAAATAATTCATTTTCTTCAAAGTCTATGGTGCCTTTTATTTTTATTTCGCCTGAAACTTTGTCCAAGTCAAATATATCATACATTTTTCGCTTCAGTGCTTTTCCAAAACTATATTCAAACTCTCCATTAATTCCCTCATCAAAATCAGTAGCATTCAATTTCATGATTTGTGTTCCAACCGGCAGATTCTCTTGGATAGCAATTTGGTAAACATCCTGACTGAATGTGGGTCTGTTATCATTACTGTCGAGAACAATGATTGAGACATTTAAGCGTCCAGATTTGGGAGGTTTGCCTCCATCAAATGCTGTAACTAAGAGGGAATGTTTGTCTTTCTTCTCTCTGTCTAACGAATTTTTCAAGACAAGAAACGGTATTTTTTCTGAATCACTCTGACGAATGTTTATCTCAAAATTTTCGTTAGATGTCAGCGTGTACGTGCGAATGGAATTAATTCCGGCGTCAGGGTCGTTTGCTGCGTGTAGCTGGATTCGCCTCCCCGGAAGTGTGTGCTCCCCGATCTCAAATGTTTGCAGTTTTTCTGGAAACACGGGGGCGTGATCATTAATATCAGTAATTTCCACAACCGCATAGTGAATTTCCAACGGGTTTTCTACGATGATCTTGAGCTCGATCAAGCAAGACTCCCTCCCCTGACAGAAGCCGTCTCTGTCTATTCTCTTACGGACGTACAATTCTCCATTGTGCGGGTTTACCTCAAAAAACGCGTCCTCGGACTCAGAAACAACACGGAACCGTCGAGCAACCAGAGAGCTGATATCGAGACCCAGATCCTTGGCCACATTTCCCACAATGGTTGATTCCTTCACCTCCTCGGGAACAGAGTAGCGCAGTTCAGCCAGAGCCCGTTTTCCATCGAGAAACAATGCAGCCAAGAGAAAGAAGCTCCAGGAGAATCCAAATACTCCCATTCGTCTATTTGTCTCCATCTTCAAAACACCAACGAAACGAATCCACCTTTAGTGAGCAACAAATCACATCCAGCTCATGGTCGAGAGATACTGCAGGAGGACCAGAACACGATGCGGCGTCGAAGGACTGTCCGCTGTCTGGTTCCCCGACAAACAAAAGCGTTTTGCGACGTACGTCGTCCACCAATGATAATGCGACACTGACACCTAGAGGACAGTCAGTGGCAGCTGCATTTTGTCTCTCAGAGAGTGCGTAGAAAACGGCACAGAATGATTGGTTGTTTTATAGTCTCATTAAGGTAACCTGTATACTGTATGAATGCACAATTCCCAATAGAATGTAGGGCAATCAAATTCAAATATTCAATCATGAGATAATTATAGCCAAGTTGGTTACAAATATCCTGAAGTTATCAGTGTGAGCCAGTTTCAGAAATGGATATTAAACGCCAATAATGATGCAGAAAACATCACATCTCACTAAAAGGAAATGCTCTAAAAACAGAAAGAAAATATTAAGGCAAACCACTTCTTTTTTTTAATTAGTCCACAGTGTTTACTTCGAAAGAACCACTAAGCAGCATTTGCTGACCATTTCAGCACCATGGTCAGAGAACATGAGTAAATATCCAACATAAGTGACCACAGATCCTACCTCTTCAGAGGTCCTCCTCCTGTCAGGCAGCACCAGAGTGTTGGCATGGCTGCCAGGAACTATAGTAGATCCAATACTCATTCTGGGTCCAACTAGCATGTAGCGCTTGTCTCCAGATCTGTACTGGATGCTGTGGCACAGAGTTCCATCATAGTTGGTCTCTTGGAGATATTTAGAAGTGTAGTCTGTGGATTTGGAGCACTGCATTGCGATCAACACGATGATGCTGATGATGAAAAGGACTGAAACTGAGCCCAAAGTGATCATCAGGTAAAAAGTCACATCCGTGTCTTCATCCACCTTTGCTGAGCTTTTCACATCAGAAGCAGCAAAAGCCTCTTTGGGCTCCACAACTTTGACCAGCACAGTAGCTGTTGCTGAGAGAGACACGTTCCCATTGTCTTTGACCAGTATGACCAGTTTATGTTCCGCCTCGTCTGTCTCGGTGAACGAGCGGAGAGTTCTGATCTGTCCCGTATAGCGGTCCAAACCAAAGAGGCTGTGGTCAGAAACTTGCTGCAGTGAAAACAGTAACCAGCCGTTGTAACCTACATCAGCGTCATAAGCTCTGACTTTAGTCACCAAGTGTCCTGCGTTCACATTGCGGGGAATCTCCTCCACACCTTCAGCAGAACCGTTGGAGTTGACTGGATACAGGATGACTGGAGGGTTGTCGTTCTGATCCAGGATGAACACGTTCACTGTCACGTTGCTGCTCAGTGACGGACTTCCAGAATCTGTGGCCACAACTTGGAACTGGAAACTCTTCACCGTCTCAAAGTCAAAGCTTTTCAGAGCAGAAATGTCTCCATTTTCTGAGTTGATGTTCAGGAAAGACAGCAGGTCGTTCTTACTTCCTTCTCTCACTATATGATAGGAAACAGCCGCGTTCTCATTCAGATCATTATCAGTTGCGCTCACAGAGAACACTGACGCTCCAGCCAGGTTATTTTCTAACAGATAAAAGTCCAGTGGGTTTTGTTGGAAATGTGGACTGTTGTCATTCACATCTGATATCTGGATGTTGAGGGTTTTAAAAGAAGACAAAGGAGGTTCACCACAGTCTGTGGCTTTTAGTATGATCTCATACTGAGACACTTCCTCTCTGTCCAGAACTGTTTTTGTAACGACTGAATATGTGTTTTCCTTATAAGAGGGTTTTAACTCAAACGGTACGTCATTAGTTATTTGTAGTATTATTTTCCCATTAACACCAGAATCTTTATCTTTCACTTTGATGAGGGAAATGACTGTTCCTGGTTTGGAATCTTCTGTAGCACTGCTGGATAGTGACGTCACCTCTATTTCTGGTGGATTGTCATTAACGTCTCTGATTTTTATTATTGCTCTACACTCCCCAGTCAATGGAGGATTTCCTTTATCCGATGCTTCAATGTCCAATTCGTATTCCCTGTTTTCTTCAAAGTCAATGTTTCCCTTTAATGTTATCTCTCCACTTGTTTTATCTAACAGAAAAATATCGTGGATCCCTTTACTTGATGTTTTTCCAAATCGATATTCTAATATCCCATTTAATCCATCGTCTGGATCAGTAGCATTCAGCTTGAAAATGGCAGCACCAACAGCCATGTTTTCTTTTATTTCTACATGGTAGACATCCTGACTGAATGTGGGCCGATTGTCATTGTTGTCCAGAACAACGATAGAAACATTTAATGTTCCTGATCTCTGAGGTTTTCCTCCGTCGAATGCAGTCACAATGAGGGAGTGTGTATCCTTCTTTTCTCGGTCTAACGGTTTTTTTAACACAATGAACGGGGTTTTACTCACATCTCGTTGCCTTATATTGAGTTCAAAATGTTCATTTGGCGTCATAGAGTAAGTACGGACAGAATTCGTTCCAGCATCGGCGTCACTCGCTGCGTGTAATTGAAACCGAGTCCCTGGCAAGGTGAGTTCACCTAATTCAAATATTTGCTGTGTCTCAGAAAATGTGGGTGAGTGATCATTAATATCAGTAATTTCCACAACCACATAGTGAATTTCTAACGGGTTTTCTACGATGATCTTGAGCTCGATCAAGCAAGACTCCCTCCCCTGACAGAAGCCGTCTCTGTCTATTCTCTTACGGACGTACAATTCTCCATTGTGCGGGTTTACCTCAAAAAACGCGTCCTCGGACTCAGAAACAACACGGAACCGTCGAGCAACCAGAGAGCTGATATCGAGACCCAGATCCTTGGCCACATTTCCCACAATCGTTGATTCCGTCACCTCCTCGGGAACAGAGTAGCG
The DNA here is from genome assembly GCF_027744825.2 of Synchiropus splendidus. Taxonomy (NCBI): domain Eukaryota; kingdom Metazoa; phylum Chordata; class Actinopteri; order Syngnathiformes; family Callionymidae; genus Synchiropus; species Synchiropus splendidus. Next base: position 4,657,179 of record NC_071344.1, read on the forward strand.
CAGTTCAGCCAGAGCCCGTTTTCCATCGAGAAACAATGCAGCCAAGAGGAAGAAGCTCCAGGAGCTTCGCAGAGCGGTTTGGTGTCCCATCTCCATCGTTGATCAGAAACACAAAACAATCCCAAACAGGTTTGTCATTAAAAACAATTGTATATCCACATCATGAGACGCAAACGCACCAGAACCAAAAACCGGGTCGTGCCGCGGGACTCGCTTCTGTCGTGTCGTTCTGAAGCAAACAAAAGGATTCTGTAGGGAGGGACTAAAGCTCGGTTTCTTGTGTTACACTGACATCCAGAGGAAACGAGAGAAGAGAGCTAGAAATATTATTATGATGATGATGATTATTATTATTATTATCACACATTTTAACTACTATCTACAAAAGCGAAAAGATGCTGCAATCATGCCTCCTTCCATCTGCTCAAGCATGCCAGCGAAAGAAATCTATTCGGAGGAAAATAACATAAAAATAATTCATGATTGATCCAGTGACACTTCAAAATGTTTTGTGTATTTTTAAAGTGAAGGTTGACTCTGTCCCTGTCAGAGGCCACCGCCCTTAAATTTGGCTGCTGCAGGTGACAGTTTTCCCCATCGACCGCAGCTCAATGAGTCAGTTAACGTTTCTATAGGTTCTATTTTTGAAACAAAATACATGAAGAATACGGGAATATCTTTTGTCAATTTTGTCTATGTAGAGATTGAATATAATTCGATTTTTTTCGGAAATCGGACTCCATTTGTCTATTACACACATACAGAAGCAAAACTTTGAAAGGAAAAACCTATAATTCACTGTATTGTATTCAAATTAGCACCAGAAATATATTTCAGCATGTTCTTATGTCCTCAGTTGGCCTGACCTAATGTATTTGACCCGGATAAAACAAAAAAAAAAGCGCCATACAGACAACATTTCAGCACCAAGGACAACACATGCTCTAAGTTCTGCAAATTTATGAGGCGCTTGCAAGGATATAACTGAACGCCATCCTACCTCTTCAGAGGTCCTCCTCCTGTCAGGCAGCACCAGAGTGTTGGCATGGCTGCCAGGAACTATAGTAGATCCAATACTCATTCTGGGTCCAACTAGCATGTAGCGCTTGTCTCCAGATCTGTACTGGATGCTGTGGCACAGAGTTCCATCATAGTTGGTCTCTTGCAGATATTTAGAAGTGTAGTCTGTGGACTTGGAGCACTGCATTGCGATCAACACGATGATGCTGATGATGAAAAGGACTGAAACTGAGCCCAAAGTGATCATCAGGTAAAAAGTCACATCCGTGTCTTCATCCACTTTTGCTGAGCTTTTAACATCAGAAGCAGCAAAAGCCTCTTTGGGCTCCACAACTTTGACCAGCACAGTAGCTGTTGCTGAGAGAGACACGTTCCCATTGTCTTTGACCAGTATGACCAGTTTATGTTCCGCCTCGTCTGTCTCTGTGAACGAGCGGAGAGTTCTGATCTGTCCCGTATAGCGGTCCAAACCAAAGAGGCTGTGGTCAGAAACTTGCTGCAGTGAAAACAGTAACCAGCCGTTGTAACCTACATCAGCGTCATAAGCTCTGACTTTAGTCACCAAGTGTCCTGCGTTCACATTGCGGGGAATCTCCTCCACACCTTCAGCAGAACCGTTGGAGTTGACTGGATACAGGATGACTGGAGGGTTGTCGTTCTGATCCAGGATGAACACGTTCACTGTCACGTTGCTGCTCAGTGACGGACTTCCAGAATCTGTGGCCACAACTTGGAACTGGAAACTCTTCACCGTCTCAAAGTCAAAGCTTTTCAGAGCAGAAATGTGTCCATTGTCTGAGTTGATGTTCAGGAAAGACAGCAGGTCGTTCTTACGTCCTTCTCTCACTATATGATAGGAAACAGCTGCGTTCTCGTTCAGATCATTATCAGTTGCGCTCACAGAGAACACTGACGCTCCAGCCAGGTTATTTTCTAACAGATAAAAGTCCAGTGGGTTTTGTTGGAAATGTGGACTGTTGTCATTCACATCTGATATCTGGATGTTGAGGGTTTTAAAAGAAGACAAAGGAGGTTCACCACAGTCTGTGGCTTTTAGTATGATCTCATACTGAGACACTTCCTCTCTGTCCAGAACTGTTTTTGTAACGACTGAATATGTGTTTTCCTTATAAGAGGGTTTTAACTCGAACGGTACGTCATTAGTTATTTGTAGGATTATTTTCCCATTTAGACCAGAATCTTTGTCTTTCACTTTGATGAGGGAAACAACTGTTCCTTGTTTGGAATCTTCTGCTACTGTGTTGGATAGTGATGTCACTTCTATATCTGGTGGATTGTCGTTTACATCAATAATGTTTATAATCACTCTGCACTCTCCCGATAAGGGAGGGATTCCCTTATCAGATGCCTCAACATCAAATTCAAATACCTCATTTAGTTCGTGGTCAAGCGAACCCATTAATGTAATTTCGCCCGTTTGTTTATGCAACTTAAATAGTTCATTATATCCACGTCTTAAATGTTTTCCAAGGCTGAATTCCAACTCGCTGTTTATACCCTGATCCTGATCAGTTGCATTTAATTTAATTATTGAGGCACCAACTGGAAGATTCTCTTTAACTTTAATTTGATAGACATCCTGACTAAAAATTGGGCGATTATCATTAATGTCAAGAACAATTATTGATACATTTAACGTTCCAGATTTCTGTGGTTTTCCCCCATCCATTGCAGTAAGAATGAACGAGTGATAGTTTGTCTTTTCTCTGTCCAGTGATTTTTTGAGAACCAAAAACGGTACCTTCGCCAAATCACTTTGACGTATATTAACCTCAAAATGTTCATTTGACGTTAAAGTGTAAGTGCGAATGGAATTAATCCCAGAATCCGCATCATTTGCGGCAAGTAATTGAAACCGAGTTCCTGGCAAAGTCAGTTCTCCCATTTTAAATATTTGTTGTGTTTCAGGAAAAATGGGCGCGTGGTCATTAATATCAGTAATTTCCACAACCACATAGTGAATTTCCAACGGGTTTTCCACGATGATCTTGAGCTCGATCAAGCAAGACTCCCTCCCCTGACAGAAGCCGTCTCTGTCTATTCTCTTACGGACGTACAATTCTCCATTGTGCGGGTTTACCTCAAAAAACGCGTCCTCGGACTCAGAAACAACACGGAACCGTCGAGCAACCAGAGAGCTGATATCGAGACCCAGATCCTTGGCCACATTTCCCACAATCGTTGATTCCTTCACCTCCTCGGGAACAGAGTAGCGCAGTTCAGCCAGAGCCCGTTTTCCATCGAGAAACAATGCAGCCAAGAGAAAGAAGCTCCAGGAGCTTCGCAGAGCGGCTTGATGTCGAATCCCCATGGTTGATCAGAAACACAAAACAATCCCAAACAGGTTTGTCATTAAAAACAATTGTATATCCACATCATGAGACGCAAACGCACCAGAACCAAAAACCGGGTCGTGCCGCGGGACTCGCTTCTGTCGTCTCGCTCTGAAGCAAACAAAAGGGTTCTGTAGGGAGGGACTAGACCTCAGTTTCTTGTGTTACACTGACATCCAGAGGATACGGGAGAAGAGGACTAGAAAAAGTATTATTATTATTATTATTATTATTATTATTATTATTATTATTATTATTATTATTATTATTATTATTATTATTATTATTATTATTATTATTATGTTGCTGATGTTGTCATTTTTATTATAATTGAATAATTACACTTGTTTTTGACCACAGAAAAAAGCCAACATACACTGCAAGTAGGCCGTCTTTTCCTGTCGAAGCATGTCAATGCAAGACTTCTTAACTGAGGAAAATTGCGTTGAAATAATGAACGTTTTATTTTTGAGTGAAGAGGATGATCCAGTCGGATGCCACCGACCCTAAAGGCGGCAATCTGACGGTGAGTGCGGCTCCGTGCGGCCCGTACTGTTTATACAGGCTTGATTTTCAGCGAGGGAAACTGAAGGAGAACGATTGTGTCGAAACTAAACCTTCATTTAATTATTTACCGAGGCTGAAGTTTACGTGCATGGAGTTGCCGCAGGAACTGACTTGGCCACTTAATCTTGAACAACCATGCCACAAATCCGCCTACAAAAGTCAAAGCTTATTCCAGTTCCATGGTTTCTAGTTAAGTTTAATTGTTCTGCCTAATTTGAAATTAAAAATGGAGCTGTCATTGAGCGTGTCGAGGAGGTAAAAAGTGTGAATGAATGAGTTGAGATGTCAAGCTTTATATTCCGAGGTAATTTATGATATTAAATAATATATACTTCTTAATTTACTTATTAATTCGATTGTAGGGCCTAATGTACAGGTAGATTCCAATACTGTTCTCTAAGTACTTTTTATACAGCAGGTAGAAACAAAAAGTCGATCATTCATTAAAATACTGAAAATCGAACAAGGTGGTAAATGCACTGTTTTGTCAATATTAAACAACTAAAACAATTCCAGCAGGTTCATATGTCTTCATTTTGTCAAATCAATTTTCTCAAATGAATGACGAAAAGCGCAGTTTTCAGAACCAGGGACAGCACATTGCACAATACAATTGAACGCCATCCTACCTCTTCAGAGGTCCTCCTCCTGTCAGGCAGCACCAGAGTGTTGGCATGGCTGCCAGGAACTATAGTAGATCCAATACTCATTCTGGGTCCAACTAGCATGTAGCGCTTGTCTCCAGATCTGTACTGGATGCTGTGGCATAGAGTTCCATCATAGTTGGTCTCTTGGAGATATTTAGAAGTGTAGTCTGTGGATTTGGAGCACTGCATTGCGATCAACACGATGATACTGATGATGAAAAGGACTGAAACTGAGCCCAAAGTGATCATCAGGTAAAAAGTCACATCCGTGTCTTCATCCACTTTTGCTGAGCTTTTCACATCAGAAGCAGCAAAAGCCTCTTTGGGCTCCACAACTTTGACCAGCACAGTAGCTGTTGCTGAGAGAGACACATTCCCATTGTCTTTGACCAGTATGACCAGTTTATGTTCCGCCTCGTCTGTCTCTGTGAACGAGCGGAGAGTTCTGATCTGTCCCGTATAGCGGTCCAAACCAAAGAGGCTGTGGTCAGAAACTTGCTGCAGTGAAAACAGTAACCAGCCGTTGTAACCTACATCAGCGTCATAAGCTCTGACTTTAGTCACCAAGTGTCCTGCGTTCACATTGCGGGGAATCTCCTCCACACCTTCAGCAGAACCGTTGGAGTTGACTGGATACAGGATGACTGGAGGGTTGTCGTTCTGATCCAGGATGAACACGTTCACTGTCACGTTGCTGCTCAGTGACGGACTTCCAGAATCTGTGGCCACAACTTGGAACTGGAAACTCTTCACTGTCTCAAAGTCAAAGCTTTTCAGAGCAGAAATGTCTCCATTGTCCTGATTAATGTTTAAAAATACTGATAATTTTATGGCGCTCCCTTCTTCTCTTGCGATATCATAAGTCAGTGCAGCGTTTTCATTCAAGTCCATATCTACTGCTGACACAGAGAAGATGGATTTGCCTGGCACATTGTTTTCCACCAGGTAAAGTTCAATCGGATTTTTGGGAAACTGTGGGGCATTGTCATTAACATCTGATACGGTAATAATAAGCGTTTTTACTGTTGATAGAGGAGGTCGACCGCAGTCTGTGGCTTTAATTACGATTTCATAATTTGAAATCGTCTCTCTGTCGAGGCGATGGATCAAAACAAGTGAGTACATATTATCTTGAAATGAAGGCTTTAATTCAAAGGGAGAATTATCTGAAAGACTGCAAATCACCTTCCCGTTTAAACCGGTGTCTTTATCTTTAATGCTGATGAGCGAAATTACAGTTCCAGGTTTGGAATCTTCAGGCACCACATTTGAAATCGATGTCACTTCTATCTCGGGTTTGTTGTCGTTTTCGTCCAGGACTTTTATGATAACGCGGCAGTCTGCGCTTGTGGCAGGTGTTCCCTTATCATTTGCGTGAACGTCCAGTTTAAAAATAGCGTTCTGTTCGAAGTCAATGTCGCCATTTATTCTGACTTCTCCGGTGCTTTTATCTAAAATGAACATTTCATATATTCGAGGATCAAGTTCGCCACCAAACAAATATTCCACTTCACCGTTCAAACCCTCGTCAAGATCGGTTGCCTTAACCTGGACAACACTCGTCTGTTTCTTTAAATTTTCAGGTATTGATACAGAGTAGACCTCCTGGGTAAATATTGGATTGTTGTCGTTTGAGTCAAGGACGATGACTGTAACATTAAGTGTCCCTGATTTTGCAGGGTTTCCACCGTCAACTGCAGTTAAAATCATTCTGTGTTCCTCGTGTTTCTCTCTATCCAGCAGCTTTTGCAGAACTAAAAAGGGGATCTTATCCTCTCCTCTGTCTCTAATCTGAATGTTGAAATGATCGTTCTGACTGAGTTTATAAACACGTACACAGTTGTGGAAAACATCTGGATCTCGGGCGGCTGGTAACTGGAACCGTCGTCCAATCGGAGTAGATTCTGATATTTCAAATATTTTCTCTTCCTCCAGAAAAGCAGGCGCGTGATCGTTGACGTCTGTAACCTCCACGGAAACATAATGTATCTCCATCGGATTCTCTGCTACGAGCTTCAAGTTCATCAGGCACGGAGACACGCGTTCACACAGCTCCTCTCGGTCGATTCTCTTGTGAACATACAACACGCCATTGTTCCGATTCACCTCGAACCGAGCCCCGTCCGATCCCGACACTATTCGAAACTGCCTTTCCGCCAGCGAACCGACATCGAGACCTAGATCCTTGGCGACATTTCCAACCTGTGAGCCCACTTTGATTTCCTCCGGAATTGAGTATTTTATCTGCGCTGATATCGAGTAGAAGCAGTTGAGCAAGAAACAAAGCTGAAGCGTCACCCACCGTGACTGCCTCTGTCTCCTTTGTCCTCCTGATTCCATCCTCAGTAATCAACGGTTATGGAAATCCTGTCCCAAGTCCTTGAATCTATTCCTCAGCCTCAACAACTGCAGCTGACTTATCGATGCCGTTTGAACAAAATATAAAACCAAACGTACAAAGCGGTCTCTCGTGTGTTCGCGCACGACGCCGCCTCCAACTGAGCCAAACTGGGTCCTGACAGGGTTTGGTTGTCTCATCACATCACTGCTCGGTAACGGCGTGACACTGACACCATGTGGACGAAAATCAGCATCGCCCACTCTCACGTGCACGCATTGAATCCTTGCGTTTATCGCGTATTTACAATTTCATTTCAGTGATCGCCATCGTGAATTTGTCTGCGCGCTTTGCTAAAAATGTATTAAATCTACATTAATGATGCATTCAAATAGACTTTTAATGTGATGTTTTAAATTTCCATTTCAACAAGTATACTAAAATTACTATTTCTGTTAACTAAGAAACATAGGACTTTCGACTTTAAATACTTTCCAAAATAAACAGAAAGCATAGTGTGGAGTGCAACATACTAGATGAGGTTTAGTCCCAAAGAGAGCAATTTGGCACTTTCTGCCACATTTCAATTCTTGAGAGTGTGGATGTATGTGTGTGTGTTTGGGCAACCGCACATCTCCAGCCATCTCTAAACAGGAGTAACTACAAAAACACTGTAAGATATCCACACAATTTAGACACGATTTCAGCACCACAAACAGCTCCGAAAATCATCACACATTTTCATGGAACTGAAATCGTCCTACCTCTTCAGAGGTCCTCCTCCTGTCAGGCAGCACCAGAGTGTTGGCATGGCTGCCAGGAACTATAGTAGATCCAATACTCATTCTGGGTCCAACTAGCATGTAGCGCTTGTCTCCAGATCTGTACTGGATGCTGTGGCACAGAGTTCCATCATAGTTGGTCTCTTGCAGATATTTAGAAGTGTAGTCTGTGGATTTGGAGCACTGCATTGCGATCAACACGATGATGCTGATGATGAAAAGGACTGAAACGGAGCCCAAAGTGATCATCAGGTAAAAAGTCACATCCGTGTCTTCATCCACTTTTGCTGAGCTTTTCACATCAGAAGCAGCAAAAGCCTCTTTGGGCTCCACAACTTTGACCAGCACAGTAGCTGTTGCTGAGAGAGACACGTTCCCATTGTCTTTGACCAGTATGACCAGTTTATGTTCCGCCTCGTCTGTCTCTGTGAACGAGCGGAGAGTTCTGATCTGTCCCGTATAGCGGTCCAAACCAAAGAGGCTGTGGTCAGAAACTTGCTGCAGTGAAAACAGTAACCAGCCGTTGTAACCTACATCAGCGTCATAAGCTCTGACTTTAGTCACCAAGTGTCCTGCGTTCACATTGCGGGGAATCTCCTCCACACCTTCAGCAGAACCATTGGAGTTGACTGGATACAGGATGACTGGAGGGTTGTCGTTCTGATCCAGGATGAACACGTTCACTGTCACGTTGCTGCTCAGTGACGGACTTCCAGAATCTGTGGCCACAACTTGGAACTGGAAACTCTTCACTGTCTCAAAGTCAAAGCTTTTCAATGCAGAAATGTGTCCATTTTCTGAGTTGATGTTCAGGAAAGACAGCAGGTCGTTCTTACGTCCTTCTCTCACTATGTGATAGGAAACAGCAGCGTTCTCGTTCAGATCATTATCAGTTGCGCTCACAGAGAACACTGATGCTCCAGCCAGGTTATTTTCTAACAGATAAAAGTCCAGTGGGTTTTGTTGGAAATGTGGACTGTTGTCATTCACATCTGATATCTGGATGTTGAGGGTTTTAAAAGAAGACAAAGGAGGTTCACCACAGTCTGTGGCTTTTAGTATGATCTCATACTGAGACACTTCCTCTCTGTCCAGAACTGTTTTTGTAACGACTGAATATGTGTTTTCCTTATAAGAGGGTTTTAACTCGAATGGTACGTCATTAGTTATTTGTAGGATTATTTTCCCATTTCGACCAGAATCTTTGTCTTTAACTTTGATGAGAGAAACAACTGTTGCTGGTTTGGAATCCTCAGTAACACTGGTGGACAGTGACGTCACCTCTATTTCTGGTGGATTGTCATTAACGTCTATAATTTTAATAATGACTCGACATTCTCCAGTGAGTGGAGGAGTTCCTTTATCTGATGCTTCGATTTCTAATTCAAATGCATTACTTTCTTCAAAATCCAGTCCTCCAACAAGGATAATTTCACCAGTCATTTTGTCCAATTTATAAATATGTTGGATTCCTCTACTTAACGTTTTTCCAAAAGAGTACTGAAATTCTTTGTTAGAACCTTCATCTAAGTCTGATGCATTAAGTTTAAATATTGTTGAACCACCAGGCATATCTTCTTGAACTTCAATTTGATAAACATCCTGGCTGAATAGAGGCCGATTATCATTTACATCCAGAACAAAAATGGAAACATTTAATGTCCCTACTTTTTGTGGTTTGCCCCCATCAACAGCAGTAATTTTAAGTGAATGTTGAGGAATATGTTCTCTATCTAAAGATTTTTTCAACACCAGGAACGGCATCTTTTCAGCGTCTCTTTGACGTATATTGAGATCAAAATATTCATTTGATGTTAAAGTGTACGTTCGAATAGAGTTAATTCCTGCATCGGGATCTTTAGCAGCGTGTATTTGGAATCGAGTGCCTGGGAGTGTTACCTCACTAATATTAAATGACTGCTGCTTTTCAGGAAAATTTGGAGAATGGTCATTAATATCAGTAATTTCCACAACCACATAGTGAATTTCTAACGGGTTTTCTACGATGATCTTGAGCTCGATCAAGCAAGACTCCCTCCCCTGACAGAAGCCGTCTCTGTCTATTCTCTTACGGACGTACAATTCTCCATTGTGCGGGTTTACCTCAAAAAACGCGTCCTCGGACTCAGAAACAACACGGAACCGTCGAGCAACCAGAGAGCTGATATCGAGACCCAGATCCTTGGCCACATTTCCCACAATCGTCGATTCCTTCACCTCCTCGGGAACAGAGTAGCGCAGTTCAGCCAGAGCCCGTTTTCCATCGAGAAACAATGCAGCCAAGAGAAAGAAGCTCAAGGAGAATCCAAATACTCCCATTCGTCTATTTGTCGCCATCTTCAAAACACCAACGAAACGAATCCACCTTTAGTGAACAACAAATCACATCCAGCTCATACTCGAGAGATATGCAGGAGGACCAGAACACGATGCGGCGTCGAAGGACTGTCCGCTGTCTGGTTCCCTGACAAACAAAAGCGTTTTGAGACGTACGTCGTCCACCAGCGATAATGCGACACTGACACCTAGAGGACAGTCAGTGGCAGCTGCATTTTGTCTCCCAGAGAGTGCGATAAATTTAATTGAACCTCCTTTAAACAACAAGGTCACAATTATTTGTTGATGATAATACAAAAGGTTGAAAACAACAGATAACAGATAACGACTGAGTTTTATAGTCTCATTAATGTCATGAATATATCAATATAAGGCAATCAAGTTCCAACATTCAATAGAGGGATAATTATTGTTAAGTTAGCAACAAATATTCTGAAGTTATCAGACTGAGCTAATTTTGGAAACGGAGATTCAAGTTCAATTATGAAGCAGAAAATATCACATCTCATTAGAAAACATAAAGAAAATATCCGAAATGCAATTTTTGTTTTTAAATAAATCGACAGTGTTTACTTGGGGAAAAAAACAATGAGCAGCATTTGCGAGCATTTCAGCACCATGGTCAGAGAACATGCCTAACTATCCAACATAAGTGACCACAGCTCCTACCTCTTCAGAAGGCCTCCTCCTGTCAGGCAGCACCAGAGTGTTGGCATGGCTGCCAGGAACTATAGTAGATCCAATACTCATTCTGGGTCCAACTAGCATGTAGCGCTTGTCTCCAGATCTGTACTGGATGCTGTGGCACAGAGTTCCATCATAGTTGGTCTCTTGGAGATATTTAGAAGTGTAGTCTGTGGATTTGGAGCACTGCATTGCGATCAACACTATGATGCTGATGATGAAAAGGACTGAAACGGAGCCCAAAGTGATCATCAGGTAAAAAGTCACATCCGTGTCTTCATCCACTTTTGCTGAGCTTTTCACATCAGAAGCAGCAAAAGCCTCTTTGGGCTCCACAACTTTGACCAGCACAGTAGCTGTTGCTGAGAGAGACACGTTCCCATTGTCTTTGACCAGTATGACCAGTTTATGTTCCGCCTCGTCTGTCTCTGTGAACGAGCGGAGAGTTCTGATCTGTCCCGTATAGCGGTCCAAACCAAAGAGGCTGTGGTCAGAAACTTGCTGCAGTGAAAACAGCAACCAGCCGTTGTAACCTACATCAGCGTCATAAGCTCGGACTTTAGTCACCAAGTGTCCTGCGTTCACATTGCGGGGAATCTCCTCCACACCTTCAGCAGAACCGTTGGAGTTGACTGGATACAGGATGACTGGAGGGTTGTCGTTCTGATCCAGGATGAACACGTTCACTGTCACATTGCTGCTCAGTGACGGACTTCCAGAATCTGTGGCCACAACTTGGAACTGGAAACTCTTCACCGTCTCAAAGTCAAAGCTTTTCAGAGCAGAAATGTGTCCGTTGTCTGAGTTGATGTTCAGGAAAGACAGCAGGTCGTTCTTACTTCCTTCTCTCACTATATGATAGGAAACAGCCGCGTTCTCGTTCAGATCATTATCAGTTGCGCTCACAGAGAACACTGACGCTCCAGCCAGGTTATTTTCTGACAGATAAAAGTCCAGTGGGTTTTGTTGGAAATGTGGACTGTTGTCATTCACATCTGATATCTGGATGTTGAGGGTTTTAAAAGAAGACAAAGGAGGTTCACCACAGTCTGTGGCTTTTAGTATGATCTCATACTGAGAGACTTCCTCTCTGTCCAGAACTGTTTTTGTAACTACTGAATATGTGTTTTCCTTATAAGAGGGTTTTAACTCAAACGGTACGTCATTAGTTATTTGTAGGATTATTTTCCCATTAACACCAGAATCTTTATCCTTCACTTTGATGAGGGAAATGACTGTCCCTAGTTTGGAATTTTCAAAAACTGTGCTAGACAACGACGTCACTTCAATTTCTGGTGGATTATCATTCACATCAATGACTTTTATAATTACTCTGCATTCTCCTTTCATTGGTGGTGTTCCTTTATCAGATGCTTCCACATCAAGTTCAAAATCTTTATTTGCTTCATAGTCTAAAGTGCCATTTAAAATAATTTCGCCACTTAGTCTACCTAATTTAAATGCATTGTGGTCTCCTTGACCTAAAATGTTTGCAAAATTATAAGTGAATTCCCCATTGACTCCTTCATCGAGGTCTCTTGCATTTAACTTATAAATTGAGGTACCAAGTGGTAGATTTTCTTTAACTTCAATTTGATATACTTCCTGACTGAATGTAGGACGATTATCATTACTGTCCAGAACAATTACAGTAACATTTAATGTTCCTGATTTCTGAGGTTTCCCTCCGTCAATGGCCGTCACGATTAACGAATGCGCGTCCTTCTGTTCTCTATCTAAGTGTTTTTTCAAAATAAGAAAGGGGATTTTACTGGAATCTCTTTGACGTATGTTCAAATCAAAAAGCTCATTCGACGTCATCGTATATGTGCGGATGGAATGTAAACCAGCATCTGGATCACTGGCACCTTGCAACTGAAATCGAATGCCTGGAGGTGTTTGTTCACCAATTTCCAAAATCTGTTCCTCTTTAGGAAAATAAGGTGCGTGGTCATTAATATCAGTAATTTCCACAACCACATAGTGAATTTCTAACGGGTTTTCCACGATGATCTTGAGCTCGATCAAGCAAGACTCCCTCCCCTGACAGAAGCCGTCTCTGTCTATTCTCTTACGGACGTACAATTCTCCATTGTGCGGGTTTACCTCAAAAAACGCGTCCTCGGACTCAGAAACAACACGGAACCGTCGAGCAACCAGAGAGCTGATATCGAGACCCAGATCCTTGGCCACATTTCCCACAATCGTTGATTCCTTCACCTCCTCGGGAACAGAGTAGCGCAGTTCAGCCAGAGCGCGTTTTCCATCGAGAAACAATGCAGCCAAGAGGAAGATAATCCAAGAGCTTCCCCGAGCGGTTTGGTGTCCCATCTCCATCGTTGATCAGAAATGCAAAACAATCCCAAACAGGTTTCTCATTCAAAACAGTTCAATTGCCACATCGTGAGACGCGAACGCAGAAGAACCAGAACACGACGGTGCCGCGGGACTCGCTTCTGTCGTCTCGCTCTGAAGCGAACAAAAGGATTCTGCAGGGAGGGACTAAACCTCAGTTTCTTGTGTTACACTGACATCCAGAGGAAATGGACCGGACATCACTGCAACTTTTAAATGTATATGGACTTTTTTTTAATACAATTATTCGTTTTTAATTTACGCTTATAAATATGTGATCACATTTAACAGGCTTTGCCATTAAATGCGAACAAGAAAGCAAAGCGGGCTCATTCGACAATGAGCTGTTTCCAAAGCCAAGTATTTTTTTTCAAAGCAGTTGAAAAGTGAGATTTGATACTTCGAATAAATTCGATATATTTCACTTGAATGTAAATGTGATTTATCTATATTCACAAAAAATCTATACTGGTCGGCATTTAATCGATAAATATTAAGCCGCAAATATTGCAATAGCCACCTACACTTTTGGATTCAATTTCCAACATATGGGAAGACATGTTTATAAATTGTTAGAACTGCTGAAGCAGCAATGATGCACAGTTTCACCTCAACTATCAGAGCAAGTCTGAAGATTATTACTCAAGGAAAAAAGATCCTACCTCTTCAGAGGTCCTCCTCCTGTCAGGCAGCACCAGAGTGTTGGCATGGCTGCCAGGAACTATAGTAGATCCAATACTCATTCTGGGTCCAACTAGCATGTAGCGCTTGTCTCCAGATCTGTACTGGATGCTGTGGCACAGAGTTCCATCATAGTTGGTCTCTTGGAGATATTTAGAAGTGTAGTCTGTGGATTTGGAGCACTGCATTGCGATCAACACGATGATGCTGATGATGAAAAGGACTGAAACTGAGCCCAAAGTGATCATCAGGTAAAAAGTCACATCCGTGTCTTCATCCACCTTTGCTGAGCTTTTCACATCAGAAGCAGCAAAAGCCTCTTTGGGCTCCACAACTTTGACCAGCACAGTAGCTGTTGCTGACAGAGACACGTTCCCATTGTCTTTGACCAGTATGACCAGTTTATGTTCCGCCTCGTCTGTCTCTGTGAACGAGCGGAGAGTTCTGATCTGTCCCGTATAGCGGTCCAAACCAAAGAGGCTGTGGTCAGAAACTTGCTGCAGTGAAAACAGTAACCAGCCGTTGTAACCTACATCAGCGTCATAAGCTCGGACTTTAGTCACCAAGTGTCCTGCGTTCACATTGCGGGGAATCTCCTCCACACCTTCAGCAGAACCGTTGGAGTTGACTGGATACAGGATGACTGGAGGGTTGTCGTTCTGATCCAGGATGAACACGTTCACTGTCACGTTGCTGCTCAGTGACGGACTTCCAGAATCTGTGGCCACAACTTGGAACTGGAAACTCTTCACTGTCTCAAAGTCAAAGCTCTTCAGAGCAGAAATGTCACCATTGTCTGAGTTGATGTTCATGAATGATGTCATGTCTCTCTGTCCGTCACCTCGGACTATCTGGTATGACACTGCTGCATTTTCATCAAGGTCATGATCAACAGCACTAACTGCAAATATTGATGCTCCTGCACCATTATTTTCAAACAAGTACAGTTCCAGTGGATTCTGGGGAAATTGTGGTCTATTATCGTTTATGTCTGATACATGGAAACTCAGAGTTATCGCTGTGGACAAAGGAGGTTCACCACAGTCAGTGGCTGTGATTGTAACTTCATAATGAGACACAGTCTCTCGGTCTAAATGCCCCTTAGTAACTAATGAGTACATGTTCTCTTCAATCGAGGCCATTAACTCAAACGGAACATCATCAGAAATTGTGCACTTCACTTTTCCATTTTGACCAGAGTCTTTGTCTGTCACACCTATAAGAGATATAACAGTTCCAGGTTTGGAGTCTTCTGGAACTACGCTCCGCAGTGACGTCACTGAAATTTCCGGCTTATTGTCGTTGACATCTTTTATTTTTATCACAACTGTACATTCAGATGTCCACGGTAAGTGTCCTTTATCAGACGCCTGCACGTCAATTTTAAAAATATCAATATCCTCATAATCTATATTTCCCTTTACCGTGATGTCACCAGTGACAGGATCCAATTCAAAAATATCTTGCACTTTTTTCTTCAATGTTTTTCCGAAACTGTATTGAATTTCGCTGTTAAGACCCTCGTCTATATCAGTCGCATTTACTCTGACAACAGTCGCACCTATTGGGGCATTTTCATTCAGCAGAACGTTATACACTTCTTTATTGAATATGGGGCGATTATCGTTAGCATCCAGCACACTGATGGTTAAATTAAGACTCCCTGATCTCGGTGGACTCCCTCCATCCACAGCCGAGAGCAACAGAACATGCTCTGCCTTTAACTCCCTGTCCAGCGGTTTTTTAATGATTAAAAAGGGAATCTTGTCTTCATCACGGTCCTTAACCTCAATATCAAAAAGCTCGTTCGCACTCAGTTTATATGATCGGACAGAGTGCGAACCGACGTCAGGGTCTCTGGCCGCGTGAATCTGGAAACGCGTCCCTGGCGGAATATGCTCCGCTATCTCCAGTCGCTGCTCGTTTTCCGGAAAGGTCGGGGGATGGTCGTTCACATCAACTATTTCAACACTCACGTAATGAATCTCCAGCGGACTCTCGACCACAATTTTCAGGTTTATCAAGCACAGTCTGACTCCGTCACAGATCTCCTCCCGGTCGATCTTCTCTCCGACATAAAGCACTCCGTTGTTCTGGTCCAGCCGAAACAGCGCATAATTAGGACCTGAAACTAAACGAAACCTCCTGTCTGACAAAGTGCTCACATCAAGCCCCAAATCTTTTGCCACATTTCCGACAGTAAATCCTATCTTGACCTCCTCTGGAACAGAGTACCTCAGTTGAGCCAGGATCCCGCTCTGGAGCAGAATAAAGAGGATGCCCGAGTCCAACCAGCGGCTCCTTTGTCCTCGATTCCCCATCCTTTAGTTAAAAGACCGAGCTATATGTGAAGAGCAAATCCATCCACGCGCGCACGGAAAAGCCCTCGTAGTTCCACTTCAAATTCAGTTCAATATTCTCACGGAAAGAGCGAGTAAACGTGTCTCTTTTTTATTCAAAAAGGCGAAACCGTCCAGCCTGTGTTCTCCTCCTGAGATGATCCAACGATGGGCAGAGCCACAACACATTCACCCGCAGATTATCCGCCGTAATCTGGTCCACACCGACACCGTGTGGCGTGTCAGATTCATTACCACGAGAGCGGAAGTTGTGTCCATTTAATTTAACATTGAATTCATGTTTATTTCAATCTCCTCTAACACATTTGCAAATGAACATGTTGAGGAATCCATTAATTGTGTCATAAAGATCAGCCATTCTATGAAAACAATGTTTTTATTCTGCAGTTTATTATCCACTTTACAGTTTAACCGGTTTTCTGTTTTTTAGTTAGTCAAAAGTCACTGAAAAACGTATTAGAGATGCTGATGTTTTTATTCGATATCTATTTAAACTATAATAAAAATGACACACACAGCTATTATTTTAGCAATAAATGATGTAATGCAATTAATCTTAATCTAGAATGATATAGATGATGGTATTTAAAGGTGAGCTGTATGTACTAAAGCACTGAGACTGGGTTAGAAAAAGCGTACACATGCTAAAATTGTGATTACATTTAAATTAAAAAAGAAACATCTAAAAACAAATGTGGTGGATACTTTGCATAAAATTCCACTTTAATGGTCGTTATTCTTTTCTATATTTCTTTAGATTTTTGTGAATGAAAACTCAAAACAAAACGTATTACTTTCGTAGTAATGCAGTCATGAACAAGCGCAAGCAGCTTCAGCACCATGGAGAGCACCGTATAAACCTGACACCAGTAATTGCGCTGTTTCATTAAAACATTCTTTTTATCAGCAGATAAATTCCATTATCTTACCTCTTCAGAGGTCCTCCTCCTGTCAGGCAGCACCAGAGTGTTGGCATGGCTGCCAGGAACTATAGTAGATCCAATACTCATTCTGGGTCCAACTAGCATGTAGCGCTTGTCTCCAGATCTGTACTGGATGCTGTGGCACAGAGTTCCATCATAGTTGGTCTCTTGCAGATATTTAGAAGTGTAGTCTGTGGACTTGGAGCACTGCATTGCGATCAACACGATGATGCTGATGATGAAAAGGACTGAAACTGAGCCCAAAGTGATCATCAGGTAAAACGTCACATCTGTGTCTTCATCCACTTTTGCTGAGCTTTTCACATCAGAAGCAGCAAAAGCCTCTTTGGGCTCCACAACTTTGACCAGCACAGTAGCTGTTGCTGAGAGAGACACGTTCCCATTGTCTTTGACCAGTATGACCAGTTTATGTTCCGCCTCGTCTGTCTCTGTGAACGAGCGGAGAGTTCTGATCTGTCCCGTATAGCGGTCCAAACCAAAGAGGCTGTGGTCAGAAACTTGCTGCAGTGAAAACAGCAACCAGCCGTTGTAACCTACATCAGCGTCATAAGCTCTGACTTTAGTCACCAAGTGTCCTGCGTTCACATTGCGGGGAATCTCCTCCACACCTTCAGCAGAACCGTTGGAGTTGACTGGATACAGGATGACTGGAGGGTTGTCGTTCTGATCCAGGATGAACACGTTCACTGTCACGTTGCTGCTCAGTGATGGACTTCCAGAATCTGTGGCCACAACGTGGAACTGGAAACTCTTTAATGTCTCATAGTCAAAACTTTTTAGCGCTGTTATTGTTCCATTTGCCTCGTTTACAATTAAAAAAGAAGCTGGGTTATTACCTGAAGTTTTACGGTCAACTGAGTATGTAACGGCGGCATTTTGACCTTCATCGCTATCGATCGCTGTGACTGAAAAAACAGAGGCACCTGGTTTGTTGTTTTCAACCAGATAAATAGTGTACGGACTTTCAGTGAAAAGTGGAGCATTATCATTCACATCTAGCACATCTACTCTTATAACAGTTGTAGATGACAGTGGTGGGCTGCCAATATCTTTGGCTGTGATCGCAATGTCATAACTGAATGTTTTCTCTTTATCTAAATATTCCTTTGTTACCAGAGAGTATGACTGACCGTCAGGTGATGGTTTCAAATCAAAAGGTAAGTTTAGGGGCACGCTGCAGATCACCCGTCCGTTCTCGCCAGAGTCACGGTCTGTCACACCCACCAGCGCCACCACCGTGCCAGGTGGGGAATCCTCGGGAATCCGACTTGACAGCGATGTGATGTCAATATCCGGTTGGTTGTCATTCACGTCCTCCACCCTGATGACCACGTTACAGTGTGTCGAGAGTGACACTGCGCCTCTGTCCGATGCCTGAATTTTTATTTCATATGTTTGCTTTTCTTCATAATCCAGGCCTCCTTTTACAGTCAAGGCGCCGGTGGTTTTGTCTAACTCGAAAGGCTCGCTTGAAAGCCCGCGAAATTTACTTCGTAGTGAATATTCGATCTCGCCGTTCATCCCCTCATCCGGGTCTGATGCCTTCACGGACAATAGGTACGTTCCTGTCGGTGCATTTTCTTTCACGGTAACCGTGTATTTCTGCTTGTCGCAGACAGGAGGGCTGTCGTTTACATCAGACACATTAATAGTGATATTTAACGTTCCAGATTTTGGAGGTTTACCGCCGTCAATTGCCGTTAATAATAAGTGATGTGTTGCAGTGTGCTCTCTGTCTAAAGGCCGTTGCTGAACAATGAACGGGACTTTTCCGTCATCACCAAAATCCTCAGTTTCCAAGCGAAAATATGGATTGTGGTTTAGTTTATAAGATTGTATTGAATTTAATCCAACATCTAAGTCGTGCGCGCCTTCGATCTGAAACCGAGAGCCAATTGGAGACAACTCCAGGATCTCTAATGTGTAATTCACGTCCATGAATTTAGGAGAAATGTCGTTCACATCGATAATCTCGACCATAACTTGATGCATTTCGAGGGGATTTTCAACAATTGCTTTTAAATTAACGACGCACGGCGCCGCGCTGCCGCACAGCTCCTCTCTGTCGACTCTCTGATTCACGGACAGAATTCCATCTTTGGGATTTACCTTAAACAGGTCCGGCTTTGTTCCCGACGTGACTCGAAGATTTCTATCCACAAATCTTCCCAAATCCAGTCCGAGGTCCTTTGCTATGTTTCCAACCGCCGTCCCTGACCGCAACTCTTCCATGATGGAATACCGTATTTGCGCATCAATCCCCAGAATCAGCAGCGCCAGACAAAGAGAGGTTCCGGCCACACAGTAAGATCTTTTGCAGTCTGTCATCCCCATTGTTCGACACGGTCTTCCTTGAAAAAGAAAATATAAAGACTTTTAAAGGAGCATTTCTGAGGAAAAAGAGCGACGATCAGCGTAAACCGTCCAGCACAGATGGGGAATGTTTCGTCCGCTCATCCACGCGTGACTTTAAGCGAGGACTTGAAACAAAGATCCTTCCTGATCCTCTCTCCGATATGTAGTGTGACAGCGCAACCCTGTGATGGTCTGTCGACAGTACAGTTTTGATTCAGTGTGCTTTGCACAACCTATTATTATTATTATTATATGCATGATTTAAATATATTGTAAAGTCAGAAGTTCAATCATTAATTACTACAAATTATGTAGTTTTATGTTCATCATAATTCGCGATAACACGTATTTATTATTATTATATTATTATTATTATTATTATTATTATTATTATTATTATTATTATTATTATTATTATTATTATATACATGATTTAAATATATTGTAAAGTCAGAAGTTCACTCATTAATTACTACAAATTATGTATTTTTATGTTCAATTCCCGATAACACGTATTTATTATTATTATTGTTATTATTATTATTATTATATACATGATTTAAATATATTGTAAAGTCAGAAGTTCGCTCATTAATTACGAAAATGAATGTATTGTGTTCATCATAATTTTCTACAATACGCATTTATTATTATTATTGTTCGTTATTGTTGTTGTTTTTGTTATATATTATTATTAAATAATCATAATCATATTATTAATATTATTATTATGTATTTTAAATGCATCCCTTTAAATGTTAGCTAATTCGGTTAAATATAATTTAAATTGCATCATAGAATTATAGTTTGTATTTGTTATTTTATCACCATTTAATTAAGGTGTTCTTTTTGAAGCCACCGCTCGTTACAATTTTCACTTTAATAACGATTCAGAATTATTTTAATGCAACTAAATATTTATGTTCTTATAAACAGTATCGGAACTTCTATTCTGGATTATTGCGAAAGCGGTCCCTTTAACAGCGGCAGTTCACTCCCACATCCATGATAGATTATCGGTGAACAGCGCCCTCTCGTGGAGTAAAATGAGACGCCTCCAGAAATGGTTGTTAACTGTTCTGCAACAGAAACTATCGCTCTCTTGCGACTGTGGCTCACTTCATTGGCGTGTTGGAAAAGAGAGTACTGACATGGTGGAAAAAAAGAACGACCACCAGTGAAAGTCAAGGTGACCTAGATTTGTTTTCAGCAGCCACCATTTTCGCCTGCTGTGCATTGATTCTGGATGTGGGCCAAGCATGCGCGTGCGCGTACTCGAGGAGTGCCGCATTCTGCGTCACACTTCCGCCCTGCTGCTCTAGAGTATCATCTTAAAACGTTATCTTTAATATTCTGTTACTCGCTACATTCAGATGTTGATGCCCACGCTCTAAAAATCAGGACAGTCGAAAGGTGGGAAACCGCAGGCAAGGTCAGAGCGCAATGCGCACCCTTGAAAGCAGACCTCACGTTGTCATGGAAACGTCACTGCCGGTGGTGCTGATGGAAGCAGGGAGACGCCCTGGAAGGATGGGGGGAGGGCGTCTGTGAGTGCTGCGTTCATCGTTCTTCTCCTCTTTCTGAGCACCACATGGTGGGAAACTGCACCTTCCACGAATTAATATTGAGTATACCCAGCACTAAATATTCATAAAACGTTATTTAAGCAGAGGAGTGAAGCCTTTTGTGAATGTGTCATAAATTTCAAGTTTCCTTAGACATAGCAGTGTGTGTAAGCAACAAAAATAAAGTGTGCTTGTGATTATTTCCATGTATAAAAGACAAACAAATGATTTATAAAAACGAAACCTTCTTTTGTCCACAGGCCTGACTGAACATGACATCATCTCCCAGGGGACGGCGTCTGCCTGTGTGCATGTGTGTGTGTGTGTGTGTGTGAGCAAGTGACAGATCTGCAGCCATCCGACAGTCCAGATTGGTCCTCTGAGCACTGCAGTCTGTGTTCCTCCCTCGTTTCCTGTTGGCACTCCAGTGTTGGTCCCAAAAATGCAAGCATGTGTGTACCATAATGAACCAGTCGCTTTCTGCTTTTAAAGTATATACATTTAATTCACTTGTTCTCACAGAGCATACGACCTCATACAATACACTTCACAATACTGCTGGAAAGAATATATTGCTGTGTAAATCATTACAAAAGTGGTATGAAGAAAGACAATCTAACACCACTGTCTGCCTTGAAAATATACTAAAAGAGTGAAATAATAATAAAAAATAGATCAATACTGTATTTTCAACATGGCTGAACACAATGAAAGCAATAATACTTTGGTATTTGGAATACCCCTTTCAAACACACTGACTGAATAGTAATAAACATTGTTGTGCATTTAATTACATGACTCATACTTTGAAGTTTAGCTGGCAGCATAAATACTCAAGTGGAATAACGTTCAGGCACAGCCCACTGACTATGTACAGTAAAGTCCATGAACACCCAAATGCAACGGATATGTCGTCTTATATCTTACATGTATTATTGTTCACTACAAGTGACTTTAGATTGGAATGAGCCGTGTTGTTGACGGTGATGGTCTACCAAAGCACGAGTAAAGCTATTGATTTAACGCCACCACTTCATGCAGAGATGAATAAAAAGCAGTCACAAAATGACTCAAGGCTTTTCTCGGATGTGCTTATTTCCAATCATCACCCAGGAATCCATTTGGGTATCACATTTAAAGCACCAAGTCATTGACAAAAAATGAAAAAAAAAAAAAATCACAGGCAAACACACATAAAAACGGATGCCCCTCTTTGCTCCATGCTAACAAATGCTAGTGCTTTCGGAACTCTTCTTTTTCTTGTGCTGTTTCATTCCAATACTGATCTGTGATGGTTTATTGATAAATGCTGCTTGGAAGGAAGGTTAAGAATCACGGCATTCACAATGTGTTTAGAGAGGGATTGATGAATCAAAGGCAACTAAACATGTCCATTCATGTGGCCCATATTGTGGCTTTTTTATATCAGGTTTCAATCACCATCAGAGTCTTTTGGCAACCAAGGCATTGACAATGTGCTGGGAAATCAGCTCAATGAGCCGCTGATGCTTGAACCCCATGAGGGGAGGAAGAGACTAGCGCATGTCTGAGGCATTTAAAAACAATCCTTTCTCCCCTTTCGTCTCGAATGAAGTCACCGCTGGGATGGAGGTCTATGGGGGTCTGCTGCTGCTGGATGTAGATGCCTGTCAGTGAGAGGAGAAAACTGGTGAGAGGAGCAATATTTGAAACTCTTGTAGAGAATAAAAAAAGCAGTCTGCATCCCACAAATGCTGCAAATCACTGGAGGGAGGGGGGGGTTGCTAGGTAACTGGTGAGGATCTGGTTTCTCTTTGTGCTCTCTCCTCCGTGCAAAAATGGGTCATGATCACACCAGACATGAAATAAATGCAGAGGTGCCAGGAAGTGGATATTTAGGACCATAATAAAACAAGCCATTCAATACTCGTGAACACACAAGAAAGTCAATTATGGTTCAGTCAGACAGGGTCATTCTAAGCATGGATACAAGGGAGGTCATTATTGTCTTTCAATATAAATACAGATCCTTTAAAATGTTATTAAAACACACCACAGGAGTAATTTGATTAATGAAATGTGTACTGTAATTTTGTCCAAGTAGGTATTCTACATAACACAGTGAGACAGTGCTTTGTCATTTTGCTAATCTCTATATTTAAAGGACAACAAAATGAGGATGAATAAAAAGATGCGTTGTGATCATTTAGAATTGCCCTGAACTGCCTTGTACTTGCATTGATGGTTTTGTGTTTCTGTTTGACACATGCACGTCAGAAATGCTCCATGAGGTTTGTAAAAAGCACAAACTCAAGGGCTATTTCAGCTTTGCATTTTCTAAATCATGATTTAACAGCTTATTCCTCTTACTCCTTTTCAGTAGAGAATTGAATATATATAGTCAGTACTCAATCATTTCAAACCAACAAACCTGGAAACACATTCAGAACAACTTTCAGAACAAAAAAAAAAAACAGCGTCTAGGGTCAAAGAAGATGGGAGTACAAGGCTGTCCTGCTGAGCATGTTGAGCAGACAGATCCCCGCCATGCTACAGCCTGCAATCATGACTGTGGACGTCGATACAAAACTTATGTTTCAGCAATAAACACAACTGTTCCACCATACTTAAGTCCTGCCTAAAAATAAACACGTCAAGGTCACGGTCTTCAATCCATTAGATTAATAATAGCAATAAAGGAAGGAAAGTCAAATACAATGAGTAAATGTAGTGAATTATATGTGTAATTATAATTAAATGTATGTCATTATCTATCTACACTGAAGCAGCTTAGCACTGAGCTGAGTGAGCATGACGCCATGATAATGCTGAGGGTCCATTTTAAATGACGACTGAAAAGTAGTTTATGAGAGCGTGCATGCGTATGTGTGGGTGTGTTGGGGGGATTCTTCATACCTCCTGCTGCAGAGTGGACTTCCTTCATTTAGGGTACTAAAGAGAGGAAAACAAGAGAAAAACATTTAGTGCAACATGGACGTGAGAATAAACAATGCAAAATCCACTCAACAATCAGCGAGGAACTGCTGCCTCGTCCTGTGAACCTGAAAAACACTCGGGTGGATGTGGATTAGAGGGTAGAGGGTAAAAGACTTGGATGTTTTAAATAGCAAATATGACAGTCGCGGAGAACAGTGATGAAAGGGACATGAAAAGTTTATAGAGATGAAAAAGAGTTCTCATCTTACACCTGACATCAACATGAGTTGCATTCATGTTTGTCTGTTTTTTTTGTTTGTTTTATTGGCTTGTTTGTTGTGTTTACTTTTTGAGTGAGATGAGTGAGATTATTTATATACTTCAGGAAATTTTTCACGCTGATGATAAAATGAAATGGAGCACATTTGTTTGCATTTATTTTCTTTCATAAACACGAATGACAGTATAACCATTTCAAAACCTCCTGAACATACAAAATAAAATATCTGGCTGTACCTGCAGAGTGGAGGCAGCAGAGTCACTGGTGTCGGTCACTCCAGTGCTCCTCGGTAAACTGGACACAATGTATCTGGAGCCCTTTGGCACAGGCTGTCGGACCACCAGCTTGCCTTTCCTGGTCTCTGCTAGGAACAGACTGTACCAGTAGGCATCGTTGGACACCAGAGTGGAATCTGCGATGGTGGAGTTCCTCTCACTGATCACACTGTTCCTGCTGGGAGGAGCTGCTTTGCTGCTCTTGGGCGTCTGACACTTGATCACGATGGTCACCAGTATGGTGATGAGCAGCAGGAAGGACACTGAGCCCAGTCCAATCACCAAATACAAGTTGAGGTCTGAAAAGATGTCATATTCCAGAGGAACCTCTGTCATGTCAGAGTAGGACTTCACAGCAGTCTCCACTGTGGACAGATTGATGGTGACTGTAGCAGAGAGAGCAGGCTCCCCGTTGTCCTTGGCAACAACAACCAACCTCTGGTGTCGTGGATCTCGGTAACTGAACATCCTCATAGTCCGGATCTCTCCGTTGTACTGGTCCAGACTGAACAAGGTGGCATCAGTCACCTGGAGGAACTGGTAGGTGATCCGAGAGTTGTGCACAGAGTCTGTGTCTAAGGCGATCACCTTGGCAACCAGAGAGCCTTTGTCAGTAGATCTGGGGATCTTCTCCTCCACCACTGAACCGTGAGCACGCCAGGGAGAGACGATCACTGGAGCATTGTCGTTCTGGTCCACGACGATGATGTGGACCGTCACGTTGCTACTGAGTGGAGGAGAACCAGAGTCTCTGGCCTCAACGTGGAAAAGAAACTCCTTCTCTATCTCATAGTCAAAAGTTTTCAGAGCAAAAAGATTCCCGTTCTCTGGGTTGATAGAGAACAGCATGGACATGGAGGTGTTGGCCGTCTCCCTCTCCAGGATGACGTAAACTAGATACTGGTTCTCATGGAGGTCAGGGTCAAACGCAGACAGTGAACCCAGCAGAGCTCCAGGTGCGTTATTCTCATTCACACGTATCGTATAGAAGGACTGAGGGAACTGAGGGACGTTGTCGTTCACGTCCAGCAGTTGTAGGGTCATAGTTTCATTGTCAGATAAAGGAGGAGAACCTCTGTCAGTCACACTGAAGGTGATCTCATATTCTGGAACCTTCTCACGGTCTAATGGCTCTGAAACTACCAACTCATAATAGTTATCAGAGGACTCCCTCAGTTTGAAAGGCATGTTATCTGGAATATGAAGATCAACCACTCCATTGTCTCCAGAGTCCTTATCGCTCACACTCACCACTGCTATCACTGTGTCTGTCGGTTCATTTTCTTTGATCGGACTTCTGAATGATTTAATAGAAATTTCTGGGTGGTTATCGTTCATATCTGTCACCTCTATCATCACTTTGCACTGTCCAGTCAGTGGCTTCGCTCCTTTGTCACTAACAATAATCTCCATTTCATAATATTTAAAATCCTCATAATTGATCATCTCCTTCACTCTAATTTCACCACTTTGAGGATTCAGTGTAAACATGTTCTGTGTTCTCTCTGACGTATATAAACTATATGTATAAGAGAGATCAGAGTTTAATCCTTCGTCTAAATCAGTGGCGTTTAATTTGATCACCAGACTTCCAATGGGGGAGTTCTCCATCACACTGACGGTGTATTTGTCTTGATCGAATGATGGGGCGTTGTCGTTCACATCCAGCACCCGCACAATGATGCTGGCTGTCCCGGTGCGCGCGGGTACCCCACCGTCCACAGCAGTGAGCGTCAGATGATGAACAGCCTGCTGCTCTCTGTTCAGAGTCTGTTTCAGGATCAGATCAGCGAATTTGGAGCCGTCTCTCCCCGTCTGTATTTCGATAGAGAAGTGCTCGCTTGAACTGAGGTGATAGTTCTTCACAGAATTCTCTCCCACGTCAGGATCCACTGCGTTGTTCAGAGAGTATCTCTCCCCCACCGCGCTTGACTCAGATATGTCCAGGTGCATTGTTCCGCGACGAAAATGAGGAGCGTTGTCATTGACATCCGTGATTTCCACCTCAATATTGAACATGCGGACGGGGTTTTCGATTGTTGCATCCAATTTAAGGAAGCAATTAGACTTTGCTGGACAAAGTGATTCTCTGTCGATCGGTTCCATAATCACCAGCTCGCCAGTGTCCTTATTGATGTCGATATATTTTTTGTTGGCGATGACATCAACGCGCATTTTCCTCTTGCGCAAGGTCTTCACGTCCAAACCCAAATCAGACGCCAAATTAGCGACAACAGAACCTTCCTCCATTTCCTCGGGGATAGAATAATGGGTGACACCGGACGCATCCTCCAAAATAAATGCTATTAAAATAAATGCACAAACGTACCATGCGCCGACGTGTTGCCAAAGTTGGTGCGCCATGTTGATTTTAGATCCACTAACTGACGCCAAATTTGACGAGCTGCAAGACAACGGGCAACACAGGCTAATGCCGGACGTCTCCTTGAGCAAGACGTTGTACCGTCATCTCTGGGAGGAATTCATCCAATCAGATGAGAGGAAAACATGACCTCACGAAGTATAAAGTTTTCTTGGAGAGCAGCGACAAAATTTGTTCCGACGCATGTTTAAACAAAACGTATATTAAACACAATATAAATATTTCTTCATCATTGCTAAATTGTTTTCTTAAATACTAACTTTTAATATTTTCACGTGAACATCTTTTCCAGTGTCAGCGCCATGGTGATTAAATGACGCACCACTACTTTTACGCGCAGCCACCTGTGGGCAAAGTGATACTCCTAAAGCCTGAAATAGCACTCGTGTGAGCAAAACAAGAGTTACTGACTTGTTGGCATCGTAATTTCAAACTGTAATGGGTTAACAGACTTAAATTTGCGAATGTGAGCGACAGCTGTTCTACTTGATTTTTTTTTTTTTTTTTTTTAATCCTGATATTTGCATTTGCAGAGTTCATAACTTACCATTTGAAAAACAAGTTGTTCTACGTATTAGTAGTAGTAGTAGTAGCATTGTTGTTGTTGTTTTCAGCATGTTTGAAATGCAATGCATTTTCCATTTCTTGTTTTTAAATTTGTGTTCAGGGGGCAAAAATATTTGCTGAACCTCAAGGTAATTTAAGAACTACCATTAATCAATACAAAAGAAAATTGACGAATAAAATAAAATAAGATTTCAAAGCAGTTGTTGATTTTTCAAATTGAGAAAAAAAGAATACACAACCAGGTATTTGTAGTTTCATTATGAATTTAACAACTAGTAAATAAATTGTATTTAAAATGTTCACCATTTTCATAGCTACATGGTGAAGGAATTGTTTTTGGTCATTGTTTGAACCTCTGAGTTTTTGGCAAGTAAAACGGCAAGTAAAAAGAAGTTAAAGCTGCTATGTGATGCATTATGCACATACTTTTTTCGCAACAGTCATACAAACAATAAACGGTCTAATCATGAAACAGTATTTCATATACCTGTAAAGGCATAAAAGCAAGACAATGATACACCGGATGATGTCACTAACTGTTATATGGAAACATACGGCACATAAGGTTCTGATGATGAAGGCGCTGCAGCAAGAGAGGAGAAAATTTACCTGTTCAAGAATAAAATGTACATTTAACAACGAGACAGCAATATTTCTAAAATTACCTTCATTTTATACTTGTACATGACCTTCCATAAGGGAGAAATATTATTTAATTCTGATTCATAATATGAATCACTGATCACTCCAAATTAATGGCACTATTCCTCTCAGTACTTAATGTAAAAGTGATGATGCGATTTATTGATGAGGCAAAGAAGCAGCTCCATTGTTGTTTAGTTATCAACTCCACTTTACATTAATATAAGATTTGTTCATACAGTTTTTGAGATCGCATCAATGAAGCTTTGTAGTGACAGTTGCGTCGCTATTTTTCCAAAAAAAATTAAAGTTTGATTATGCCTGATTATGATCCCATTTACAAAACCAAATATCCTGTGTTTATAGTGACAACAATTGGAAGTCACTTCATGACATAATATACATTCACAACTCGTAAATTTTATAACAAATGAGGAAATTTGACCAAAAACTAAGTAATTGATGAAATTTACAAAGACTTCTGGAACACGGACAGCAACTACACTTCAAACATTAAAGCCAGATGGGAGGCAGAATTTCACTCTGGAATATCAGCTGAAATATAGGACCAAATACGCGCTGAAGCTCACCAACCCTATACACATATAGTTTTAGAAATGTCATCTTATCTCGTCATTGCCTAAATTCTGGAACACAAACACTTCACAAATTGGCATTCTGGCAATGACATATATTTCTGGTTTCCTCAACACTCTTTTCGCTTATGATTGTTATTCTTTTTCCTAGATATTGTAACAGCACATGACAACCTTTTGTTATGTGTGTATTGACGTTCTTATGAACATTTCACAGCTGTGAAGGGCAGAATATTGCTACAATTTTGTAAACTGCTAAATAAAAAAATGTAATAGACAGAAGGCATTTGCTTTAAAAAATCTTAAAAGGAACACAATTATTTCTTGACGTCTCTTCACACAACAATGTGTTTCTAATGAAAATGGAGTTTAGATGTTGATGATGAACAGATGAAACATGATGGGTGGAATATTATTTTTCACTGTGTTATTTGCTACATGACGGCCACCAGACATAGAAAAAGTAAAAAAAAATAGAGCAACTGTGGTGATGCGGTAAAGTGTTTGGCTGATGGATAGGTAGTAGGAGGATAGGTAGGTAATTACAACAGAAATCGATCCACTGCAGTCTATGTGGAACTTTTTCATACCTGCAGAGTGGAGGCAGCAGAGTCACTGGTGTCGGTCACTCCAGTGCTCCTCGGTAAACTGGACACAATGTATCTGGAGCCCTTTGGCACAGGCTGTCGGACCACCAGTTTGCCTTTCCTGGTCTCTGCTAGGAACAGACTGTACCAGTAGGCATCGTTGGACACCAGAGTGGAATCTGCAATGGTGGAGTTCCTCTCACTGATCACACTGTTCCTGCTGGGAGGAGCTGCTTTGCTGCTCTTGGGCGTCTGACACTTGATCACGATGGTCACCAGTATGGTGATGAGCAGCAGGAAGGACACTGAGGCCAGTCCAATCACCAAATACAAGTTGAGGTCTGAAAAGATGTCATATTCCAGAGGCACCTCTGTCATGTCAGAGTAGGACTTCACAGCAGTCTCCACTGTGGACAGATTGATGGTGACTGTAGCAGAGAGAGCAGGCTCCCCGTTGTCCTTGGCAACAACAACCAACCTCTGGTGACGTGGATCTCGGTAACTGAACATCCTCATAGTCCGGATCTCTCCGTTGTACTGGTCCAGACTGAACAAGGTGGCGTCGGTCACCTGGAGGAACTGGTAGGTGATCCGAGAGTTGTGCACAGAGTCTGTGTCTAAGGCGATCACCTTGGCAACCAGAGAGCCTTTATCAGTAGATCTGGGGATCTTCTCCTCCACCACTGAACCGTGAGCACGCCAGGGAGAGACGATCACTGGAGCATTGTCGTTCTGGTCCACGACGATGATGTGGACCGTCACGTTGCTACTGAGAGGAGGAGAACCAGAGTCTCTGGCCTCAACGTGGAAAAGAAACTCCTTCTCTATCTCATAGTCAAAAGTTTTCAGGGCAAAAAGATTCCCGTTCTCTGGGTTGATGGAGAACAGCATGGACATGGAGGTGTTGGCCGTCTCCCTCTCCAGGATGACGTAAACTAGATACTGGTTCTCATGGAGGTCAGGGTCATACGCAGACAGTGAACCCAGCAGAGCTCCAGGTGCGTTATTCTCATTCACACGTATCGTATAGAAGGACTGAGGGAACTGAGGGACGTTGTCGTTCACGTCCAGCAGTTGTAGGGTCATAGTTTCATTGTCAGATAAAGGAGGAGAACCTCTGTCAGTCACACTGAAGGTGATCTCATATTCTGGAACCTTCTCACGATCTAATGCCTCTGAAACTACTAACTCATAATAGTTATCAGAGGACTCCCTCAGTTTGAAAGGCATGTTATCTGGAATATGAAGATCAACCACTCCATTGTCTCCAGAGTCCTTATCGCTCACACTCACCACTGCGATCACTGTGTCTACTTCCACATCTTCACTGACTGGACTGTGAAATGACTTGATAGATATTTCTGGATGGTTGTCGTTCATGTCTTCAATCATGATCTTTATTGTGCACTGTCCTGACAAACTGTTGACTCCTTTGTCTGTTGCTATGACTTCCATGTCATAAATCCTGAAGTCCTCATAGTTCAACATCTCCTTCACGGTGATCTCACCAGTAGAAGGATTGAGGTTAAAAGTTTTCTGTGTTTTCTCAGGTGTGTATAAACTGTAGGAATATGTTAAGTCTGAATTTGACCCTTCATCTAGATCTGTGGCTTTAAGATGAATGACCAGACTTCCTAAAGGAGAATTCTCCATCATGTTAATGTTATATACAGATTGATCAAATGTAGGAGCGTTATCATTGGTGTCTAAAACCTGCACAATAATACTTGCAGTTCCAGATCTAGCCGGTGTTCCTCCATCGACAGCTGTCAGTATTAAATTATGACGAGCCTGCTGCTCTCTGTCTAACTGTTTTTTCAGAATAAATTCTGCTATTTTTTTCCCATCCCTTCCGGTCTGGACCTCGATATCAAAATTGTCATTGTCACTCAGGTAATATGTTTTAACTGAATTAGTTCCCGCATCTGGATCCACTGCGTTACTGAGAGAAAATCTCTCCCCTTTTGGCGCCGACTCGGATATATCTAGATGAATGACGTCTCTCCTGAAGTGTGGGGCGTTGTCATTCATGTCTAATATCTCGATTTCAATATTGAAAATTCGCACAGGATTTTCAAGAGTCACCTCTAGTCCGAGAAAACACGAGGCTGACGACTTCGCTGGACAAATGTGTTCCCGGTCAATCTTCTCCACAATGAACAGCTCTCCAGTCTCTTTGTTCACATCCAGATATTTCTTGTTGGCGATAATGTCGAGGCGCATCTTTCTCCTGATCAGCGACGAAACATCCAAACTGAGATCCGTCGCCAGATTTGCAACAATCGATCCCTCTTTTAGCTCCTCTGGTATAGAATAGTGAATCACCGTGGTAGTTGCCTGATGAATCGCGAGGAACACCAGCACCAGAGTCACGTACCTTTTGTGTCGCTGCATCGCTGCACAGAATCCTATTGTTTCCTTCTCACAGTTCGGTGACGCCACGACCGCTGTTATTTTGTTTTCGACACAAAAATCCTCCTTATGGTGATCGTATAGTACATAAAATCCTCATGAAGTCACAGACGCTTCGCCAAACGAACGTGTCGTGATAATTTCAGCACCACGGAACTGTCAGTCTCTGACCAGACCGTGCTTCTATTTCCTGCCCATCATCGTGACGTCACGGTCTGGAGCTTAGAATGAAAACAGCGCCGCCGTCTTATTTGCGAGTCATTAACGCATTGAGTACGCGGCCAACGAAACTAACATTTAATCTATCATTCAAGTACAATATCTACTTCATTTTGTCGAAGGCACACAGGTCACAATAATAATTGAATTTACTGTCTTCCATTATTCACTTCCTTGGCAAATCAACTGCAATTTTCTTTGCTTGTTGCCTCATGTCTGTACATCGTCCACAGGTCACGTTCGGTCATCGGTCACCACATGTGCCGTCTGTGTAATACACTCAGCTTTTCCTTCATTAAACAAAAGCAAGTCGTGTTTTACTCAGATTAAGTACCTTTTAAAACGGATCCACAAGTTTAACTTGTAGTTTACGTGAATGTGAAATGTCCGTCACAGAGTGTGAGAAGTGTGGAGTTTCAATTGCCCGCAAGGTGTCGGAATTGTACCGCGTATAACTCGTTATTCCTGTTGCAGCGAGACAAGACGTAGGCATGTGGGAACTATATATTGTTGTGATGGTCGAAGTGCTTAAGTAATTGTTTAACTAACATACATATCTGTTTATAATGCTTTTCCTCTACGTTACCATTACAGGTTACCATTGAAGCCAATAATTCTGAGTCTTGCAGATAAGAGACTGAACTCAACACATTCTCACCAGACATAGGTCCAGTTATCTGCTTTCTGTATTCTGATCGATAGTCCACCTTGAACGACTGTCTTCCCCAAATTGTGGCCATGGCTTCATCAACAAATACGTCGGTTTGTTTTCACCTTCTGTATATTTATCACTTTTGACTGTATGATGATGACAATGGTGATGGCAACAAATATGAACACAAGATGAAAAAAGAAATAATGCCAATATTAGCAGATTCAACACGAATGTAGTGGTCATTGCAGTGGTTGTAAAATTGGTGGAAGTAGTGAAAAGAAGAGACAAATTTGTTGTGATCATGAATATCAAGAATGTTGTTGACATTCCCATTTCATTTTTGTTCTGAACCCAAGAAACAGGTGATGTTACTGTTGTTGTGATTGATTCATTATGAGCAGCTGCACCAGTAATTGATTTCCTAAGTCATTGTTGACTAGAACTTTGCAATGCCATTACAGTTATAATTGGGATATTTTTATATCTGTACTCAGAAGCAGTCCTCAATTAAAATTTGGAGGATATGAGGTCCTGGCAATAAACCCTTACCTGTGAATATCTATTTTCCTACAGTATATGGTCAATTTTCGATGTTACACAATATGTCATATGATGCCACCTTCAATTATTCCTTGCAACATTCAGTCTCATGTTCATGTAACAGTCATTAAAGGGCAAAATCTCAGTGGGAGAATGTCTCCAAAAAGCTTTATGAAAGATTACACTTCATACCTGCAGTGTGGAGGCAGCTGAGTCACTGGTGTCGGTCACTCCAGTGCTCCTCGGTAAACTGGACACAATGTATCTGGAGCCCTTTGGCACAGGCTGTCGGACCACCAGCTTGCCTTTCCTGGTCTCTGCTAGGAACAGACTGTACCAGTAGGCATCGTTGGACACCAGAGTGGAATCTGCGATGGTGGAGTTCCTCTCACTGATCACACTGTTCCTGCTGGGAGGAGCTGCTTTACTGCTCTTGGGTGTCTGACACTTGATCACGATGGTCACCAGTATGGTGATGAGCAGCAGGAAGGACACTGAGCCCAGTCCAATCACCAAATACAAGTTGAGGTCTGAAAAGATGTCATATTCCAGAGGAACCTCTGTCATGTCAGAGTAGGACTTCACAGCAGTCTCCACTGTGGACAGATTGATGGTGACTGTAGCAGAGAGAGCAGGCTCCCCATTGTCCTTGGCAACAACAACCAACCTCTGGTGACGTGGATCTCGGTAACTGAACATCCTCATAGTCCGGATCTCTCCATTGTACTGGTCCAGACTGAACAAGGTGGCGTCTGTCACCTGGAGGAACTGGTAGGTGATCCGAGAGTTGTGCACAGAGTCTGTGTCTAAGGCGATCACCTTGGCAACCAGAGAGCCTTTATCAGTAGATCTGGGGATCTTCTCCTCCACCACTGAACCGTGAGCACGCCAGGGAGAGACGATCACTGGAGCATTGTCGTTCTGGTCCACGACGATGATGTGGACCGTCACGTTGCTACTGAGAGGAGGAGAACCAGAGTCTCTGGCCTCAACGTGGAAAAGAAACTCCTTCTCTATCTCATAGTCAAAAGTTTTCAGAGCAAAAAGATTCCCGTTCTCTGGGTTGATGGAGAACAGCATGGACATGGAGGTGTTGGCTGTCTCCCTCTCCAGGATGACGTAAACTAGATACTGGTTCTCATGGAGGTCAGGGTCAAACGCAGACAGTGAACCCAGCAGAGCTCCAGGTGCGTTATTCTCATTCACACGTATCGTATAGAAGGACTGAGGGAACTGAGGGACGTTGTCGTTCACGTCCAGCAGTTGTAGGGTCATAGTTTCATTGTCAGATAAAGGAGGAGAACCTCTGTCAGTCACACTGAAGGTGATCTCATATTCTGGAACCTTCTCACGGTCTAATGGCTCTGAAACTACCAACTCATAGTAGTTATCAGAGGACTCTCTCAGTTTGAAAGGCATGTTCACTGGAATATGAAGATCAACCACTCCATTGTCACCAGAGTCCTTATCGCTCACACTCACCACTGCGATCACTGTGTCTACTTCCACATCTTCACTGACTGGACTGTGAAATGACTTGATAGATATTTCTGGATGGTTGTCGTTCATGTCTTCAATCATGATCTTTATTGTGCACTGTCCTGACAAACTGTTGACTCCTTTGTCTGTTGCTATGACTTCCATGTCATAAATCCTGAAGTCCTCATAGTTCAACATCTCCTTCACAGTGATCTCACCAGTAGAAGGATTGAGGTTAAAAGTTTTCTGTGTTTTCTCAGGTGTGTATAAACTGTAGGAATATGTTAAGTCTGAATTTGACCCTTCATCTAGATCCGTGGCTTTAAGATGAATGACCAGACTTCCCAGAGGAGAATTCTCCATCATGTTGATATTATACACAGATTTATCAAATGTTGGAGCGTTATCATTTGTGTCTGAAACATGAACAATAATACTTGCAGTTCCAGATCTAGCCGGAGTTCCACCATCTACAGCTGTCAAGATTAAATTATGACGAGACTGCTGCTCTCTGTCTAAATGTTTTTTCAGAATCAACTCAGCTATCTTTGTACTATCTCTACCAGTCTGGACTTGAATCGAAAAACTATCACTTTCGCTTAGATAATACGTTTTGACCGAGTTACTTCCCGCATCTGGATCCACTGCGTTACTGAGAGAAAATTTCTCCCCCGTCGCTGTTGCCTCAGAAATATCTAAATGAATGGCGTCTCTCCTGAAGAGTGGGGCGTTGTCGTTTATGTCTAAAATCTCTATTTCTATGTTGAAGATGCGCAACGGATTTTCTAAAGTCACCTCCAATCTGAGATAACAGGAGGCTGACGACTTCGCTGGACAAATATGTTCGCGGTCAATCTTCTCCACAATGAACAGCTCTCCAGTCTCTTTGTTCACATCCAGATATTTCTTGTTGGCGATGATGTCGAGACGCATCTTTCTCCTGATCAGTGATGAAACATCCAAACTGAGATCCGTCGCCAGATTTGCAACGATCGATCCTTCTTTTAGCTCCTCTGGTATAGAATAGTGGATCACCGTGGTAGTTGCCTGATGAATCGCGAGGAACACCAGCACCAGGGTCACGTACCTTTTGTGTCGCTGCATCGCTGCACAGAATCCTATTGTTTCCTTCTCACAGCTCGGTGACGCCACGACCGCTATTATTTTGTTGTCGACACAAAAATCCTCCTGATAGTGATCGTACAGTACAAAACATAAAATCCTCAAGAAGTCACAGACGCTTCGCCAAACGAACGTGCCGTCTGCATTTCAGCACCACGGAACTGTCAGTCTCTGACCAGACTCCGATTCTATTTCCTGCCCATCGACGTGACGTCACGGTCTGGCGTTCATAAAGAAAACAGCGCCGCCGTCATATTTGTCAGGCATTAACGCATGGACTAAGGAGTCAACGAAATTAACATTTCACCTTTCATTTAAGTACGATATTTACTTCATTATTTTCGAAGACACGCAGATCACAATAATGATTTCATCTACTTTCTCCCATTATTCACTTCCTTGTCAAATGAGCGGCAATTTTCTTTGCTTGTTTGCTCATTTCTGTACATCGACCACAGCTCATGTTCGGTAATCGGTCACTATATGTTCTGTCAAAGGGCAATACACACAGCACTTACGTCATTAAACAAAAGTAAGTTGCGTTTTACTCATATTGAGTTCTATTTAAAGCGGATGCAGAAGTTTAACTTTTGGTTACATGAATGTGAAATCCCTGTCTCTGAGCGTGAGAAGTGTGGTTTCATTTGGCCTCAAGGTGTCGGCATTGTACCGCGGTAAGCAGTTACTCCTGCTGCAGCTCGACAAGACGCAAGCATGTGGGAACCATATACTGTTGTGATGGGTCCAACATCTCATGCAGAAATCTGTTGATAATATTTTTCCTGTCTGATACCATTACAGGCTGCAATTGATGCTAATACGACTGTCTTCCCCAAATTGAACCTGGCCATTGCCTGATCAACAATTTGGTTCGTTTGTTTTCACCTTCTGTATATGTATCAGGTTTTTTTTGTATGATGATGATGTCAAATGGTAAATGGCAATGAAGATGATCACAAGATGAAAAAAGAAACAATGCAAATATTGGAAGATTCAGGAAGAATCTAGTTGTCATTGCAGTGGTTGTAAAATTGGTGAAAGTAGAAAAAGAAGAGATAGTTAGAGGATTTGTCATGAAGAATGTTGTTGTCGTTCCCATTTCATTTTTGTTCTGAACCCAGGGAGCTGTTGGTGTTCCTGCTGTTGTTTTTGATTCAAAATGAGTTGCTGTTCCAGCATTTGATATTGGAAATCTAAATCTAAAATGGTAGCAGCACTTGATCCATGTTTCCTTTTCAAGAGTGTATCATGAACGTCTTCTTGTTTTTTAAGTCATTAATAATTATGACTTCGTGATATCATCACAATTATAATTGGGATTATTTACATCTGTACTCAAAAGTAGTCCTCAATTAAAATATGGATAATGTGAGCTCCTGGCATTCAACCCTTACCTGTGAATATCTGTTTACTTACATTGCTAAATAGTCTATTTTCGATATTACAAAATATGTCATATAATTTCACCTTCAATTATTCCTTGTAACATTTAGTCTTATGGTCACGTAACAGTCATTAAAGGGCAAAATCTCAGTGGGAGAATGTATCCAAAAAACTTTATGAAAGATTACACTTCATACCTGCAGAGTGGAGGCAGCTGAGTCACTGGTGTCGGTCACTCCAGTGCTCCTCGGTAAACTGGACACAATGTATCTGGAGCCCTTTGGCACAGGCTGTCGGACCACCAGCTTGCCTTTCCTGGTCTCTGCTAGGAACAGACTGTACCAGTAGGCATCGTTGGACACCAGAGTGGAATCTGCGATGGTGGAGTTCCTCTCACTGATCACACTGTTCCTGCTGGGAGGAGCTGCTTTGCTGCTCTTGGGCGTCTGACACTTGATCACGATGGTCACCAGTATGGTGATGAGCAGCAGGAAGGACACTGAGCACAGTCCAATCACCAAATACAAGTTGAAGTCTGAAAAGATGTCATATTCCAGAGGAACCTCTGTCATGTCAGAGTAGGACTTCACAGCAGTCTCCACTGTGGACAGATTGATGGTGACTGTAGCAGAGAGAGCAGGCTCCCCGTTGTCCTTGGCAACAACAACCAACCTCTGGTGACGTGGATCTCGGTAACTGAACATCCTCATAGTCCGGATCTCTCCGTTGTACTGGTCCAGACTGAACAAGGTGGCGTCGGTCACCTGGAGGAACTGGTAGGTGATCCGAGAGTTGTGCACAGAGTCTGTGTCTAAGGCGATCACCTTGGCAACCAGAGAGCCTTTGTCAGTAGATCTGGGGATCTTCTCCTCCACCACTGAACCGTGAGCACGCCAGGGAGAGACGATCACTGGAGCATTGTCATTCTGGTCCACGACGATGATGTGAACCGTCACGTTGCTACTGAGAGGAGGAGAACCAGAGTCTCTGGCCTCAACGTGGAAAAGAAACTCCTTCTCTATCTCATAGTCAAAAGTTTTCAGAGCAAAAAGATTCCCATTCTCTGGGTTGATGGAGAACAGCATGGACATGGAGGTGTTGGCTGTCTCCCTCTCCAGGATGACATAAACTAGATACTGGTTCTCATGGAGGTCAGGGTCAAACGCAGACAGTGAACCCAGCAGAGCTCCAGGTGCGTTATTCTCATTCACACGTATCGTATAGAAGGACTGAGGGAACTGAGGGACGTTGTCGTTCACGTCCAGCAGTTGTAGGGTCATAGTTTCATTGTCAGATAAAGGAGGAGAACCTCTGTCAGTCACACTGAAGGTGATCTCATATTCTGGAACCTTCTCACGGTCAAATGGCTCTGAAACTACTAACTCATAATAGTTATCAGAGGACTCCCTCAGTTTGAAAGGCATGTTATCTGGAATATGAAGATCGACCACTCCATTGTCTCCAGAGTCCTTATCGCTCACACTCACCACTGCGATCACTGTGTCTACTTCCACATCTTCACTGACTGGACTGTGAAATGACTTGATAGATATTTCTGGATGGTTGTCATTCATGTCTTCGATCATGATCTTTATTGTGCACTGTCCTGACAAACTGTTGACTCCTTTGTCTGTTGCTATGACTTCCATGTCATAAATCCTGAAGTCCTCATAGTTCAACATCTCCTTCACAGTGATCTCACCAGTAGAAGGATTCAGGTTAAAGGTTTTCTGTGTTTTATCAGGTGTGTATAAACTGTAGGAATATGTTAACTCTGAATTTGACCCTTCATCTAGATCTGTGGCTTTAAGATGAATGACCAGACTTCCTAGAGGAGAATTCTCCATCATGTTGATATTATACACAGATTTATCAAATGTAGGAGCGTTATCATTTGTGTCTGAAACATGAACAATAATACTTGCAGTTCCAGATCTAGCCGGAGAGCCACCGTCTACAGCTGTCAGGATTAAATTATGACGAGCCAGCTGCTCTCTGTCTAACTGTTTTTTCAAAATCAATTCGGCTATTTTTTTCCCATCTCTTCCGGTCTGTACATCGACTTCAAAATGATCGCTTTCACTGAGATAATATGTTTTAACTGAGTTACTTCCCGCATCTGGATCCACCGCGTAGCTGAGAGAGAATCTCTCCCCCTTCGCTGTTGCCTCAGAAATATCTAAATGAATGGCGTCTCTCCTGAAGAGTGGGGCGTTGTCGTTAATGTCTAAAATCTCTATTTCAATGTTGAAGATACGCAACGGATTTTCTAACGTTACTTCCAGTCCGAGAAAACACGAGGCTGATGATTTTGTGGTACAAATGTACTCGCGGTCAATCTTCTCCACAATGAACAGCTCTCCAGTCTCTTTGTTCACATCCAGATATTTCTTGTTGGCGATGATGTCGAGGCGCATCTTTCTCCTGATCAGCGATGAAACATCCAAACTGAGATCCGTCGCCAGATTCGCTACGATCGATCCTTCTTTTTGCTCCTCTGGTATAGAATAGTGAATTACCGTGGTCGTTGTGTGATGAATCGCGAGGAACACCAGCACCAGGGTCACGTACCTTTTGTGTCGCTGCATCTCTGAACACAATCCCATTGTTTCCTTCTCACAGCTCCGTAACGGCTCCGCTACTGTTATGTTGCGATAGATATAGCAATCCTCCTTTAAAATCTCTTCTAGTGTGTACAATCCACGTGAAATCAGTATCTTCTTTTCGGAGCGTATAGTGTGAATTTCAGCACCATGGAACTGTCAGTCTCTGACCAGACCCCGCTTCTATTTCCTGCCCATTGGAATGACGTCACGGTCTGGGGCTTAATAAGTAAACAGCGCCACCATTTCGTTGAAATGTAACACTTTTGTCTGGAATTACTCTGGCATCAGTGATTTCACAACTGATGTTGTTTCAGTAATAATTTTGTTACTGATATGCAGGCATGTCTTGAAATCATCTTTTCTTCCCCAACATTCATGTCCTTGACAAATAAATCCATGTTTGAGAATATTCGTGTGTTACGTTTGCTCAGCATTATCACTTAAACCACAATTTATGACAACGATTGTATTAATGGTCATGGATATGTGTCGGAGAAATGGCGATGATTGTGCTAACATTGATTTCAGTCATGCAGTAGTCGTAGAACTAATCGCAATAGTGGTGGTGGTCAAATTGTCAGACACATATTAACAAGGTGTGAAGGAAAACATTGTGTCCATTTCGTCATCTTCTGTGTACGTATTTGAATGAAATTAATGCATCCTTCATTGTGATCCACCAGGTTGTACAAAATGGCAATGTTGTTTTTAATCATCTCCATTATATTACTGTTTTTTTTAAATGAGGGATTTTCCAGTCAGGACCCAATTCAATGCACCAAGCGTTTTTGTATTTTGACTGAACTAGAATAATCCGGGCTGCTGCGACTACTTGTTCTTCATTATATTTATAAGAATATAAGGACTGAACCATCGGATATATTTCTGGTTTTGGCGTTATTCGGTCGTCGTATTCAGTGGTCTGAACTTTACGTTCAGTCATGTCCTTTGTGTGTTTATTTGTTACGGTTGCAGTTCAGGAGTGAATGAGTCACATTGTTTAATTTTGGGTAATATAAAGATCATTTGCGGAACCTTCAATTTTTTTTATTGTTGTTTATCTTTTTTTTTTGACATCATTGGGTCATGAAAGTCCATGTTTTGTTTGAAATATTTCCCACATTTCGTTATTGTGACCATTATTATGACTGTAGAACAAAAAGGAAAATCACAGTTGAAAATGTGTCAATCTTAAATATCTGAATTCTTACCTGCAGAGTAGAGGCAGCTGAGTCACTGGTGTCCGTCACTCCAGTGCTCCTCGGTAAACTGGACACAATGTATCTGGAGCCCTTTGGCACAGGCTGTCGGACCACCAGCTTGCCTTTCCTGGTCTCTGCTAGGAACAGACTGTACCAGTAGGCATCGTTGGACACCAGAGTGGAATCTGCGATGGTGGAGTTCCTCTCACTGATCACACTGTTCCTGCTGGGAGGAGCTGCTTTGCTGCTCTTGGGCGTCTGACACTTGATCACGATGGTCACCAGTATGGTGATGAGCAGCAGGAAGGACACTGAGCCCAGTCCAATCACCAAATACAAGTTGAGGTCTGAAAAGATGTCATATTCCAGAGGCACCTCTGTCATGTCAGAGTAGGACTTCACAGCAGTCTCCACTGTGGACAGATTGATGGTGACTGTAGCAGAGAGAGCAGGCTCCCCGTTGTCCTTGGCAACAACAACCAACCTCTGGTGACGTGGATCTCGGTAACTGAACATCCTCATAGTCCGGATCTCTCCGTTGTACTGGTCCAGACTGAACAAGGTGGCGTCGGTCACCTGGAGGAACTGGTAGGTGATCCGAGAGTTGTGCACAGAGTCTGTGTCTAAGGCGATCACCTTGGCAACCAGAGAGCCTTTATCAGTAGATCTGGGGATCTTCTCCTCCACCACTGAACCGTGAGCACGCCAGGGAGAGACGATCACTGGAGCATTGTCGTTCTGGTCCACGACGATGATGTGAACCGTCACGTTGCTACTGAGAGGAGGAGAACCAGAGTCTCGGGCCTCAACGTGGAAAAGAAACTCCTTCTCTATCTCATAGTCAAAAGTTTTCAGAGCAAAAAGATTCCCATTCTCTGGGTTGATGGAGAACAGCATGGACATGGAGGTGTTGGCTGTCTCCCTCTCCAGGATGACGTACACTAGATACTGGTTCTCATGGAGGTCAGGGTCAAACGCAGACAGTGAACCCAGCAGAGCTCCAGGTGCGTTATTCTCATTCACACGTATCGTATAGAAGGACTGAGGGAACTGAGGGACGTTGTCGTTCACATCCAGCAGTTGTAGGGTCATAGTTTCATTGTCAGATAAAGGAGGAGAACCTCTGTCTGTCACACTGAAGGTGATCTCATATTCTGGAACCTTCTCACGATCTAATGGCTCTGAAACTACTAACTCATAATAGTTATCAGAGGACTCCCTCAGTTTGAAAGGCATGTTATCTGGAATATGAAGATCAACCACTCCATTGTCTCCAGAGTCCTTATCGCTCACACTCACCACTGCGATCACTGTGTCTACTTCCACATCTTCACTGACTGGACTGTGAAATGACTTGATAGATATTTCTGGATGGTTGTCATTCATGTCTTCAATCATGATCTTTATTGTGCACTGTCCTGACAAACTGTTGACTCCTTTGTCTGTTGCTATGACTTCCATGTCATAAATCCTGAAGTCCTCATAGTTCAACATCTCCTTCACAGTGATCTCACCAGTAGAAGGATTCAGGTTAAAGGTTTTCTGTGTTTTATCAGGTGTGTATAAACTGTAGGAATATGTTAACTCTGAATTTGACCCTTCATCTAAATCTGTGGCTTTAAGATCAATGACCAGACTTCCCAGAGGAGAATTCTCCATCATGTTTATATTATATACAGATTTATCAAATGTAGGAGCGTTATCATTGGTGTCTAATACCTGAACTATAATACTTGCAGTTCCAGATCTTGCCGGAGTTCCACCATCTACAGCTGTTAGGATTAAATTATGACGAGACTGTTGCTCTCTGTCTAATGTCTTCATGAGGATCAATTCGCCAAATTTTGATCCATCTCGTCCAGTCTGAACTTCAATTTTGAAATGCTCACTTTGGCTAAGTTGGTATGTCTTAACTGTGTGACTTCCGACATCAGGATCCACTGCGTTACTGAGAGAGAATCTCTCCCCCTTCTGTGTCGACTCGGACAAGTCTAAATGAATGATCTCCCTCCTGAAGTGTGGGGCGTTGTCGTTTATGTCTACAATTTCTATCTCAATATTAAATATGCGCACAGGGTTTTCTAATATTACCTCGAGTTTGAGATAACAAGAAGCTGACGATTTTGTTGGGCAAATGTATTCGCGGTCAATCTTCTCCACAATGAACAGCTCTCCAGTCTCTTTGTTCACATCCAGATATTTTTTGTTGGCGATGATGTCGAGGCGCATCTTTCTCCTGATCAGCGATGAAACATCCAAACTGAGATCCGTCGCCAGATTCGCTACAACCGATCCTTCTTTTTGCTCCTCTGGTATAGAATAGTGAATCACCGTGGCCGTTGCGTGA
Source organism: Synchiropus splendidus (assembly GCF_027744825.2). Lineage (NCBI taxonomy): Eukaryota > Metazoa > Chordata > Actinopteri > Syngnathiformes > Callionymidae > Synchiropus > Synchiropus splendidus. Next base: position 4,700,379 of record NC_071344.1, read on the forward strand.
TGAATCGCGAGGAACACCAGGACCAGAGTCACGTACCTTTTGTGTCGCTGCATCGCTGCACAGAATCCCATTGTTTCCTTCTCACAGCTCCGTAACGCCACGATGCGGTTTGGACCGCTTGCGATCCTTAATTCCTCCTTCGGTGTCCTTGTTGTACCATCTAATTCATCTCGTAACTCATTTCATCTTCTTTTCAAGTCCAGAATAAAGGCTCTTGATCTTCAGCACCAGGGAACTGTCTCGCGTCTGTCCAGTCCCCCGCCTCCTCCCTCTCCACCCCACCAGCGTGACGTCAAGTGTTGGGTGTTTGCAGGAAAACAGCGCCACCCATGCTAGCTTTGGTCATGCAATTTGGTCCACAACTTTCAAATTCATAATCTATAACTCAGTTTTCACGACTTCATTTTCTTTAATGCATTTATTCCCCACATAGTCGTTTAGCTCAGTGTTGATCAGCGAGTGCATCACGTGTGAGGCGTGATGAGCGAGGAGTGGGCGGTGCTATCATTCATCGCGCACGGCTGCGCGGAGAGCATCGTCGGCGGTCTCCAGGTACATTATTGTAACTATTCCGGACCTGTGTGAGAGGTTTTCCTGTCATTGTGTCTTTGAAAGTCCCCCTGTCACCCTTGGCAAAGCAATGGAACCTTTCTTGAAAACGTACGTATTTTGAATGGAGTTCTGCTCGCTTACGCAAAGCTAGTTAGCATGTGCAGCTAACACTGAAGTTCCTACGTCCTCTCTGTTTCGTTCGGATGTGTTGGTTGTTGTGCCTGTATATGTTAAAGTAAAGTAAATGTAACAATTAATGTTTTGTGTTTCATTTATTATCCACCACTATCCCCCTAATTTCCTTCCATCATTTCCCTGACGGTGGTCGCCGTTGTTCATCGCATTTGTTTGGAATTTGAAAGTTGAATGTAGGTGCTATGAGGGATGGGGATTCTTGGAGTATCTCTGCTGTTTTAATGCAGTTGACATTCTAATTCGAGATGAAAGTGCTTTGTGAAATAGTTATTTATTCTTAGACAAAACATGTACAACATGCAAACCCAAATTTTGCATTGAAAACCACATATACACATGGCACTGAAGGGATTTTTATTGGCATTGTTGCCCAACCTATATGAATGTATACATTAGCTGACACTTAATGGCGCTATCTAAAGACACACTTACTCAAAAAACTTAGATAAGCTTAAGTTCCGTCACATTCATTTGTCCTTCAATGATTTGATTCATTTTTCACAGCTCAGCTGATGTTGGGTTCCAGGTGTAGCAGCCACAGCGAAGAGCCCCAGACTTTCCTCTCCTAAGCGACGTCATGCAGTTCTTCTGGTGGAATATTGAAGCATTCCCTTTTGCACTGAGCTTCTACCACACTGGAACGCTTCTCCACTATTGTAGAAACCCACTGAGAGATGGTCCGGTCTGTACTGATGATTCTTGGATTTAATTGACATCTTTCTCACTTGACCCAAAGAGTCACCATAAGAGCTTGACACAGCAACAGGAACGTTGGCTTGCTGCTTAAAAATCACAATACATACAATACACATGGACTTTGTAGACCCCTAAGTCACTTTTAACTGAGCGAGCCTGAAAATGTAAACATAGCGATTTCTAAATGTAAACACTGCCACGATAGTGCACAGACTTGTGGCACTTAAGGCAGTACTTAACTAATGTTTTGTAATTATTTTAGCAACCGTAGCCATCTTTCCCATGCCACGGCACAGCTTGATCCAAACCGCACTTTTTTCAACTTCAAAATAAAGGTCTTGTAAATACCAGTTAAATACTGAAAACAATGAATGACACAAACACAGTCTTCAACACAACACAACTACAACTCGTACTATCAACAGAAATAAGGTAATTTACAACTAGTCTTTTCCAGGATATAGTCGTTTCAAACCTACAACCTGTTTCTGCTGGATTCTACTGTCTACAGGGTTCAGTTTTGACAACTCTTATCTGAGACATTGTTGGGGTCAACAAACTTTAAACCCTGATTTTTTGACCTTGTTGCTGGGGAGCATGTCTCCACAACAATGTGGAAAGAAATACTATGTTTTGTAGCCTTTTGTGTGGCTGCACTCTTGTGAATCCTGCTGAACGCACAAGTTGTTCCTTCAAGAGCTGGGGTGGTGCAGGCTTTTGATCCAACCAGTCAAGAACATTTACTGTCGTCAAAACCCGGACCACCCCTGCCCTTTAAGGACTGGTTTGAGGACCCCTGGTGTGTAATTTGTAGTTGGTCTTGGATATTTTACTGTCGGACTCCATGAAACCAAACCACATCCATTTACAATGGAAGGACAAGCACTTCCTGTTGAATGGCTGCTGCTGGCATGCTCAGTTGGATATGGTCAGAAGTACAAAACCTGTTTGTCACTGGGGTTTTTTGGTACTTTTTAAATGCTTAAATGTATTCACTTCCTTTTTCATGTTTTTCATGTTATCTAAACATTTTCTGCTTTATTTCCTGCGATTATTGTTCCACATATTCATTGTTCAATTTAATTTTTAATTTAATTTTCTCTCATTGTGTTTTGAACTTATCTCGACTTTTTTTCCCCTTTCCATTGACAGGTGCTGTGGGCCCTGACAGTACCTGCTAGGTGGTCTTCGCTCTCCTGATTTGGTGTCTCAGACTTCCTTTCTCCGCTTGTTGATGCCTTCTGCCCTGGTAAGACTTTGTACTTCTTCTCGTTACTCCCTAAATGTTTTTGCGGGTGTTCGTAGTGAAATGTCTGTCTTGTGTCGGGGTTGCATAATAATATTATTTAATGTAATCACAATTATTAAACACGATTTTTCATGGTACTTGGGAAAACGTCTTACAAACAAATATTAAGGATACACTGAATTGAAAATTTGAGGCTGAAAGTGAATAAAATACATAATGTTTTATACTGAATAATATCCAATATCCAATGTGGTTAAGTTTATATATATTTTATATATATATATACATATACACTCCCGTATATATATATATATATATATATATATGTCATTCGATTAAACTGACAGCACTAATTAATTAATCGAATTAATCGCATCTGCTAAAGGTCTCCTGATAAATAATTTGAGTTCTAGGATATTAAAAAAATTGTAGTGCATGACTAGTCAATTGAGTACAGTAAGAAGAGAAGATTTGAAATCCAATTTTTTATTGGTGAACTGTGCTTCATGAATGAAATCCAAAAGTAAAGGTCAAGCACATCCGCAAACCAGTTAGGCCAGGTGTATTATTCAAGGATGTAAAACAAATACAGCAGTAGAGTGAAATAAATAAAATAAAGCTGTCTTCAAAAATGTAAAACAGCAATACAGTGAAATAAATAAAACAATTTGCGGTGTAATTAATTAATCGAATTAATGCGTTAAAATGGCAGGACTAATACATTTATGTTATCTCTAGGCTCGAGTTGCAGGCTTTATGACATCAAGACCTTCCTAAACGGTTTCCAGCTGGTGCAGAACACAGTTGCCGATCTGCTGACCGACACAAAATGACCTGTATCCTCATTTATAAAACTGTGCACAGGAGAGTGCACTACACTGCACGCAGGATACATAGGACATTCACACTCACAAATGCATCCAGATTTATAAAAGAGTGCAAACATGCGTCCTACTGTACTTCTCTTTCGGAGTATCAAGATGTAAGACCGATGTAAGACAGATCTAAGGTGCAAGACCATGCTTTACCTCATCCAAATTATGCTTATACTGTATATACACGGTCACTCCCAAATTAATATTCAAACTGTGACATGGAGTCGCTCCTGAGAGATGTGGTGACAGAGACAGAGGGGGACACTGATGTACCAGAAGCACCGGACGAAGGTTATGTAATGGTCATGTGTGGATGTAAACGTCATTCAGTCATTCACTTTATTTAAAATCCAACGATATTCTGCTTTGTGGTTCGGATGTTGCAGTGGCTCTTAATGTGGTAGCCGAGGAGATGCTGGACATCAATGTGCTGATAGACATCAGTGAAGCGGCATAACAACTTCTGAATTAAATTGTAAAAAGTTTCAAAGTTCCCTCACTTTGTAATGTCGTAAATGTTGCCTTGTCATCTATATGTTGCCTCCCTGCCTTCCCAACACTGGCACTGGGTAGCAGCAGCAGCAGCATTTGGTCCAAACATTTGGGGAGAATTGACCATCGAGTCTCACACACATCACGATGGTGGGGTTTCTGTGTTGGGACTCGGGGGCAGTGACTGTCTAACTTATTGATGATGAATTAATTTCATAGTTTCATAATAATGTTTGTGCGTGTGGATTCCGTGGGGCATAGATGCAATGTAATATGTTGTGAAATGTGGAAGTAATTTAATCTGAAACACATTTTTATTTGATCCTTCTGCTGTCTTTTCTTCTACAAGGTTTTGAGCTGCAGGGTCTAAGTTAGATTTTCATGCATACCACAACATACATACGAGGAGGCGTACTTTTGTGCACTGCCTGCCACTGAAAGTGCTTCTGTGAAGAATCTTACTTGGTGACTGGTATAGCTGTGTTGCTGCCCCCTCGCTGTGGATAGACGGCATTTCAGTACAGATCTGAAGCTTTTAAATCACGGCTATAAACACGTCTAGTCATGTTGGCTTCGAACACATAGTTTAAAATGTGTGGATCTAATGTTGTGACATTTAGTTTGATGATTAGATTTGGTCTGAGACAAACGGCATCATCTAGTCAATCTAAAGCTTGGTCTGAACTGAATCATTCTGTTTTGTTGGTGCGGCCTGTTTTGTTTTTGCTAAAATATGTTGAGAATTTATATTTTTTTATTTGTTTTAAGAAAAAAACATTGAAGCGTAATTTTGAGTTTCAGTACCAAAACTTGATTAGAATCCATTGCACTAATCACAATAAATATTTATTCATCACGTAACTCTGTTTTTTGAAAGTTCAAATAAATAATACTTTCTCAATGTGAAATACCTTCACCCTCGCCTTTCACTCCTGAGCATGACATGGTGAGTTGAAGTTAATATATACCCGTTATCACACGTCATGCATACGTCATCTACTAAATAATGATAATCATAATAACAGTCATAAAATGGTTCTTCAAAACAGCCAAAATTATCTGTAAAGCTAAAATACTAATATGTTGCCATATACTCATCAATCAATCATTTAGATTGATTGGCTCATTCATTTTTATAATTATGATCGGCAGTATGATTTGCTCCAGTTTAACATTGAAACATGTTAAATTCTGACGTAAATGTGACGCGAATGGAGGCGGAGGAATCTCTACCAATAGCATAAAAGAAAATGGACTCGGACTTCAAGTGAACGCTTGTTTATTCTGCGGACGAGTGCGTCCTCTAGTGGTCGTTATGGAGAACTGCGTTTCTTCACTGACACCCGATGTTTCTATGATCTGTACGTTGAAAATCACTTACGGTTAAGGTTAGAAAAAGAAATGCTTATAGCTCATGTTAATGTTGTTTTATATTATTATGTGATGTTGATGTCAAACAACAGCTTTATTCGTTGCTCTTATACAGTGCGTGTATGTGTTTTGTTTTTCTTTTTATTTTATTTTATCTTCTTTATTTTACATATATCTAAAGGGAGGACATGAAACTGGTCTGTTAAAATGTATTTCATATTTATTTATATAATCTTTTCTTCTTCCGTTTTACACCTCTCCATTATTTCATAGTTTTGTGATTTGTTCTAGGCTTTATGTTGCTTTTGTGTAATTTTCATAATCTAATACTTGTCAAGGTCTTTGTTGTGCAGTCTTTTTTTAAACTGCTTTTGAGCAAGACACTTCTAAAAGAATAACATTTATTAGACTCAATTATCAAAGTTAGTTGGCAGAACGTTTCTTACTCAATGATGCCATCTGCCGGTGATAAGTCAACCACACTATCCACTATGTCATTTATATTTGTGTTATAAATTTAACGCTGAGCGTTTTTTTTTCATGTGAAGGAAAACGTGTTGAATTATATTATGTCTTCTTAGTAACATTTTAATGATGTGTGTCTCTTTATGTTCAATATTCTCTTTAAAAAAAGTATAGCTTTATGACTTGAGTTGCAGGCAAGTGCGCCCTCCTGTGTACAGATCAAAAATTGCCATGATCACTATCACACAGGATTTCAGCACCATGACAATGGACAGTTCCTTTTCTCGGTCAGCGATGAGGCTGTAGGTCATTCGAGGACTATGTTGAGTGCAGTTGAAGCCATGACGTGAAGCTTAGTGTGAAATGTCGTCTTCTTCTCATGACAATCAGCCAGGTAAAAATAAGGTTAGCAGCTCGTGGCTGAAGTCATTCCTTTTCAACTGTGTGAATCGTGACTAACACGTGACTTTTCTTTACGTTTGATGGTCCTGAAATAACTTCTTCCTTTCGTTGTTCTTGATCCACGATCTACTTCTATTTCAGGAACGGAGCTCATCACATTCTACCTCCAGCTGACCCACATACCAAAGTGTCTTCAGACGTCCCTGTGGATCGTCTAACCCTGCAGAAGGTTGGTGGTATCCCCTCTCTGCTCTCCGAGGATGCTTTATTAATTAAATCATTTCCAATCTGAGCCATATAACGACCTAATTACCTCACCTATTTCTGGACAGTTTTTATCTTGTGAATTTATTGCCTGGGAAGAAAGTTGTAAAAGGGCACGGGGAGAAAATCTGTTGCCCTCCAGCGCACAGCCAGGTGTGGCATTTGAAAATGACACCCCCAACCCCGCTCTGCACTCCAGTTCATAATCTTAATTAAAGTGATATTTCGGGAGAGGATGCTCTGTTTGTTCAGTTAATGAACCTCAGTATTCTCTGAGGGCACATGGTAATCCAAGTGCTCCGATTAGCATATGTTAGCATTTTACTATGTTTATTCCTCCTCCGGAAAACAGCTTACAAGGGCAAAAAGCTTTCGTACTTGATATGAGTGGAACTTTTCTTTCAACAAATACAACTGGCTAATGATGAAGCTCTTGGCACTGAAGATCAACATGTTTCATGCATACAGAATTGTCTTTACTTTCTATTACTGAACATGGAAATTCTCATTACTGCTTGTCATGTTTGCCAACATGAGCTGTATATATGGATGATTTTCACTTTTCCTACCATTACAATTAAAAACTTTAAAAGTGCTCAGAGGACAGACCTCTGCCTACCATACATTGATAACCAAAAAGGTAGCTTAATTATTTTGATTTTTTTTTTCAATTATTTATTTTCATTGTATGTCTTTCTGGTTCATACAGCAGTGCTAAATGTGTGGATCTAATGGAACATGAAACTACGTATTTGTGTTTTTTTTAATATCTAGGTTTAGCTTGAGTTGTATGTTACTCGGTTACTAGGTTGTTACATTGCTTTCAGAACAGCATCTGCTTCCAGTCCTGGAATAGTTTCAGCAGCAAAGTAGAGTGTCCATCTGGTACAGTAAGAGGATGATTTCGTTCCACTGCCATTACGACGTGTCTCCTCCCAGATTTTCAGGTGTTGAGATTGACAGTTCTGGTCCATAATATTGTAAAGAAAATGCACTTTCAGTTAATGTTTGAAAGAAAATCGAAGAAACTGTGTAGCATATGAAAAAATATTTATTTCTCTAAACGAATACAGTACACATATAACCCATTTGACAGTTTGCTGCCTGTGTGTCTTGCATATACATGATGATGATGATGATGATGACATATTCACATGAGCTCTGTTCGGTTATTAAGACATTTATTTAGAAAAGAAAAAAGGCAAACGTAAAAAATATGAATCCAAGTTTTTTAAATGTAAATGTATGTGCCTTTTTTGATTGTCTGGAAATTAACAGAAAAACCTAATTAATAAAAAAAAAATAAAAATTTTAGTTGGTCTGTTTAACTTTTGGTCTGGTCATCTGTCGACACATTATCGTGTCTAGAATACATGTTTTTGATTGTGGGAAGGGAATGTCTGTTTGTTCCATTAAATGGAAGTTCTGAGATGTGATTAAATAGTTGCAGCACAGAAGCTTTCAGCCCATGTAGGTAGAACTTGGATAATGAAAGGAACAAGAATGGACTCATTTATTACATTAAATGTCACAAGATTTCACACCGCAACTTTAAAAGTCAAGTTTTCACACCGCTGTGATCTTATCACCGCTGGTGTGACCAACGGGCCGTCCATGATTCTTTTACAATGAACGTCCATCATCACGTATATTGTCCAACTGAAGGGTCAGTCATTGTACAGATCATTATTAATAATGGCAGCCTCCCCCTGGGGCGACATCTGAAGGCGTCGCTTTTTGCCAAAGGTGGAGAAGGAGTTGTAGACGTCCAGCTCGCTCCGCTGGACCGCAGGCCTCAGCGTACAGAAGCCTGACGGTGTCCCAGGAATGTACATGTTATGGTGGTAGTCAGGCGGCGGGTGTGGGTGAGGATGAGGAGGGATTGAAGGCTGTTGCTGTTGCGGAGGGGGTGTGCAGCGTGGAGTCCAGGGTCTAGACGAAAGTCCACTTGCCGTTGGGGACATCTTGTAGTCTGCAGGACATATCAGAGTAAGGTGTGTTGCGTGTTAAAGTAATAAACAACTCAACAACGCAACAAACTGACATCCATATTTCAATTCACTTTTCTCCACTAATCCTCCACTGGAGAAGACATGTCACAATCTGGTGTTGGGTTTGTCTCAAGGCCACTTTTGACCCGAATATGTCGGTACCATTACAAAGCGATAAAGGCAGTGACTTCCAGGACAGATAGTACATTTTATTTTGAATACGAATTTAATCATATCTCACACTGAGTAGTGCATCAACTTTTTAGAAATTCTTTAATCTATATTAACACTGATTAAGAAGTAAAGTAGATGGCTTGGTGTCTGCAGATGAATGAATGTAAGTTAATAATGTCAGCTTCTTACCTTTCATCCCTTTCATGCGTGTGCCCCAGGTCCAGTACTGTCCAGGGGTCATTGACGTGACATAGTTGTCTGGGTCAGCGTGGATCGCTTTCCGCATGAGAGTTCCATCCATGTTGATGGAGTTGTAGCTGTGAACAAAATAGGAAGTTACCACTGATGAATCTGTGATACTCTCGTGATTGGTGGGTGACATGATTCTTACCTTTTAATTGAGGAATTCTGGTTCTTGGTCAGGGACCACTCTGTATTCGGCTGTTTCAACTGCAAGAGATGATATTGTCTGTCAGTGATGCCTCCAGAAAGGTGGCACGCTGCTTAATAAATATAGACATGAAGCTGGGCAAGTGCTTTTTAAGCGGTGGATAGTGTAGATTGTCCTGAGATGAATCACTGCTGCCACCCTGTGGAGGGAGAGCAGCTCTGTTAAGAGCCCTTGCCTTCAGCTATGACTCGCCTGTCACTTAGTTTTGCTTTTATCCTCTGTGGTACGGTGGGAGGGGTGAAGGAGGGCATCCGAGTGATATTTATTCCGGCTTTGCATCTCATAGTACGGATTCCACGCTCTATTAATTCCCTTAAAGTTGTTAACAAGAGAAAAAGCCATGTAAGTGTATTATTAGAATCAGTATTCAAAATACAGTGTTTGCCAGCCACGCTACAAAAACCAATTAGAACCCCACGGGGATGAAGGGAAACATGATTTTAATCTTCAAAGGAAAACGAGCCAGGGAGAAAATTAAGAAAATTACACATGCCATTGTTTTGTGGGTTTTATGCATCGTTTTTATATTAATATTTACGCAGCGATCCTCCAGCAAGGTTTTTAATTAAAAAACCCTCATGCCTCGGTGGAAGGTTCACTCTGCTCCGTGCTACTTTTGGTTAACTGTTGACGCAGGAAAACACCTGGAGCCAGAGGCGCTGGTGCAGGCAACCGGGGGTCAAGGTTAACACGGGTTTTAAGGTTAATATAAACAGCACGGACGTGACTCAGTTGGACCCGAAAAGATGATTCACCTTGGGCCCTCTCTGGTTCTGCTGTGATGAGCAATCACGACGACCGGAATTCAAGGTCAAACATACAAAAAAAAGAAAAAAAGCCCTGTGCACCAATTTGTTTTCACTTGAATACCTTTAACCTTGAACTGCTGGAAAGCAAACGTGCATCTTTTTTTTTTTTTTTTGTCTTAATTAACGACTAATTGCTTTAAAATATACAACTAATGTGGGAAATTATTTTAAGGCATAAATTAATTTAGCTATGCAGGACAATGACTATTTTTATTCACTCATGCAATTATATATTTACTATTGTGCATGAACTGTCAATTATTTTTTTCTTAATATTTCTTCAATTTTTATTATTTAATGAATGTTGTTGTTGTTGTTATGATAACTTACATTTTTCACATTGGGTCCTTAATCGTTGCATTGAACAGTGGATTTAATTTCAACAATGTGGCACAGCGCTTGAGATTGGACTTTAAGTGTGACTAATGACCTTCAGCGTGTTGAGCATGCTCTCTGGTGGGTTGCTAGTCATGAGCAGACTCTGGTTAGGCTCGGGGCGAGTCTGGAACCTATAGAACAGGGGCTTCAGAGTGTTGCATCAGCCACACTCTTCTTTAGTTTCTTGTTGGTTCTGTGATTGCTTCACATGCACTCACATAGAACGTGATGGAGAGAAATTTGCTATTTTTATATTGTGTACTGTGCTGTTTGTTAACCTACAGCTTATGAAACATGTTAAGATACTGTACATATTTTCCATCAGTCAACAAAACAATTTGATTTGCGACTGATTTCACCGCCAACATCACTCTCGGTCACCTGCAGAAACAAGCTGATTGGTTGGGCTAATTGGAGTGCCGGCCCTGACAGCTCACTTTTGGCAGGCTGCTCACATTTCTTCATTCAGCTGTTTCCTCCTCCGATGTGACATTGACATGACACCACCGGGTGAGTAAGAAAGTCAATTAAGTATGAAGGACACTTGTTCCTCCTCATGGCCTCGAAATCCCTAGCCAGAGGTGTGTGTGTGTGTGTGTGTGACTGTGTATATGCGTGTGTGTGAGACAGTGACCGATATGACATTTCTCAGTCTGCCTGCTGGAGTCATGTATCAAAGCTCTAAATGACAACTGGGAGACAATAATGAGCAACGCACTCATATTTACGCTCGGCTGCTCCGTCTGCTGGAATTAAAAACTACTGCCTTAGACGTCCTGTCTCCTTAAATTCTCCTTTTCTTTGTCTCCTTCAGCCTTCCGCTGCTTCACACCCACCCCTGCTGATAAAAGTGACTCCACATCTCTGTCTTTCCTCGGAGAACAACGCCGATCTACAGGCGGCCCACGTCTCTGTCCAGCCATGTCCTTGCTCTGCCTCCTCTCCCCCCCCTCCTTCCTCTGTCCTTCTCTGTCTCCCCAAAACCAGCCATTTGCCATTTTTCATCAATAATGGACAGCTAGTCCCCTTGTGAATACAGCACATTGTGTCTGGTATAATGGGTCGGATGCGTTTTGCCCTTGAGGCGCAGTTAGTGAGGTTATCTGCCCTATATTGTTACTTCAATAACAATAGGCTGCGATATAAACCCCGACTGGTCTGGACTGATACAAGAATCACAATGACTGATAATCTCCTCATGTGACACCCATAACCTTGACTTTTTTTTTCAAGATTTGACACTAATATGGGTTTTATCTGACTGAACTTTGGCGAGGGTATATTGCCTCATTTCAGCTACAGAAGATTTTGAGCCCCTCATTTGATATGCACGTGCGGAGCTGTCGACGTGTCAATTAAAATGTAATTGACATCAGCTCGTTCGTCCAAATGTCAATTAGAATTGACATTTTAATAAAACTAGTCAGGTGACATTCTACCTCACGTTTATTATGAGGGGTCGGACTCAGGTTCGAGTCTGACTGACACATGACCTTCACTGTGAATGTCATCGTCTCAGCTCATCACGCAGCGAGTGCGCACATGAAAATCACGCGCGCTAACGTCGGACTGTACCTCGTTCGGCGTCGTTGCTCCGTTATTCACTGATCCACTTTGCTGCGCGTTCCAGGAGTTCTCCGTGCTCATCGCCTCGTTGTTCCGCGGCATGGTGCCGGGACTGCACGGCTTCAGGAACATAAAGTCACTTTTGGCTGACTCGGGGGTCAGGCACACTTTATAACAGTACGACTGAGACAGGCTGCTGCCGTTTGCGTTCGTCTCCATGCAGTTGGTGGGCACTTTAGCGGCGGAGGAGATCTGCAGGTTAATGTTGGATTTCTTGAAGACCTCCGGGGGCGGCTCGGGCTGAAACCCCCCGCAGCAGCAGCAGGCGAAGGGGGGGAGGTTGTACCCACTGATGGTCTCTCTGTCCTTGTAGCACTTGATCGCCGCCAGCACGATGATAGCCACCAGAAAAATTAAAGATATCGTGCTCAGTGACACGATCAGATACAGCGCGAGGTTGGAGGGGGTCTGTAGGTTGAGGGAGGGGTCTTCCAAGTCTGACAAGGACTCGGGGACTGAGTCCACCACTGTGAGGATGATGGAGACTGTGGCGGAGAGCGGCGGCTGCCCGTTATCTTTCACTAGTATCACCAGTCTTTGTCTTGTGGCGTCTTTGTCCACCAGCCGGCGGATCGTTCGGATCTCCCCGGTGTACAGAGCCACGCTGAGCAGCCCCGGGTCCGTGGCTTGCAGCACCTGGTATGACAGACGCGAGTTCTGCCCCGCGTCTGCGTCCAGTGCTGTGATTTTGGTGACCAGGTAGCCCGCGTCCACTGACCGGGGCACGACCTCTGTGGCCACGGTGCCGTTTTTGGGCAGCGGGGAAACAATAATAGGCGCGTTGTCGTTTTGGTCCAAAACAAAGACGTTGACCGTGACATTGCTGGCCAGAGGGGGGAAACCCGCGTCCTGCGCTTGGACCACGATCGGAAAGTTCCGAAGTTGCTCGTAATCGAAGGAGCGCAGTGCGTAAATGTTGCCATTGTCGGAGTTGATGGAGACATAAGTGGACACTGGCATGCCCTGGATCTGACCCTCCAGAATAGAATATGACAAATATGCGTTCTGGTTAGAATCGGGGTCGAACGCTGTTACAGTGCAGATTGAAGCGCCTGGGGCGTTATTCTCTGTCACATAGACCGTGTATGAAGGCTGGGAGAACCGCGGGGGGTTGTCGTTGATGTCGGACACTTGGACCAGGATGGTTTTTCGGGTGGACAAGGACGGGGAGCCCAGATCTTTAGCCGAAAGTGTGATGTTGTACTCGGACACAGATTCCCGGTCCAAGTGTTCACTTGTCACTAAAGTGTAGTAGTTTTTGAAAGACGTGTGCAGCTGAAACGGAACGTTGCTCGGGATTTGACAGTCAACCATCCCGTTCTCTCCCGAGTCCCGATCCATTACGCTTATAACGGCTATCACGGTGCCCGGCGCCGCGTCCTCCTGGACAGGTGTGGACACCGAAGTGAGGATGACTTCAGGTGCGTTGTCATTGACATCCAGGATGTCCACCAGCACTTTGCTGTGCACCGCCACCGCCGAGGGTCCCCTGTCTTTCGCCTGCACGTAGAGCTCATATACGCTCGCCTTTTCATAATCCACGACTCCTTTTACGCGTATTTCACCCGTGTACGGATCCACGCCGAACAATTCGCGCACTTTCAGCGGCGCGTGTCCGCTGAACGCGTAAGTCACCTCTCCATTGGAGCCTTCGTCCAGGTCCGTGGCGTTAAGCTTCAGCACCAGCGTCCCTCTCGGCGCGTTCTCGACCAGACTCGCCCGGTAGACGGAGCGGTCGAACACGGGAACGTTGTCGTTGGCGTCCAGCACTGTGATAGTTATCACCGCCGTTCCAGAGTGTTCCGGGGACCCACCGTCGAAGGCTGTTAGAATCATCTCGTGTTTTTTCTGCTGCTCTCTGTCCAGCGGTGTGTCCAAAACCAACTCCGCGAACTTGCTTCCATCGTTGCGCGTCTGGACGTTGAGGATGAAGTGCTCGTTTGCGCTCAGCTGGTAGGAGCGCAGAGAGTTGCTGCTCACGTCCTGGTCCTGTGCGCTCTCGATGGGGAAGCGGGATCCGGGCGCAGCCGACTCGGTGATGTCGATGTTAAACTCACTCCAAGGAAAACTGGGTGAATTGTCATTGACGTCCAGAATCTCCACCTCCACTCTGTACAGTTCTAGAGGATTCTCAATAACAACTTGTAAATGCAGAAAACAGCTCGGGCTTCGCTCGCACAGCTCCTCTCGGTCTATTTTCTCGTTTACAAAAAGAATCCCGTTCTCCAGGTTGACCTCTAAGTACTGCTTTTTGGCTCCTGAGACAATTCTGAAGCGACGAGCTGACAGTTTAGCGACATCCAAGCCCAAATCTTCAGCGATGTTGCCCACAAAAGCGCCGTGCTCCAACTCTTCGGGGATGGAGTATCGAATTTGCGCAAGAACCAAGTCCACCACACACGCACACAGAAGCAAGCATATCACCAGTCTAGTCACTGGCACCCAGCTGCCTCTGTGGAGTCTCTGATCCATCCCTGCGCCGCGCGTAAAGCACCTTAATCTGACATTTTTAAATGTTCAAGATTTAACAAAAAAGACCGGAAAAAGTGTAGAAAAATTCGGGGGAACTTCAGATGAGCCCCATCTGGACCGACTCGGGAGGTGTGATCACCTGTCTCTCGGCATACGCTTCACTCGCGGCGTCTGAGCTGCGAAGACTCGCACTTTGATTTTCCACTGTATTAGACACTCGGAGGAGCTGGTTGGGAGGTGTGTGTGTCCGAGGGAGAGAGAAAGAGACGGAGGCAGCGGGAGGGTCGGAGGGAGGGAGAGGAAAAGGGAGAGGAGGGGGGAGTTGTTCATCTCAGCTCAGTATTGGAGGACGTAGACGCCAAGTGCGAGTCTAATTACTGTAGACGTTTAACCCGTTCTCATCCTCTTGTCTGATCCTCTGACCTATTAAGGAGAGCAGAAGGCGTGAGACTGAGATCTGAAGCATTTTGTGTACTTTTGCTTTATACATTACCACCATCAAGAGTCCAGCACTAACGGCAGGGAAACTAAGCAGCTCATTAGAGCCCACAATGAATGTATATTTGCCACAGATTTACTATGAATGTTTGAAGAACAGGATTAATCATATGACTTCTATTAATAGAACATCTCAGTCCAGAATTTCAAGAGGTATTTCAGACAGCTTTCAAACCACTACACAGCATTTCATAGGAGCTGCAAGCTGAAATGCTAAATTAGGTCTGACTCCCACGCGTCACTGGTATCGGGACTAGTCATTGAGCCATGGCAGCCGAGGTCAGCAATGAAATGTTGGAGGTTACTGCACTTAAATTGCCCTTCATCACCATCAGGAACTTTGCTGCAAAAGTCCTCTGCCACCTCCGCACAGAGATCTGATGGCAGCTGACCCTTGTCACCCTGAATATCAGCTGATATTACTTCTCACAGTCAGGAGGCTTCAGTTCATCTCAGCTGAAACCTGCATTACATCCTTCCCATCCCCTTTCCTGTCGACAATATTTCACGACATTCTCCCACTAATCTTACTGACGTACCATGGAATAAAATGTTCAGCAGATGAGTAATAAGAGCATAACAATAAAAGAATAAAGTGGGTAGTGACCGCAAGAACAAGATTGCGGACACAAGCAGGTGAAATTGTTATCTCTGCAACCTGTCTGGACTCTCACTTAGAGACGGACTAGCTTAGTCACCTGGGAGATACTCAAAGTAGAGTCGGTGCTCTTCCACATTAAGAGAAGCAAGGTGGCCCAGGCTAATTTTTTGGATGCCTCCTGGAAAATGTGAGCCATTCTGAGCAGCCTCAACTAGGTGGAGGCCACGGGGGTTAGACCTTGGACTCATTATAGCAATTACATCTCTCCATCAAGAAGGAAGCACTTCTATGGAGAAGGACATATTAGCCACTTGCGACCCAAATTTGAAAGTGCTCAGAAATACTTTGAAATAAACTTGTACTTTTCAGATCGATGTCCTGAGATTGGTCCTCTCAATAGGCAGACTAAGCAGGTCTTTGTCCTAATTAGCTCAGCAAGGGATGTTTTGCAAACCCTCTGATTTACAATAAACACCTACTGTAAGCAGCGACTGTCATCTCTGTGATGATTTAAGGAAAATAAGGGGACTTAAATCATGTGTCAACACTGTGTATTGCTGTATATAATTGAATAATTATAGCTCAGTAAGTGAGAATTTGGACCATAAAACTGTCAGTTGGTCTTTTATTTCCAGAAAGTAATAGAAAAATGGAGGTGAAATCCTTTGTGATTCCATCAGTGAGTGATTATTAGCCCTGTGCTGGAATGTGAGGAACAATGGAGCACTGAAATGGGGGAACACAACATTCATCATCAAGTGCTGTACCATTTTAATACAAGCAAGTAGATGCCAGCCAGCTTCATTAATCATGACACATATATTTGGCATGTTCAGTTCGAATCAGTATTAACATGAGTGGCATCGGCGGCCGTACAAATATGCATTACACGATTTAATTTGCGTAAGTAAGACTGAACATGTATCAACATAATCAACATGAAAGCAATGTCACAAAGTCTTAATCGCACTTGTCTCTAATCAGGTATTATGGGCTGGATTAAATGAATATCCTATGAGTGACATGTTTGCAATGGCAGACAAAGAAGCAAAACGACTGTAATCCCAGTGGAATAGATAGAACAAAGGTGTAAATCACTTTTTGACACGTCAATCGCAGAGTAATGAGAGTTAATCCTGGTCAGTTAAACGAAGCACAGAGAAAGAGAGGGAGTGGGAGAGAGAGCGAGAGACAGTGAGGGAGCAAGCAAAGGATGCTTTTGTGGATTTGGGTTCGTCTCCAGACTGACACGAGTGGCATCCTAATCTAAATGGTGGCTTAGAATGTGAAGTCTCTTTTTAGGACTGACGACACAGTTTTGCGCCTCGAGGCAGCGCTGGGCTTGTTAGCCAAGTAAAGAGAGCCGAGAAGGAGAGAGAAAATAAAACTGTTTTCACTGTGGAATGTTGGGATTTCGCAAGAATAGACCTTCACAGGATTGCGGCTTTGGCTTTCTGCACTTTCCTGTTTTCAATAAACGCATTTATTTGTTCCAGTTCTTTGTGTTGAAAAAGCAAGGCTACTGCGCTGAAGTTGTATAATCAGTGCTCCAAAAAGCCTTTTGACAATGTAAGTAACATGTTTTTTTGCCTTTCATAAATAATTTATGGGCACTCAAAGAATAACACAGGTTTCATGTGGATGTGGGCTAAGTGGTTTCTGTTTTTGACTAATGGCTTTTGTTTGTGATTAAAAGACCAGGGACGGTCCGAGATTGGTGGGCCCAGAAGATAGGTTTGGGACCAGGTCCCCTGATGTTCATACACTGGCTTTGGTGCTGGCACACTTGGAGAACGTGATTACACTAAACTGACAAGATGATCTATTTGAACAAGTGCCAAATTCCTGTCTGACAATAATAATTAACCAGAAAGCTCCCGTGGAACCACTACATCAATACCTGATAATCCATATCCCCGTTCATCTGGTCAGCTTTGGACATTAAAGGGTTAAGATCTTAAGTGAATTAATGGTAGAAATCATATTAATAAGAACAACTACTCTGTGATGGCCTCTAATCCGGTCGGTGGTTTTCCGCTCGCCACTGTTTCACCTACGTGGGTGGATTTACATGCAGGGAATTATATACTTGTTTTCCTCTGAGCAACAAAAAGTGACAAAGGGCAACAAGAAGACCGTAGTAATATACACAGGAAGTGATTTGTGTATTGCCGTTGTTAAACTACTTCGATAGTTGAGTCCAGCTATGACCAGTGGGAAGACTTTTCGCCCTTTAATGCTGAAGTAGTAGTGAGGCTACTTTGTTATTATAGGCGTATATTCAGACCTGCTGCATTAAATATGATACAAACAATACATGGAACATATTGTACACGACAAGAACTATAGTTAGAAATGTTTACAGGCAGCTGATGGGAACTCTGTTATAGACATGGATATACATATGTAGCCAATTTACTTTGTTTTATAGAATCTGATCATTTGATTTTCCACTTTTAATTATTATCTCCAGTAATGTTATACGTTCTGTGTACAGCAGATGTGCCAACCTACCAGTATATCATGAGACAAAGAACACTGGCTTTTACATCGTTTTTTTTTCTTCTCATCGAGGTATTTAAAGATGGTGGGTGTATCACCAGGCGTGTTATCTAGCAAGCCAGGAAGTGGACACCTCATGTTTGGCAACCTTAAATATGACATGACAGATTGGCTTTCAGATGGACTTCATTGATGACTTCCTCAGTGTGCTAATGAATCCTCTAATGCTGTGCCACCCCTCTTATTTTAATCTCGCACTACGAGACACACAAAATAATAACTTCAAATATTCTCTGAGAACTAGGTCCTGAAACGCGCACTAAACCCTTCATAGCAGAAGTTCGTTCTGATCTCTTCAACAAACAAACACTCCAGAAACGCCTCCCCTTTTGAGGAAAAAAAAAAAGAGAAGAAAATCCTCAGGTTTTAAATAAGCAGAAAACACAATCTGCTGGCAGACTTAACCTCCAGCAGATGGTTAAGCTTCAATGATTACATTTCTGGACAAGAAAAAAAAAACACCAGCACCAGTTCCATTGCTTTTCCCTTCTTTTTAATTAACGGAGTGAAGGATTAGAGTGAAGCTATCCGGGATCAACGGTTCTCCGACCGAAGAATACAAATGTTTTGTGATAAATAATCCCACAGCGCTCCGGCCCAGGGTCCCTCGGTGCCTGTTACATTAACATGCATTACACGGAGCATTAAGCCGCTCTCATCCGCTCCGATCAACTCATTGTCCGACAGAGACGGAACTGTTACTTTCTCTGAACCACCTGACCGTGACCTGTGACTCTCTCCTCAGCTGCTACGTCTTCCAACCGTGGAGATGAAAGCCAAGCTGAATCCCATCGTGATACCAAAGCACCAAGTGCGCAGCGTTCTGGCCACATGTGACATCGATTTTAATCACATGCTGACGAATAAGGAGGGGAAAAAACGCGCATGTGAAATCGATGATATCCCCGGTCATATGACGCCACCTGCTGTCTGCTATCTGTAAGTCTCAATGAACAAAAGGATAAAAAAAAGTCGAATTAAGAAATGATCGCAAACCTCGCTCTAAGAATAAAAATTATATATTCGTTTTTAAAATCCGTCCATTTTATAGTGTCTATGCACTTTGATAAAATGTAGAAATAAAATAATATTTTCTCTTTCTAAAGAGACCCATGTACGGCTTATCTTAGAACAAGTTCATATTCTTATATTGAAATTTTTTTTATTGTGTTTATTCAGGTTTATTTTTCTGATGAATTCATAGATCAATAGGGAGATTTGTTTTTACTCTAAATATTCATTTGATATTCAAACAAAAATGTAATCCTTAGCATGGAAATATTATAAATGCATATGAATAATGCCATGCATATTTAACCATAAATACAATGTAGAATTTGTATAGTAGAATTCGATCAACCTTCTTATCTAAGGACCTGCGGAATTATTAATTGCAACAGTACGTTAAACGGAACTATAACCTACTGATGAGAATTTATGTGTAAAAAGTTTCTTTCAGCAGGGAGTAGAAGTCACATGATCATAGCTTGTCCTGCTCAAAATCATTTTCTAAATCTTCGCCTAATACTATTGTCATATTCTCAGTTGGGGGTCAAAGGATTATCCTCTGAACTCCGGAATTGATGGACAGATGTTGCTTGTGTTAAACTGGACATGTGATGCTGTCACAGCGCGTAAAACTCAATAGAATCGAAAGATACACAGAATTAACAACCCCGAACTCCTCATTACGGATATGAGACGTATTCATTAGCTTTAATGTGACATTTTCGTTTACGATCCTTGTCTGCCACCTGCTGGATATTTGGTGAAACGACAGCAAGAAAGACAATTGACCACACGTGGGGATATCTGCTTTATTTCGTCCTCTCCCCCTTGATCTTGCATCTGTTTTGTATTGTTTCAAGGCTAGGCTTCACTTTCTGACATCTCACGTTTAGAGAAGAAGGATTGGTCTTTTTACTTATTATTATTAGTATTTTTCGTTGTTGTTGTTGTAGTATTACTATAACAGGTATCATTCATTTTACTTTCTTTCAACAAAGTTCCTGCAATTAATCATTTAAATAATTGAACAAATAAAGGACTTTTCTCTTTAATCTTTAATCATCATGGAGATCTTGTTGTAGTCTCATCTTGAACATTTAACCCGAAGCGAATTTTCTTTCTCTAAACTACCGATTTACTTGATAATAATAACAATGATGATGATGATGATGATAATAATAATAGCTTTCATTTATATAGTACTTTACAAGACACCCACTTTTTCATGACTATAATATTTTCATGTTGCATTATTATTATTATTGTTGTTGTTGTTGTTGTGTCAAGCAGGATTTTCCATCCTGGTCAGTAAGCCAAGCCAAAGTTGACTGAAAAGTATTTTCACTTTGATATGCCATATGAGTGGTAGGAAAATGTGACGAATAGCAGAAGGCAGCCTGAGCAGCAGGTACAAATGAAATTCATCAACTATCCAATTCTATTCTTAAGCTGGAAGACACGTCACAGACAAAGAGAACATTCAGACTGGATGAGTGGGAGACAACGCTGCTAATAGAAAAGACATTATGTCACAGAGCGGCAGAATTATGTCACCCTGGGGAGGAATAGGCGCAGCATATTGTGCCCACCAGAGTATGGGAGTGCAGAGGTGGTGGTACTCTGGATAACAACAATCCAACACGAATATACCGTGCATATAATTGAGGAAGCAAGAGGAGAACATTCTGGCAGCGATTAGAACTGAGAAACAAAGAGGAGAAAATTGGTTTCTGCAGAAATCGGGGGTAAACCAAATGCCTAAACCATGAATAGCAACAATGATCCTACCACAATACTAAATGCAGCCTCAAATGTCTTAAAGCTATCAGTCCCCTCTGAGATTACGAGTTTTTTTTTATAGATTCATGAAGTTATCATGCATTTTCTCAGACATTATGTGGCGTGAGTCAGTGTGAAACTTCTCTAAGAGAGTCTTCACTAATACTTGACATATAAAACAATAATATAAAAAATCCATCTTGATTTTGTAGCACCACACACTATCAGAGCATAATTTATGGCACAGGTGTGTAATCGTATGAGGTTGGTAATACATGTAATATAAGACAGCAGTCAAACATGCTAGCACAAGAAACGGTTAAAAACAAGGACAAAAACGGACACTATGTACACTATATTACCAAAAGTATTTGTTCATCTGCCTTGGCTCACATATGAACTTAAGTGCCATCCCATTCCTAACCCATAGGGTTCAATATCACGTCGGTCCACCTTTTGCAGCTAGTACGGCTCTCAGTCTGCCCTCTAATTCATCCCAAAGGTGTTCAATCGGGTTCAGATCAGGAGTCAAGTTCATCCACACCAGACTCTGTCATCCATGTCTTTATGGGCCTGGCTTTGTGCACAGTCATGTAGGAAGAGGAAGGGGCTGCTCCGAACTGTTCCCACAAACTTGGGAGCATTTAATTGTCCAAAATGTTTTGCTATCCTGAAGCATTCAAAGTTTCTTTCACTGAAACTTAGGGGTCAAGCCCAACTCCTGAAAAGCAACCCCTCACCATCATTTCTCCTCCACCAAATTTCACACTTGGTAGTCCCAAATGTACCGTTCTCCTGGCAATCTGACTGGTCCATCAGATTGCCGTATGGAAAAGTGTGATTCGTCACTCCAGAGAAGGCGTCTCCACTGCTCTATAGTCCAGTGGCAGCTGCTTTACACCATTGCATCCAAGTGCTTTGCATTGCACTTGGTGATGTATGGCTTGGATGCTGCTGCTCGGCCTTGGAAACCCATTCCATGATGCTCTCTGTACTTGGGCTAATCTGAAGGCCACATGAATGGCTCTGTAGCAATTGGCTCTGCAGGCAACCTCTTTGCGCTATGTGCCTCAGCATCCGCTGACCCCTCTCCGTCAGTTTATGTGGCCTACCACTCGGTGGCTGAGTTGCTGTTGTTCCCAAACTCTTCCATTTCTAATAATTAAGCTGACTGTGGAATATTTAGGAGCCAGGAAATTTCACAACTGGATTTGTTGCACAGGTGGCATCCCATGACATTTCCTCGCTGGAATTCATTGAGCTCCGGAGAGCGGCCCATTCTTTCACAAGTGTTTGTCCAAACCGTCTAGGTGCTTGATTTATACACCTGTGGCCAGACCAAGTGTCAGGGACACCTGGTCCTGATCATTTGGATGGGTGAGCAAATACTTTTGGTAGTGTAGTGTAGTGTATATCCCCGCCCAAGCTCTCATTTGCAAGCAATGTAATACGTGATAAACATTCCGGACAGCAGATGGCAGTAGAGCCCCATGACGTTCTTATAAGATACATGAGTGATGTGAAGAAGAGGCCTGTCTGCTGGAAACGGAAGAGAAAATCTTCCATAGTCACATGGCAGTTGATTCAGTCCATTGATTTGGTCGTATGTTGTAGATGTTCATCAGAAAGTCTGGTTTCTGCCTGTTTTAACTGGAGGTGTAAGTGTCATTTCATCATAAATCACACGAGGGTCTTCACAACGCGAGCAAATCCAAACTAACAGAACACCACCACAGCAAAATCAAACCTAAGTTAGCTTGTTTTAAATCGTCTTGAAAGCATAATTGCGTTCAGTAGCAGTATGAGGTTTTAATGACAGAGATTTCCACCATGAGAGAGAGTATAGCCGTTTAAATTAATCACCATAATTTCATACGGGACCGAGAACGTTTTGTGAACTACCAAACGTAACGGCACCAGATGACCTGTAGATGGCGCCAGATAGCTAAAAGTGACACCACTGCCAACGCTCCTGTCGAAGGCGAAAAAGTGATATTAATACTGCGTGATCGCGACATGTGTAGAAGACCTTAGCTGCAATGCGAGACCTTTTCGCCACTGTGTTGATGATTTATCAATGGACTGTGATATTCCCCTACTCGTTTGCTGATTACTGGAGCAGGTGTGTTCTTTCAGTCCATGAGAGTTGAGGTTGTTAAAAACTGCTATAAAACGTTTGTAATAGACATCCGACCTTTTCAGTTGTCCCTGCAGGATTCTTCTTAAAAATGAAAACCTATTTGGTTACTCAGGACAATGTGAGGAGGTCAGGAGGAAGGTGGAAGCCAAAGGACAATTTAGATCATTTGGAGACAAAGGAGTATCAAGCAGGGGCAGCAGGTGAAAGAAGATAAGGGAACGAATGCGTCCAAAGTAAACACAAAGACCTTGGTTTAACCAGAGCGCTGCAAGTGGTGAAGTCGTTGGAAAATAAGTGATAGGAAAGGAAAAAAGAGCGAGAATAGAAGGTTTGGTCCACATGTTCCTCAGCTGTGTAAACTCACAGTCTCTGCTGCTTTCTCGGATTCCCCAGAAGAAGGGGGATATTTATTGAAGGCTGGCAGTAGCAGTGAATAGACCCGAGTCCTGTCACACCCACTAATATTATTATTAAAGTTTATATGCAAAAAATGGAAATGTCAGCAACCTGAGAGGCCTTCAGAGCCAGCTTGGATCCAAGTGTGTGTTTCTTCATGTTTGCAAGAATCCGAGCAGAAATAGATAAATACCAGAGAGCCAGAGAACGACTGGCATGTATTGTGAGGTTGATCCTGATCTACTAAACTTATTAGAGCTGTCATAAAGTGACAGCCATGAGTGGAGGTGGAGCACAAAGACAGACACAGACATGAGCACATATTCCAGCTCCTGATAATAAGATTCCCGCACGACGTGTTGAAACAGACTGCACACACACACACATATCCATGGACAGGTCCAAGTCCACAGGGTAACAGATGCAAACTCATGCACACATGCAGAAACACAAACAGTGGGGTAGACATAACAGACGTGCACGCTCATGCACATATGCTGGGAAGAGAGGAAATTCCAGAGGGAACAGGTGGGAGTGGTGATAGCAATCTATCGGGACGACTTTGATCTTCCCCGTGTGTCTGTCATCGCTGCCGGAGAGCTCTGGATGATCAGGCAGCTCTCAAATTAATATCTGCAAAATATTATTAGGTCGATTTGTGGTCGATCGGGTTGCGTGGCTGAAACATTCTGTTCTCGGAGGGGGAAAAAAAAAAAGATGTTGAGGCAGGTTTGTGTGGAATAAAAGTGAGAAGTGGTATGACACGTTGTAATCATAAATTATAAGTGCTGGCTGGTCTTTTTAAGATTATTATTTTTACATCCTGAATCGGCGCTGATGGTTAAACAGCCACCGGCTTTTGTCAATACCTGGCAAATGTAAAGGAAAAGATTTGTTGCGTGTCAATCCAGAATGGTGTTGGTTCACCAGCGAGCCAAGGAGAGTGTTAACTATTTATGCTAACAGATTAATGCATAGTTTTCGGACATGAGAATGGATGTGCATCCAAACTAATAAAGACCAGGGTTTGGACCAGGGTCTGTCAGTAACCATCAGCACGCTGACGCCAGATGAAGTTGGTTTTTTATAGCTTTTAAATCATTTTGTTTGAGATGAGACGCACACTAGTCTGAACGTGTGTAATAAGGACAAATAATATGCCATTAAGTTGTACAGAATCAGTGTGGTTCTTTCATGTGATGATCTTACCTACCAATAAAGGATTCTCCAGGCGTGTCTGCTGTTCTAGCCTGTCTTGATGATGTCATCAGTTGGATGGGGCAAGAGTTTCTTCAGCTGAAACAATCAAAAACAGAAGTATTCATCTTGATCATCGAGCTTCTCTGATAACAGTTTCTGTCCTTTGACCAAAAACATTCCCCATTCAGCCCAAAACCTCCTATTTGACTTTTCACTTTCATGTGTACTCACATGTTCCTATGTTTCTCCCACCTGGGCAACAACTAGTCCAGAACCTAGCAGCGGGGCTTGAACCTGTAGCTGGATGTAATGGACAACAGCACATGACCCGTGGCTCCTTGTCCAAAACAGAAATAACATCATGATTTAAATGATGGGTACATTGCTGACCCTCCATGGTGGGTCCTTTCTACAGGGCCTCCTCGGTCAGGGCCCCTAGACTGCCCACAAGAGGAGGACACGACGTATACCTTCACCTTTAAAACTCTTCTAAAAGGTCTTTATAATAGACTTGTATTTCACCCGCAAGAAGTTTTCATCTTACTAGAATGCTCCGCCTGTATGTTAAAGATATGCCAAAGTCACGTCACCATGGAAAAGTTTTCTGCTATGTCACTTGTAGTTGTGTGCCAAGGAAGGAGGTACGTTCTGAAAATATAAAGTGTAGTGTTAGGGTAAGGGTTATGGCTTTGTCTTTGGGTATGGCACTTCTTTTGACAAGAGAGGTTTTATGACAATGATAACAATATGCCAAATGTTAAAGTGATGTTTGACATAAATTGAGGTGGTGTGTCATAGTAGTTGGTGATCCCCATTGTGCTGTACCATGATGCTTTTTTAAAATCCAAAAATCTGTTCCAGTCAACGGCGTTTGCAGCAGAGTACCATATGCTGATGTTGGAGGCGGGGCTTAAACTGTTGAGTTCTTCCTAGAAACTTGACGGCATTGGAAAGCCCAGTTGCATTAAGCTATTCATGACTACTGAAATATTTCAAGGCGCGAGCTGATTTAGGGGACAGAACATAAACATATAGCAGGAAAAAGAGGACGAGAACAAGGGGACAGAGAGGAGCTGGAGACATACCTTTGGCAAGGACACGGGGTCTATTCAGGACAAAAGTCAATGATGAGAAATGTTCCCTCAGGGGGATCAGGAACTGTGGGTAAAGTCAGTCAATAAAGAAATGTCATCACATGGAAGGGAACATCATAATCTACATACCAGCTGTGTGTTTGTGTGTGTGTTCGTGCCAATGTTGCCTGAAGGGCTGCGCAGGCTGATTGACTATCCACATGATTATGAATGCGCTTTTGCAGTGCTCTTCTTATAAAACCTTCATAATGATAGCTTCTCATCTTTTGTCTTTTCTCCACACCCTCTTCCCCACTCCCCCCATCCGCACCTACCCCCAACCATCCATCCTTGAAGGCTTCTCATATTGACAGACAGACGTTTATTAATGACCCCCGGTGTAATTGGCTACTTGAAAGCATAAACAGTCATGTATGGAGCTCTGCCCAAGCACAGGTTTGCACATAAACACATGGGTCAGTTCACACTGAGCTTCGGGGCCAAAATATGAGCAAAGAGGAACAAAACTCACTCATGACGGAAATCGTCAAATTATTAATTTCCCTCCTTTTTTATGTTTTCCTTGTGTGGACTGTACACCCCTCCTGCTCCCCTGACTCACTCTCTTGCACATTCCACTCTGTTTTGCATATCTTTGACCCCCCCATTCCACTATACCTCACCACTTTAAAAACAAACTCCTTCCCCCGCACAAACTTTCTTTTCCTCCCTCTGTTTCGCTCTGGCCCTCGCCTTGCTACCTGACATCGTGGCTCAATGCCCAATGAGTCACACCTCTGCTAAAATCATCAGAGAGGGAGGCAGGGGGGTAGCCAAAGAAAGAAATTGTCAAACAGAGAGGAAAAGCAGGAGTATGACAGAGAGAGAAATATAGAAAATAAAAAAGGGAGGAGGAAAAAGAAGGCAGAAAAAAGGAGCCTCGCGGGAGTTAAAAGAGCAAAGAGTGCGTTTAACTTTTTGACTCCGGTAGTCAGTGTGTGCTTGTCAGCAACAGTGTTGTTGACAATAACACATCAATACAGGCAGAGCACTGGACAGACAGCGGTCTGCAGATACACATGCATGCTTGCCACATCACTGCTGGCAAACAAATCGTAGGAGAGCAAGTTTGGCTGCGGCTTCGCCTCGCATCAGCCTCCCCCACCCTGCAGCTGTTGCCCCGGGTAACCACATAAACACTCGTGTTGGGTAACATTCAAGTCAGGAGAGGACGAACGTGGGTCACACACCTATACAGCTAAAAGCATGGATTTCCACAGTGACATGTCCAAGTGCTGGTTCCAAAAAACGGATATCCACTTTTATTTAACTTAAATTGTTTGGACAGACATGGATTTCAACCCCCAAAAATCTTGAGGTCAGTGTCATAGATAAGTAACTGTGACAGTCAACATTTTACAAGGAAGGAGAAGCAGAGCTATGTACACGCACACACACACACACACACACACACACACACATACACATATATATTATCTTTAAGAGATTGAGATGTGGACTTCTCAATCTGATCTCTATCTGAGTTAGCTAAGCTAAGACCTTAGGTTGCTGGATAAACATGGAAAGTTCCATATACTGTAAGGGCCATTTACTATCCATCTGTCTGTCAGTCTGTTAGCAAAAAAGCTCAAAATGTTCGGTACATATTTGTGTTCTGTTAAAAAAACAACAAAAAAAAACAATAAATAATAATAAATTATAAATAATACAACTTCCATCTGACTGCGGAAACTCGCTTTTGTCCATTCAACATCGTTCCCAGTTGCGTTGTTGCAACCTGGTTTCCATTTTCTGTGAGGTTACTTCTTTTCTGTGAGCCACCAAAGCCCAGCAATGTGAGCTCAATCATAATATCATTTCAGAATGATGTAAGTTCATTCATTGATTTGATTTATGCTGTGTTTTATGGCCATCTCTCTCAGTGCATTTCAAGTTCTTCGCGACCACAAATCTCATTCTTCCAACCAATGCACTGTAAGATGAGAGAAAATGCCGGCCAAGATGTCGAAGAATGACCTCTTTTATGCCTTTTTTAAGATATATTACTATTTTTAGCCATTGGTGACATAAACATACGTATCACATATCACATGACATCAAATTATGTATAGTAGTTTCTACGTATTTGTCTGATGCGATGCGATTGTGATCCAAAATGTCTTCCTTTTCAGACTAGAGTCGGATGGATAGGGAAGACATGCTTGAGTCAGTAGTCAGACATCTTGGCACTCCTCAAAATAATCAAAAATAAATAAAGGGGCTCAGAGAGTGCAGACCTCCACCAAACACTGATGTTCTTAGTTGTTTCATCCGGACAGCAAAGACCACTGGATCATGCTTTGACCATTCTACATTTTTTTCTTTACATTTTATTTGATGAAACATAGAAAGAAAAAGAAATAAATAAAACTCAATGGTTGTAGTACTTACTTAGAGCACAATGTCTAAATATAGCGGACTAAAAATATAAGTAATTGTGAAAGGCTGGATTTTTTTTTTAAGTATCGAACAGGCTTGAGTTTGACTAAAGAAAGAAAAAATAAAATGTCTTTCATCACAACAATAGATGCTGGCGTGATCCTTATATGGATGTAAATCAGTAAGAAACCAGAGTGAAAACTATCGTTTGCCGCAGTTAGTCCTCCACGTTCTGCAAATCCACTCAGGACAGTGCCTCTCCTTGAACTGTGACTGTGGCTTGCTCGTCACAGAGGAGGCCCAGACTTTAATGAGGCTTTGTGTTTTATGAAACCCAGGGGACCACTGCCGGCTGTGTGAATGCTGCTGCGTGCCACGTGCCTGCCATCAGTCAACAGTATAGTTGCTGACCACTTCTGCGCAGTTTTGACGTTGACATTTTTCTGTCAGACTAGTAAATCAGGTGTCCATCCTTTTTTGTCCTTTGAGGGGTGGGAGATCCTGAGGGTGGCTTACCTCGACATATCCAGTTAGAAGCAAGTAAACTCACATTCATGTTTCCTTTATCTTGGATTTTGCACCGAGGGATTCATTTTGATTTTAGGGAAACTACAGCTGAAGACTCTTTAGTGCCTCTACAAATGGCACAATCTATTCAGCTTTGATGGGGTCAATCCTCAGTGAAGCCCCAGGCTTAGGAAGCGGAACAGGCCTCTGCCCATAGTTGTAATGTTTTTAAAGCCATACCAGTCAGCCACAAAGCTCCTTCTGCCCTTTGTACAGAACACACCAGACAAAACCTTGGAATCCTTCCACTGCAGAGCACATTCCGAAAGTATTTCTCCTTTTTTTTCTTCGTTTTCCAAGTGTGGGATGGGGTCAAACAACAATTACAGTAAAATGTGACTAATATGTCACAGACATGCTAGTGTGTATTCAACCACTTTTTTATTCCCTTTCCCACCCATCTCTCTCTTTAAAAAAAAATACAAAGACTTAGCAGCTGAAACAATGATAATGATGGAGAGGCTTAAGTGTGTGCCTGCTGGTGAGTCTTCATCAAAGTGGTGTTGACGTTGACGGCGGGGCAAAAATCCGCGCACAAGTTTAACACAATCTGGGCACCCAGCCCCACGACTGGTAGATTTTTGCATGTGTGCGCGTATGTTGACTCTGCCTCAAAAGCAATGATCCGACACACAGCTGCACTCTAAAATCAGCATTTAAAAGAACGACGCTTGGGGAAAATGAAACGCAGACAGCAGCAGTGACAACAAAGATGGATAGAGGAGATTTTGAGAGCAGAGCTTGTTCCTAGACTCAGACTTCAAATGCTACAAATGTATTGACATAATTTGGCCCCAAAATGAACAGGGCACTAATCCATAATACGCAGCTGAGCACTGAGAAGTGCTTTGCTGTTGTATATGAGCCACATGTATGCATAGTTGCAATTTGGAGAGAGTGTTCTGCCTGGTTGTGTTTGGAGCAGGCCCAGGCCAGAGGAGCTCAAAGCGCTGAATGTCATCATCAGAGCTGTCGGCGCGCCAAGCAATAATCACACCCAGATCACCTACACGCTCACGCCAACTTACGGCACCAGTCACCCCAGAGCCGAGCTTGTATGTGTGACTGTTTGAACAAAAAGGAGAAGCTGATGGAGAGCGAAAATGAAAGACAAGAAGTATATGTGCACGCTGGGAGAACAGATTGTGTGTTACTGAGAGAAGTGTGTGCGCAGACAAGGCTGTGGTCATAGTGTGAATAGAGAGTCAGTGAAAGCTATGAATGTGTGCGCCGCGAAGGAGGGTGTATTTTTCTCTCTTCTTTTTTTTGTTCCTCCCGCTCTCCATGTCACACTCGTATCCCACCCCTCTATTTTCCATTTTTACATGCAGCTCCAGATGTGAAGGCACTGAAATATTGAATTACAGAAATAAGCTTATTTCTGCACTTCTATCAAAAACAACCCGGCCTCGTCTCCGCCGCGACCTGGCACACGCACACGTGAGCACACTTGCACCAACACAGGTGCAAAATCATTACTTTAACTGCACCAGGATTTTAATAGCGTCAGATTCATCTGTCAAAATGACATGGAAGTGAGCATGCAACTGAGTTGGAATTCAAATGTGGGTTTAATATAGATCTATTTTTATATCATGTTTTGCTAATAGTGTAGCTGCAGGTGCAGGTCAAAGCTGATTGGCTGCACAACAAAAGAACTTTCTTCGCTTCATCAAAAGAGTGAAAGCAATGTATGCTTGTTTCTCAAAATCAAGTTTTTTTTTGTCTGTTTGGCGATAAATTTAAAAGCAAAAGAAGATATTTCATTGACAATTTCAGAAAATGTAATCAAGGGGATGGGGAACAGACGATGGAGTACCATCTGGATCAAAGAATCTTTTGAAGGATCCACTACACTGCTGAAAGCGGCCTGAGCTCCTCGAGTTTCCTTCCTTGTTTACTGTGTTGCTAGTGACTTAGGAAACGCTGCTGACACCTTCTGTCCATATGACCTCATCACTGAGCTTAGGAAATATTTAACAAAATATTCAGCTTTGATATCACCCTTTGGGGTGGGAGTGAATTCACTCATCTTATTTGTATATTATGATATCACTCGGCTGTGGCCGTTGAAGTATGTAACTTTTACATATGTTTATATGAGCTACTGATGACACTCTGCTTTATCTTTCGAGCAACAATGGTGAAGGCTAGGCATCATCATCGTTCACTGTTGGACCATGAACACCACTGCTGCATCCACTGCTGTTCGCAGTGTATTTTCTTTCATGGCCTCAACTGTGTTTTTTTCATTACCTAAGAACAGGGTTTTGTTTTGACTATGCCTCCACCTGGGGAAGCTGTTGTTGGACCGTCAGGGCGAACGGATGCACCGAAGCAGCGGAGTCTGAGTCAAATTTGCTCTATTATGCTCCAGTTATGCTTGGCTTGTTTAATGCCATTGTTGCTCTATGCCAGGGGTCACCAACATGGGGCCCATGTCACCAGGTAGTACACAGAAGACAGCCACGGGCCATTAAAAAAATAATAATAGCAGTTAAACTTTCATTTAATAACCATCTTATTATGCGATTCCTTTTTATGTCATTTGTCATTCATTATATAGATTGTGATTTCAGAAGTGTTTACTGAACCAACAGTAGCCCTTCGGGTCACACAGTGCCCTTGGAGTAGCTTGCGGTTGCTCTATGCAATTTCACCGTCAAGGTGGCCGTCTTCTCAAATCTCTTGCCCACCATAACTGCAACCCCCAATTTAAAAAAAAAAAAAAAAGTTACTTTGTGACAACGTCAACAGATGTTGGAAATATTGACACATCCTCAGTGTCTCTTTCGGTTTGTCAGTGACACACCGACAAGGTTTTACGTAGCTTTACGTAGTAGTGTGTCGTCTTCCTCGTCGTTTGATAGAGCGATACAGCGCCACTTACAGGGCTGGCATGTGTATGACATTCTTTCCAATTACAGTTGTGTCTCCCCTTGTCACAGCTGTCATCAGCTGTTTTTGTCGACATGTAGCGAAGTGTGACTCGCAATGTCAGTGCTCCCTCACCGTCAGTCGAGCAGGACTCCACCTTTTAAGGTAGACTGTTAAGGAGGACCGGGAAAAATGTGCATCCTCTACACTGGGAAGAGAATCCAAGTGAGAACCTTGAATGGGGATGCTATCCTGTCAGATCGGAAAAGAAACATGAGCTTGAGGCATTATTCATGAGCAGAAATCAGAACCAGCCTTATTCAACCATTTAAGACGAGGATCTTCAACAGCGAAAGTCACTGTGAAAAACAACCAATTTGAAACAATATCTTCAGGCGTGTCATACTGACATTCAGACTAAAGCACTCTAGTGCTGTTTTCATGTCCACTCTGAAGATGTGTGGAGTCAAAGATTTGTGTTAATTACTCATGGAAACCAGTAACGTGGATGAGACATCCAGTAGGAACTGGTAAGAAAGGGAATGAACCACCACTTGACTGCCCGATGCATGGACCGTCAGATGACGGAGATGATTCAGGTCCAAGTGGACTTCTATTCATGCAACCCAAGCCTTATTTTTATTGAGTTTTTAAGCGCTTTGCCAGACATTTATTTTTGTTATAACGGTCTTGCGCCTCACTTGTGTTGCCCTTTTAATTACTACCAGAATACACTTCCATTGAGGGATATATGTCAAAATATATTTTCTACGTCTTTTTGCTTTTATACTACAGAGCAAAGTAACAAAATAAAATATTACAACTGTTTCCTTGCTTGTACTGGACAGTTGAACCATTCCATGTCAGAATGATGGACGTTTCTAATGACTGGGAAAGAGACACCGTGTCAGTTTAGTTGGTCAAAAGAAGACTCAGACTCAGCTAAGGCTAATACTGAGAAAGGCCAAGTCAAAGTACTTCCGAGGGTCACTTTCTGAGATGAATGATTTGGGTTTCCAAAAGCACACATGGCCCTTAGCTCACCCTCTTTATAAACCCTGGGCTTACTGATTGAGTGTAAATAATACAATGGCAGCGTAGGATTGTGCACCAGTTAACAAACTGTCAAGTACTACACAACAAGTACCTCAACAGGCGACAAATGAGAGAAACATGTGACTGTATCCCGGGCGTGATGCGACTGTGCATTGTATATGCGTGTGTGTGTGCGTGCGTGCGGGTGTGTGAGGGCTACCCTGCTCAGGGCATTGACTGAATTGTTTCCACATGTTTCTTAATGCAGAGTTCTGGGCGGGTTTGGGGGACAAGAGAGGAGAGGGGGTTGCTTCGGTTGGTTTAGGTGGTGCTGGGGTGGTCAGGTTTGTTGCGCCATGTCGCACAGTTGTTTCCACAGTCTCATAACTCGCCTGCATGCGCACACACCTTTATAAAGACATCATCGAACATGTATGCAGCTGCCACACACACTTTTCTACACATTATAGTTTCGCTTTTCTGTTATGCAAGTGCTCCTTATTGTATCAGACGCTGCTGGTAGTTGCACTGCGCACACTTACAAACACACACAAACACCACTTCTTCTCTGGCACAGCTGTCCCAAATGCTGTGGGCACACAGGCGTTTCACTGGCAAAACACATGGAAGGAAAATCTGAATGTGTTCTCACTAATCATTCCCCTACTTCACTCTCTGAGAGAAAGACAGATGGAGAGAGACAGACAGTGTCAGGCAGGAGAGCAAGAAAAGGAGTGGAGGGCCGAAAGGATGTGGACTGACAAGTCCAAGGACTGGCTGACCTGTATAGCAGGTGTTGAAAGTTGAAGGAGCTGCAGACAATGTGACCTTCAAAGCGTAAACTCGAGAAGAAAGAGCGAGTGACAGATCGGGATAAAAGCAGGTTAGAGGTGAATGGATAGGAGAGTGTGTGGGAGAGAAAGAAAGACAGAGTGAGATCGGATAAATGGGGGCATGCCAGTTCCATAAATGTTTAATTGCCAGCAGGTTTATTCATGTTAAGAGTGAGAGGGAGCAGAAGAAAGAAAGAGAGCTTAAACAGTACGAAATCTGTCCAGCGACTCAAAATCTAATTTACACAACAAACAAGGAAAGGGGTAAAATGGAGTAAGATTGGGAGAGAGAGAAAAGTCAAAGAAAAAAATGCTAATTGGCTACAGTTGGACATGTTTGGCATGAGATGAAAGAGGAGGAGGACAGAGAATTAGAAAGTAAGAGAGAGGGATGAGAGAGGAGGAGAGGCGTGCAGAAGAAAGAACATGGACGATTGGGTGGTTGGACGAACTGAGCGACAGAGGTGAGATTAGCTCGCTACACTTTCCAAAATTAGCCAGTGAGTTTTGAACTCAGGTTTGTCAATGATAATGTAAGATATTGCCTAAAAAGGTGAAAACCTAACAAAGTTGTCATCAGGTGTGAGAACACAAGGCTGATATTTAGGCGGACCTTTTTTGGAAAACATTACAATGGGTGAGAGGAGCTTGGCCTCCATGGTATTTGGCTGTTCCTGCTTTGTTTAGCCTCCAGTCGTATTTATCCATCTGCAGATGCAAAGTCTTTTAATTGAACCCACAAATGAGTCAGGTTGGAGTTTCCAGGCAGAGCTGTTCTAGAGCGGAGGGCGGTGCGGGTGCACCAATTCAAAGAAAAAAAAAATCTGTTCTCAAGTCCCTACTGACTTAAATTGCTTTTAAATGCTCTCATTTAACATTTGATTTCATCCAAAGTGACTTACAAGTGAACGGCAATTGGGAAACAGCTCAGAAAAAAAACTCTGAAGTCATCATTCAGTTCTTAATCCATTTGGAAGCAGAGTTAAGTGGACAAAAAGAGGAAAGTTGGAGTCAAGACAGTGCCACTTAAAGATATAAATCAGGCATCCACTAGGGGTGAGTGGTACGGGCAGTGTAGAGGACAAATGAGGTGAAGTCGGCCTGTTCAACTCAACATTGTGACGCTCGATGATGGGTTAGTCTGAAGGACTTCAATCTTTATCGTAGTTGGAACATATTTTTTAATGACTGTATACTGTAAAGTGTCTTTGAGTGCCCTAGAAAAGCGCTGTATTAAACCGATTTATTATTATTAGATGAATAGTCACTGTGACCTTGACTTTGGTTACCTTTTAGGGTTAGTTCTGTACGGATGAGTCTTAGAGTTAGTTGAGTTTTTCACTCTGATCCAGCTTGAATAGTGTACTCAACTTCATGAGAAACAGCAGCTTCTTGATGACCGGACCCGAGCCTTGAAGGCTTCCTTCAAAAAGGTTGTCAATACCCAACACATTCTCACTACTGTGGTGTTGAATATCGACTGCTGTCAAGCTGACTTTTGCACCCAATGTTGACGCAGAAGTCAGCCTTCATTGGTGTTTCAATGGTAGCGTTCAAAAAGAGAGGATTTGCACCTCGCTTATGGTGCCAACATGTGAGTGAAAGGCTTGATCATATTACGTGATATTTATACCAAGTTGAATTTCCAGAGCACCGCACCATGGCATATGTTATCTTGTCTTTTGTAGCATGTTGCCTACAGCAATAGGAAACGCCTCGGAAGGTGAAACATTTGCTTAAACTGGAAAGCCTAATGCACCAACGTGCAGCGCTGAAGACTGGCTTTTGCATCACTCTGGGATACACAAGTCCTCTTGAGAATAGTCGATATTTCATGCCTCGGGGGGGGAGAATGTGTTGGAATACGCAAGAAGCAGGAGAACCCGTGTACCGTTTCAAGCCAGACCTGATTGAGTCCCTCGCATGCCAAATCACCAGGAGCTACATCTGCGCCTCATCGCCACGACTCACCGCACCAGACGCACACAATCCAAGTCAACACAAACCTAGGTGGGGAACATTTCCACTCTAGCTTAGGAATCTCTTGGGAGATCTCAGAGATGGCTGGGAAAGGAATGGCTTGGACTTACAAGGTGAAACTGTAGCTCCTTTGGCCCAACAACAATCTCTCCTGTCTTCCTCCGTAATCCAAACTCCTGTCTCCTGGCTGATACAGCATCTGTGCTTTATTAAACATATTAGTGTTACACAAGAATCTGGGGCACAGAACAACAACATTTGCTAAATATTGTGTTTATTGAAGTTAAAAATGCATACAATTGTGGTTGTGAGTTTGCTTGAAAGCCCTTCAATCTGATTAATCATGAAAACAAAGTGGCATCGGGAAGGAAAATAAACCCGACACAGAGCGCTGGTGGAGAACTCGCCCATGCTGTGTACCTGACTAGGTTTGGATTTTGGCCAGAGCCAGAGAAGCGGGTCAGGGGCTACAGTCTGTGGGAGATCTGTTTGCAGTCTGATCTCCGTGTGTGTTTTTGTGTTTAGCGTGGTTTAGTCAGTCTCTGATTTACAAACATTTAATGCCCCACTGCTGTGCTGTTTCATTTTTCATTTACTTGCAGCCCAAGGCCATGTCCCAAATTGTAGACTGCTACGCAGCACACCGTGGCACTCTCTGAGCACCTCCCCTCCTCATTGTCTGGTCTGGTCTGAAGAGATGAGGACCTGCTGGTGACCCCGATCCTTCCAACGCACACACACACACACACACACACACACACACACACACACACACACACAACACACATTCTTGCACTTTTCAATATGCACACTCGCACAAATCCAAGCAGAATGCAGACATATATATCCACATATATATACAAGTGAGCCAAGAAAACACAGACAGATACGTAGACAGAACACACACGTACTGAGGACATCCAGAACCAGCCGTCTAATTCCACTAATTCTTAAAAAATCTGCAGAGACAGACAGCAGCCAAGGACACAGAAAGACAAGCTATACAAACCCCCCTAAAGCGGCACTGCATAGCTTTTTATATTCTTGTCTGCTAACTATAATTAAAACCAAAAAAATCTGAATGGATGTGGCTCGGAAATCTTCCCGTAACTGTGACGCAGCAGAAGAGCTTCGGCCATACAGCCAGCTTTGTCCTAAAAATGACTGCATGAATACATATTACGAGATATTTATGAGACATGACAAGTTGCGGTTTGATAATGCTGCTGATTCAAACAAGTTAAAATCCTATTTTAAAGACTCCAAACCAAGAACAGTCCACCAAAACGATCCTCAAATGCTGACAATTCTTGGACTGTGGGATGCTTATGTTTATTAACTTTACTCTAAATCAATTTTCTACTGCTTAGCAAGGAGTCGGTCGTGTGGGGAGCAGCTGAAGATGCCCACAAGAAACGGAAAAATATTAACAATAAAGAGCTGGGGATAATATTAAAAATAAGAGTTTTAGACCAAACACCATACAAGTTTCATTGATTCTTAAACCCTACATTCTTCAACTTAAAAGCCCTTGAGTTTTGATATCGGTAAAGTAATTAAATTTTCATATTAGTGAAAGCAGTTTGACCAAATTTAAACACCCAAAAAGAGTAAAGAATCCAAAAATAATCCTGCTGAGGTGAAAATTTGTATCATTTATCCCATGTCCAATTTCTGACTGAAAATATCTGTGCATAAATATTTGACTTACGTGGCCCGCAAACGCCAGACATGCCAATCTGCCATTCAGAAACGTAACTTGAAAAACACATGCCTCTGGGAGGGAGCTCATTTCAAATATGAACATACAATCCAATCAATTCTACAACAGAATTATGTTCATCTCTCAGCAAAAACCACCAAGACTGGAACTCAGTTTACCCCTTACGCCCAACTACAGGGTTCTCCCCAGCACTTTAGTGAAGAGTGACCCCCCCTCACCGTCAGTCAATGAAAGTGGCCTCCGCCTTTTAAGGTACTGTAGACTGTCAAGGATGTACAATGTGCTCTGACATGCTCCCGACCACCCCTACAAAACAACAGACCAAATTGGAATTGCTTTTTTTCATGA
The DNA here is from genome assembly GCF_027744825.2 of Synchiropus splendidus. Lineage (NCBI taxonomy): Eukaryota > Metazoa > Chordata > Actinopteri > Syngnathiformes > Callionymidae > Synchiropus > Synchiropus splendidus. Next base: position 4,737,900 of record NC_071344.1, read on the forward strand.
AAAATTGAAATCCATTCGCATCATTCAAGTTGTGCCAACCACCAATAGTTGCGTGCGTGCGCATGAACACACAAGCACGCAGACACACACCTGGGGTTTAGCTAGAACTCTGAGAACTCTGCAGTCTTCGAGCTGTCTGGATCACTTAAAGTAAGCGCAGCTCCTGAGGAGCTTCTGACAGACGGAGAAAACACACATGCGCACACACACTGTGATGAGTAAACTGTTGGAGAAGAAGACCTGACTAAGCTGAATTTTCCCTACTCCCCTTTCCTATTTTCCATCTGCCTCAGCGCAGGAGAACCTGCATGGGGAAAAATAATGCCCACCATACACTCATCACCCCATCGCTTTGACAATCTCCTGAGTCTGCTCCACAATTTCACCTCTTGGTTCCCAGGCAGCTTCCTCGCAGTCCAGTGCTTTAAGTCCTTGTACGAAATCGCCCCGCGCCCCCCACCAACACTGTCATGTTTGTGGTGCTCTGTGGTTGACCAACAGTCAGTAACAAGTGCAATAGTGTGGGCCAAACTGCCTGCCTCTCTGCCCAAATTACACGGGACAGTCCCAATTACCCTGTGGCCAACCAAAGCATTTCCTGGGCTAGCGCTGCTGACGCGTGCCCCCCTTTTGCTGTGGTTACATGGGGTGTCATTAGATGCTTGTTTTACTGTAACCCCAAGAACATACTCGCTGGCCGCATCCACGCCACAGGAAGTGCCACTGCAATGTTCCAATAACCTTGCTGGGCTTGATGAATGACAAATGTTGGAACTTTAGTGGTAACAATTGGGCTCATAGTAAATTCCTGCTAGTCCAGTGGGAGATGCAAAAAGAATGCTGTGAGGAAAATATGAAATTCAAGACAAGTTGATGCAGGGATTTCTGGGAAAGAGAGCTCTTTTTTGGTTTGCTTTATTTATTTTTTTCTTCATATTAAAGAACTTGGATTTAACCAGGAGAGATTCTTGGACAGCACGCAAGGTGCGCTGCACAGATGTGAGCGTATTAATCATTTACTGTAATGCTGCGCAACATGTCAGATACCAGACGTGTCAGCGCAAAGAAAATACATTAACAATGTTTAGTAAGAAAGTGGTGTTAAGGGGACACTCGCAGACTGTCATAATAGAGTAATTATCCATCCAGGAAAAGCTAATTGAAGCAAGTGAAAGAGTCGATGACGTCAGATGAACATGGACCAACATTTTCACCTGCTCAGTTTCATATTTCCCACCTCTCCTCCCCATGTGTCCATCTGAGTCTGGCCTCCCTAAATTGGCTGTCCTTCTGATTCAGTCCTGTCTAATCTGGTTCTTTCTGGTATTGCACTCCTGCGGTCAGTCTTTTTGTCTGAGTCTCTACATCAGATCCCTCTGCACTCCCCTCTTTACTTTCCTTGTTCACTGTCCTTTGCGCTGAGTCCCAAATACTTGACCTGAAGTGTTTTCACATCCTCTTCTTCCTGCATCTTTACTCTTCCTCTCCTCTCATCTGGAGAGAAATCACTGTATCACTATATCATCGGCAAACATCATCATCCTCTGAGACACCTCCAACGACTCTTGACTCTTGGTGACTTAAAAAACTATTAAAAGACGGAAGCAACTCTCTGTGTGCCAATAGTAGGGGTGAATGAACAAGATGAGTAGTCAATTGCATTGAATTCCTATTAGAAATCAAATTTTTACTTATTTTTAAACAAAGAACAAGGCAAAAAAAAAAAATGTTGTAAATGCTTTTTCTTCCCTTATAATCCACCATGGAAAACAACAAAAAAATATATTAAATTAAAGTTAATTATATAAAAGAAATGCTGAGGCTAACTAGCTGAGATGGGGAAAGTACCAACGCAAATGACTGGAGAAAAACAATCCCAAAGTCACTTGCAATACACAGGCTTCGCAACCAACATCACCACCTCCATTGATGATTGGCTCAAACACCAATGAACATGTTTACAAAAAAGATTGGATCTGTTCTTGTGGATTATAGGACCGTCGCAACTGCCACCTGCTGTCCGATTGAGCGCATTACGTTCAACAGCATTTCAAATGCTAATAAAAAGGTATTCTATAGATCAAACAGATGTCGGCCAATAATATCGATTAAAAACCCCAAGGCAGGTGAAAATGGGTGACTTGGGTTTAACACATTGATTCAAATATCATGAGTCACAATTCCAAAACGATCAGACATTTTTCAGATTACAGTAACACATCTGAAGGCCAGGAAATGAAATTTGATAAATCGCAGGAGGTTCTTAGAGGTTACATTGTTGATGCTGCCAGTTACACGAGGCCATTCTTACTGGAGAGGAAGGCTAAAAATAAACAAGGTTGAAATCATTGCAGAAAATTGCAAAGGAAAAAAATGCGACACCATCGGGATCAAAGTTTTTGAGAGCGGTTTGGCGCTGTGTGGCGGAGCCTGACGCAATAGCCGAGAAGAGAGCGGGATTAGCTAAATGACTGAGATGAAGGAATGCTCCTCGGTGTCGCTCTCCTTCTCACTCCATCTCGGATTCTGAGCATCATCGAGGCTCAATGGTGTGCAGCAGCTGCGCACAAGCGCACGTGTGTGATCAATTTGTACGCATACATTTCAAAGTCTGTTTATGCTCACATGTGTATTGTACATATTAATATTCGTCTGTCAATCTGTCAGCATTAATGTACACCATGTGCATGTGTGCACAGTGTGTGTTTGTGTGTGTCTACATGTGATGAATCTTCTTCAAGTTGCCCATCTGGTGCTGCTATACAGAGAAGCTCAGCCAGCTCCCTAATAGCTTCAATAAGCCTGTGGTTTGCCGCCTCATACACACATATACACATAAAATGCACACACAGCCACACACAAATACTTGTACACTTAACACGAAACTTAGCACACATGATGTTTTACTGTTATTCTTCCTCTAAAAAAGAGGCAAAAATGATAGTTTATTTACTTTGAGTGCTGGAGCTGTTGCAACACAGTCTGCCGGTAACAGATCGACGAAAAAAAAAGAAGCAGCACAACACACAAAAGAACTTGACTGCAAGTGTGTGGACATTAGAAAAACATGGGGTCCATGATAAAGATGACAACAGCTTTGTGGGGGTGAGTTTGTCAGCCCGGTTGGACCGCGAGCGAAAAGTGCTAATACTCTATCTAGACCACTTGCGCTATCTTTGCAGGTATTTTTCTCCAAACAGTTTGTAAGTATCTGGTGAGATTAATTAGCATTCCACCCAAGTATTTGAAATATTCCAAGGCATATTTTTGTTTGTCCATGTCTGCAGTGGGAGCGCTGGGCCAGGAGTGAGCTGGTCAAGCCAGAGTGTCTTTCCAGCAACTCGGACTGTATTGGGTTCACTTCCAATAAACAGAGGGGTTATTTACATTTGGGGGAAAATATGCCATTTCAAATATGCCTTACAAGTCATTTCTAGCCAAATAAATATTTTCAACACATGTAAACAGGACAAATTGTCAACTTAAGTTCGACCCGATTCCCCTGGATGTGGTGGATTACACTCAGATTCAAAGCCAGGCTGTTCCAGTTTGACCAACAAAACAGCTCTCTCTTCAACTCCATGTTTACTTGAAACCTCTTGGGAAAATCTTGGTTTTGCCAGTGTACACACGCCTTATGTGGTTTTTGGGGTTTACCTAAGAGTTCCTACAGGTGCTTGAGGGAGTGCGCTGCAGATAAGGTGGAGGGAGAGTTTGTTTGCAATATGGCGTGAGATAGTGCGAGGAGATTTAAAGGCTCAATGACAGATCACACAAGAATACACTTGAGCATGTACCGAAAGAAGTCCACACATACACCAGGCGTGTCGCCTCACTCCTGTTTAAAGATGGCACCCTTTCAAGCTAGTTAAAACCTCTTTCCATCAAGTGCATGTCTCAAACTCAAGGCCTGTGGGCCAAATCTAGCTTGCAACATCAGTTTATACGGACAGGCTTGAAATATGTACTTAACTTAAATTTATAATGAAGTCTTCCAAAAGCCTCACATGCATGTCGATATCATGACCAATAGAGGTTACTGCGAAAGCTAAGCTGTTTGTTGGAGTGTTTGTAAATGTCGTGGGGAAAAACTGTGCATCTAGAGAGGAATTCCATAAAATGGCAGATAGTGTTGTGCTGAAACGGAATGTGCCGTTGTGATTTACATACTGTCGCAGATGTTTATGTAATCCACTGGAAATACTGTTGCCTATCTGTCAAGTAATATTGATGATGATGATGATGATGGCGGCTAGGCATCATCTCTCTCTCCCTCTACTGCTATCCTCACTATATTCTCTCCTGCAACCACCACATCTGCCTCTGTCCATCTGTTTTCGATCTTTATTCACACACAAAAACATTCATATGAATACACCCACAAATTCTCAGATTGAAGTGACAGGTGTCCACTATCTGTCTGTGTAAAGCAGTAACTACATCAGTCTTCATATTTGCTGCTTGGCTTGTTTAAATGCAGCGATGCTTCCCGTCACGCTTTTGTAACAATGGAACCTAAAGGTTCAATACAGAGCTATCAGTTGTTCACTACAGAGCGCTACATGTAAGTTCAGACTAAGAGGTTTTGACACCTTCAAAAACTTGCAGTGGCAACACCATCTCACTCTTAAGGCGTCAAATATTTGCATCCCAGAGTAACACTAGAGTCAGCTGTCTGAGTTGCGTGTTGACAAGTTAACCTTTCCACTGAAGCACGTTCCCCCTTCTGCTGCATTTCCCGATGCCATAGATAAGCCTTCCAGGTTAAGCCTCGGGGTGGCAATCCGAACCATTTCATATATTGCGCCTCAAATGACGGTTCAATGCCAACAATTTTTGATAAAAGGCATACAGCCTTTTCATTCTTTCTCCTTGTAAACTGTTCCAGATCCTTGTTATTGGATGGCTAATATGGCAATTGCAGGCATTCCCCTTAAGCCGGGAAAAAAACCAAAAAAAAAAACGGAATAAACTGTTTATACAAAAGCGGCGCTGGAGCCTTTTGTTGTGGTGGGGACCTGTCTTTTATTAGCCGCCTGAAAAGCCTTCAAAGGCTGGAAAGACAGAGGACATGCCAGCAGACGACGGTATACAAGGAAAGAGGAGGGACGGGAAGGGAGTGATGCATGGTGGAGCAAGGGGTGTCTTGAAAGGGGATAGGGCAAAAAAAGAGGCAGAATTGCAGATTGTGGAAATAAATATGTGCAGGGAGACCGCAAACGTCGTGATGGAGGACTGAGACCTATAGCTTGGCTGAGAAGGCAGCAAGTGTAGGACAGCTTGGAATGAAACCGAGGTCCTGGGACAGCTCCAGGTGGACCCCGCTGGAGGCAAACTGTTCAGCCTTGTTCTCAAATTTTTTACACTGGCAGGGCTTTCACAGAGCCTCAAACTGATCTTGTTTGTTTTTCTTTAAACCTTCACAGGGGACGTGTAGCGGTTGGACCATGATTGTATAAAAATGCATAAAATAACACGCTCAAGAGAGAGGAATATATTGGGTGATTGATGGAAGAAGCAAAGCATTGCATAATTTGAATTCTATCTTAGAGTTATTAATGCTTAGATCCCATCCGTAAGGTTCCCTCTTCAAAGTATTACCACTTCAGCCCATTATCAGTGAGTAATGTCTGAGTTTATAGTAAGCATCATATTCACCTGTACATGTTTAACACAAATGGAAAAGGAAAGATCATTATTTATCTTTCATTTCTGCGATGAATTATTGCACATCATTTCTGTCTATTGCAAATCTTTCAAGAGGCGCTTCTGGGACATGATGGAAACCAGGGGTCAAGGCATCGTAGCTTGGAAAAAGGCGCCGCAAGCCAACTTCCGAGTTTAATAACATTGTCTGACCAAAGACGATTTTAAATTTAATTAAGACCAAATTACCATCTAAACCCACAAGAGTTTGTCACTTTTTATCTACAGCAGTGGTTCTTAAGCTTTTTGATCTTGGGGCCCACCTTTCCCCCTGCAAATGGCCCCGGGGCCCATTCAAGCAATAGAACTGATTCATTACTCTTTCTTTCATTTGTGATCAATAACCATATTTGATCTACATTAATCTATGTGTAAACAAACCATGTGGTCATCGCAAATATATTTATTTGTCATTGAAAAGTCCAACCAGGTACAAGTCATAATCATCAAATTTAATAAAGAAAAAAAAACCGCACTTGATGCAAACTGCTGAGAAAATTGTAAAAACTGAATACAATACAGTTAAATAAATATAATAAAACCATGTCTAAATGTCATAAAATAAAAATTGTATATTTTATTTAAAGTCCAAAGAATCTATAAATGAAGTTCTACTGTGAGTGTTATACAAGCTACTTTCAGAACACTACTGCCACCTGCTGTCCCAATGCAATCATAGCTATCAATGACATTTGAAGTGCTTAAAAAGGTATCACAAACTGACTATCATCAAGATGACTTTTATTTAGTCAGCTTTATTAGTAGCATGTTAGTGTAGGCGTTTCAAGTGAGTCAATAATGTTGCCTTGTGTACCCATGTACTAAGTCCTATACTGTACATACTAAGTGATATGAACGCATCTTTGAAGAGCAGAACTTTTCAGAGTACCCCTCCATGATACATCAACTACGGTACGTTTCTGTGTGTAGGACAGTTTGGCGTCCCGCTGCTTACAGTATCCAGAAATCCAGCAGGAGGGGGTAACTTCTTTTCCACCCTGGCATGCAGTAGACAACAGTACATATATGTCATTGGGTGTTAAAAAAATGAAAACATTTGTTTTGTTTTTTTCCCCTTGACAAATGACACTGAAATGAACTGTCATACAAATTAACAAATCTGAAGTCAAACTGCATAGGACATCAAAATGTACCCAGCACAGTCCAAAAATCCCTCTCATGGCGCCACAACATGACAAGTCCAGTCGGCACAAAGTGTTGGGAACATAAAGGTCAAGACTGAAACAAGTTAGCGTGACATAATCTGCAAAACAGTTCATCTTTGACTGTTGGTAGGTGTCTGTCTTCAGCGCCCTGTGAGGGACTGGCCCCTCACTCACGGTGATCCCGGCCTCGTGCCCTAAGTTGCGGTGATAGCAGCAGCCCCTCCCCATTAAAACCAATGAATGAACCTCTTCGCTGCGCAGGCACCCTTGAGCAGTACTGTTAATTCATTCCTGAGATTTATGTCGCAATGTAACGTTGTGCATGTGCACGGTCGACGTACTGGAAGCCAAATCAAGTGCTCTGCTTTAAATAAGACTCACAATCAGCAAAGTGGCAGCAAGAAATGACATCAACGCAGCTGGGTCCCCAGCTGGAGCACAGAAAGGACTTTGGCACATGTGCTTGTGCGAGTGTGTCTGTGTGCACGCGCATGTGTGAGTCACCTCGTCATGGAGCAGTATAAGCTGATATAAAAAATGTGAACACTTAGTGCAATTATTTACTCGCATGGCAAAGCGCACGCAGGCCGATGCAGACTCGGTGCGTGCGTGCGTGCGTGCGCGCGCTGGCCTATACAGTGGCTGAGAACGTAAGCAAGATTTCCATTCTCAGCGGTCACATCAGTCTCTCTGCATATTCTGTACCTTGGTGCTATTGAAGCAGACAGTGCTGAGGTGAGGAAAAACATCAGGAATTTCATCTGCCATTGATTAAGCCCATTAAGGCTGGTGTCTGATGTCTTTTACACTCATTTCACACACCCAGACAGGCAGCTGCCCTCACAAACTCACACACACTACACACACAATCTCATGTTCTCCTCACACCACAACCAAGACTACTATAGACCAAGTGACTCACCACGGAACACTGTCGTGATCCACATTAATACGTGAGCATACGAGTGTGTGTGTGCGCGCGCACGTGTGTGTAGTAAGTGTCCAGTGTGCGTAGTGGGTGTGAGAGAATTTTCACAGTTTAAGTCATGTATGCCGGAAAATACTGATCATTAACTTCCAACCAGCATGAAAACCCCATAAAGAGCCAAAACACACTCAACCTTGTTTTTATAAGAACACGTACGTACACACCAGCCTTTTGATCATCGACCCAACATTGACGCAAATAAAATCACACACACAGACACCAGGTGAACTTCTCCTACTGACGGAATTGAAGACTTTCTGGCTTCGCAAAGATTGACACGCAGGTGTTTAGCATTACTCCATATTCACTTATAAAAGTAAATGCTAACATCTGACGTGATTATGCTGCGCTCAAAGTATCCCTGCTTCATCATACTCCAGCTAGCACTTCTTTACAGCAGCCTCCTGGGTTGGATCAGACCTAGGCAAAGTGCGGCCCTTTTGACTGTGTTTATGTGGCCCTCCTGGGGTCAACTATAAAACTGGTCAGGTCTGAATGTTTCTGACAATTTTATTTCCTGCATTTTTCTGTTCAGTATGATGAAACTGAAATATATATATTTTTTTGCTTCATTGTTCGTCTTTTCAGTGTCAGACTTATTATTATTAGTATTTCATGTCCTTTAAAATACATGGTAATTGAAAAGACACGACGAAACAACATTTTTTGTGTCCATTTTTGTGTTATATCATAATTACGAATAATATCCCAGAGGTTTTCAAACTGTGGGGCGGGGACCCTGTGTCATGACAGGGTGGGACTACTATGAACACTTTTCATTGTTGCGTTACACCCAGCAGATGGAGCTAATTTTACTACCAAGCATCTTTGAAACGCCACCACAGGGGTCAGTTAAAAAAACAAATTTTCACCACAAGCATGGAGGAGTTTGTGAAAGAACTACCCTTTAAACACAAAGCAAAACGACACTCCTATCTTGCCTATGGCTTCACCTGTACAACAATGGCTGTGGAGGAAAGACCACAGTGTGTACTGTCTCACAATAGTGGCCACTGACAGTATGAAGCCGGAAAACTGTGTGTGTGTGTGGTGTTTGTGTTTGTGTTGCTGGTGGGAGCAAAAAAATTTGGGAACCACTGTAACATCCTCACTCGATTTCTTTCCCCATTTAAGTTTTTTTCCCTCATCACATCCTTTCTTTGGGTTTGAAGGCCCCCTCATAAGTGTCTGAGTACTATCCTCATTACTTGAGTTTTTTGGTCACACTGTTGAAAAGCAGTTGAAAAGATGAGTCGCACACTTTGACCTACACTGGAAATTTGCCGACTTTATTGTTTATAATAGTTATTATTGATTAAAAACCTTGCTGCTGACATTTTGCTAAACAAACTTTTGTTTCCAGTTACAATTGTATTCACATCTACAACCATTTGTAAAAGTCACTGCAAGAACTTCTGATTTGTAAAAGCCGACATATAAATGAAAGATGTGTTCAGGAGACATTGGTGAACTTTGAATGTCTTTGGCTGGGTTTGGTGCTGAACTGAAGATTCCTCTGGTGTAAAACATTAGTGACTCAAATTTAATTTGGGACATGACTAACCAGTTGCGGTAAATGAATAATGAAGAGGCTTCCTTCCCGGTGTTTTGCCAGAAGCTGAGCGAGCAGAGCATCACTGAGCTCCAGGCGTGAACTGTGTCGAGGATGTTACAGTTTACAGCACACGTTTACAACTTGCTCGAAACACTCTGACGCAGCGCAACCACAAAATATATCCTGAAGAGTTGAGGAACTGGTCAACGATCATGACCCACAGGAAAACTTGGTGATTTGTATGTTGATTTTTTGATGGATAGACTGATTGGCTGAGATCTCTTGGAGTTTTGTTTCAGAAAAGCCGAGTTGGATTTCACGTTTCTTTATCCATGCAGATATATCAGACAAGCAGAGCTCTCTGCCAAGCCCGTGGGGTCATGTGACTAATGCTCTAGTGCGGCGGAGCAGTGGAAATGGATGAGGTCTCCTCAGTGAACTTCCTGTTGTGTTGCCGTTGGTCACCATGTGTTCCGTTGGGTTCGTTCACGTTCAAATCCATGTGAAAAACATGAAACATGCCGACCACTGATATCCTCTGAAGCCTTGCCAATATGTAACTCATAACTACAGCTATTTAATTTTTAAAAAAGAAAGCATAATCAAAACGTTGTTCTAAATTAATCTCAAATAAAACTCGATTGGATGCCATGTTGGATTAAGCGCCTCTGACCCCAGAAATGTATTAAAGACAATATGGAATACTTTTACTCAATTTCCTGTATGAGTAGCTTTATATAATAAGTTAGCATAATATTTGCTGTCAGTTTTTAGTGTCTGACTACAGTATATGAGTGACAGACTAGTCTGACAGTGTTGCCCTGAGATATTTAAATTTAATTTTTATTGCGCATCAGTAGACAACAGTGAGTGTGGGGGGTCTTTTGCAGCTAAATAGTTGTAAATATCCAGCTCGAGATTAATGGCATAAAAGGCCTATGCTTGAGAATATCATAAACTAAAGCACAAAAAAGAAAAATGTCTGAATGTGTATAACTGTTTCATAATAAACTGAAAGGAAAACAACTTTTTTTATCAACTATATTGACATTGTTTGCACCATTATTGGAACAGAGAAACACCATTGGAATAATGTGTGGATCCAAGTCTAGAATTTGTGGTTTTAATCCTTTGTTGTTGTTCATCCGCTTGTCCGTGGGTGGGTTGGCCTTCAGGTCTTAATGATTTGTTCACTGAATTCCTTATTTCTCTCAATATAGCAGAAGATAAGAGGCCAGGCTTCAGACGGAGACAAGGTGAGGAAGGACATTGACCAGTAATGATCACACACCAGAACGTCTCAGTCCTGAGAGCTTATTGTTGCTGAATTGTTCATCTTTTTGTTGCTTTCCCTGCCGCTTCCTAAAATCCAACAGATCTGCCACATTCCATATTTCCATCAGGAGAAAGAGCCCTGGCTCTTCTGCTCTCCAAATGTCCGCAGCTCTGTCCAACACAGCCTCTGTTTCCAGAATCCCTTTACGTGCCACATTATAAGGCCTTTCCAGCGCTTGACTTTCCCTCCACCCGTCTCTCTTTATACATGACTGTCACTTTTATTTCCCTGAAAAAGAAGTACGGGTAAGTGAGCGCAGGTGTTATCAGTATCCAGTCCAAAAGTGGCTTGCCTCGATGTGTCCCGAAGAATGGAGGCAGTGGGAGGGGCAGGTGTGGCAAGTCTCCTGAAAGGTCAAAGCCGATCAGCATGTGTTCAGTAGGTGGAAATACGGGCAAGGAATGGAGAGAAAGAGGAGAGTAAAACAACAGGCCAAGTGGAGGAGAGAAGAATAGGGAGAGAACCTCCTGAGTGCTTTTTCGCTCCAACGGGACAAAAGGTTACAGCATGACGGGGGTAGGTGTTAGGTGATGTGTGACAAGTCCAAATTAAAGATGACATAATGGTGGGGGCCAGGATGGGGTCCAATCTGGGGGCCGACTGAGACGTAGGGTGGGGGCAGGCCGTGGCAACCAAGCGGAGGTGGGCCATGCTGCGCTGAGCTGGGCAGCAGGGGGCTACCCTGCAGGCTCCTCCATATGGAAAGCGTTAGCATAGCAATTTCTAATGAAATGCAGGCTGACGTCAGACAGACACCCACCCATTGTTTTGCTGCCTAATTTGTTATAATATTTGTCTTACAAATGAGGATTTCGCCGGTGGAAGAATGTGAGACTACAGCAAAGTGTTTTACAGTAAGAGCCCATCATTTAGTAAGCCAAATGGTGTTTGACCAAAGGTTTAAAAAAATCTTGGGGACTTAGCATAAGTGCTAACTTGAGAAGGGCCAGGGCCTCCTCCGTCTAGGTGGGAGGTATAGGGCCTGGACGGTGGGAATACTGAGGGAGGGGCCGCTGTTGGGAACTGGAGTACGTGTTAATTGCATGTGGAAGTTTTTTTCTTTTGCGTTGCCATTAAATTTAACACAACAAATTCCTCCGAATTCATACGCGGCTGCTTGCCCACAGTCTGCTGCACACGGCAGTGAACATTTCTTTCTGACTTCCTCCTGAAGTCCATTCACACACTTTTCCGACACGCAGAGAAGACTTCCGAAAATAGCCTCTGTGGAGCATGTTTTAGGGCGCTTTTGTTATTCCAGAAGAAGTCGTGCTGTAATAAAGCACCACCTGGGCATCTGGCAAAAGTCACGGCAAAGAAAAGAGGATGTGGAGAGGGAGGAAGATGCTGTCAATGGAAAGAATGAAAGGGTGACAAAATGAACAAATGGAGACTGAGGAAAGACAAGAGAGTGGAGGAAAGATTCATGAAGAATGGGGGTGACGGAATGTGCGTATGACTTCCCCCATACACACCTCTGACTCTTGCCCACTCACTTTGACATGTCAGTTCCAAGGTGCTTTATTGCTGTGAGTAATGATGGGAGGTGCTGCCAGGGTAATTACACAGCACATTAAAGGGTTTTATAAACATTACAGTTCCTCCTTTGCCCAGTGGCAGGGCTAAAGGGGCAGGAGGAGAGGAAAAACAGAATGAAAGAATTGGATGCAGCCATGCAGAGAAGAGAAGAGACGGAGGACAGGAAGCTCCTGGGAGAGTAAAGACGGGGGAGACTGACACAGAAAGGGGGCTCGAGTTCTGATCAGAAACTACGTCAGAAGCGATGGTTACCATGCGCTAGGATTCCATCACCGAGGCAGGAAAAACAGCAACATGCCAGGTTCAACACAAACCACATCTGCACTTCACATCATGCATGGTGTGTGAATGATACCTCTCTGAAATATATTCTCTTCGCTGGCTCGATATAAGCGCATAGACTTTCATAAGCACACACACACACAAAACTGTGCGCCGTCTGTCAGCGAGGTTCATGGCACTCCGCCGCGCACACGGAAACAACCGCGATCATTAAACACATTCAGTCAGTTTTGATTCGGTCGCTTCGATCAAAGGCAATTATCTTGTACATCTTCACAAGAGACACAAACCAGGCCGTGTCCATCAGTGTCGGACGGAAAGCAGCTGCCACAACTGTGATTCTCCTCCAACTAGAAGTCATCACCTCCTTTTTTCCCCCAACCTCAGGAGTTTATATGAACCTTATTTTGTAGTGAAGCTTTTCATGTATTGTCTTGTGATCCTGATGAATGAGCTATCAGAAGAATGCTCACCGTGTTGACTCTCTTATATGGTGCTTCTGGTGATACATGACAGCAAAGATGCCGGTGCATTCCTTCAACACGAGCTTGTGTGGTACAGATACTCGTGCAAATGTTTTATTCCACCATCTGTTGACTAGTTGTTCTTAAACAACATCTGCAAATTTCAGCAAATTTGTTTTAACAAACATTTAAACACTTTAGATTTTGCAATAGATGACAAACGGCAATAAAAAGGGAAAAATGACGTCATATGATGCATTTTAAAAAGATTTTTTGGATGGGTGGGAAGAGGTTATGTTATGTTTTAAAACATCAAATAGCCCATTCTAGGTCCATCTCCTCCGCAGCACCTTCCACAGGAATCCTACGGTACCACGATTTTCAGTCTGCAGAGCTTCTCCACAACCAGGAAAAGAACCACACTCCTCCTGAATCTCATGGTCGACAACATATGAGATCCTCCCTCTAGCCTCGGTAGACTTTAACAGGTAGGTAACGGGTAAGAAGTGGATTCCACCTCAGTAGTACAGAGCCAGAAGGTCTATGCCGCATCGTAAATAAACTATACCATGGCCACAACTCCAAGTGCCTGCCTCAACAAAGGAGGCGTACACAAATATTCCTCAGTCTTCCTCATTTTGTGGTTGAACTTCTGCAAAGGTCTTGAGGAAAAGATCTTCTCCGACAGTTGCATCTTCCAATCATTGACATATTTGTCTGTCCAGTCAGCTCCACTCAACACTGCCGACATCTGAGGTCTTCATGGAAAACCTGATGAGTTTGGAGGTCAAGAAAAGAAGGATCATTTGGGCTAAGATTGGTGAGTTTGTACCCTATTATGATGACCTCTCATATGACACTGGCCTGACTAGAGGAATCACTTTCCAGGTGGAGGACCAAGCCAGCCAACACCTGGGCAACTCCGGACACTGGAGGAGACTGCTGGTAGAGCAGCTCAGAACCCTTCAGGTCAGACCTCTGAGCACTGGGGTGAAACAAAAAGATTTCCTCAAGACAGTGCAGTAAAACAATGAAACCCTCTTCTCTCAGGGAATTGGGGACCATTTAGTGACAGAAGTCACAAAAATGCAATGGTGAAGTCAGACATGGCATCACAGCCAAACGGAACCGCATATGGACATGAAAAGACCAAGTGGCATTTGGCTTGGATGATTTAGGGTGAGGAAGAATGATCAGGTCTAAGGAGGTGGCAGAACTTGTTACCACATGATAAATGTAGCTGGTACTGTAAAATGACCCGCATGAGAGCTCCATGAATATAGCTAAGCTGTTGTGGAACAAGTTGTTTAAGTCAACTTGACAAGCATGTTTCTGACTATTTTGGTTTCCACTGACACGAGAACGTCTGAGGGCAACCACACAATAAATTCAACGACAGTAATAATACATATTTTCTTTTCAGTTTTGATCGATGGACTCAAGCACTTTAATGAAATGCGGTAAAAACCGATCCCTATTCTTAACAAGGAGACAAAACCTCAGCTCACCAAACAACTCAAGAATGATAGTGAGGCAATGCTCTGATGTGATTGGCTACTTTCACCACCAGTAATTAAAACCAGTGAGCCTCCCTCTAGACCACAGTCACTTTCTCCCGGGCTTTTGCATTTTCTCACCTGTCCTTCATCTGCTGCTTCACCTGCAACTTAGGTAAGACACTCCCTACAGCTGAGGGTGACACTCACATTCAATCCGACCTTTCAAACAAATTTAAAAAAACTATATCAGGTTTCATAGTGGTGGTTTTTATTACGGCGACCTTGACTCTCAAATTATAATCTCACCACACGGTGCCTTCAGAGTCCAAAGACGGTCGTCATTTCCCAAGTCATATTCCAACTTAAAAGGGTCATAGCAAAGTTATTCCAGTGCCTCAGCTGGATCGACTCAAGAGGCAACAGCTGCAATAGATACCAGAACAATGAATATCTAAATGTTGATTTTCATTGGATTAATATCAAAAAGAAAAAAAAACTAAAGCTGCAGACTGTGCACCACCAACATTGCTGCAATAATAAAAACAATCTTTTGCTTCTTCTCCAGCCAGGGCTCACTGTCATAATGCCTTTCAGCCATTTGATTCCTAATCTTACTTAACTGCAGCTGTAGATTCTCTCATCACACAGACACAGACAAGTGGTGAAAAGGTTCTCCTCTCAAAGACCCCGCACACGTTCCATAACTTTGCATGGGCCCCTTGTCATCAAAGCGCCGTTATTAAGTGCCTCGTACATTTACACATTGGGGAACAGTTTAAACTTGGCCCATGATTTACAAAGAAGGGATATTGATAGCAGAAAGCAGCGCTGGGCTGACAACTCAACATCTGATATGAGGCTAGCAGTCCATGTCTGCAGGTATTCATCAAAGCCACAGGCCTCACACAGGCCTAATTTATCATTATGACCGATGCAGCAATTCTCTATGGATCAAACTAGTTACTTTAGTTACTATTTGAGATAACTTAATATGTTCCTAAAGAATACAATAAATTACTGACGGACATTGAAGATACAATTGGACCTAAAAAAGGGGCGCCTGAGAGCAAAACTTGAGAAAAAAACATTCTTCATAAGTCAAGTAAAAAGGATGCCGTATATCCATCTATCGCCACTTATCCAAGGTTGAGTTACAGGGGCAGCAGTGAGTGCAAAGAGGCCTGGCCTTACCTCGCCTCCAATACTAAAGGGTTCCCAGGCAATGCAGAGGCGACAACTGTGGCACTGAAATATAGGAGCAGGGGACGCGACACCTTTGACGCGACAGGGGCCCACTTTCGGCACGTTTTAAGTGACACCTTTCAAGTGGCATTTGTCACGTAATAAAATCTGAAGTCGCAAAGTGCTAACCAATCAAAGCTGATCGTGGGGTTGCTGGAATTCAAGACTCACCAAGCTGATAGCACCTCAGATGGAGCTGATGGACTCAGTGGTTTTTTGCTTTTCATACACTTCCACAGTGGACAAACGGGAACAATTCAGCCGCCCCAGTCCAGCACATTAGATACCAACGACCACTCTGGTGAAAGTAGTACGACAAGTGTCGCCGGGTCACATTTGGTGTGAATGTACCGTTTTAATCCAGTGTCCAGAAGGTGTCCTAAAAACATGACAGAGCTACCTCAACTGACTTGTATCCATGTGAGGGAGCAGCAATTCCACTCCCAGATGACTGAGCTCTTCACACTATCTCTGAAAGCGTAGCTTCACTGCTGGAAAATCACACTTTGGGCCCAAACGCACTTACCATTCCACCCAAAGTCTTTGCTTGCTCTTTCTGGCAACATAAAGTGATTCCAACTTTTATCCTCATAATTGTCTCCAGTGAAATTTAACAATATGAGGGGTAGGAGTTTATCGTCTAAATAAACGCTGCGTGTAGGAACCATATTTCAATGAGTCACTGAGCCGTGATTTTCTTTCTCTCCGTCAGCAGCTTCATGTGTGTTCACCTTTACAACACATGGGTTTCCGCACTTGACTTGCCATCCACAGCTATCTGTCGTGACCCAACATCTGGCCTTTGACTCCAGCTGTTCTCCGTTTAAAGTCCACTTCCACTTACCCATAACATAGACAGCGGCACACCTGGCGTCTTCTGCACACTGACCTTGGGGTCAGGCCGCTGTGACCTCATATAATGAGAATGCTGTTTGGGGAATAGCTGGACTCTGATAGAGAAAGGACGAGCGCACGCAATGCACCCTGGGTCTTTGTCTGGGTGCTAACGATATTGACAAACCCTGATCGATGTTAATTGCTTGACAGAATGGCCGTATTGACCAGCCTCACTCGGTGTAGAAGCCTGCAGAGGAAGAGCGAGCCTGAGCGCTGAAGCCGCCGCCGCACCAAACATCTATTTCCTCCCCAATCATCCTGACAAGGAAGCACATTTCTCACCATATAGTCAAGCAACACGAGTGTTTTGTGTGGCACAGATGGTCCGACTTGAATCCCACTGATAGTGGCTCCACGACCTTGCACATGGGTGGTATGTGAATAAAAGTTTGTGTGCGTTTGTGTGTGTGTCCTCGCCAAGGATCAATAGGCACGGGCTGCAGAGAAAAAGACATGGGCGATCGATAAGCTGGCTGCAAACAAAAGGGAGGGGCTAAGTGATAGGAAAAAGCCAGGGTGATTAAAGAGATTGATAGAGAGGACAAGAAATGACAGAGGGCGAGAAGATGCAAGGGAACATGAGGGAGACGGCACCAGGACTGAAGCCTGTGGCCACGATCGAGCATCAAACTCTTGGTCATCGGGTCATTTTTGTGCTCTAGAAAAACATGCCACGATTAGCGTCGGTATCATTCTTGATGCAGGTGAGCTCCGAACTTATCACCGCAAGCGAGATCATCCCAGCTAAACTGAGCTGTATACAACTAAACAGAGTTCAGAGAATGAAAAGAGGAGCAGCATTCCAAGAACTATAGACTGTGTTCTAAACTTTTCTATCCGGGCTTAACGGTACCAGATGTGCCCCTCATCTCCAGAATGTGGTCAAATTCTTGTGCACAACATTTGCACTCGTCCCTCGCAGCAGCAGCAGCAGCAGCAGCACAGTGAGCGGCTCTGAAAAAGCAGCAGTCGCAGGTGCAAAGGCAGAAGGAGCCAGTGGAAGGAAAGAAGGCCAGAAGTTTGTCTATGGAGCATGACTGGAAAGGCATTCAACCACAATACCCCTGCCCTGCCCAGCGCAACCCTGGCAAGTCTCAGGACTGTGTGTGTGTGTGATTTGAAAGTACAATGTTGAAAAGAATAGGCCTATACTGGGAGCCAAGATAACTGTCCCTGATGTGAGAGTCCAACCCCTCCCACTTTCGCTCACACACACACACACACTCACTCACTCCCTCTCTCTCCACTCTATTCTCCTCTCTCAAAGTGTGTGTCAATGAAAGGTATGGCAGGAGTGCTGTGTTGGCTTGGCTGACCGTCTGCGGTTGTGCAGCGGTGAGAGGGAATTTTGGGAGCGCAGAGCGGGCGTTGCTGTCGAAATCCCTGAGAAATGTTCGTTTTGGATCCGTGTCCCTGCTTACATACCGCCCGCCTCCCTACTGTCTCTCGTCCTCTGTTTCATTTTCCCCTCTTAAGGTTGAAGCAACGTTATGAAACGGTGAATCGAAACAGCTCACGTACCTGCGTCCACGTGCCGTCTTCAGGGCCGAACTGTCCCGGGGCCTCTGAGGTCAAGACAGGTCAAAGGGACAGGTGTCTGGCATTGAAAAAAATAAATACTTATCGCTTATCACATTTCATGAATGAAATTTTAATTTTTAAAAAGTCGTTATATAAGCAGCCAATACTTGTTTTTGGAGTTATATTTTGTGTGTATTTTCAGTGGAAGTGTGGTCAGCATCGCATTGCGACTGACTAATCCCATTTTGATCCAATAAGTGTGCATGTGCGTGTGAGAGAAGGGGAGAGGTAGTGGGGGAGGGTTGGGGTGGGGTGGGAGTGAGAGGAGAGGAGAGGAGAGGAGAGGAGAGGAGAGGAGGGAGGATTGATCCGCGTCTGTTAAAATCTTGTTCTGTTTTTTCGTGAGTGAGGTCTGTGCCTGCCGACGCACCTCTCCTGCGCTGCCCCTCCGAGAGAAGCTTCTGCTGGAAGGAAAACTCCGGATTTCTTGGCTGAACATCTGCTGGATTCCAGAAAAGTGGATTTAAAAAAAAAAAGGCAAGCCTCTGCTCTCGGTTTTCTGCGATTTTGATTTCGTGTTTGTGGATGAATTGGAGGAGGGCGCCGAGGCGCGCTCGGGGTCGCTCAGTGGGATTGTCGAATTGTAACTTTTCTCGCTGAAAAGCTTCGTAGATGTTCCGCGGACGACCTTTTCATCTCTTTCTGCTCAGACGGAATGGACTTGGGTGCCCCCCCCACCCACCCAGAGAGAGTGCTTAAACTTTCTACTCAAGAAAAATAAATAAAAATATCGGATTGCATTTTCCCCCTTTCAAACGTTTTGGAGGTGATGTCATCGTGCTGTGTTTTGGCTGGTATCGTGCGGAGAAGACGCGTGAGAGAGGACTGGAGCTACGACCAGGCACCGAGCAGCAGCGGCTGAGGCAGCGGGGAAGTCCGGAAAATCAGGTGCAAAGTGCGGCTGTCATTTCCCCTCCGTGGCGAGAGTGGCTGAGTCCGCCACCCAGTCACAGCTGCTTCAAGCTCTCCATCCCTCCCCTTTCTCCTTGTCTTTATCCCTCATCCACTTCCAGCGGTTTGTTTAACACGAGCGTTTGCGCTGGAGCGCTGCGGGATCGCATCACTGCTGGTCACCTGGGCTCCAGAGCCGCTGAGTCTGCCTGAGAGCGCAGACATGCCCGAGATCGTGTCTCCTCTCTCCTTTGCTTCACCAAGTCTCGCTCTGTCTGTCACCGTGTCTGTTTTGCTTGGACTGCTCCTGCCTCTCACTTTTTTCCTGGGACATACAACCCTGTGTTTTTCGTCCAAGTACACACACAAAAACATTTGGAGACTAAAGGGTTTATGTGCACTGAAAGTTTGGATTATGCCCAGCATCCGACTGTCCATCTAGACACCGGCAACTGGAGTTAACCTCAGAGGTGATTTCACCTGCCTCGCTTCCTGTCAACTTTGTAACCTTTGCTGAGAAACAGCAGACTTCAGCCGTCAAGGTTCCATCACAGTGGAACCTCACACTCACCTTGCTCTTAAAATTTTGCCAACACCGGGAAAACCGAGGCTCGCCGATGCCAACAGGAGTGTCTGCTGACTCTTGGACCCTGCAGAGCCTACAGTGGATTCCCGCAAGAGAGTGGGACACTCTGGACTGTCGGACTGGCTCAGCCCCAGCAAGGAGACCATCTCTGGGCCAAGTTCCATAGTGGAGGGGGGAAGCAATGTGGTCCCTTCTTTCCACGCTGGCCGTCTTGTAAGTGATTTTAATAAGCGTACCTTGTAATGATTTGACCTTGTGCCGTGTCCACCATGTGTCGAAACTTTGAAAGAGAAGAGGCGGAGGTTGTCTGGCGATTACATGACTCCTCATCAGTCCCTATAGAAAACATGCCATGCAGAGCCGTGTGTTTTGATTGGCTGACAGTTCAGGGTCACTGGGTCAGAGTCAGGGCCATGTTACTCATAAAAACTGCCATAAACATCTCCATCACCATCTGTACTTACTCCAGGGATGGCCCACGCTGGCTTAGTGAAGGCCATTTTCCCATCGCAAAAAAATGATTTTCCCCCGATTGAAAATATTTCGAGTCAAATTACACAGGATTTATCTGCTGGGATGGGAATTGATAAGGTGCCAGGAGAAAATCTAGCGGAGGAGGACGCGGTCAGTGGGCTCAAGTTTGCCACGTTCAAGGTGTGCCGTGTTGAAAACCAGAAGATTTGTTTTTCTTTCTTTGTGTGGACCGCTTTTCTCCCAGATGGCAGTCATCTCCAGATACTTATCATTCTTCCCACAACCTGGACTGGGTGTGCGCTGCCGACTGTCCGACCTAACTGTCCACATCTGTCCTCCTCCCTCGCCTCTGCCCCTTTTTCCACCACTGTTTGCTCTGATCAAAACCATGAATTAATAGCTGGTGATCGGCGCCACCCCCGCTGCGTGAGGACTCGGCGATTGGTTTTCGGTGAGCACCGGCTGCACTATATCAGCTGCGCCGCTGATGCTTGAACTTAAAATATGCACGCGTTTGAAAAATGCCCTTTCACCAGTTGCAGTATCCCAAACTAAATCCATGGGCATCTCGCCCAAACAACCTGTTGCACATCAACTGTAGCCAAGTTGAAAACTCTCCAAGCTTTGTTCCACACTTGCGCCTGCTACTGCTGATACCACTTACACGCCCACTAGCATTACTACAGTTTCTCACCAAAGCCAACAGCTGAACATCTGAAAATCCTACACCACGCTGAAGCCCACTGCTACAGTGTTGGCCTACCACTCTAACCACAACTACACACAGCTGAAACCGCTGCTCTGTGCTGAGTCCCACCAGGCTGACCGCTCTCTCTCTGCCCAGTCCTCTGTGCTTAAGCGGCCTGGTCTAACCGCAGCATTCGTATGATGGATCTGCTGGGACGCAGGTTTATGATGTCAGACCTTTGCTTGTTTTGGCTGACAAGCAAAACTGGGCTTTCCCTCCCTCCATACCTCCTTCTGCCTTTTCTCTCACAAACTTTTAGGTCTCCGGTTTTCTCATCCCTCCCCCACCCTGACTTATCCTGTCTCCCCCTTTCCTCCTTCCTTTACTTTCTCCCGGTGGCTGGCATAATATGGAGTGTCTGTGGTTTCTGTGGGAGCTGGGGAATCCAGTGCTGAGGCACTTTTCCTGCAGTGTCCTCGGCAGCGGTGCGGCCGTGGTGTTTTAACAGCTGAGAGTCCTCACAATGCACAGGCGCTCAAGTTTTTAGCGTCAATGCCTGGGATGTTTGCATTTATAAGAATGAGTCAAGGGCGAAGATATCAGCCAGTGGGAAGGAGAGATTGGGTGGAGAAGGGGAAAGCAATGGCCATATGAGTTGAAACCCCTCCTCCTCTTTATCTATAGATTAGAATACACTGGTGTTAAAGATAAACCTGCACACTCTCTCCTTCATCAATGCACCTGTCTGTTCTTTTGCCCAGCTGCCTGCTAAAGCCTGCCAGCTCCTCCTGCACACACATAGACACCCTTCGCACATCTGTGTTCATGCCCATGACAGTGTGGAGGAGTCACCGCGCTAACCCCAAACAAGAAGCCAGAAGGCTTTGGGAGAAAGGTAGACTGGTCAGAGCAGCAGAGAGAGAGGGGGGGGGGGGGGGGGGGGGGGGGGGGGGGGGGGTCGAGAAGGAAAAAAGAGGCATGCAGAGAGATAGCACAGATGATGTGAGGAACATCTGTGAAATAACTTTCCAGCCCACACACCTAGTCCTGAACTTTATCTAGTGTCATTCGGAGATGTTCGGTGCAGCGCTGTCTTGACCGCAAATAGCTGCCGAAATGGATTCTACCACAAGCGACAATTACATGTTGACGCTGACAGTGTTAAACAGATCCAATTTCAGGTGGAAGATTGTTTAAAGGTGCCCAAAGATCGTGGTCCTTGACATGGAACCATTCCGTCCACAGTCGGGTATCACCTCAGGTCCAGGACATCTGTCTGCATATTCCGCGCTGCCAAATAAATTTCCTTAGATGTGTGAAGCAAAACATGTTCTAGCTGTCTCGGTATGTTGGCCATTCGGGTCATTTGGAGTCCAGATTTTGGCAGTGGGAAAAAAAAAAGCCCCAGACAGGTCAGGAATGAGGCTTTGTACAGAAGGCTGGTGGCGCGACTGTAAACACTGGTGTGGGTGTTCTGCCGATCACCGGGCATCGGCCAGCAGCACAGCCGGTGCAAAAAGTGATGTTGAGCTGAGAAGGATGAAATGGAAACAATGTTGTCACACTTCCACCATGTCCAACATTCAGCGCTGCTTACATACTTTTCAAACTCATCATCTGTTTCCACTTTTTCCAGATATATCCAGATGTTACTGGTGATGTGCAATCCATTACAGGTGAGACGCCGCGATCCTGACATTGACTTATGGAGCGATAAGAAGAACAAGTTGTCAGTTCCCGTTCATAAAGCTGCGCATAAATCTGCACGTCTCATCCGTGCTCTCAGGTGCTTGGTGTGGATGGAGTTAACTTCAGCGTGCACGTGGAGAACCAAACGCAGGTGCGGGACACGATGAGTCGACGGCACCACCGCGTCTACCAGCTCTACAGCCGCACCAGCGGCAAACACGTGCAGGTGTTTGGCCGTCGAATCAGCGCTCGGGGAGAAGACGGAGACAAATATGGTAAGAGTAGCAAACACACAACAAGGGTCGTGACGACACATCCGTATTCTCGTCCGATCGAACAGCGAGAATGTGTGACCGCGGGGCAGCTACAAAGCACACACCAACCCCCCAGGCTTTGGCAGTGGGGCACTGATGCTTGTCTTGGGAGCACAAAGACTTCATCGACTGACTGCTGACTCAATGATTCACAAGAAAGCACAAGAGAGAGACAAAAAGAGGGAAAGAATGCATCTTTGTGGAAAACACAACTGTGTGTGAGACAGATAGGAGCCTGGCAGGTGTCGCAGCAAGTGTTAAAAACTCATCTCCTTCATCGATCCGCGCATTGATTGCCTAACCTCGCCGTTGTCTCCTCTGGATTTAAAATGGCAGTCTTCCTCCGATAACTCTATCCATCCCCCACCACCTATTCTTAAAGTGTCTGTTCTCTTAACAACACAGGATAAATGAGCGGTGGAAAGGCAGGAAGTGAGCAGCGTATAGTTCTGGCTGAAGCATCACAGCCTCAAGGAGAGATTCAGGCGAACGGCAAAACAAAAAAAGAAGAGGAAGTCATTGATTTTTACCGTTTCTGAGAGGTCCTCTGAGGGTCATTGGGATTCAGTCTTGAACGGGATGCTAATGCTGCTTTATTTTGTTTTTAATCGAACTTCCATGTTGTGTGATGTTGGCATTCATATGGGCTAAGAAGCTCCAACAGCGCCACCATTCCTCAACAGCTGTACCACTCACCCATTTTTATGGTGATGTGTGCCCCTCAAAAATGGCCTCTCAGTGGACTGACTACATCTGTGTCAGGTGACTTATTATGTCCTGACAGTAAGGTCATGTTTTAGTTTGATAGGATGCAGCAAAAGTTCTTGCCTCTAACATGGCAAGGGATTGGCTTCAATAGAACAGGTCCTTGGGAGTTTTATCACTCTTCCTGGGTGAATTCCCATTGCTGCTTAAATGGGAATCTAAAACCTTAAAAAAATGAATTTCCGTCACCTCGAAATCTGATGTCTGTCTCTTCCTCCGTCTGTCCCTTCACAAGCCCAGCTCGTAGTGGAGGCTGATACCTTTGGAAGCCAGGTGAGAATCCGGGGGAAAGAAACCAACTTCTACCTGTGCATGAACCGGCGGGGCAAGCTGGTGGGAAAGGTACGACACTTTTGAAGCGACTCTCAGGTCTGTGTCTCTTCAGACGGCTGACCTGCTTCTCTTTGCTCCTGTGTTTCCCCCATCTGCTCTCCAGAAGGCCAGCAACCGAAGCGACGACTGTGTCTTCGTGGAAAAGGTTCTTGAAAACCACTACACGGCTCTCATGTCAGCACGCTACACCGACTGGTATGTTGGCTTCACCAAAAGAGGCCGCCCTCGCCGAGGACCCCACACGCTCCCCAACCAGCAGGACGTTCACTTCATGAAACGCTTCCCCCCCGGCGAGCAGCCGGACCTCACCACTCCCTTTCGTTTCACCACCATCAGCAAGCGAGGAAAGAAGGTGCGCGCCACGGGGCCTCGCTAGCGTCGGCTAAACCGCCATCGTCCGGAGGTCAAGAGGCAGGACGTGATCCATCACAATGGCGGACTACTCATCACTTCCACTGCACTCCCACTCAGAGGGACTTTATGGAGACTTCACTTCATGAATATTTGGGGGTGCTAGCGCTCCGGAATCTGAGGTGTCACTGCAGCGAATTCCCCCTGGAGACCCCAGAGGGTCTTGAAACGGCCAGTCAAAAGAGACCTGATGTGCTTCCTTTAAATAAAATGCCTTGCTGCGAGGACAAAACAACAGGTGTGATGTGATCCCCAGGACAGTTGGAGGGAGTAAAATGGAATACCGCAGAGGAAACATGGATGAACTGAGGAGTCAAAGGATAAAAGGGAAGCACACCGCAGAGTGGAGAAAAGGGATTAAACTATCTATTCCAGAGATGGACAGATGGCATTTAACGCACTTAAACTCTCTAACTGGTGGAAACCTGTGACACCGACGGATGGACAAGGGACCGAGGTGCAGAGTGAGACACTGATACGTGCATGCTGGTAACTAGGAAAGTGTCTGTGTGTGCTTGTGTGTGTATGTGTGTGTCTGACTGTGAGTGAAGCTGGATCACGAGGGACCTCGATGAGGGACAACGGTCCCCGCAAGAGCCTGCTACAACTCACCACATGGACTTCAGTAACTGGAATGTACAAAAACAACAGGCACCAAAACAAAAACAAGACGCACCAAAGAAAAACGGACGATGGACCAGTCCACTGTGGACCAGTAGCCTTTGCCCAGGTGCGGGGGGGGGGGACCCCGCAGGTGTATGCACTGCAGGGAGGACGCCTGCTCGGATACAATGCTATAGAAACGACCCAGGGGATCTGGCTCCTGCGTGATACCGTGGATACAGAATGCTGCTATCAGGACATTCAGTGGAACAATCCAAAGACCCACAATACATAAACACAAGAGAAAAATATAAAATAATAATAAAGGGAACGGTCATATATATATATATATATATATATATATATATATATATATATATATATATATATTTAAATGACAAAAGATAGACACCCTTAATAAACATTCTTACTATGATGGTAATTATAATTATTACTCTAAAATTATTTCATTTATTTATTACAGCTCTGTGTTCATCAGTCTTTTTTGACTCAGTAAAACGTACAGAAACATTTTTTGTGTGTGTCAAACTCATTTCTCTTCTCGTGACTTTTATTTGAAGTTGAAAGCAAAACCACTTGCACGGGAGATTCACCTTGAAGGTAGAAAGTGAACGCATCACTAATAATAATAGATTGCAGAAGAGAAGCTGGTAAGTCATTGCATGTTGGACTGGACCCCAAAATGCTAAGGAACAAGGGAGAAAAGGAGCCATTTGGGGAGATATGTAATTGCTGCTCTGTGTATGAAAGGAAAGGCGTTTAACTTGTCCTGTCAGACATGAGCTTGTGCAGCAACTTGTGCTGTTGTAACTGTTGAACAACCGGAGACCTTCCGTGACTCTGAGCCGTTCAAACAACATTGTGTGCCCCATAACTGCATTTATTTACCCAAACCACACAGAAGTGAAGGGCCAGAATGTCGTATTGAAGGTGTAGGTCCCAGCATCAGATGCTTCTCAACCCCATGGCTCCCCTTCCTTCCTTCCTTCCTTCCAGGAGGTCACTAAAGAGATGTCGCTGCCAAGTGACCCAATCACGCCAGCAGACACAAACAGCTGACTCAGGCGGAAAAAGGATCCCTACTGCAAACAGCAGGAATCTCTGCAGGAGGAGGGGGTCCAGAAGACAGTGCGGTGGTGGGAGGGGATGAAGGCACAGAGAGGGGCAGTGTGAGTTGCTCATTTCTAGGACGCGCTTCTACTTGGTAATGATGGAAATATTCCGGGGAGCCAAACCCAAAGTTGAAGGTGTATGGTAATCATGTCGAGGAAGGAATGCCAAATATGTGCGTGAGAACGGAGCTGTGACCTGAGAGCTGCAGGAATTATGGGCCAAAATCCCACAGACCCAGAGGAAGCACACACACCCATACACACATGATATAGTAACGGTGTTCTCCAAGCACACGTCCACCCCTGCATAACTTACTCTCAGAATCCGAAGCATTCTCGCGTCGCGAAACGAACCCAGAAATGTAGCAAGCCGATCCCCCCCAGAGGACCCCCGCACACACGCGCACGCACTTCTCAGGGAGAGCACAACGGCAGACACGTGCATTACAGAGCTCAACTCGCCATAAATTCGCTGCAGTCTTGTGCCTCCGTGTGATCCACCAACAGGTTGTTGGGACGGTCAGGAGCACGACCGGCTCGCCGGTGAGTGTGAGAATATACCGCCACCTGGTGGTCACTTTTAAAGTGCAGTACGTTTTCACATGAAAGAATAGCAGCTATGAAGCATTATTTCAATTTTAAGGAAACTATTTCAACAGAATGGAAAGTGCTCATTTAAAACAGCTAAAACCGTTCGAAAACGAACACAGGAGTTGCGCAAAATTTGTCTTAGAACTTGTGATAAGGTGAAACTGCTTTGATTTTATCTAAATTGAATTACTTCCTGTGTTTGTCAAAAATTGAGGGTCATTTGCTGGGAAAGGTCGTGACATCCAAGAGGAGGTGGTGCCCAGCTCAAGGGCTCTTTAATGATTTCTAGTTCCAGTGTAAAGCCATTTCTAATGTTCAAATATGTCTCCACAACATGATCGGACACTAAAATAAGGCAGACATTTTTAAAGCCATTTAGTCTTATGATAGGGTCCATTTTTACAGACTTTTGTCCGCAACATCAAGCAGCTTAAACTCAATCGATGCAAGACACCACAGCATTTCATCACCTCTCCATCCATATATTTCAGGCCCAAAACACCAGAGCAAAACATATTAAGTGAATTGTGACGTCTCAGTGACTCTGTGTAGCTAAAGGGGATCAGTGTTTCCAGATGGGTTTGGCGCACAAGTCTAAGATTTTCTCTTAAGACCAGAAGACAATCATCCTGAAACCAGTGTCCTTTGGTCCACGACATCACTAAAACCAACCTCTGTAGTGAAAGTCATAAGGCATCCCTTTATTAAAACAGACTTGTGACTGATCTGACGCCAGTTTCTGCTGATATTTTCATTTATGTGTGGACAAATTAAACGTACACAAAACACTTGAACTCTCACAGTTGCCAGCATGCAGACACGTCTTCCGCAGTCACCCACACATAGTTCCATCTCTACACTCAACGGTCAAGTACTTTATTCACAATAAGTTTCTTCTTTAAAAAAATCATTTTAATATACAACACAATTTTTGACAAGACAACTCCATTTACAGCTAAATTTGAGCTCTTGAAATCCAGCTTCTCTTATGATCAAAGCAAGCACATAGATGTCTGGAGGGTTGAAAGGACAGATGAAATCAGAACAAGGAACGAACAAAGATGGTGAAAAGTGAAACAACTACTCTTCATACAACCTCAGAACTAGGAAACGACTAAAAAAAAGGGGGGAAAATAACAGTAACAATAATAAAAAAAACAAAATAAACAAAAATAAAGAGTTGAAGAGAAACGCTAAGGTGTGCCAGGCGGCGGTATCCATGGCAACCTCACATGCATGTCTGACGCTTTTTGCTCTGATCTGCCGTTTCACAAGTCCACATACAGAAAACACACTTGAGTGTGTGTGCGCGGCCCCAAGCTCCTAGCAAGTGTGCATCTCTTGAGGATAAGGAGGGAAGCCTCGGAGGTGAGGGGGTTCAGAAAAGGGGGAGAAGAGAGAGCGTGGGGGGGAGACACAAGTCACCCCAGATAAAAACGTTCCCTCATTTTCACCCCACCGCTGCTCAGCGTTCGTTTCCACCTCGGAGGCGAGTTAAGAGTCTCTTTCTCCCACATCACAGCTCCTGATCCACTGTCCAACTGCGCCATAGAATGTGTGCCGGTGTCTATAAATAGATATATCTAGAAGCCATCCCATATCTGCCGAGACCTGTTTTGGCAGGGTGGCTTGAGAGTAGGGAGCAGAAGCTTCGATCCTTTCGTTTTCCAGGGACAAAAAAGGAAGCTTGTGTCTTAAAGAACTAAGTTAATACTGTCGTTAATGTACTTTACAAAAACATAAATTAGTAAAAAGTGGTGACGTCTTGGTAGAGCGGTGTTGGTTCTGTTAGACGGGATCTTCATCTGCATCGACCAGTGTGCGAGTCTCGGGACCGGAAGGAGAAGGGCGCAAGCTTAACAGTCAGTCAAACGGGAAGGTGGAGTGAGCACGGGGTGTGGGGGGGTCGTGGTGGAGAGGGGGCTGGAGATGGGTGCCAGGAGGCAACCAAGAGGCCATCAGCTCTGGGCTTCAACAAGTTGGAGAGCAAAGGACGGTGCCACCTGGTGAGAGACAGAGGCGACGTGAGACCGACCACATACGATGTTGGCAAGGCAGCCATCTTAAAAGACGCACGGCCATGTACCTGCTATCTGGAAATATAGGTGTACGTGCGGGAGGGAGACCGCCCTTCTGACTGGCCGTTGGTCGAGACGTTCAGGAAGTCCCAGATCAGAATGGTGTCATCGTGAGAGCTGCTGATGATCTGAAACTCATCAAACTGCAGTCGGAAAACGCGGCCAGAGTGCTCCTGAAACACACACGGAAAAACAAAAGCTGATGAAGACAAGGGGAAACTGTATCTATGCCACATTTAAAACCCTTGCACAGGTGGTGAGGCTCCACAGTGTGATCATATTGACAATCTGGATGTGCAGGGCAGGAACTCACCACTAGAGTGCGCAGACATAGTGTGCTGGCAGGTGCACGGGGGTCCAAGGCAGCTTGCAAGTCCCATACTTTGATCTTGCTGCAGAAAAAAAAAGAGAAAAATAATAATGTAGGGGGGAAGAAAATGCATCATAACAGTGACAAGGTGGCACCTCTTACCCGTCATAGGCGCCACTGACGATTCGCTTGTTGTCGAAGCGGATGCAACGCACCAGCTCCTCGTGACCCTCCAACACTCGCAAACACGCGCCACACTCAATGTCCCATAACCTGGAAGGTGCCATCAGAAGCAACACACATTGACTCATCGGCTTTGATGAAATTATTTGGGGGGGGTTCGGCCAAGAAAAGGCCTTAACCTGAATCCCCAGTTTTTACAAGCATTTCTAGCTGAAGGACTTTTAATATTTACACATTAACAACTATAAACAAAGGTTCAGCAAGCCACTCACACAAGCGCAAAAATCTCCTTCAGCCTAACTTACCGGATTGTGTTGTCCGAGGAGCCACTGACAACAAGGCGATCCCGGTACTGTAAACAAGCGATGCCTCTCTTATGCCCATTGAGAGTACGGACAAACTCACAGGTGCTGGTGCTCCATACCTGAGGCAGCAACAATACACTCCATTACTCCAAGATTATACTTCAAAACAAAAGATCTCGCCACCAGAGAAGTGTGCCATTAGCAATGAGCTACATCCACCCACCTTGATAGTGCGATCCCCTGAGGCGGACACTATATATTTGTCATCGAAGTCGACAACGTTGACAGCTGCTCTGTGTCCCACTAGGACTCTGCGTAGGCTTATGTCTGTGGGGGATGCCATATCCCAGACTGCGATGGAACGGTCCTTCGAGCAGGTGACCATGAGCCCGTTGGCGAAGCGTAGGTGAAGAACGGCCTCGTTGTGGTGGATAAGCGTGTTGAGTACCTCTCCAGTTGTCACCTCCCACACCCTGGAGATGAAAGGAGATGCTCTCTGAGTACAGGAAGAGGATTTTAAACGGATAAGGAGGGGATTGTTTGATCACCACGGGATGGGTGACAAAAGGAAAAAAAAAAAATCGGAGCTAGAAAAAAAAATTAAATTGAGAAAGGCAGAAGACATATGTCACGCTTATGCTGCTGGTGTGCTGAAGTGGACCCGCATAGCAGTCAAGTTTCTAAAACTTAGAAAGCTGGAAAACATGACAAGTGGTTGCAAGGGAAGTGAAGCAAAATTTTCCGAGGCTGAAATTTGTCACTAAAGTGTAAAGCAATAAGAGAATTAATGCAGAGCTTCTGTGAGCAGAAGCCAAGAAGGTGTCAACAAACAAGCTCAAGACTACACCCAGCACATCACCTCTCTGCACTGAAATCCTTGAACTGAACATGGGGCTGAAACTGTTGTGCTAAAGTTATTTAAGCACACAACGGAAGACACCACTAACTTTCATAATAGGAGCTAATTCACCAATCATCAAGTACTTGAGTATGACCACATGCACCAGCCAGCTTGGACAACAAAACAGTTATGGCCCATAAAACCCACTGAGAAACCCTCTGGGGGGAGATCTGTGGCATCTGGCACCAAGACTTGGGCAGCACATCAAAGATGCTTTAGTAGCAGACTGTGTCAAGTATAGATTGTTCTGGTTGGTTGAGCGTTTCTCACACATTCTGGAGTGAACAGTCGTGTTCTGAAAACCACTCTTTCACGGCACTGAAGCCCGGCCCACACTCAGTTCAAAGAAGCTGCCTTTGTTATTACTGGAGGGGGAAAACTGACCTACAAACTTGCCTCTCAAATCTATCGCATTAACACGCAGGTAAAGGGCAGCTCACACTGACAGACTAAATATCCACTGAAGCTCAATCACTGCTTTTCTTGAAGGCCACAACAAGGCAGCATAACTTGTTGTTTTACACTTTAATCACAGTGTTTTCTTTTGACTAGGCAGGTCTACGAATCCTTTCAAAACATGCACTTCCTGATCTTAGACGGGGAGAAAAGTCAGAAAGGTCAAGGTCCAAGAATCGCACTGGATGCACTGTTGTACCTGACAGTTGAGTCTGATGATCCGGTGACGATGACCCTCTCATCATACTGTAGGCACAACACGGAGCCCGTGTGACCAGTCAGGATCTTTAAACACTCCAGAGACTGTTTATCCCATATCTGAGAGGTGGGTGAGACAAGGTAGAGTGGGGGTGTTAGTGCATTGAAGCCACATTTGGCTCAGTTCCTTCTCATTGGTATTGAGCAAACATATGGGAAAAGTACATTTTAGCAGGTGGTTCTCAACTGGTCTGGCATCAGGTCCTTATTGATATTTTATTAACTTATCAATGGGTAAAAAGCTCATTAGATTTAACCACCATTCTTATTGTCTTCCTCATTTATAGAGACAATATCATGTTTAACAGCATTTCTCTGGTTTATGTCAACTACTAATGTTGACAATGTCACTGGACTTTGACCAGTGAACACAAATAAACTTGCATCACATACTATCAAGAAATAAACTGCGATCAGATTTCAACCTTTGCATAACCCTGACGCTTCATCGCGCTGGGCTCCATGTCTGAACATGGCGGCACTAAAACAGCAATGCAAGCGCTGATAAAAGATGGTGTTTGAGACAACCGCACTTTATATGCATCAGAAACAAAGATGGCAGCAGAGCAACACTGCAGCTACTTTCTTTGTGAACCGACTCTTTCGTGTCCCACATTTATCATTTTCAAATGACCTGTTTGACCAAACCACTCTAAACTAGGTGAAGGACTCTGCAAACCTTGGCATTATGGGTAGTGAATCAGACAAACTTTCAAGCTCCTCTTATTGAGTCACCTCATAGTGCAAAGCTAACAAACTGAGTACTCAGCAAACCCCATACCTTAATGGAATTGTCCCTAAGGCCACTGATTATCTTATCGTCGTCGTACTGGAGACAGTAAACGCCTTTACTATTTTCCGAACGACACTGGATCCTCTGCAGGTTGTGTCTCCCACACCGCCAGTTCGCCTCAATAGTCTGGAAAGACGAGAAAGGGCGAGTGAAGCAGGACATTACGGTTACATTGCAGTCAATGTTGACTTTTTAAACGAATGAAAGCAACACCTAGCAGAACCCCTATGTTAAACATGATGAGAGCACAAGTGAAGGTCCTGAAAATCCTGTCTTTGTTTTGAAAACAAAGTAAACCTCACCTCTATGTCTTGAATGATTTTGGGATAAAGAGAGTGATAGTAAGAGTTGGGAGGGACTTCAGCTGTGCGGTTTTTGAAGAGATATTTTTCCCTGATGACAAAAGAAAAAAACAGAAATCAGTCAGTGACGTTTGGAAAAGCACGCCAAGACAATAGTCATGACAGAGGAGGGACCGTGTATCGTTCCTTACCATTGGTGTCTCTCTGAGAGGCCTTTCCACAGTGGGTCCGTTCGCACCATCCGTTCAATGAGCTTCTTCCACAACATACCCTCGGAGATAACCCTCTGCCATTCCTTACACACTAGCTCGGCAGAGCACAGTGAGCGGGCGTCAAGGAAGGACAAGATGTTCTCTGCTATGTGATCCAGGCCTTGGGCTGTGGAAACGTGCAAAGAAGGGGAACCTCAGTCGTGTCGCTTTTAAATAGCCATTCGAATATTTCGTGATCCCATCACAAAGACTGATCAGACAGTCAAATACCAGGTCGTGAAGTTCCACCGCACATGTATTCATACCTGGCAGAGCAGTGATGAAATCCCTCTGGAGCATAGGTTTGAGGTAGGAGTTAATGTGGCCGTGCTGGTAATGGCACATTCGGGAAATTAAGCGCTCGACAAACTCCACCTGATCAGCCTCTGACCACTGATCAAACAGGGCGATGCAGTGTTCCTTTTCCTTCTCATAGTTTCCCTCAGACGGACGCTTGCGGGAGCCGACCACAGGCCCATTACTAAGCTGAAAAAGCAAAAGTATACACATTAGAGTACCAAACATTTGAGTCACATGACACCAAATCTTTGCCAAGGTTTGAAGTTAGTCTACTTGACCTCTTTGCTATAAACATATCAAGCTTACAAATATGGAGGCAGAACTCCGAAGTTTAGGATTAAACAACCTCAAATTAAACAGGCAAAAAGAACAACAAACACCCATAGACAATGTCGAGATACACACCTTGAAAACCGTGTTCTTCTTTGGTGACAAATCATCAACAAGATTTGTTGACTCCATCCCTGATGTGTTCTATGAAGGGAAGACAAACAAAAGCATAGTGCAGGTTGAGTGTATTATCGAGGCCACTGAGCCTAAATTAAATGCACCTCGAGTACATTAGCCCACTTGGCGATGGACGAACAAGCCCCATAGAAAACAGCCAGTACAGCGATACCATTACGCACTTTCAGGCGTGCACATACAAACACATGCACACCGGCACACTCACACAAACATGAAAATAATAGTCACACAGCAATAAAATGAAGTTTTCAGCTGACTCGTCTGTAATGTGAGCAAAGCAGTCTGGACAGGAAATTAAAATTTGGAACACTGGGTATGTCACTCACAACCAACTTTTGTTGTGGTATAAGAAAATGATGGAGTCAGATGATCTGACAAGAGGGCACACAAGCACGGTCTGAACAGATAACTGAAGCCATCCGAGTCATTTTAGTATCCTGCCAATACTTCTCCCTGCTTGTAAATGCTTATTAATTATTTACAGTGTCATGATTGTCTTGGAATTACAATCTGGAATGGACTCTAGATTCCTGCTTGAGTTGCTCGACAGTGTTAAATCTAGACTCAAATAAATAAAGAAAAAATAATTGGGATGAAGACCAACGAAAGAGGCATCCATTTTGGAAGTGAGTGAAATATATGTTTTAAATATATTTTCATTAGAGAGAGGCTCGGAAACCAAGAGAAGTAAACGCATAAGTAAACAGCAAAGGCAAGTAGAAAATTAGAAGCGCGGTGCCCTCCTACTAATCAATGATCAGGCAGAAAACAAGGCGATGGTATGTTTTCTGGTGTGCTGATCATGCATAGCAGGGAAACATGAGATAGCTGAATGAGAAAGGTTCTGCCAAACAGAAAGGCAAGCAAAGGCTCTCAGAGCAGAGGAACTCCACATTAAAGGTCCCAAAACCATCAAAGCAATCGGAAACAAATATATATTTTTTTATTCAACGATTTTAATGTAAGGCTAAATAAATACTGTGGTTTCAGATAACTAGTCCTGTTGAGTCACAATACGTTTACGCTATCTATGATTTGGAGTCAAGGATCGAAGGGGACCCCGAGAGCAGTTTGCTTTCAACGGGGCGAAAAGGACAACACAATTTAGGGCGTAGGAGGGTGATGGGGTGAGACAATGTTGCCTGCACAACAGTGGTATGAGAAGGTCTATGAGGTGAGCAAAGAAAGGTGAGGAATATAGAG
Source organism: Synchiropus splendidus (assembly GCF_027744825.2). NCBI lineage: Eukaryota > Metazoa > Chordata > Actinopteri > Syngnathiformes > Callionymidae > Synchiropus > Synchiropus splendidus. Next base: position 4,772,441 of record NC_071344.1, read on the forward strand.
ATGTGAGAGAGGAAGGGAGAGGAGCAGCAGAAATAAGAGGAGACAGGCAGAACCTGGTTGTGAGCCCGGGTGGAGGGGATGCTCTGCAGGCACCTGAGTGCACACAAACTCTCAGCCACCGAGGAGCAGCCCAGCCAGAGAGAGCGAGGTACAGAGCACTGTGTGAGAGAGAGGGGAAGGGAGGAAGGGAAGAGGAGAATGAAGTGGACAGAGGGAGGGAAAAGGAGGACAGGAAGACCAGAAATGTGAAGAGGGGAGGAATCGAGGAAGGAAATTGGATGGAGTAAAACCAAGGGGCAGATGGATGAATGATAAATTGATGCAGTTGAGAAGTTTGGTTAAGGTTTTTTTTTTTGTAAAGTAATGAATATATAAATAAAGGTTTGTTTTAAAGTTGAAGAGTGGTGGTGAATAACAAAACCAAAGGGGGGAAAGAAGGGAAGAATTGGGGGTAGTGAAGGGAAAAACCAGTATTAGAGCTACACACATACACACACAGACACAGTGAGTGGAACACACAAAATATACAGACAAATAAACATACACACAAAGGCATCGTTAGAATGAATCGGGTGGGAACTGCAGCAGAGAGGATGGGTCAATGGGGATAATTGACGGTTCATGTCACTGACAAATTTCACATCCATGCTCTGCCATCCCCACTCAATTCCGGTTGCTGGGACTTTGAAATACTTCAAAGTGAAGTTCAAGAAAGAAGCGACTATGGTGTTTCGTATCGCAACTTGGATAGACCGGGGTCTTATGGGGCTAAAGTTGCTTTCAGAGCCCAGATACAGTCAGTGTCATCGGCCGAACCTGCTGCCAAATCAATAAACAACAATACTATTGTTATGGGAATCCAATTGCATGGGATGCATAAATGGTGACTGACAACACAAAAGCAAACCTCGCACTCCATAATCACATCCAAAAACAAATGCACTCGAACATAAATGATAGCCTGGCTGACGCCGGTGATTCGCTTATCAGTATAGATAAATAATCACAAAATAAGTTGCTGTAAACCACTCGTGTATCACGGGGCAAGCGAGTGGTTTGAGGAAAACGCCACTTTCAGTCTTATTTCGACCCAGAAACTGATGTAGCATCTTAGCATACCAGCCTGCTAATCGTGTTGGTAAAATGCTACATACTTCCTTCTACGCACTTTCGAAATCTAAAAGCAGGCGTGAGGCGTTTTGAGGCAGTTTTATCTTCGTTTCCGTCGTGGTGTCACTCCGTTTCGTCTTCCCCCTTCGGCCCATACCGAGACGACTTTCTACTGACACATTACACGATATAACGAGCCAGTTTATTCGGGGTGGACGGCAGTTTCTGCGTTAGCCGCACAGCTAACACCAGCCTGGGCCCTGTTAAAGTGGCGCAGCGTCACCGCAGTGAACGCTGCCCGGACAAGCCTCGCTGTCCTCCACCAACGCCTGTATCGTCATTTGTCACCACTGGTGGGTAATACCACCTAAAAATCAGTTCTCGGAACTTAGTGTGTGTTTGTGTTGAACTCCGGTTGCCGATTACGACTCATATTAAGGGTTTAAGGAGGAAAATGTATCGATACTTCCAGGCCCTCCCTCTGATAGCTGCCCCCCTCCTTTCTCTCCCACCCCTCTCGACAACCGCTTCAGCCCAAACAACGAATCGAGCGTCAATAACGGCATAGTGCGCGAATGTGTGACGAAGGAGGTACAACCGAGTGAATCCTACCATCAGTTCTAATGTTTTGTCCTCCATCTCCGGCTCCATGTTGACGATCCCCCCCGAAACTCACTGTGAAAATGGAAACCCAGCCCTGCGTCGGCGGCCCGCAAATGCAGAGACGTCATTCACTCGGTTCAGCCACACAGCTTGGCTCCGGTCGCGTCATTAGGTGGGTGGGGGGATGGTGACGCCCAAGCAACAGCGAAGGCCGCTGATTGGTTTAGGTCGCCTTAAAATGGGCGTGGCCACACGACGTCGTCCTCGTTTGATTGGCTCACCCCGCTACAAAGGCTTTCCCGGTGACTCCCACAAACAAAAGGGCAAATAAGATGAAGATGCTGTTGCTAACCTTTCAGAGAAAAAGACTCCCGCGAAATCCGTTTACCTGTCAATGCCGCAGGAATAGGGACACCCGCTACATCGTTTTATGGTCTGCCCACTGTTGATGGCAGTTTCATTTCATTCGCAAAGCTGGTACACAGAACAGCGTGGTAGTTGACAGAACATTTTAGTTTTCAAACTGGTCATTTGAGAACAACCTGGAAATGGTCATCCGTTTCATACTGAGCTGTTACAAGATAACACTTTGCCACATAGATGTGAGGTTGTGTTCAGCACCTGGCACCCATTTTTGTTTTCTGTAAAAGTAGACTGTGTTACAGGATTCTATCTCCACAACTAAGTTATTAGTGAAGTATCCTTGACACTTTTGACGGTATAAAGAAAAGTATAAAGTAAAAACAACGTAGACACCCACAACTTCTTTTATCCCCATAAATGGCACTTAACAGCCCCAGACACCCCCCCCCCCACACACACTTTTTCATTCTTCCTCTTCAAATGTTAAAATATAAAAGTAAACTTGTGGTTACCACCATTACGGGTGTCACATCTAATCGCTACTGCTGTTGCAACTCAGAGGACAAAAATGATGTCGACACCACAGCATTCTCTTTCTCAGCCTGAGATATTGCACTCGATAAGCTTGTGAGAAGTCTGTGTGGTGGTGTATGACAGAACATAGACATCACAGTAGATCAGGAGGTAGCAGTGGTTTTCAGCAGTTCAAATTTAATACTTTGTCCCCCTTTCTCTACGGAAACCCAGGTAAAAAAATCCCCCACTCTCATAAAATACAACAGCAGTTACCAGTAAAAAAATGAAATGCAAAAGAAAGAAAAAAAAAATAAAATAAAATATAGCATAGGTGAAAGGAAAGACGAGAGAGAGAGAGAGAGAGAGGGGGGAGGTTGGTGCAGGAAAGGAAAATACAATTTTCTTGATATGAAGGGCTAAATAAACTTTTTTTCTTGATCAGGCAGCGAGGAATCAGGGAAGCTGCTGTTGTGTTGGTTCAGAATGGAAGGAAACCACAAAATGAGTCAAGTCCAATCCAACATGGGGAAGGAACCAGCACTCTAAGGCAGGGATTTATCAGAAGGGCCTTCTCCCTCTCCGGATAAAAAGAAATTGTCACTCCTCTTGAACCTGTGTGATTTATTTCATTGTGTGAAGAGATGAAATGTATGTGCAAGTTTATGTATGCAACAGGATAACTGGAAGTTGTGTCTGTTGTAAATGGCCAACAGAGTTGCATTCCTCACTTGCTGCAAGAGAGGGTGTCATTTTCTTTCCTTGTTACTTCATCATTCAATCTTCTGCTTTGCTTTATACTTTCAAATTAGTCCCAGACTACCTAGTAGTCATCCAAATCGAAGAATTCATCATCCTCTCCTTGGTACTCCATGCCCTGGAAATCCACCCTGTACCGCAAGATACCTAAGAAAGGGGAACATTTGTTAGGAAGGTTCAGGAAAACCAAAACCACTTCACTATGACCTCATAGCTGTTTTTTTTCCACACAACACAGTCCTATTAAATACAAATACCATGGAGTAGTGTTACACTACAGAGGGTAGCATTTCAACACTATGTATTCAGAGAACTCATTTTAGGAAAGTGATACTTTCGTAGTTAACTGGATGGTAAAAATGTGACGGAAGTAAAAGATGTATTGGACTAATTTAGTCCGATCTAAATTAGAGATTTTATCACTACCAATACGGTGAGAATTTGATGAGAAACATCATCAAAACTGCATGTTCACTTGTTTTACCTGCGCATCTATATTTCAGTTCAGAAAAAGGCTCATAAAAACACCATGTAGATCAACAGAAAACTTCTACGGAAGAAGAAGGCCATGGATAGTATTTAACAGCGCAAAATATGTGAGCACCATCAGTCCATTGATTGCAAAACTTGAGTGTGTGCCTCCTACTATTTGGAAATATACTAAATAATGGGTGGCAAAAGTCACAACCAGCCCATCTAATCTGACAACTGTATTTGTCCTCACCTCCAATGCCTCCAAAGCCCTTGACAAACTGGGATCCCTCCTGGCTTTTGTCTGTGACGATTTCCAGCGTGGCTCCAAATTTTTTGTAGCTGTTAGCAAACCACTCTAACAAAGGCATACTTTCAATCAGCTCGTGTTCTTGTCCTGTCTGTAACCAATCAAGGTGGGGAGGAAATGGGATGAATGAGGGCAATGAAGGCTCATAGTATTGTTAACTATTATTTCAAAAAAGAAGTTTTCACCTCTTTGTCTGTGAAGTGAGACTTGTCTTTCTCTTGTTCAGGTGTCAAGTACAGAGTCTTTTCATCTGGAAAAGAGGGAGAACATTAATTTAAGATTGGCTCACCAACAATGTAAAGTCGAGCAAACATTTCCATACCATTTTCTGCTCCATTGCTCTCTGCTCCGTGAACGCGTAGGATGTAGCGCATAGTGTCCAAGTTCTCATAAACTATGAGGATTTCCACAGCTCCCATTTCAAGGGCTTTGAGCGTGTCCTCTACACCAAAGCAGTATTTGCCAGTGTCCTGGCTGATCTCATCAAAATACCGACCTGGAAATAGGACAAAGGTATTCAGTCAGGAGAAAGACCAACTGCGTGCTCACTACAGTACGAATCAATGCAAACCTATGAGTTTCTTTTCCTGGATGAATTTGACGTTGGAAAGGACCTCTGCAGACAGTTCAATTGCCTGGTTAAAACCATTTTCTCCGCCATAGGAGATGTCCACCAGTTTCAGGACCTTCGCCTGTAACCTCTGTCAGAAGCAAAAACATCAATTATATATTACTGTGACAAAGAAACTTATCAATAACATTTTCTTTCACATTATATGCCATTTGCTGAGGCCTTCAGAAATTATCTCATGACCACAGAACCATTTTTCTTTTCCAGACCTGGCCACATACATTTACATTATACTTTAAGCCGTGGATTGCAGATAAGAATGTATCACAGAAGCAGCTATTTTGGCCACCTGAACTAAACAATATGAGGTAGTTAGTCATAACAATGTGCACGTGAGACCAATCACTATAAGTATGTAATAATATACACTTACTGGATCAAACATGTCGGACTGACTGAGTTCAGTCTTGAAGTCAGCAGAACCAGCCAAAACCATTCCTGCCACGTTTACTTTGTCGTTCGACACAAACAGCTGTACAGCCGTCTCAGCCACTTTCCTCACATAGTTGTGTCTCTTCTCCATCCTCAGACGAGCAAAACGGAGAGCAGACTGTCCACCTCTGCCTAAAAGTGAAAATGTCAAAAAGATAAAAGCAAAAATATTAAATAAACCACTCAATTTTCAATTCAACTATGAGACCATAAGTGCATTAACTGATTCATAAACACCTACACTGCAGTCTACACTCATTTTTAGCCCAGAAAGCACTTCCTTAACCCATAATGTTGCTCATATACTCAAGTGTGTAGACTCAGTTTTAAAAAGTAAATTAATGACAAACATTAAACCCATAAATAATGATACAAAGGTTGAAGAAAGTCTGGATGACAAGATTTCAAATGTGGTCGACCTCACAGTAAGTGTGCAAAGCAAATCATTCTATCAAAGTGACTGCTGTTGCAAATACATTCTGACTCAGCACTGTCTGGGATTTGCTATGTGCCCCTCTGACAAAAATGTAAAGCATGTTGAAGAGTGTTGGCTTAGTACCGTGCTTCTTAGGTAGGTCCACTGTGAACTTGTGCAGCACCTCCCTGGTGTTCCCTTGCAGTGTGCCAAAGAGCGCCCCACTACCGTCAATCACAATAAAGCCAAACTTACTGTCGTCAGAGAGGAGGGCTGTCAATGCCTGTATGGGGCAGAATAATGAAGTTAGCAACAGTCAACATGCTTTAAAATACTATTCATGCAAGGAAACAAGTCTTCTCACCTCTGTATGGAACTTGTTATCACAGAGATAAAGTGAGGTGTTGATTGGCTTAAATGGTTCGAAGTCGATATTTACTTTTTTCTCCTTGCCTTCTTCAGTCACTATTGTGCCACAGTACACAACCAAGCCATTGGGTGGCACTGAAAAAGAAACGCAATACATAAAATATTTGACTCACAGCTCAAAACATCTTTATCAAGCTGAGAATTAAGTGTGTATTAATATTACCAAGTTCAAAACATTTACTTTTGATATTTAGATCTGCATGGTGATCGATCCATTGTCAATGAACGACTGAATGAGGTACATTAAAAATCTTTTCCTAAAGATCACAGACAAAATTATTCCTGCGACTGACCGGCTCACACTGCATAATTTTAGAGCTACAACTAACCTACTTTGACAATCAACTAGTCACTAACTACCTTCATGATTGGTCGACTAGTTGTGACATGACACATTTGCAATGTTGTAAATAGTGAGTAAAAGAAAAGAATGTAAAGTGGTGTACAGCATTTTGAACTACATTTGCATTTGAGTAGCTCTAAATGTGCTGATGGTTATTAACGGCACATGGTTGTTTAAAGTCGCAATGATCTGTCAACTGGTTTACTCATGAACGACTATTGGTTTCATCATACAGTGTGGGCTAGAAACCAACTAACGGTACAACAAAACTACTCTGACAAAAGAACAACAAGGCACAAACATTTTCATAGTATTATCAGTCAAGACATACCCTTATTGTATAATTTTAGTCTTTGTTGTACAGAGGTGATGGCCCCAAGTACAGAGAGCCTGTTGACTCTACTCTTGATGTTGGAAGCGGTGCCAAACTCATCCGCCAACATTTTGGCCACTCTGGAAATCTGGTCCTTAGGAGGGATGATCAGTGAGATCATACTGGTGCCATTGCTTGAAAAAGAGAAAGTAAAATGTTAATAGTTTTAAAACAGCTGATGAAATAATTGAAAAGTTTCAAGTGAATAGTTTCAACCGGTTGCTTCCTTTAAACAAAGAGCAGGGCTCTACATTTTAGCCTCTGACAAAATGTCCTCAAGATTGAGATTAACATAAGCAAGGAGTTGCAAATGACCTAGGGTTTCACACTCATACAGCAGCACAAGGGGGTTTATTCATACTATTCCAGGCAGACCCCTTCACATAACTAAGAACTGGTTTGCTCGTCAACGTTGATCCTGTTTTCTTTACAAACACTCTGGGGGGAGACTAAGTGAAAGGGCAACAAGCAAAAAAACGTGATGAACCTAGTTCATCATGGTGCAGCAACGTTACATCGTGTTGGTCTCAGCAACTGACAAAGACATGTAAAATGGCAACAAAGCATTTGGTTAGGAACGAAATGACTCGATGCAAGAGGCCCTTTTGACGAAGGAGGGATGTAAATCATCCACGAGAAGAGTTGAAAACACATTTAGAGGGTATGGGGAATGGCAATGAGACGACACGCCAAACGTTGATTTGATTAATTGATACTGAATTATTATCTTTCGAACGTACGAAACGAGAAGTGAACGAGAGACCAAGTGATCTGGCCTCTGGGTTTGGGGGAACTGTGGCGGCCTCCTCACCGTGACGTCTGTTAGCCGCTAACATTAGCAATACCACACTGGGAACCACCATGACGCTCATTTACCAGCCCGTTCGCCGTTTATTAAAGTATGTGTACAAAAGTCTACCCAAGTATGTGAGTAAAACAAAAACGGCGGGCATTTTAGAAAATATACGCGTTAGCCGGTTAGCATCCGCTGCTACGCTAAGCTAACCCCTCCCAAATTCGGCCCGACGTCGTTCATATCCAGCTGCTGCGGCGATTAACACGTCCCGCCAACAAAAGCTCTCATCCCCAGCCCTGCGTGTCTGGGTTACTCGTGAATTAAAACAGACTTATTACCCTCGGGCAGCTTCCAAACTTTTAATCAGCTTCTTGATTTTCCAAATCTCCACGTTCCTGTCCGCCGCGCTGGGGTCGTCCGCCATCTTTCTGTTGTAATTGCTTTTCCACCTGATAAGAAAAGATAAAAAAAACATGGAGTACACAAATGTAGAACACATGTCTAAACCACAACAACTCTGGGATACAGGCTAGAACTATTCGGACTTGCAATACCTTTCCAAACGAATGGCAGGGTGTCCGTGAAGGCACCTGGCCGGCAGTGGACGCAGCACTGACCGCGGGGAGAAAGCCTCAGCTCAGACTGCCTCCCTCAGCAGAGTGCGGGGAGGATGTGTGGCCTGCACTCTGCCAGGCCCTAGTGTCCACCTATTTCTTATCTAAGCCGACCTACTTTTCACCAATCCTAACCAGACGCAGGCTTAGACTTCAATGTCTCGGCGTGAATCAATGTGAATAATTTCGAAACGGTACCTGACAAGGACAGCGCCGCTCCGCTATGTCTGCGCGCTCCGTCGACTCGTTAGGCCGAGGGATGACGTTGCCTTCCCGACCGGTATCTCTCCTCCACACGCGTGGTACTGTGGACTGCTCACATGAGGTAGTTAGAATTGTGGCGTTCACTTCCTGGAAACCACATAGAGACCAATGGGATCCGACTACGGGCGTGTCAATCACACAACCCAATGCGTTGATTGGGTGAAACGTTAATCGCATCATCAGAAAGGAACATGCATTTCCTGCGGTGCTTTGTGGGACCTGTAGTGTTTACCGCTTTCAAACCTCTGTTATTGCCGTACGATCAGCTGTACTCACTAAATCGTAGAACGACTGTAGTCACGAAACTTCGTCATATTGGAGAGGCGGAGCAACACATTCAGGTACTTTAAAACACAAACTTTCTAGTGCTGTTCCGAGGTCAGATGCTGAATTAAAGAGACCTAAATGTACGTTCCGTGGTCACTAAATCTCCAGTGAATTTGGGGCTGTTACAGGGCACCCTCCGCTTGAAAATGACCAGAAAATGGTTGCTCTCGATTCATAGAGAAGCCAATCAAAATGTCATGAAACAATATTTACGACTGATTTCGCGCGGCGCATAGCAACACAGAAAGCTCTCGCACTTTGTTCCACAACCGATCCAATGATCCACTGTATATTAGCAGTTAGACATATCGTGAATTTAATAAAATTTAAATAAAAAGTCAAATAAGTAAAGCGATAGATTTTTACTATACATTGTAATAAAAAAACACCCTTTCATTTTACCGCCATTCGTTAATGTTATTTCTTGTTCCCAGAAGTTTGTAACAATGAATGTCGAGCCCCTTTCCTCAAATTAAAAATGGGGACCAATAATCAATGATCCAACAATCAACTAAACTAAACTGAAACGCTGTATGTTGTACTTTTTAAAACCACAAGATGGCTGTATTGCTTCAGTGTGAACGCAGTTTCGCACATGCTCAAATTTTAAGTCACTTCCTAACAGACTCTCTCTCTCTGATCAGTCTTTCCGCTTTTTACCCTACATTTATGTGTAATTATGCTGGGAAAAATAGTCTCCATCTATGACTGCCAAACTGGCCTAAAGCTGTACATAAAGGATACTTTTCTTCTGAACTTTTAAACCACTTACTGAGGTTTGTAAAATAATTTGGGTTGGGGACACCATTAATTCTTATTTAAGTTTCACTATTAAAAGGAACAGTCTTCCATCCGCCTCTAAAGCCCTTAAAACTGAACAACAAAGCTGCAGACTTGAATATAACAATGTGCCTTCAGCATTCTAGTGGCATTTTTATTATCATCGTATGATCAATGTGTTCCTGTCAGAGTGGTTATTTGCCCTCAGATGGTATCAACTGTCATAAAATGCTCTTAATAAATGAACGATCTCCCTATGCGCCACTAGATAGCGATGTCAAGTATTTCAAGAGTCAAATCATTTTGAAATCAAAAGCGCCACCTACTGAGGTCTGAAAACGAGGGCACTATGAGCTCATTCATGGCCACCAGCTGTGTCACCCACTGAGATGAACAAATTAGCAGGAGTTATCCTCAAAATTGACGCGGCAGTTTAACCACATCCTGTCTGTCATCCTTAAGCAAATAACATCAGTAATATCGAGCAGAACTCTGGACATATTTCTTGCAACAAACACTACTTTTTGGGCAACATATTTCATCACTGAACATTGCTGTCTAAGGAAGACAGACTACTTTTAATGGAGAGCCAGAGTTATTATTAGACTTGAGTAGTCTCAAATATTGTAGGTAGGAATGTGGAGCATGCAGAGCTGGCACAAGAGAGTGTTTTTTGAAGACAAAACACGTGAGTTGCAAAAGGCAACAATGCCACTCTATGAAAGATACTCGTTCATGGACCTACTCAAAAGCAAACAATGGTTAAGCGCACTGTTCACAACAGCGTAATAGTCAATGGCATCAAAACACAAACAATCTTCACCTTCCTGATTTCCAGTGTATGTCTGGACAGAAGAACTGGCTCTCAAGCAGCGGGACGGAAATCGCTAAACACAACAGAAGACCTCTGTGGTCATCTAATCAGCTTAGAAGTCAGGAGAAAAATGTGACAAAAAAGGCTCAATAATGTCCCCGATACAGGCTTTTCATGGCCCACACCCCCCGCCGACTCACTTCAACACACTGCATCACTCTTTCTCTGTTATGATTTGAAAATATATGTGGCAGAAGGTTCCTGGAAATGGTTTGCTTTCAGGAGAAATGTTGCAGTGGAAGACAACCCTGCTACCCTGCTGATTTCATTGACTCTTTTCCTTTGTGTCTACCTTCTGAAGAAGATTGCTCATAGTTAATGTTAAAATAATCTCTTTGTATCTTCGTGCGTTCGCTTACTTGTGAGAAAGACTACCAAGAATCCAACAAGTTACATCTAAGAAATGTATTCCCTGACAGAGGAGTCTAATACATACTGGGTCAGCAGCTACACCTCACTTAGCCTTCACAGTAGTCCGGTAGAGCGACACAAAGATATCTAAAACTATCAAAACTATCGCTGGCTCCCTCGTAACCATGGCAACGATCATAAGACACACTCCCCTCCTTCGGACCCAGGTGGCTCTTATGGGGAACAGCTACATCCAGCCCTGGAGAAGACGGTTTCTTTTCCAGCCTGCTCCGTCTGACCTTGGACCCGCCAACAAGTTACATGTCTGCTCAGGCCTCAGTGTCTGCTTCCCTCCCGCCATTGTACTACAACTTCTCTCTTTCTCACGCACACTCAAGCACACTCTCCTCCCATGCTTCCTCACTCATTGAGCAAAAGCCAATCACGTACTGTGTTACAATTAAAAATTTACAGTTTACAAACGCTTCAGAAATATAAATTTAATTTCTATCCTATAGAATTCTCACTTCAAAAGTCAGGGGCAGTGAATATTTTTATTTTTTGAAATTTTCGCACCACAATTAACTCACGATTAATCGCAAATTAATCTTGATAAAATCTTCCTTTAAGTTCAGAATAGATAAAATATTGTGATGAATTTAAGTTAAAATGAAGTTAAAGTTAATTTCAGTTAATCACAAACTGCTGTGCGGTAAAATGATATTAAAAATTGTAATCTAAATGATCATCTTGGAAGTCTCACTTTAAAGTCAGAAATTCTCACTTTAAAATCAATAGTGTGCTTAAATTTGAAGCTGGGATTCTCATTTTCTCATGAGTCGAATCCTCACTTTCAATGAAAATTGGAAAAGCATTTTTCCCCAGTGGCTCCCATTCTCTTCCATATTTCTGTGTATTGAAAACTGTGATTACATTTCAAAGTATGAGAGCATCTTGTCGCGGCAGTAAGAAAACCAACAGTAACTACAGGAAGCTGTCATTAAATGAAAACTACTTAGACAGGGGAAACATTTAAAGCACATTCATCTGCTAAACACCGTCGTCTTGTTCTTTTGCTCCCCTCTATTTTCCCACATCATCCTCACCGTGGTGGATAATGAGACTGACAATAATTGAACATTCAAATCTCCAGTTATCCTCCTGCGACGGAATAGTTTATCGAGCTATAATGATGGAATTTTTAGGAGCTCTCCGTTTGCCTGAGGGCTTGTAATAACAAAGACGGCTGGAGGGATAAATAAAATCCTTTGAACAGGTTAAAACAATAAAACGGGTAATTTCTTCAATGGCAAATATACTGGGACCAATTATAGCCAAAGCAAAACGGCTTCACACAGTAATCGCACCACAGCAAGCTTTGCATACAAGTTAAATGAATACGTGTCCACAGAGTCTCCAGATGGGATAATGAATGCTTCTTTTATCCAACTGCACCTTTGCTATTTTAGCCTCAGATTAAAATTAGATTCTGATTTTGAAACCACCAGGATTCCAGTTATCATTAGCAAGCCAGTCACACTGTGTTTACACACTCTCATTTCTGTGTTGTGTCAGACTGTTCTTTCTACAGAGCATCTGAAAAAGTGTATCAAACCTTTGCAAATCATTGACTACCTGGAAATGTATTGTAGTGATTTTGTCTGAATGACAACAGGACGACTTTTCCAATGAGGGATCTGTCTTGCTCTATAACGGCTGGATTAGGCTCCAGTGCCCTCTAAGACATGCTTCCAGTATAAAGCAACAGACCATGGATAATTATGTGTTCAGACAATTGAAATGGAAAAACGTCATTTTTGCTGACAGATCTTTACGCGAGGAGAGAGATGCCTACAAAGCAGCACTGCAAACATGATGGTGAAAAATGTACTTTTTATCCACTTCAGTGTCATCAAAAGCACTTTAATGACCTGGTTTTGGATGAAAAATGTCCTCCATAATGAGCGGATGCATCCATCTCCACACTGAGCTTTACAATATACCAGATATTAAGGTCTAAGAAGAAGCGCTTCCTCATTTCCATGTGGAAGTATATATTTGCAATTAAAGTCAGTATGCTGCCTTTGCTGTGTCAGAGGAAGAATCAGTACCAGGGAGGTCAGTTTAAGAATTACAGCAACAATAATTTAATGAAAAAGAGCCTAAATGATTGAAGCTCCAAGACTCCAGGAGTATAGTGCAGCAAACCAAAGTTGGATTGCAGCCATTCTGATAGATTCATATTTCTTTTTTTGTCCTCCAAATATACACCGAGCCAATTAGATCGTGCAACAACTAAGGAAGGGTAGTACATACTTCAACTCACTATAAAATAATCATTAATATCAATGGTATGGCAAAGGACATTTTGTCCCCACCCCACACAAATCCTGTATGAGTATGCCATCGCAACCTGAGTAGTATAGAAAATTCCGATACTCATGAACGCATCATCGGAAGCTCGCCACTTTACCAGAGAGAGAGATAGAAATGAAAGAAAGCAGCAAAAGCATCCTGGGTCGGTCGGAGGTGTGCGCTCCCGCAGACTGTTACGTGTAAACATATACACTAGATCAGCTGAAACAGCAAGCGCAAGTTGCTTGATCTACGGTGGCCTGAAACGGACAAAAAGAGATTCGTGAGAACGGATACATATTCATAGAAGTAATATGTAATATCAAATATGTAATAAGCCTGTGTCGCAGATACTTTGATAGTGGCCTAATCTGAAGTAAAACCCAATATTATCATGGTCCCCAACACTTCTCAAAACAAACTGGCGCCCTTGGTTAGTATGGTGCCCAGTCGTGAACCAAGCACCGCTGGTGTTCGAGTAACTTCTACGCAATCTCTGACACAAAGTGAGGAAAAATATACCGCCAGACATGTCGCTTGGTGAAACACTTCTTTTGCTGAATCAGGCGAGGAGGCAGGAGAATATCCTTGCGTGGGCTGCTCAGGACCACGGGCCAAGAGCGAAGAAGCCCTCGCTGTCAAGCAGCCTGGCGGCGAGCATGCTTGGCCAGCGCCCTCTGCCGCCTCCTACAGCCCAGACAAGGCATGTCAAGATATTTCACAGAAGTTAAACATGATGAGAGGAATCTATTCACATTTCCCACTTTGATTTGATTAGATTCAGGGCACGATTTGATTCACGTCTCAAGTCGATTTCCCTATGAAAGAGATTCTCTGTAAACGCTGTAAATTGTAAGTTCACATTCTGGTTCAAACTATATGCCATGTCATGTGTCATAATACTCTTGGCTGTTTGGTAAAAAATGACCCCATGCACGGCCCAAAATCAGTTCACAAATGCCCAAATCGATGTTTATTATATTATATTAAAAATAGATTTGGGCATGCGTGAATCATTGTGTATGTATGTAATAGTAATGATAATAACAAGATTTTTATTTTACACTAAGCCCTTATGAGACATGGACAGCCAAGAGTATTGTGAAAGATATGCATAAAGAAACATGTTGAAATTCTTCAGTAAATTGCTAAATAAAGATTTTTAGTGCTGAAGTATTGGAGGATGGTTTTAGTATAAATATTCTCTGTGGTTCATCACACAAGAGACACAGACGTTTTGTGATCTTCGTGGTTCATGATAACGTTGGAAGGTAACCATGTTTTGGGTGCACTTTAAATGAGTGTTGATTGAACATTTGAACCTACTATAGATAATCATAAAATGACTAGACAGGCCAGATTTGACCCCCTGACCTTGACTTGGAAACTTGTATTGAAATGAAAAAGAATGAGTGTTTTTGTCTGATGTCACTGGTCATTTAAGACAAGATCGCGCCGACTCTGCCTGTACATACACAAAACAACAAATCAGGTGTCAGGCTGAAGGCATACGTCGTAAAATATGAACTTGGTGTGACACCCACGCACCAAGCAACCACCCCAGAGCAACAAAAACATGCACACATGACTAAGCCAGAGACAGGACTGTTAATTAAAGAAACCATAATTGCGCAGCGTAGCAGCACAGACGCAGTGAACACACGCAGCCCTCTGTCTCACTTTGTCTCTCACACAGTCACTGTCTCATCACAAATGCATAAGCGCCTTGACTGACGTCCTATTACCAGCTTCGTATCATGACCGGCCTTGTTTATTTCGGTGCAGCAGAGTCATTTCGAACACTAATGACTTGGCGCAGGCTTAATTGGATATAATGGGAAATAAACACATTTATTTTCATATTTTCCAGAGAACGGTATGCATACTTTTAAATGGGTTCACACTTCAAGTTCACCAGACTTACTTAAATATACACAGAAAATGCATCTTATTTTTCAAGACATCTCCCTCAGTCAGTCACTGACGCAGAGGTTGGTACATTCAACTAATGCAGCGGTTAAGAACCGTTGTTTCCTTTTAAAACATTTTTCATTATTGTGAAGATCCATTAACGCGATTGGTGTCCAGGCATATATGAATATCATTAATAATTCAACTGGGAAACTTTGTTGTTGTTGTTTTTTTAATGAGGGCAAGCGACTTCACTACTCACTTTCACCTCTAGTGTTAGATGACATGTGAAAATAACCATAATTTATGAGAGAAAAATGTTGGGAGCAACTACAGAAGGGAAAAGGCAGGTGAACATGATCTTCAGATCAGAATGAAAAGTAATGAAAGGACAATGTTCCTTGTATTATGATGCATGGGCTCCCAACTAAGCACTGCATTTGTTAAGGGGTGGCAATGTACAGTATGAAATATTCATTTGCAAAAGTACTATATATATCGTTACACTACACATATCAATGCAAACAAATATTTTCTTGCTTGTAAAGGCTGAATTGTATGTGTCCTCGGAGACGTCTCTGAAGACTGAATCAAAGAGTTGTTTGATAGAGAAGATTCATCGAGCATATCAAAGCACAGTGGGATATTTTGGGATGTAGCGCCACTGCTCAAAGCCAAAAAACAATCAACTGGTGTCTTTGGGAATGTTTGGCTGCCTAATTATATCCTTGAAATGAATCAGCCCACATTGATCTCAGGGCGCACATGGAAGAATTACATACATCTGAAGATAGCAGTTGCAAGGAAAATGCCTTCACATGGAATCAAGGGTTTCATCGAGAGCTATTTCGACATGAAGCCTCTTCAGTGACTGGAAAATATCCTAAAGAGTCTCTTGTCTTTAAGAGAGCTTAAAACCTCTAATGTGCTGTCAGACAGGAGCCTCTTAAATGTGATTAACTGCATCTCTCTCTTTCCCGGTCTACATTTTATAGTGCAGCAGCGGAAAAGCCAGGCATGCAAACACAATGCAGCGCATTCATTATTCGCTTGAAAGTGGATTTGCTGGCTTGGCTTGTTGAACGTCGTGGATTTCAGTCCTTCAAAAGCACGAGTGCACCTTGATAAGCTACTGGCGGAGGATGTGACAGACACGTTGACGTGGTGAAAGTATGAAACCTATCCCAATTGAATTCTTCTGTTTGCGTTGCTATGTTATTTTCTATTTTCACTTAAATCAATGTTGAACAATAAGAGGCACACAATGACGCTGATCTTGCGATGAAAACATCCCTGAAATACAGCAGAGGCTCAGATTATTAATATTACGCTAGAAACAAGTCGAGACTCCGACAATCGAAGAGTGATAGTGATGCCACTCTTCAGATTGTCATAGCTGTGAGCGATAAATCACTTGACCTTGAGTTTTC
The DNA here is from genome assembly GCF_027744825.2 of Synchiropus splendidus. Classification (NCBI taxonomy): domain Eukaryota; kingdom Metazoa; phylum Chordata; class Actinopteri; order Syngnathiformes; family Callionymidae; genus Synchiropus; species Synchiropus splendidus. The sequence continues at coordinate 4,788,895 of NC_071344.1, forward strand.
TCCGATCCTGCCTTTAGCTGTCACAGTTAGATAAGTGGGAGTCAAATCCCTGGTCTGGGTGAAAGGCACTCTGTCAGTCAATGTGAATGACAGCTGTCTCACGCTTTTCCCGACACAAGGACGTTTTCAACAAGACAAAAGGGGTCAGACGTGAGGGCTTCAAGCGCTTGTTACATCATTTTCAAACAATGCTTTGAAAACCATTGAAAACCAATAATCAGTCATCATCTGTGACATCAATACAGAACCAATATTAGGACACAGATAAAACTTTAAGTAAAAAAAGTATAAATTTTACTTTGTTTTACGATGATCAATCTTTAGTAATTTTTTTTAAATGACTCAAAAAATCATAAACATAATTCAAGCTCCCCAATTTATTTTTTTCTTTGTGGTCAGCAAGATTTTTCCAAACTCGGAACTGGGATTTATTCTTGCCGGACAGAACGGAGAAACCTTGGTTAGAAAATACTGTTCTGATAATGATCCTCAAAGGTTTGTGTTTAGTATTTAAAAATGTCTCACGAAAAGGACAGACTTGGATCCTATCAACACTGAACCATAAACTTTTCAAAGAAGCGTCTGTTGCTTATTATTTAATATCCTGTCTTCTGACCCGGGACCTTCCCTGTAGGGAGGGTAATAAACCAATGCTGTTTCATCTATGATCGGTGGATGATGTGCTGTTGTCTCCACCAGAAACCTCTAACTCTTCAACCCATCCTTGGTTGGTAAATGCAAAATAGCTCAAGTATCTCTGGTTCTTTTATCAAGTTGGAGAAAAATGGTAGACAGGTCTGTGCTGTCTATTCATTCACGAAGACATTGAGTCTGTCTGTCGAGGCAAGTTCTAGGTCCGGATAGTGACCTCGCTTTAACAATGCGTTTTCTCAGTGGAGTGACTGAACCTCCCTTAAAGATATTCCACTCCTCTGCATGAGCAAGGACACGGTAGAGGACTCGCATCTCACTGCTTCCATAGGGAGAGAAATCTGGGTTAGGCTGGTTTTACCGCAACCACCTGACCTGGGACAAGTGGAAGACCTCGAACGGATGCATAAACTGGACGAATAAAGCTCCTTCACAGTATCGTGGTAAACATAAGAGCTCTTAAGTTTCAGTGAAGTTACTGCGACAATTTTCATTTTCCAAAGTTCTATAAGCAAATAACGTCTCAAATTGTTTGTTTGCCGACCGGGCCTGTGCCAATCAAGCTATAATATCTAATCTAAACTTTGTCCATGACCTTGTCAGACTTGCAGCACAGCAGCAGCCTATTAATGAAGCAGAAACTGCCATTTCACTTGGCGGTTTATAAAACTGAACCTATTAAAGCGATCAAGGACTTGAAATGATTTGAAATCATCACGAGGTTTTTACATAACCACAAGGAACGACGAGATGAAGAGCTTCATTCATTCGACAGGCAAAATGTTGAAAAATAAATTTTCCCGTTTCAAACTCCCGTTTGGCTGGTTCAGAAATGTGAAATCCAAATTTCAGAATATTTCAATTACATTTTTGATTGCTGTTTTATTGCTCCAAGGAAACATAATGAAATAAATAAAATAATATTCGTTCAAAAATTGACACCTCAAGAATATTACTTAGTCCCAACAGTCCAGGGTGATGGAGGGTGTGAGAAATTGGTGAAGGTGTCAGGTGTGATGTGTGACGAAAGGGTGTCGCCAAGGATGAAAGGGAAAGTGTAGAAAACGGTGGTGAGGCCAGCAATGTTGTGTGGTTTGGAAACAGTGGCACTGAGGAAAAGACAGGAGGCAGAGCTGGAGGTAGCAGCGATGAAGATGCTGAGCTTCTCTCTGGGAGTGAGAGCAGGATGATGATAGGATCAGAGGGACAGCACATGTGCTCAGGTGCTTAGGAGACAAAGTCAGAGAGGCTCGATGGAGATGGTTTGGACATGTACAGAGGAGAGAGAGCCAGTACATTGGTAGATGAAGATGTTGAGGTTGGAACTGCCAGGCAGAAGGAGAGGAGATTTATGGATGTGGTGAAGGAGGACATGAGGTTTGTAGGTTTGAGAGAAGAGGATGCAGAGGACAGCGTGAGATGGAGGAAGGTGATCCCCTGGGGCCACCCCTGAGACTCTAAACAGTGACTGAAGAGGGTTAAAGGGAAATATTAATTCAGATTTCTGCACTCGCCAGCCTACATTTAAGAAACCAATTATAGAGCTTGCTGTGAAAATCAAGTGAATGTACATGACATACACAAAGTTTGCAAACTCGGGATGTGTCAAACATATTTTTTATCGGAATTGGAATGAGCAGTGTACTGAAGATTAAACCCAGCATAAGAAGAAACAATTGAGCAAAAACATTTTTTTCTCCCTTGTGATGGATTGAAAGACAAAGCGTCCTCAGCTGGAGTACAAATAGAGATACAAAGGATTCATCCTTGTCTAGACTGGGAGGCATCTGGAGAATTAAAGCAGAGTGGTGTTGACATGTGTTTTGGGGTATTATTTTTTATATACCTTCCCCATGACAGCAGATGTTTTTCACTCTGTCTGCAAAATGCTATTGTTGTGCTATAAGGAAAGAATGCTACATACAGTTTAGTAATAGTATAATTGCTGCAATAATAATTCCTTCACAACATCTTATGCTTTTATATAATCGTTGGAATCAGTTGGAAAAAAGATTCAATCTTGGGTTGAGGGTATCCGCCCCATCGTGAGGTGGAGCTATTAGTAAATTGTCAGACAGTCAGTTTGTTAACTTTTCTCAGGCTGGCTATCCATCATCTGGAGTCCAAGTGAAAGAAGCCATTTCATAGTGGAAAATCAGCCCTTTGCTTTCTATACCCTGCAACAGTATCTCCCTTTTCTTTGACTGAATGTGTTTTTTCCTCTTTGTACTCTTGGATCGATAGACCCAAATCCAGCTATTCCCCTCTCCACTTGCCAAGTCTTCCCGCTGACATAGACGAGCGAGCAGAACAACATACCAGCACCTCAAGTTTGGTCAGCTATTGTGTTTGCCGTCATGCTGTCAAAACTCACTACCTGGAAGAGTCTTGAACAAGTGTTCAAGATGTTATCGGACATTCAGTCGAAACCAAAGGTCATCAATGTTAGCCTGCAAAGACCAAGGGAGTAGCCTGTCAGTGGGATAAAAATATTAACCAGCTTATTGTTTGATTTTGGGTTTAATCACTCTTATTATGAGGAGTCTATCATGTGATTCATGTATTAGAGTAAAATCATTTGTCATCCATACAAATATACAGTTTATTAAGTTGTTTAGGAAGTGTGTTCCAAACTGATGATTGCACAAATGTTGGTGACCCAACTTGAACAATCGACTAAAACTATGGGACGGAAGCTCAGTTATGATCACTGGTGTGTTCATGAATGTAGGACAGAACATTTTCGAGGGGTGGGGAGAGACAGTTCCACTTACAGTTTCAAATACATGCTAAAATCACGCCGCCAAACATAAACAATGATTTTTTCAGTTTGTTGTCGCAGTCACACAGGCCCAGGCAAAAGTTTTAAACATTGCTTCATATGTTTGAGTGGTGGTGAAGGATGTCATTTTATTTACTTCCATTTCCTGTTCAAGGAAAGTCAATAAATAGACATTTTGTTTAGTACTTGGCCTGAACTATAGTTTGACTCCTGTATTGATTATTTACAAATCATATTTAATTCTAACATTTACCCCTATTCTAATAACTAAGGGATGAGCATGTGTGGAACATTACTAACAGACCATCAAGAAGATACACAAAGTGGCCGAAAGTGTTTGTTTCATTGACTCAAAACAGCTGCGTTTGTTTATGTTTAGGGACGCCATCTTTAACTGTACACTCAACTGTCGGATGACATAACATGGTTATGTGGTTGGTCTTAATATGAGATGATAATTGATACAAAGGTGACCACACGTGAATTTCCAGGGATGCTGAAATGTCACATGACATTGTCCCAGTTTTACAATGACTCTTCTTCTTCAGTCTTTCCGATGCAATAAACTTTTGCCACTCTCGCTCTGACTGAAGTGGGTATGTGGGGCACTTTGGTGAAACCACTTATTTGAATTTGTGAATGTGTCATGGGACAGTGGTAAAGATTAAAGTTTAATTATATGAGTTCAGAGACTCATATGAGAGAAAAGAGAACAGAGATTGAACAAAAGTGGAAACTGTCCTCCATCCAGTGCAGCGAGTCCACTACCCTGAGGACAAATTTCATCTGGTCAAAGGGACTCTGTCAAAGACTGACTTAGCTTTGTAGATGTGTTTTTTTTCCTCCATAAGGAGAGGAAGAGCGATTCATTAATCTCCTCTGTTGAAACTCTGGACAAGTCTTTTTGGCTTTCTTTTATCAATTTCAAGTCGGTCTCCTTATCTACAAGACAAATGGGAGTATTTGAAGAAGTTTGCTCAAGAGGCTTTTCAGAAATTATCATACAGTTTATCAGGAAGATAACAAGCAAGCCTTTTAAACTCCGCCATACATGCTGCAGCTCTTTTTTTTTCCATCCACAAGCAAAGTGCGACGTGTTAAAGTTATCTTTCGCAGCACTATATTAGCCAGAATTATTCTGTCAGGGTTATATAAATAAGTGCCTTTATTCACTTGCCATAGTGTTTATAAAAACACACATTTTCACAAGTGATTATCTAACTTTAGTGTTTCAATGCCGGAGATCCCTCACCAGAATTGCATATTGCTCCGGGGTACCATTTCACACCACAGCAACTCCAACAGATGCTGGCTCAGTGTTCTCCAAATTTATATTGTGGCCATGTTAAGAAGCATAACTTTCATGGTAATGGGTTTTGCCTTTTCTCACTTCACCCCTGTTCTCCAAATATTTACGACCACTTTTGTTATTATTTTAATGAACTAGCTGTTGACCTAACAATTAAGACTAGAAAAAAAAAAATTTTGGTAATTAGACTCACTTTGCACTTCAATATTTACAGCTCCCAACGTGTTGTTTTGACCTCTATGTTGGCGGTAGTTTCAGTTTCCCATTCTCTACATCTAATAGTGGATTGTTTGTCTGCTGCTTGCCGGAATAGATGTCATTTTTTTGGGTGAAATGTCATCTTAAAATAGCTGTAACAACCAATGTATGTAATTGAAGGTAACACAACTGTTCTATAAGGCTTTACTTTCTCTTACAGTTGCAGTCAGAGAGTGCAAGACCGAGTCAAGACCAAGATCAGACTGCACCAAGACAAAGACTGAAGACCAAATCCAAGTCCAAGACCCAGCTGAATACAGAACACATTATCTTTTCGCCTTCGTAAACCCAACTGAACCAACAGAACCCCACCGCATTGAAATGGTAGCTCATTTCCAACCAACCCTGAACGTTTTGCTGAAATACTTTGGTCCAGTTTAAAGCTATTCTGCTCACAAGTGGACAAACACAGACCTCTAAGGCTCATGGTTATATTTAGGTTGCCACTCACAGTCGGAGCTCTATTTTATCTCACCTCCACACACGCGATTTCTCAAAAACAAGAACCAAATTGGGTGGGAATTTATCAAAGAATATTCGAAATGAGACACATCTAAATGCAGTCAATTTTGAGACAAGATCAAAACCAAAAACGAGTGGTCGGGAGTCCAATTTTTGGACTGAGATCAGTCTGGAGTCCTACAACACTTCTCTCTCCTTCACCTTCCTTGATCTCAATCTGTTACTGCAGATGACTATCTAATATTTGAACCCTGCTCTTTCACTCTGTTCTCTCTTATGCTTCTACTGACTTTCATTCCTCTTCTCTCTCACTCATGCCACATCCTGTCCAGTTTTTTTTAACCTCCTTACACTTTTCATTTCTTTAAATATATGTTGCATATTTTCCAAATAAAATGCTAAACTTTTATGTGTGTAAAGTATTTATAGTCTGGATTAGAAATTGTATCGTTGTCATGTATTGTCACCTTGCTGCAGCAAGTTCTTCAACAGTTAGGGTTAGGGTCAAGCCACTGCTATTTTGTTTTACATGCGGTCCATTTAAACTTGTAATTGTATGGTTGACTAGCTATTCTGCTTGACAGTATTTTATTTTATTTTATTGCATTGACAACAACAAATTGCAAAAGCAATGCAATGTCTACTCACTTGAGTCCTCCACTTAATCTGGTAGTGGATAATCCTTTGCCATCCTTTACACAGATTCAACATAGACCTACTCTGTTCTTGTAATGTTCATGTTAGGGATGAAAAAATAAAGTTCCCAAAACCCTGACTGACTGAACCTGCGACTTTGAAGTCTCTTGGCATCTGCTGACTGAGTTTGTCTCCAGCTTTGCCGCAGGGTTCAGTATAAAGTTGTGCGCCTCCCAAACCAACCATAAATCCTGTTGCGACGCTTATCAAAAAAAATTAGGGGAAAAAAACCTGGGACGTGGAGTCACCATGTACTGTCTCACCACCAATGCCCTCCAACATCAAACTAAGCTGAGGAGGATGCGAAGGGACTAATATTTTGTCGATCAATACTATCGCTCAAAGCAACGGCTCACGTGGGAATACAGTGTCTCATCATAACTGTGATTGGACCAGTAAATCAGCGCAGTGCAACGCCTGCTGCAGCAGCTGGGCCGTTTCACACACACACACATCCATCTCTCTTGACATTACCTTCTCTCTCTTGGAACCAGGTGACATTTTTTTTACGACCCTCCACATGTTTTAGGCAGCAAGTTTAATTTAACGTCCCCAATTACACTGCGAGAGATGAATGCTGATGCCTCTCTGGAGACGGCAACAGCCGTTTTGGTCAAGCCTCAAGTCACTGTCCAAGGTCCTGAGTGTGGAGTTTACCTCTCTGTAAAGGATAGAAACAGAGCTATTAGGAGTGCAGATATGCAAATCCAGCCCTCATTGTTATGCAGCATGAGCAGGCCTTATTCTAGGCTTCTGAAAAATTAAATTAAACCACAAATTTGCTCTCGTTGTCTCACTGCAAGATTAGATGAAAAAGTCAAGGTTAGTACACAAAATGTCTGCAGGATTTCTGTCACCTCTTTGACAGGAATTATGTAGAAACAGCTTCCCTGTTACAACATCATTCAGACAAAGATAAAGGCCGTTATCACTGAAGGTGTGTTCTCCCCACATCAACATGTTTTTGATGAATGTTGATCACGATAATTTACAAAGTGCGACTCAGTAGATGAAGAAGGCGGAACTGTAGAAAAAAGACGCCCATCAGAGAAGAACATCAGTCTCTCATTTCTCCATCCAAATCCTCCTGAATAATAGAGTCTTCCTGGGTCGATGTGCTTCCAACTCTGTGTTTTTAATATGGGTTTTATACACAATTTAATGCAGCATGAACATAAAATTGAAGTGAGAGCAGAGAAGAGATGACAGTTGCTGAAGGGTTCAATCTGGAGCTGCTCCACTTAACCGTAGGATGAACAGAAATGAGCGGAGGAGAGATGGTGTTTAAAGAGAGATGAGGAGTAATATGCTCCACTCAGTGGGCTGCTGTCTGCTTAGTGATGAGAGCATTGTCACTTTAGCAGAGTATCTGGGTGTGTGAGAGGGTGGATGAAAGAAAAAGTCAAATTGGAGATTAAAAAAAAAAAAAATCTGTTGTCATCGCTGAGCGCAGCGGAGAGGAAAGCACAATAAACAGATACGACAAAGAACAGAATGAGACAAGGTGAAGTCGAAGTTACAGTGGCTGCACCCTGAATAAAGAGCTCGCGCTCTGCTGGAGCATCGACGTATGTTATTGTCTACATTGTTGCCTTATTGTTCTCAAAATAGTTTGAACCCGAAATAGGACAAGTCAGAGCACAAAAATACTCAGGTGTCTTACTGATGTGTATAGGAGCTCAGCTGTTACAGGAAGAATGGAATTGCTCTGGTCGACAAGCTGGAAGCAGCTCTGCAATAACAAGAACGGACAGCAAGGTGACATCATGTCTCGTGTGTTGTATATCGACTTTCTTTGTTCATTCGATTTGATTATGGTTGTGGCATCTTGTTGTTATCTTGTTTTATATTTCCAGGCTCTATGGCATAGGTGGGCGAAGTGCAGCCCGAGGGCCACATGTGGCCCTTTGCCTGCAGTGTATGTGGCCCTCACAGAGCAAAAGTTTTCTAATTCATTCATTTGTCGAACTATTCATTTTCTTTTGAGTGATTTGGGGATTTTTTGTCCCTCAAAATGAATACACTGTCATAGTGCTGTGGTTTTCGTAATAGTTCCTCTTTCAGTTTGTTTCTTTCCTTTGTTTTCAGAGTGCGCAACGCTCAAAGGAACGAGGTGTCCCTGAACACATCACCAGAGGCTAACATCATGTTAACTCGGTACCGGCCACTCAGATCCTCCGCTCAATTCGTGATTTGTTGAATCTGTGAACTGGACTTCCTTGTCATCTTTTGTTGCAAGCTTCCGTGTGGTACAACTCGCATAAACAAAAGATAGTGAAGGAAATACCTGGCAATAAAGTGCCTTTTTAAAATCTAATTCCAGTATTTATAATGTATTTGTATTATTAATCAGTAAATAAAACTATATATAGCAATATATCATGAATAACTTTATTTTGTTCAAAATTTATTTAAAGATATATAGTGGATAACGTCATGCCATAATTCTACTTTCCACTACTTTTGCAATATGTAAGTCGCAAATATTATGTTTTATTTTGGCTGAACTGCTACTCATGTTAGACTCTGAAAAGAATGTGGCTCCTTGGGAAATTGAATTCCTCACACACGGTCTACGCCGCCAATGACTTCACTGGTCTCTTCTCTCAGTGATCGGAAGTGTCTCAGTCTTCCATGAAGAATGAAAGTATGTTCATTTACTACCTGTTTCATAATTTCCTGATGCTTCTGTTCTTTCCTCACCAGGAAGAATGTCTCTAAACACATACCTTCGTAATTCTTTCGACGACTCGCTATATCAGACGACAGCTTGCTGTGGACTTCTGGTGCCGGGACAGACACTAATCGGGTAGAGAAGAGTGTTCACCTGAACGTAAAACAGGATGCATCAAATCCCATTCACACTGTCTGCAAGGAGAAGAAAGAACTGGCTTTCAGTGGCAGAGTTCTGTAGCTCCACCACTTTACAGTCAACAGCAGACAGAGAAAAAGTGGACAGTGTGGAGGAGGTGATGAAGAGGAGAGAACTAAAACCATCCCAAATAATCCTTGCCATGCTCTCTGTGGTGAAATGTGCCAGATGGACCCACAATCACATTCATCACCTCCGGGTTTGAGACAGAATGAATGAGTTCTTTCAACATCAACTCGACACGCGGGATCAAAAAGGAGACGAGAGAAGAACAGTTCTCCTTTTTCATGTTTATTTTTCCCAGACAAGCTTAGGTGTCATAGGAAGTTCATGTTGATTTCCAGAGTCATGTAACTAAACTGAAGTGTAGATTGTTGGATACACTAATACAGTAATGACTTCTGAAGGTTTTTGTAACATGTCACTCTCAGTCAATGAACGCTCCTCATTGCTTGCTTCCTCTGTTGATGCGGCAGTAAGCATGAAAACACCACACTGCCCTCTTGGAACTGAGCTCTCTGCTTCACCAGGAACAGAATGCATGTCCCAGTCTTCATTTCGGCTTTGTCATTGCCATTAGGTTTTTTCTGTCGTAGACCTTTTGTGGGTAATCATGGTCAAATGTAATCCTGGTCTGGTCATTGGCTGTGATGTTCCTGGCGGTCCCGCGTTGAGAACCTTGAATTTCTGCTGGAATGGGGCGTGGCCTAGCACCCTCGCCACGCAACTAACGTGGACTGAGGAGTCTCAGTCCACATTAGTTGTGAGCAACAAGAGACAACCTTTAACCACCATGTTGCCCAAAATTGTACGAGAAAGATCCTGAGATTTTGACAAGTTTAACTAGCTATTTTTAACTGCATTTGCTTCGATTTTGAGTCTTGGGTCATTCAATTGCAATGAGTTTTCTTTGAAACAGCCTCAACAACAACAACAGAGTTTATTCATTCATTTCTAGCACATCTGCGTCAGCAAAGCTTCATTGCCATGTGATGCCCTCTTGAACAACATTTGAGAGGGAGGCAGGCGCCGCCCTGTATGTGCTGCTCGCCTACACCAGGGGTCACCAAACTGTTCCAGAAAGCGCCTCAGTGGGAGCGGGTTTTTGTTCCAACCAATCAAGCGCACACAGTTTAACCAGTCAGGTGTCAGCTGAAACTAGCAGCAGATGACAGTCACTGATTACAGATCACCTGGTTGGTCAAGCTGTGAGGCCTTGATTGGTTGGAACAAAAACCTGCACCCACTGCTGTCCAGTTTGGAGACCTATGCTGTTCACCATCGACTGCTGGTCAGGGTCATAAGGGTGGGTAAGACTGGCACTAGCTCGAGGCCCATAATCATCCACAATGTACTTCAGCATTCCGCCTCAACAGCCACAGTAAGTGTGCTCTCTGGACCGCAGCATCTGCAGGGACCGATTTTAAAAACCCAACAATGAAATGTCTATCCGCATAAGAAAGTGTCTGTCACTGTTCACTTGCCAAACCGAGGCTCAGTCATTCCCATCGACTCTCATTACATTTAAATGGGCGTAGGGTAATGATATCTGACAATGTCTGGAGGATGCCACATTAACTCGCAAAGAGAAGAGAGAAGCAGTGCTGCAATAAAACTCCAGATAATTTCACAACTAAGGCCAAAACAATGCGATGCCTGGCCAATTTACTTTCACAACACGTTATCATCGTTGTAAAGCCCACGTCATGTAAACTTAGCATATGAGGTGATTAAAACTGAGTTGCCCAGTTCTTTTTTTCCAAACTAAAACGGAAGATAAGTCTTCAGAGCAAGTACTTATTTGAAATCATCTGATCTCAATGGCTCTTGAGCTTATGAAGAACTTTTTACCCCTCAAGTCAGAGAAGACAGGATTCAAGCGGAGGAAATTTTAAAAGCTCAGTTCAAGACATCTGCTTATTTAGGAGATTCGCAGCGAGTCTGACATTTAGCCCGAGGAGGTCGCTGCACTTGTACATCATGACATTTCATTAATTGGACATTAACACTGACATTAACAGGGGCATTTCAGTTGAAATTCTTTGGCTACTCAGGTCTTTTTTTTTTTTTTTTTTTTTGAAGCAATAGCTTTTTGAAGATTCTTGTGGCACAGACTGGCTTAAAAAGCATAATTGTAGAGTGTAGCATAATGGGAGGCAGATGATGGATGGGTGGTGATTACATGTATGATGATGGAGGATAGTGATTCAGTCCAGTCACAGCGTGTTAAACGCCGAGTTTGTGTGCTTGAATGGTTTAAAAAAAGATTTAAATGTCATCTAGTGGTCTGCGGTGTAGATTCAATAGAAACAAAGCTCTCAAATAAATGCTTAAAACAGTCCATCAACTATCTTTATATAGTCTCAAGTGATGAAAGTGCAGGTCACTTGAGTGAAACTAACTTGGACTGTCAGACGCTTTGCTCTTCAACAAGGTGAAATGATCAGTGTTTGCATTTTGGTATCAAAGCCCTCCAAAACCGGGGTGTCATACTAAGCAGCTAAGATTTCTGACACTCATATTTGGAGGTTTTTGAGTCTGTCAGTGGCATTTTCTGATCAGAAAAAAACAGTTCAAACAGAATCCAATATCTTTGTCCCTTTTAATTAATGAAGGCGAATTTTAGCGTAGTGAGGTTAGTGTCAAAATGACTTGAAGTGACCACAGACTCTCATCACTGGAAAGGTTTTCATCTTGAAGCACCGACATTCATCCACTTTCCGATCTTCCTCTGAATGCCTGCATCTATTTAAAGTTAACAATCTTCACTTGTCAGCAGGTCAAAGGACAAATATTGACGTGAATCTTCGCAGGTCACAATAGCAACATGCTTAGTTGGTGGTGCCTTTCAAATAGTAAACAATGTGCATGAATGTGAACCAAGCAACAGGCAATGCCGTAGTTAAACAGAAATATAAAAACAACAGTGATGGCTTCGCTCTAACCTTTAGAGCAGTGTACTGCTTGTTAGTTCAGGTGTACTGAGGACAAAAACTCGAGTAAGCGATTTGCATAGCAAAGGCACAACACCCAAAAAAGTCCATAAAAAAAGTAATTATTTAAATAAGGTATTGCGTTAGGTATGAATACATATTTATTCATTTATTCACACACACAAACACAGTAAGTACAAACTGTGTGTCCTATTTTAAATAGGTCAACTGTAATAACTGAGAAACAAAAGAAAACAGTGTTGTGTTTCCCTCAGTTTTGCTTCTGGCTGAGTGTGAAAAACAAGTGTCACCCTACTGTCATCAAACATAAGAAAAAAAATCATGGGGCGAATTTGGGTTGCTGGCAACTTGAAAAGTCAACTGTGTTCAGACACGAACTGTGTTGGCGTTTAAAGTGATCTTGATGGTACACTTTATTCAGAAACCAAAAATGAATCATGGTCCCCACAAAGCTGCAGCCATAAGGGGGCTCTGGTTGGTAATTAACTCACGCAGGTCTTCTAATGTTTTCCTGAGGACAGAGAAATCTAATGGAATGTGCAGGCAACATTGTGCTAACCGACGCGGTGAAGCTGGAAATAGCTGCATGTTACTGGAGGGGTCCGGCTTTGATCCTCCCGTGTTGATCGGCCATGCTTTATCTGCTTCAGAAGATGGGCTGGAGGCAAGGTTATCTCTCTCTGCCAAACAGACACCTCTTCACACATCCGCCACAAGGGCCAGCAGCATTCGCTTAATACCTAACCTTCCCCATCTCGCTTCAATAAAATCTCTCGGTAGATCATTGTAATTTGTGTGTAAGCAATTAATTTTACCACGAGGATAATGCAAGTTAACAAGATTACTGAGTGAGAACACAAACCCAGAAGTGTCAGAACATCCGTGTGAGATGGATGCAATACAAAGCCAGCGCTCACTGGCAAAAAAACGACACATATTTTACAAGGGAAAAGTCTCAACTCTACAAGCTAAATCGACTTGAAAAGTTTACAATACAAGTGAGGACAGGGCCACAGACCTCAAGTGTTTTTAGATCCCAGTGTTTGATTCCAGTGATGAAGGGCTTAAAAATACCATGGAATTAAACAAAGGTTGCTCTTAATTCAACACCACCTTTCATAAAAGCATCCACATGTGTCAGATATTTTTGGGGACCTAAGTATGGTTCAAAGCCAAGTGTTCATGCGGAAGGAAAACCAACCTGATTTCAACACCGGGTGAAACATTGTCAACCAAGACAGCCATTTATCTTCTGATGAATGACGCTCTCAGCCTCTCCAAAACAAAGTGTTTTCAAAAGGTTTTGCTGGCATTTTGTCTGGGTTTAGTCCACCTGCAGATGCGCTCATGCATTCCTCACCAATTATAAAATTGCTGTGCAAGCTAACTTCCTTGAGACCAACTTTCTTATTGATGAGAAACGTCAATCCACAAGCACACGCGCCGGCCTTTACACACACCGTGTATTGTATGAACAAATTCATTAATTTGAACTGGAGTCATTGCAATTCTGTGAGCGACCATGTCTTTTATTCATTGGCTGGCCGCGGCTTTGCCCCTAATGGCCGAGATAACGCCGTCCTGGAAACAATCCCGGGTGAAATTTGGCCAGGAAAAAGAGAACATTATGAATAGGACACAATCCTGCACAGACTATTAATGCACTCTCTCCTAAGGACAATTTAGAATGACCGAAACTGGTGAGTTTTGGTGCAGCTTAAATGATGAGCTTAATACAAAAACTAGCACACAAGTTGGTCACGGTGCTGTCAGGACGCTTCCTGCTGAAATAGATGACACATGCCTGCATGACTCAAATACATGTGGCATATTGATTCAGTCCGGTGATTTAGAGGTAATAAATTGCTGTTCTTCTTGAAACATACAATACATTCTTCATCTGTGGCAGGGCTCGATGCATCCAGGCAGGAGTATGTGCATTGACTACTTGTTGGTAAATCCACTTAGTGTCAATGGGAGCCTCTTTACGGTCTATAGAAAAGGCTCCTTTAAAGAGGACCACCAGCATGTTAGCATGTTAGCTTCCATGAGTCATCACCACAAACGTGCATCATGTGGTTTTGCACTATAATGAAGGTATGGTAAACATAAATTGAAAAAAAAAAATAGTGGAACCATGACCAAAAATGCCAACTACATGCAGCAAATTTCAAAGTTCTCCGTCTCTAACTTGATCCCAAGTTAAAGTCCAAATATCATCCATTGGAATTCACTGATTCACAGGTTTCCTTTCCATCTCACTTTGGACAAACAAGGGGGCCACACCCATGTTAAGTCGCAAAACTGCTTCCCGAGGTCCGCAAATGGCCCGCAGGCCACAACTTTGAGGACCCTGATCTATGGGGATATTGTCATCAGTAGTTTATCCAAATAAAACACTGATTACTGATTCCTATACCAAGGAGGTGCTGATGAAGTTTCATGGTCCTAATTTTCAGACACCACTAGATCGTCTGCTCAAACAATCTTTTTCTTCAAACAAATAGTTCAGCGAATCATTTTGAAAACAAAATTGGGACACTGTTTCATGAAAGCTTCTCAGCTGATCACAAAAACTTGGGATGGGTGTCAAAGTCTGTAGTATTATAGATAATAATTCTGTTGACACTACATCTTACCAATTCATGTCAAATCTAAGGTTGCTATGTTACTTACTGGTACACGGTAGCTGAGTCAACAAAAGTCTCCACTTCCCAAAATGTATTATAGATTATATTCACTGCAATATCTGTGACGCAAAGAGCAGACATACCACACATGAAACATCTAGATTAGCAAAAGATGATGTCAAGAAGTTTATTTGTACTTCACATGTACTACTTCCTGGTCTACAGGTGATTGCTTTCATTTTCGATCACACAAAAATCAGAACTTCTTAGTAGACACATACTGTAAATAGTGCTATTGTAAGGAAAACATCTGCAAACATTCATAAAACCCATGTTATGCATTACAAAGTGATTACATTCAGAAGAAAATGAGACTCATGGCTCATAGGATGAGTTCAAAAACAGTTCTAGCACTATTATGCGTATGAAAACTTCCTTCTGTCAAGCCACACTGCTGAGTTGGGGGCTTGCCCCCGGAGACAGCTACAATAAAATGTTTCCTCTGAGCAACATTTTCTGTCCCGTCAAACATTATGTAAATTTCCACTTGCCGATTCAAGGTCAGCCAATGGCAGTGGCAGCAGACATATCAAGCCTTGCGGGATCTCGGCAAGTTCAACAGATGTCTGGTTAAAACACCCAGAGGCCAAGAGAGGCTGTCTGCGAGATACGGCCCAACTGACCTCGGAGCTGCCTGTCCCCTTATCTCCTGCCACACATACATGTGGGCACTTTAAAGTCCGCTGAATGTTGAGCCTGTTCTCCAATTTAACTTTAACAATGCAGCCTCTAGTTGGGGCATCACTGGCACGTGACTCAAATTCAAGATTTGGCTATATTAAATTTTTGATGTAAGAGTTTAAAACGGAAATTAAAAGACCTCTTAAGGTCGAATTTAAGTGTTTTCATCTGCTAAGTCTCTGCAGCTGCTCTCTTCTGAAGCACTTTTATCGTGACATTGGCGTCGGCAGGTTCCTGCTGTGAATCACAACACACTTATGAAAGTTTTATAACTGATTAATAACAGAACCGCACTGCTTTTAAATAATTGCTGTGGACAGAGCAGCGGGATGGAACAGAGGCAAGGGCACTGATAACAAGATCTGATCTCCGTCAGCTCTGGTTAACGTTTCTTGAGGCCATGAATAAAGGACGGAGAAATGTGACTGGCTGGAGCGTTTCACCTTAAAATGGCACGACTTTGTATAGTGATAAATAAGAAAGAAATGTGACAGGTTTCCCTTTGAAAATGGTCGGCTGTAACTGACACCGGACCCTCCTCATGCTGATCCTCAAGTGGAGTCATCAATGATTATCCTTGACTTAGAATTAATGATATAATGAGATAAAGCTGGCAGTGACTGTCCATCACCCAGCCACCTTCCTGTCAGCCAATATTTATCAAGTGAACCTCGAAGCTCCGGCTGCATGAGTCTGAAATGCACGATCATCATCATAATTTAAAGCTTTCCCACTGCAGTTGAAATCATAGGCGATTCGTGATGTATTCACATAACTGCTGTGATTTCTGCAAGTCTGAAAGGGAAGGTCAACATCCTCTAAAATATATAGATTTAAAAAAGTATTCAAATATGTGCAGTTATGGCTGATTTGAACTATAGATAAATGCGTTACGACGTTTAGTGAAGAAGCATCTCGTCCCAGACAGACGCCATTTTCACCTCACTTGTTTCTGTCGCAGTTCTGTCTATTAAAGTCTGTTGAAGCAGAACATCTCTTATTTTAGTGCTGAAGGTTTATTGAGCGACTTTAGGAGTCCATATAGAAGTGTGTGGACGTGGACTCTGGGCTGCTCCCCGATCATTGGGTGGTCTGTCTTTGCTATTAGATTTTGTTCCCATTTTTCATCCAAAAAAAAAAATCCTCTTTAAAACCGCATTATTGTCCACATTAAATAATGGCAACACAAATGTAAATAAACAATAAACAAATAAAATATGATACAACTGAAAGTGTAGTAAGTTTACTCCCAAATATATTTTAGGTTTCGACTTGACGCTTTGGAGGTTGTTCGAGCAAAAAATACACAACAGACAACAAACAGAATGAGAAACAGGAGCTCTGCTTTGAGTTGAGAAAAAGGAAGAAAATAGAGTTAACAGGAGGAAGTTAATAAGAGATGCACTTTGGTTTACTATGCGGGGGATCATCTGGTACCTCTCCAGTATTCATGACTGTAGCGATGGGATTCCATGGGATTGACAGGCCATGGCGTCTCATTCACATAACTAGATGTGAGGAGCTAAATATTAGATGTGTTGAATCATGGTCGAGGAAATACACTTGAAGACTCAAATGCATTTTCTCATTCACGTGTGTTCAAATATAGATGCTTATTTAAGTTTAAAAGAAAGAGATACTGCTGGAATTTTGCTTTGCTGAATGAGGGAAACGGAAGAAAATGAAAACACTCAGCTTCACACTCTCGTTCAGGAACATATGAAGCGCTAAACAGGGAAGATAACAGAGTTGGTTCCAATAAAGGGGAATATTTATCATAAAGAAACCCGTAGATAAAAGGAATGAAAATACCCACAATGATTTTCTCTGCAAAATTCCAGCTGACTGTTGACGGTCACATGAGGAAATAGAGTGTCCCTGGGCTTTTACACAGTCTTGTAGCCATTTTTCACAATCATGTTATGAACTTAGAATTCTCAAGGTGTTTGACAGGGCTGTGAAAGGCTACATGGAGTCAGAACTGCCTGCTGACAGTTTCTGAAATCAGCCTCAAGGCTGACAGTCAAAGACGTCCTGTGATAATAACGCTGCCATAGTGACATGCTCTACGTTGAACTAAGAGTCAACCTTACTGCCAACTAAGCGCTTCTTTGAACCTGCAAAATTGTATTAAGTTGTGGGAAAAAGAGGACTTTTTTTCTGTCTGGCATTAACACTGGCATTAGCACTTAAATATATTCGCTTCAAACCAATTTTGGTGGGAAGGTGTCCATTTCCATGGACTGATTAACACAAACCGGCAAGAATTAGGCATAAATATCCAGCTTAAAATGGTCATATATCATCGACGAAGTTAGTTTTGTTTTTGAATGCTAAGCAAGAACTGGAAACAGGTCTTGCTGATGTCACATGAGTGAGCTCCTGTCGACGCATCCATTAGATGCAGGTAAACAAGCTGTTCAGCTTCAGTATCAGAGGACCATTGAGAGGCGGCTGGATGGTCTGTGGCGCAGATCATGAGAACCTCTCCTCAGAAGATATAGGCATCATAAGAAATGGGCAAAACCAGGGACAAGTGGCAGTACTATCATTTCATACAAACAACAATACCCATAGTTTTCAAATGTAAACAAAAAGGAATGCATCATCAAAGTGGCGGAGAGAAGCAGCGATATCAAAATTCACCATGAAAAGAGAAAGACCCTTGGTTTGTCACACGCATTTTATCTTTTGTACTATTGACCCATCGTAAGACAGCAAAATATGCAGTTCATTCGCATCTTTATTTTGATGTAACCATTCGCTGTTATGGAGCCGACTGATGTCCAACTCAGTAGCATCATACCCTCTGTCCTCTTCCAGAACAATGTGGCTTGAATAAAAACATGAACCAGCACTTCTTTCTCACAAACCGCTGACAAATCTCTCAAATCTTAGCTGATATTACTAGCGACTTCCTCCTCTTCTAGGCTCTTAGCTGTGCTTGTTTACAGAGTTGGTACCTCCGGGTACATCATAGGATGGCGCCAGTGTTTGATCCAGTTAAGTGAACCGAGCTTTGCACTCGTCTGCACCATGTTGTTATTTATGGTAGTATGTGGAAGCAAAATTTTATAGAATTTATTGTTTATACAGAGTGAAAACCCAGTATAGTATGTCTTGGATCACTTAATGTCGGTGACCCTTTAAGAACATAAACGTCCATTCATTCAAGATATGAACTTCCAAATCTGTCCATCAAAACAAACTCACCAATGCACAGAACACTCTTTATTAAGTTGACATAGCAAACGCTATGAGCAAAATAACATGAGGAAAATAACAATGCTATTTATAAAAATGTTATTTACATTATTTTTTGTCATACCAGTACTTGAAATACTTACAAAGTATGCTTTTTAAATGTGTTCAAATGCTATATCAGAGCTGAATTAACATTTTTTTTTTCTCCCCCCATGCTTATTGTTGTCCTGGGGTCTTGTCAAATGATGTTGCTTATACAGTAACTCGCATATATTCAGTTCTTTTCCAACAACTGCTAAGAGTTGCAGAGTTTCTTGAGTAAATGAATCACACATGACAATCCAAACAATAACTTAAGGCCAACAGATGTGTCAGACTGTGATCAAAGGACGAGCACAGACCCCAAACACTTGCTATTCAGGTGGCTGTGGTGGATATCAGCATTAAATCATCCCCAAAATAATCCTAGAATCACACTTAATGAATATGACATACACCTGAGGAACAAACAGAAGTAACTCATCAATGTTCGCAATAGATTGATCCTAAACTTCCGTGACTTACGTGAGAACCAGCGCAATGCTGAACATTTGGAGATCCAGTTTGTTGTTGACAGCCTTTTGTCTGAACGTCTCCGCAGCAGGAGTGAGAGCCCTGCACACTGCATTACCACTGATCAAAGAGTGAAGATTTCAAAGACTAACTCCTTATGAACACATGCTGCTCTCAGACACACAACAGCTGAAATCTCATTTCACACAGTTGTGGAGAGGAAGCAGGTAGTCGAAAGCAGGAAAAAGTCAGGATGATGTTGAGGGATCAAAAGCAAAGGTTCAGGGTGAAACATGTTCTAATGAGAGTGAGTAGAATACAGACAAGAATAAAGAGTCAACGTGACACAAGGTGCATCAAATCAAGTTCAATTTCGATGAACTCATGATGGAGACGTTCACTGGGTTTTCGCCGTGTATCTTCCATGTGGACCAACAACAGAGGTACTTTGATGCTCTTATTGTCTGCAGCTGTGTGCTCCATGATGGAAAGGAAACCATGAACTGGTCGTCCATGGTTTCCTTTGGATTTTTTTTTCACCTGATGTCTCATGTATATGCTCAAGCCCAGCAATGAAAGCATGGATCGAGGAGTTAGAATTCTCTTGAGCAACCATGACATATTTGTCTTTCAGCATTTGCCATCAGCCTTTCCAAAATAGCCTCCTCCACCAAAACCATGAAAAGATTTCAGCAAAAATCTAGCTGGTTGTTTGGGTTTTGAGTCTTCAAAGGAGCAGCCCTCCTGAACGCTGCTCTCAGCTCCTGTATGTGTGGTAGCTTAGGCTGTGTATGAGCCAATGGATAGCAAGTGTCTGGGCTCAAGATTGGCAAGAGCGCGCCCGTCTTGCAACCATGTGCCGGATTAGCCAGAAAAGCAGCGTATCCTTGCAAGGTGAGGCCAAGTGGAAACTGGAACAGTAGCATATCAGTGTCCACTGAGCAACTGGAAAAGCAATGCAGTCTCATTTTGCAACTTGATATTTGGATATTTGTGAGCAAAATGAGTCTCTTGCAGCAAATCCTACAGGTCAACCACATTATTTGACCCTCTGTTTGCCTCCCCAATGTTTCCTATCGTCTGGCTCTGCAAATTTACATTATTAATACAGCTGCGGGACAATAAACAGAGAAGCAAAATCAGGACGTTGGCATATAGAGAGGCTGTTTAAACACTGAGTCACACTGAAGGTGAAATGAATAGCATCAAGCTCAATCACTAGTCACTGTTGTCATCTTTGTAGGTTCTGCCAGTACCTCTGATAGTTTCAGCCATTATAAATAATAAATAAACCAGATGAATCTCTTATAACTTTTTCACAGGTTTGTCCTTGCCCTTGTAATGTCAATTACTTTTCATTGAAAAACTTAATATTGTGTTTCATTAAAAAAAAGTAAAGTATTGAAAAAGTAAAAAAAATATGTGAAAATGTGAAATATAGTTTTGGACAGTTTTGCCTACTAAATATTTTTGCTGTGTATTCATCTTGATCTTTGATCCTCAGAAATATTTCTTCACCTCCCTTAACTCGCTCTCCTCTCCTCTCATAGGATGCTGCACGTAGGAACTGTTTTCTTTTATTCATTATGAAGAAAAACCTATCCACCTCTGTTGATGGTTGAAACTTATTGATGTACCAAACTTTGGTGGTCAAAAGTCTGTCAAAAGTCTGCTACAAAGTCTGTCCAGTAAGACACAAAAACATGGAGCATGTTTTGCACATGACTAAGTGCAGAGGGGCTGGTTGGGCTAAACTAACAAGCACAACCTGCAGCAGTGTCTTTCATCTAAATGTTCTGAGTAAAAATAGAGAAAAACAGCCACCAGAGGGGGAAAGGGGAACTGCAGGGGGTTAGCTGCTTATGAGTTTGTCAGAGCTTAATTGCAAAAATGTCAAAGAGAAATGCCTCCTGGTGGCAGATGAGAAACAAGATTGGCTGTGAACAATGATCTGATGGGGAACATGTGAGAGCAGAGGCAGTAAGTGGTTTGAAGTTAGCGCTGGATTACATGCAGCTGTGTTGGTTTTGATCGTGACCCCCTGTGTGACGCAGCCCAGAAGCGGCTCTTGAACCAAGAACTGGAAACAAGCAAATCTGAACAACCACACCAACTACTAAAAGACAACAAGTGACTCACAGAATGTTATTATACAAGGTCACAATGTCCCAAATTGCATTGCAACAGTTGATAAATTTCAAAAAGCTAAATCTACTTTCAATTCCTGAGTGACTGATCTCCACAATATTCAATGGATGAATGGTTTTTGGCCTCACACCCAGACTCTGTTTTTTCATTTGACTCCTCTGTGCTCGATTTAAAATGGAGGTCTTTCCTTGCTACTGGAGTCAAGAAGCAGGTGGACGTTTGGGTCTAACCCTGAGCCATGGGTACTTGGGTTAACAATTTGTTGAGTCAAAATTCCCATGTGTGGCGCTCGTGCACGAGGTTATAAAAAGCCCTCATCAATGGAATGCAGAGAACATGAATCCCCACGGCAACCTGTGAGACAAAGCGCCGCTCCTCCTCCTCCACAGTGGAGATGGAAACACGAATGAGTGCAATGCTAGTGTTCACTGGAGAAAATAAAATGTTTTGTCTTAAGCATTTTGTTGCACCCAGTAGACACAAAACGGACCTGTCAGTAACTGAAAATGTAATGTGCATTTTAATCACAAGCAAGTGAGGTGTTGTTTAGCCTGCCCACATCAAACCACATTGATAGAATAGAAGTAGATTGTATAGTGAACGCGAGTAGTAGTCATTCTCAGTGAACAAAAGCAAATCCATGACAACCTCAGTAGAAACTGGGTGAAAATAGAGCTTACTTGAGCCGGTACTGGCAATCCTGTGACATAAATCAAGAACTTTGCTACAATTGTGCTTGAGAACTGAAATGAAAGGCTGGAATTAAGTCAGACTTCCTGCAGATAAGTCATTAGCAGTTCAGTTGTAACGTTACTAGGAGCCATCCCACAGTCAAAGTTCCTCACAGCCTGGTGTATAATCGTCAAGCACATTTTCATCAGGACACCCACACTTCCTTGTCATAATATATTGACAGTGGGGAAGTGCACTTTCTGCAATTTACTCCCAACAAAGGCAGCAAAAGGCAGTGACACACAGACGATTCATTGGTGTACAAAACATTTTCCGTCCCGTGTCGCTTTACAGTCAGGAGAGCACAAAGAATGGGCCGTGGAGATGTTCGGAGGCTCTCTTCACAGCATTACATTGGGTATGACTTGCTATTTATAACTTCTTGTGTGGCTTTTTCTTCAGTAAGTCGCCCTGACTGAAAAACAAGGCCATTTCAGGGGCTTTAGATACCAACATTGCTACATGTAAAACAAAAGGAAAGTGAACTGCTACCTCCGTCTGTCTTTTACGTGAGGCACCTCTGTCTTTCTTTCACGTGACACACTGCCCATGGCATCAGGATATGCCACGGAAGGTGGAGCTTGTGCTTTAATTCAAAACCTAATGAGTCAACATGTGACGCTGAAGGCTGCCATCGGCGTCAGCATAGGACGCTAAAGTACACTTTCCCAACGTCAATCCATTACACCATGGGAATGAGGATGGGTTGTTTTGCTTGTACAAACTCAGTGTTTTTGAGCGATAACTATGACTGGGAGTCTGGAAATCCATCTTTACAAGTGGAACGCTCCACGACCTCAACAAGAGTGTGGACTATATGGGCACACACATCCTACCATCTTATCTCAAGTTGGTACGTGAGCAATCCCATGTTGCAGAAGAGCGTGCACACCGTTGTACTGCTTTGGTGATTCCCTCCCCGCCTCACTCCGTCATATTACAATTGACATGGAAGCTGATTATCATGCTGACCACCATGCATTCACACTGAAGTCCAGTTCGAGGCTCCGACACTTGTCTTGTTAGCTCTTTTGTTTCATATTCCTCGCATGTCTGCTCACAGCAACCGTCAATCTAAACCTGTCTGAAACTCAAAACTGAAACCTACTGACGGAATGCGCTAAGTGCTTCAGAACATTCACACTCACACGCTTCCACCGTCACAAGCCCCGACTTTTAATTTCAGCCAAAACAAGTTGAGCAACGAGGGACCTGCCGCGAAAAAAACCCCAAAAAAACCTAACCAGATATTGGTTTTCAGTCAACAAGCGGATTATTCAAAAATACAATCATCACCATTAGAGCTGTAATCATCACAATAATTGCTGCGCTGACACAGTGCTCATCTAAATGCTGGCGGTGGAGAAATTGAATTTGACAGGATGTGGCATTGTTTCTGTTGTCCATGGTCATCAAATCAATGACTCCATTCAGTGAGACTCTCGCTGCATCTCACAGATAATGAATTTCAATCCCTAACCACTGGCAGAGTATATAAACATGTGCACCAGCGGCCAAATCAGGCCCATCCAAAAATGCCAGCTGCTGTTTCACATTGTTTGGGGCTGAAATTTGATATGAGCCTCCTGCCACATACGCTTCTTCCCACCATTGGCAACAGTGCTGCGATGTTTTTTATATTTAAAAGTGTCTGGCATCTGACGTTACCCTGCTTAAATACTTAAGCGTGGCAGCATGAAATTGCTCTTCAATCTCTGTTACTGACTTGAAAGTATTTCTGGTGGTGGCTGGTCTCGTCATCTTTTAAGCTTGTTGTAGAACTCAGCCTCAGAATCATCATCATGACTTGGTCAAAAATAAAGTCTTGGCAACCTCCACTTAAGACGGATACACAGATATGACTTTTCCAAACCAGAAGATTAGTCATCAAGATTCTGCCACAACTCTGCTCTAGAAGCTTGTCCACCACGCCAGCAATCTGTAGTAGCAAAATCTGAGTAATAGTCAAATTATTGTTACAGCATGTCTGTTGTTTGTTTACTTCAGCTGCATAGCGAAAGCTCCCGTCGCTACACATCATGAAATTGAGAAAAATGAATTTCTCTCCAGCCGTTTACATGCATTTTGGAAGTCCAAACATAGTTGGACTAACACAATGATTCAGTTTTCTGAGCCGTCCTGTGACCATGCTATGTGTTTTTATCCGGGAAGCCACTCACTGGAGTATCGAGACTACTCTAACCCAAGGTCAAGACCAAGAAATTGAGGAGCCATACTGGGTCAAGGTTGAGACTAAACTGAATAAAAATAATAATGAAAAAGCCCACGCCATTGTGTCAATAGGCATGTTTTCAAAACAAAGCACTATTTTAATAAAGGAATTCCACATATGTGACTAAAAATAATTCACAGCAGCGCAAGTCTTGAAATGCAATTGATTCCAAGTAGAGACAAGAACTTTTGGTGTGAGGTCTTGAGTCCAACTTGAGAGGGAGACCAGCTTCAAGCACTACAGTACAACACTACAGTGAGCACAGACGAGGCCTACCAACTCTTTAACCCGTGGCTCATGCTGGTTATGGAAGAGCAGGTGATTTCATGATTCCAAAAATTTTTTTGCTCCTGAAAACATGAATTGATGTGACTTCAGAGTTCATCTGTTCGATTTAAAGTATGTAAATGAATCTCATTTGAGATTTAAGCCTATCAGGAATATGATGGCTTTGTTTTCACCTAAAAAATACGAGTAGTATTCTGAGGGCAAAAACATCCGAAACGAAACAGAGACAGGAGTCAAGCAGGGAGGCTTGTGGCCGATGAGATCCATGAATATAGAATTAAGAGGAACCACGTGTTGAAAACCATCTCATGGCCCACTGGCTCTTTGATAAACTGCAGCTGTAGGCTGGTACCAGACACAGAATCACCAGTGACATTCAGGCTGCAGGCCAAACAGCTAATAGGCTACTCTGCTTATCAGTGCACTGCACTGTCTGCCAGCACAGTGGACACACGCACACACACACACACACACACACACACACACACACTCTGACTCACCCAATGAATGGCAGGGCTGAATTTCTAATTACCTTTTTGTGCAAGTGTGTGTGCCCTCCCAGTTTGCTGAGTAAAGCCAACAGTGGCTCTGCCACTCAGCAGCCCAGTGTTCAGTCATTTATATTGGCACTTAAAGTGCTCCTATACACTAGTTTGTATCACGGAAAAAAAATAAAAATAAATTATATATATATATATATATATATATATATATATATATATATATATATATCCTTTTTCAAATATAAAGCGATCCCATCAGATAAAGCGGTAAGATTGAGGCTGGCTGGTGTTTAAGAACTTTTCTTGCAACAGAATGGTGAAGTTGGAAGATAAAGGTGCTAATTGCCGTTATTGTCACAGATACTTTCCCAAGTGTTCCTCTTTCACATGCACATTATCCAGACGGAAAGTCTCCAGCTATGCAGCAGATGTTTCTCTCGCCATCCTTCCATCACCTTCTTTGTGAATCAGTTCCTCCTCATGAAAGACAAATGATTTTCATTGTGAGACTGAACATTCAGCTCACATCCCACCATTCACTCACAGTCGAGGTGGCAGTGTCTATGTTTTTTTATCCTCCATTCGCTTTCCTTCTGTGGCATTTTGCCAGGCGTTTATACACTGAGGTTTAAAGTAGTGGGAGAATATCTTTATCAAGACGTTTCTCTTTACGTCCTCTGGTCGTGTCAGTGTCATTACCATCCCAAATGACTCCATTACACAAATAAATCTTTAATAATTTGAGCTGGATTTGTTTAACCTCCCTTTGGCGTGCACGGATATCTCCAACTCATAATGTGAGATTTGAGTGGGCAAATACTGTATGCTTCAGACGATTCTTCAAGCCTCTTATCCTTAACTCGCAGCACTGTAATCTCAGTTGTCATATCATCACTGCTTGAAGGACAAATTCTGCCTTATTGCTTCCTCTTTATGAAGTCTTTTTCGGATGCTGCCAGAAAATCAGCTCAGAAACTTTCAACTCAGATCAGGGGACTTCTAATGTTGGCATGTAGGTGGCATATTAGACATTCACAAGTAAAACACCTTTTCTGCTCCACCTTAAGTACATTTTGGCACTGGCACATCAGAAATCAGAAGACTTTATTAATCCCAAAGGAAATTATTTTTGTAACATGCTCTGTACCCAACATGTCACAATAAAATAGAAATAATATTATAAAGTGCAAAAAGCAATACAAAAGACCTGAGAAACAATGTGCAAGAAAAAGCATATTCAAGGACAGAGTGAAGAGAAAAAATGTGCCAAAGAATCCTTCACTGTAGTTTTTTCAGGGATGAATTGTACAGTTTTATTGCCACTGGAAGAAAGGAGCTCCTGTGGCGCTCAGTCTTAGAGATGGTAGTCTCAGTCTGTTGGTCCATGTGCTACTGTATTGGACCAGGAGCTCATGGAGGGGGTGGGTGATCACACACGGAGCCAATTTGGACGTATGGAAATCGGTTTGGGAGCAACAGCAGACCATGTGGCATCGGGAGGGAGTGGTGGGTGTGCTAGGGTTGTCTTCCCCACTGGATGCTGTGGCATGGTGTGGATCAGGGGAACCTGGAGTGAGGTGTGGAATCCAACATTTAGCAGTCAGTCAGTCAGTCACTTGCTAAGTCCTACATAACTTAATCCCTTGCTGGGAGAGGATCCAGCCTGTCACCAGAGTGCAGCCACAGCAACCCTCCCACACATCCGATGTGCTGGCTTGGCTGCTGCAGTAGAGGAACTGGTTGGGAAGTTGTGCATCCTGTAGAGGTGGAATGTCAGGGCTGGAAGTCTGAATTAGAGGTCAGGCTTAGCTGAAGACCATCAAGCAACTTTCAACCACTACAGTAACAGATTGTTCACACCAAGTGTAACGCATGCACCAAGAGCGACTGATATCCATATAAAGACAATGTAGAGTCATGATAATGTGCAACAAACTGTCATGCTTCAATATCAATGTGGTGGAGGTGACATGTTGGCACGGCAGGGACACAGCTTTATTGAGTTTCTAGTGACACCTGCAACATTTGGTCGGAACATCACATCAAATAATAAGAGCCCAGATTTTTGAAAATTCATTAACAAGACAACTAGCAACAAGATTGGTGAGTGCCTCTGAAGGATGTGATGGACCCTAGCGTGGGGCGCCCCATCTCTTTTGCTTTTAATATTCTATCACACGAGCTACAATTCTGCCATCCGATCTGCCATGTTGACTCTCCAGTAACTTCAGACCCACCTACAGCAGATTAAACTATTTTTTAATGCGTCGTGGGAAGCAGGGGAGGTCAGGTGTGAACGCACAGGAAGCAGCAACGTTTGTTTGTGGCTGTAGGATACTCAAGGTGGACAGGGCAAATTTAAACTGTGGTAGTCTGGGAACAAAATATCATCACGTCAACTGCGTAGATAGATTTTCAGACCTTTGGCAGCTTATTATAGACACCAGAGTTTTTCACATTCCTCATACAAAGCACAGGAAATATTTTAGTTTTTGATACCCTTGTGATTTCCAGTTTACCTACAAACATCAAGGTCTGTTGACAATCCTAAAATTCTGAAATTAGATACACAATGTTACATCTGCCCGAAGGCAGGTTCTGTCAAAACATGATAGGATCCTCCTTTGGGCACAATCATAGTAAACACAAAAACAGCAGTGGTTTGAAAAGCACTCTGAATACACCTGGGATTATACCAGCGCAAACACTCACAGGAGAGAAGTTATAGAAAATAACAGCCACTGAGAGGCTGTCAGAGCCTGGCAGTGAAGTGAGCGATGATAAGAGGCGACAAAGTCTAAACCCTCGCCGGGAGAGTCTCCCCTCCATTAAAAGGGAAGATGGTTTTGATGGCGAACACGGATGCGGAAACATATATGATACTGAGGTGAGCCGTGGAAAACAGAGCTGTCGATAAAGACGTTTGAATCAGTGCTGCTTTCCCGAACTGGGGCAGAGAAACCAACAAAGGCTGATTCAAGTGCGACTCAAAACATGAGGTAGAGCTCTCTTGCCGAAGTTAGACTACTTTTCATTTTGTTCGAGGTCGGTTGCAAATCAGTTACCACCTTATGCTGAGGCTCACTTGCTCCTGTATGTGCATCCCTTCTCTGACTCGCGAGGCTCTCCAGCCGTCACAGAGAGAGACATTTCAGATGGTCGAAAGTTTGGCCCTGCTCCTGGTCAATGCGGCCGTGAAGAAACGGAGAAGGCTCTAACTGTCCGTTTGCAAATTGATGCTCTAACTCTGGAAAAATCAAAGCTCAACATCAATTTGAGTTTCAATGCGCTCCGAGTATCGATCAGAGGTAACCTTGCTCGTCTTCATGCTAATGGCGAGGTGGAGAGTAAAGGGAGGACGCAGAAGTCATGGCTGCCGGATCGATGGATCCACTCCCGGTCGACACAAGAAAACACAATATTTGCGTAGTCACGGTCACTTGCCTCCCCCATCGCACCAGCACCCACACATCACTATTGTAAATGAAGGTAGAGCGTCCCCAGTCATTGACCCACCCAGCTATTTGAGTTCCTGTAATTTGGAGGTCATTTAAATCTCATGAATCAATGTTTTAACTGCCCTGGGACTTTAGTCAGAGCAGAGAAAGATGTGTGTTTGTGACCACTGCTGCTCACTGGCTTTGCTAGTCTTCTTTTCAAAAGGATTTTTTTTTTATGTGTGGGTTGGGATTTCAATGAAATGTTCCGGACAGCTTGGTAATGGAACAGATGGTTGCATTGTGGTGGTCAAACTAGCATCACGACTGAGGAAACTTATGAAGGATTCCTCAGTTGTTCGGCTCCTGCCAGAGCTGCTTTCTGGAGTATTTCTGGAGTAATGATGTGTGGGTGGATACAAGGGGTGTAACAGCACACATGATCAGACCGTGGTATGAAGCAAGTCCAGGTGCAAGTGCTTTAGAATGGGAAAAGCAGAAGCACACAACCAACCTCATGCAGCAGGGCTGCCACTGGAAGATCCCTAGTGACGTGTCCCATGTGTTGGGACTTTGATGCGTGTGGCGACTACTCCAGCAGATAATTTTATTGAGCGTATGCCAAGGTATTCTCAGATGATGTAGCTGTTGACATTTGAAGCTTCATCAGGGAGTTCATTTCCACATTTTAGTGGCAAAAGAACACAAGAGAGATCTTCCTTTTATTGCTGCTTTTGTACTGTGGGTATCTTTTTAGTGAGTCCAGAACCATCCAACCCTCAGAGTATGTGTTCACTCAGACAATCGAGTGATGTCATTGCCATATAACTGGAGCATAAGAAATATAGTGTCCCTTACTGAACTGAGAATGTAATGAGCCGAAGCTTTAAAAATGAAAACCGTAGCGAAATTCTTGTGCACTGGGATTAAAGTAATGATATCAGCACCATAGTTACATTATATCTTTACACAGTTGAAAGTCTCTTGAATCTTCATTTTCCTGTGGGTTTTGTCAGGGACTTTCAGAATTCACTGCCTCATGGCCCAATAAGGTCAGTTAAATTTGAAAAAAACAAAACAAAACAAAAAAAAACTATAAAATTCTGAAAAAAATAGATAAAATAAAAATAAATTGTACCAATAGAAAATAAATACAGCATAAAAATCACAATACAGATGTATATGAGCTGCTTGTCAGAGGTCTCCACTCTCTGGATGTTTTTCTAGTTCAGTTCACTACTATTGAGTAATATAGCAGTGTATATATTAATCTTAAAATGTATTAAATCGATAACCATTTATTACCTCCTGACTAAAACTTTAGCGTTGTATTTCATTATATTTTTATGAAATGTTCAGGACAGTTTGATAATGGAGAATAGAACACATTATTAAAAAAAAACAAAAAAAAAAAAAACATCCCGGTTCTCTGGTTTCCTCCCACAGTCCAAAGACATGCATACTGGGTTAATTGGACACTCTAAAATTGCCACTCTGAAAGTGCACGTGTGTGAGAATGGTGTGTTTGTGTGTGTGTGCCCTGTGATGGACTGGTGACTTGTCCAGGGTGTATTCCCGTCTCTCGCCCCATGACTGCTGGGATTGGCTCCAGCACCCCCCGCAACCCTGAACAGAACTAAGCGGTGGTTAATTAAACAGATGCATCTATGTATAGAATTCTTTCTATTCTATGTATATCATTTCTTCCTATCATTCTTCTCAACACTGATGGTACTTAATGTGGCCCCCTTCCAAATGCATTTTCCCGCCCCAGCAGCAGACTGTTTGCTTGCTATCATCTCGCTCCTGGTTTGGCCTGGAGGCTCCAAACCTGAATGTTTCCCATACACAGTGAGCTCATCTGACCCCAGTAAGAGTCATGGCCAATGTTTGTCTAAGGGAAATTTAAAGTAATACAGTGGTATAGAAGATATGATGCTGCAAGTCAGGGAAGTTTTTCTGTCCACATTTCTCCTATATGGTTCACGAAATTACACTCTGTGCATTGAAGGGATCTATAAAGTCGAATGGCCCTTATGCTTTTCAAATGAAATTGCACAGTGAACTCAGATGACTTGGTCACCAAATGCATGTAATGTGATTGAAGGATGTGATGGGAAGTTTCCACTGTGCCAAAATGAATGACTGTTTACTTTGCATCAGTGTGACAATAGCACAATAAATCACGATGGTGGCTATATTCAAGTTTCACCTTATTTACACTAAGGTTCTTTTAATGTCTTGAAAATATTTGTATAAGAATTTCAATTTTATAAGAATTTCAAGTACATTCCTAGTAGTAGAAACACTGTCCATTGTGTAGTGAAAAACATCCCTGAACAAAAGCAAACAGATGCTTTTGTTTGCTTTTGTTCAGGGATTCCTCCATGTTTGTTGTTGTTGTTCTCATCCTGGCTGCCACGTGTCTTGCATCAGTGTGGTCAGTGGACCAGGAACTCCTGCACTTACAAAGGTTCCCTGTTGTCTGGAGAGCAATATATATATATATATATATATATATATATATATATATATATATATATATATATATATATATATATATATATATATATATATATATATATATATATATATAAAGCAGGCAATATTAAGATTTATTGTTCTCACAGATTGGCGTTATGGGTCTGTAATCATACGAGCATCGATTTTTGCTCGCCAACATCCACAGTTGGCCGACTTGCCGGTGGGTGGAAATTGTCAGCGCCATGAAATATTATCTTGCCAGAACCTTCTGATCTGAGGATTTATCTTCAACTTCCTCTCTGAAAACCTCACACAATGAGAAACACTGGAAGAATTTCAAGTCGGACTGAGATGGATGCGTCGCAAACGTCTTGCTGCAGCTGCTTCATGTCTCATTACATTTGTTGTCACAACAACAGAATTGCTGTCATGATGCAAAGACAAGCGGAGGCACCGTTGTTTTAATGGATCGTGGCTGAATTTAAATGCTTTCATGTGAAGAGGAAACACAGCTCTCCTTTTGATGAGTGTCGTTTCTTACTGTAATTAAGAAAGACTGCCATCTCAAATGCGACGTTTATTCACCTTCAATTTCTTCATCCGAATCAAATCTGAATAATGTATTACGAGGTTCGACAGGATATATTTGGATTTCTAGATAGATTCAATATTGTCATTCTAAAACAGCCTATAATGTATTCAGAACATATCAAACAGGTGACAGTCGTTTCCATTTGCATTCAATTTAGCTGTCCCCAGAGCCGATCTCATTTCACCCAGATGGTGCTTCAGGTCTGCGCAGCTCTCTTGGTTCTTTCCTTTCAGTGAGAGTCTGTGGTCACCGATTATAAAACTCACACTCTGAGGAGGGATGAGTGTGTCCCCCGAAGAAGCTGCTCAGTGGAGTTTCCATCCTACAAAAGGGGCGGGGCATGAGCTTTACCGTCACTGTCCAGACTCACTGCGGTGAGACACGCTTTCTTTTATTGCCATCCTCCAATGCAAAGATTCTGATCAAAAGTGTAGGAACTCTCCAACAGAGAACAATCACCACAAATTCCTGACATAAAACTCTGCATATACTACGGCAGGACTGACAGAAGAGCAGTGAAAAGATGTCAGGGACTTTATTGTTGACTGGTAACTATAAAAAGCTTAGAGAGACGTTGCCTGCCTTCAGCACCATTATTCAGAAGAGAACGACACATAAAATGCCCATCAATAGCGCAGCATCTTGAGCTCAGTACATGGTCTCACTTTGTGAAGTGTGGATGCTACTGAGAAGGGTGCGTGAGCGGCCTAAAAGCAATGCAGCAGGAGGCCCGTTGTGAAAGGATTTTAAGACCTCGGTCACCAAGAAAACTATTAGTAGCACACAGCCATTTGTCTTGCAGGGAGATATGGTCGGAACAAACATAAACCGAAAGTCTTTTGTGAACGGTGCAAGGAGACAACACATGTTTAGGGATCTTTAAACTGTCCATGTAGTTTACAAGCAAACAGAAGGCACCAGAGACACGAGGCACCAAGACACATATTAAGATCATGGAGGATCCTAGTCAGACTCCAGTCGAACAGTGTGGTTGGAGCAGAAGCTTTGCAGCTGAGACACCTGGTGGATTTGGAGACTTCAGTAATTCCTCCTGAGCTGTGTGCAAACTTCAACTCTTCCCCGCCCGCAAGGGTTTCTCCACCAAACTACTGCTTTGCTTTTGGATAGACTGCATACTTCAACCAGTAATGTGCACAACATTATATAGCTTTTCATGATCAATAAACAGCCAGTAAATGCGTTGCGTTGTATGTGGCAAACAGTAAATGACCAGGGGGTCGTTCATCATATATATATGTATATATAACTGAGGCGAGACATCAGAATGTTTTCATCTTCCACCTGACAGGCAATATGTGTGCGGATGTAATTGATTCCTCGGAGAAGCCAAACAACTCTTTTCGCAGTCGCGCAGAAGCTTGTTGATCAAAGAGTCGCAACCCAAACAGATCTGCATTTACAGCCAGAAATCCTGCGCAGCTCCTCTGTGACACGCTAGAAAACAATGTTGAGGAAAAAACAGATTCTACAAAAAGCTCCGAGCACTGATTTAAAATGACTATAAGGTCCCCTGAGTGATCCTTGACGCTTCCACCCGCCGTCAACTTCAAGCCTCGGTTTCTCAAAGGAAACTTGGTTGCACTGCAGGAGGAGGGAGCAAATAATGAGCTCAGAAGGACGTTTTTACGGAGTGAAATACAAACAGATTCACTCCCTCTCAGGATAGACGACAATATTTATTAGTATCTTGAGATTTTACCCACAACAGACTGTATTTTCTGTTTGGTATTCTCTCAAATTGCTGATTGTTTGTGCAGAGACCCGACGTGTGCGAAAGGTGCATCTCCAGGTTTACATTTTCAATACTGTTATGGTGAAAGGACAAAGGTGTTCTGCTTCAGAAGTGCAGGTCCAGCTGGTCGACTTTAAATCAGCCTGACCTTTAGAACATGAAGCAGGAGGTGCAGCAAGGCACCGGAACGATGAAGCCGATTCTCATCATGTGGAGAAACAGGACCACCCCAAGGTTTGCTCTCCTCCAGGGGTCACTGAAGGTCTGCAGATGTATCATTTTAAGACGTTCTTGTGGACAGGATTTGTAGACGTACAGTCATTCTGGCACCGCCTGCTAAGAATTAATGATAAACCTTGGTGTCATAGAGCTTCAAATCACATGTTTTGACTTTAATATTCACCATATTTTGTGCATTTTTCTTAAAACATGGCAAATCTTTGAATTTAATTGAGTTTAATTTGCTTTGTTGGCTCCTTTCTGAACACTTCTGTCAAACAAAAGCACGCCTTGAGTCACAATTCCGCCTGAATAATAATATTGACTGGACAGTGTTTGTCAAATTACATTTATAGGGACTAAATCTTTTCATATTGATCATTAGGTTGGGCTGAATAAGAGCCCCACATTTATCGGGGTTTCCTGATACAGGGATCGATGCAGGCCTCCCAGTATTTATGTGTCAATTCCATCCCAACGTTTTTTAGCTGTGTCTCTGGTAATTTTTAGCTTTGTTTGTGTCAGAATTGATTTTCTCTTGTTTAATTTGCAGCCTTATTTTGCGCTGTCCCTTTTCATGTTAATGACTTCGGCTGTTCCCTGAGCACTGGTGGAAATTTGTTTGTGTTTGGATGTGAGGCAATGAAGTAAAATGGGGTGGTGTAGCCTGTGGGCTTTTCTTTCAAGTGAACGTCCCTCTCTTCTATCAAAGCAAACAAATTGTCGGATATATATGAGCACATCAGGAGTTCTAACGACAACAAAGGTGGACGAACGGTTGCAACACATCTTAACTTACATGACGTCATATAATGACTTTGGGATGGTTGCCTTTTGCGTCCTATACTGACGGAAAAGGTGACCTTCAGCGTCGCATGTTGACACGTTGGCAGTACGACGTGAAAAAATTGACAGAGCTTGGGGTTTGGGTAAGGCATGGGATGGCACGCAACCCCATTACCAATCTGTCAAATTGCTATTTAAAGCCCAACAAACGGCCCTGTGTTTTCTGTACCGTCACAGCATGTGGAGCTCCTTGCGCATGGAGCTATATGGAAATGAAACGGTTTGTTTTCTTTTTCTCCCCAGTGCTAGGTGCTTCATGAGGCCCCGCACAACGCATAATCCACACCGACGTGCCTGGGATACAACGGAACAAAAGCTTTCTTTTAGTTCACTGAAACACCTGTTTGTAACGTTCAACACTGAAGGCTGCTTTTTTCATCAGTATAGGACACTAAAGTCCACTTTTCCAATGTCAAGATGTTACGCAATGGGAGTGAGGATGGGTTGTCGAAAGAGAACAGTGTAAATGAGAGTAAAGTAAATCTCAATATAAAATAGATGTTCTCATAGAAGTGTGGCTCGATGCTCTAGAACGTGTGTCAAAGAGCCGCAGTGGGTGCAGGCTTTTGTTCGGGTTCACCAATCAGGTGTAAACACTCGATTCTGAGTCTGGTGCGGTTTGTTTCAGCTGACACCTGATTGGCTAAAACTGTGTGTGCTTGTTTGGTCGGAACAAAAACCTGCACCCACAGCAGCCCCTTTGAGGACCGGTTTGAGACCCCTGTTCAAGAAGATCTATAATTTAAAGTGGACACAAACAACAACATGTGAACGCTCTTTGTTAGTGTTAGCTGAAGTTTATGGGTTGGAGTAGGAGTACCTTTCTCTGCCCATACACGACTCAATACACTGTTGTGTTGTTTAGGACAACAGTGTTTCCCTCCTGTACCACAGAGAGCAATCATTCCTCCAATGCATTTATCATTTTCAAATCCATTTCA
Source organism: Synchiropus splendidus (assembly GCF_027744825.2). NCBI lineage: Eukaryota > Metazoa > Chordata > Actinopteri > Syngnathiformes > Callionymidae > Synchiropus > Synchiropus splendidus. The sequence goes on from NC_071344.1 coordinate 4,824,182, forward strand.
TTAAGCCCTTGCAGTAAATCCATGCAAATATATGGCCTGGATTAGCATCTAAATTATCCCCACCCATCACACTGTCCTCATCTGAAGTTGCTTGTAGAAGGCTGATGACTAGTTTCCGAACAGGAGAGCGACAAGAACTTTTAGTGCTGACAGATCAGAAAGTCTGAAGTGGTCCGACACGCAGGGGAGCCTGACTATAAGAGGAGAAACACCAAGCTGAGACAAACAGCTTTGTTCTCCACATCCACTGCTGTGAGAGCGACTCCACAACAAGACGGTGGAGACTTCTGTCTGACTGCAGATGGTTGGACTTGTCAGACTGAGACAGAAATCATTCAGCAGCTTCTACTGAAACTCCTTTCTCTCTTTCTGTACTAGGTGCCACTGTTCCTGGAATCCCTTTTTTCCTCTTCTGACAACAGTCACTATGGCGACATGGATGTATATCAATGTATAGAGGGTGGCCATTGAGTTGCTTCACCATTCAGCCCATGTATCACAAAGGCAAACGAATGGACAAATAAACAAACAGGATTGCAGTCATCAAATTAGAAATTCATGTTAAAGCACTTAGTACAATACATTTAGCAAATCATTGAAGTTTTGAACACAACTTACATTAGTCAAGTATTTACAAAAATAAGAACAATTTCATTGATGTTGATTTAACAGTGAATTATGGGGAAAAGACAGGCTGCAGAAACAGTAGTCAGGTGACCAGAAACAATGTTTGTCTCCCTACATTGACCTTTTTTTCTGAACATTATAAAGGTTTTTTTGTGTTGGCATCAGCTGAAATACAAGATTGTGTTAGCAAGAAAAAGCCAGGCATCTACCATAAAGGTCAGTGTTGCCATGAGTGTTTTCTAAATGTTTGCTTGTGCAAGTCCATGATCTTAATCTTCTGGTGCTGGAGGAGTCGATAACCTTTACTTTTTTGCAGGGATATATCTTTATATATATATATATCTTTATATATATATATATCTTTATATATATATATATATATATATATATATATATATATATATATATATATATATATATATATATATATATAATAATTTTTTTTTTTTTTTTTTTTTTTCTCGACTTTTCGACTTAACTCAATCAAGCCACTTGGTAGTCACCTCTCTGTCTTTGTTTCTCATTAGAAGATCAGAAGATCAGAATCATAGCTTGATTTATATAATATTTCCTGTCTCCACATATCCAAGGCATCTGACTCTGGCCTCTCAAACATGTTTTCCTAACCTTTCTACGTGAGCTGTCCAGAATGAGGTGCTAATTTTGAGTCTTGTCCTTCTAAGTCACTCCCAACAAAAAACCTTAGCGTCTTCAACTATAACTTGTCCAACTCTGCTTCATGTCTTTGAGTTAGACCTACTGTGGTCTATAAACCAGATGCAGACGAAGTGCAGCCTGAGAGCCCACATGCTTATCTGACAATTTTTTTTTTTTATTTGAGGTAATATTTATATATTTTCCCCCCTTTTTATGTGTCTGTTTTTCTTCCCCCATAGCAGGTATTAATAGCTACATTAAAATTTTAGAATTGATGCTCATTTTAGCATTCAATCTTGTAACTCAAAATGAAAAATAGAAAATAAATAAAAAAGAAAAATAGGTATTGGTAAAAGTAATAATAATAATGAGAAGAAGAAGAAAAATACAGGAAAAATAAAATATGTAGCCATAGATGTGTTACCAATATATTCACCACTTACATGAAACATTATATAAGCCTTTAATATAAATGTGTAATAACATTTCCCCTTGTTGTATCCTTGTTTTATCACAATTTAGTGTCACAATTTGAGTTAAATTTAAGAGACTTTTTTCATGTCTTTTCATGGCTTGATGGTTGTCCACCACTGCCCTAATCCAAACATCATGCCCTACTTCACGACTGTCCTGTCTGCTTCCTTATCTCTCTTGCTTCTACTTTTCGGCCACAGAGCATTCCACTCGGCCTGCACTCTGCTCGTCACCTCCGCTGATGCCCTTCAACATGTACTGTCATGTCATGAGCAACTGAAATATCAAAGGCGACTACAAAGACACATACATTCCCATCAACAAAGTGGATGAGCTGCTCCACAATAAGGAAGCTATACAATTAACCTCAGCAGGGATAAATGCCTCTCCCTCTGTAAAATAATTCAATGTAATGTGGCAAACTGAGTCCAAGAACATTGACTCGGTGATGGGCCTCATCAGTAAGCGCCCTTAACTGCCTCTCAACCGCGTTAAATTTGCTGCAAATGGCATTGAATTTATCTCAGTTCAACTGCATCACATTAGTTTTTTTTAAAAATCTGAACAAATGTAAACCTCCAAGTTTAAGGCCAATGGATTTCTCTGCTGTGCTGGCCATTTAGCTCATGATTGTTGTCACTTGTGCCTCTGGTCACGTTTCTGGTCACGTCACGTTAAAGATATCAGCGATTCAACAGTGACTTCCACCGATGCCGAAGCCAGTTGATAGTATTTGTTGAAGGAAAGGAAAGTCCTGCCACATGTTCTCTGCAAAATCTGCACACATCTTGAAGTGGCCAACACTCGGTCTGAAAATGTTTTATGATTGACTAGGTTCATTGACCATATCACAAATCATATTATTATTATTTTCCCATCCGCTAAGGAAAGAGCCCTGACGACAGCAGTGTTGTCGCATCTTTTAATATCACTCAGGAGCTGCAATTAAGTAAAGGTTATGTCTGAGTCCTCGGCTCCAACAATAGAAGCTTCATTGCCCGTCCTCTTATTAATGCTGCAGAGATTTTCTGACAACTATTCTGATGGTTAAATAAATATTATTCTAAAGAAACTGCTCACAAACCTTTCAAGGGCACTTTAAAGGACTCACACAAGCCAACTGAAGTCATGGCCTCGAACGCAGCACCCTAAAATGGAATAAATTCACCGCAGAGACTTGCTGTTTGTTTCCAAATGGGAGGTGATCCAAGGAGGCAGCAACTCTTCCAGAACATGACTGCAGAGGCAGATTTGCTTTCACACTGAGGGACTAATATAATTTACCGAGTGCACAAACAAACAGAAATGTGGCTAATAGAATGGATTCCCTCCACGAATAATGGCCAACCATGAGCAGGTTTTATTTGACTAAGGCGATTTGATTGTCTGACTGAGATAGTGAAGCAGTTTTGATGATGTGCTCTGACCTGACGATCTCTGCAAAACAATTGTCAATTGAGGACAATCGTGAGGATTCAAGTAAGAGTCGAATTCAAGATACTCTTTTAAGTTAAGTCTTTGAAATAAGTGCCAGAGGACTCAGTAACTACAACGAAATAAATAAATAAATAAACGTTTGTCTTTTCCTGTGTTTTTATTATTATTATCATTTCTATATTTATTTTTTAAGATTTGGGTCTTCACATGAAATCACATGAAAAAATGTTGTACATGTAACATCTGCATGTGGCAATGTACAGTAATGTGATGAGAAAAATGAAAACTACAAAAATCGTTTCCAAAAAGTTACGACTGAAAACGTTGGTTGTGGACCAAAGAGCGTAAGGACAGAGAAGAAGGAAGAAGAAAGGGTGTCACTGATGAACCAGGATGCATAAGCAGGAATGGACAACCGAGGAAAGACCTGAAACACACTCATACCGGGAATTATAGTCCTGAGAACAGAAACACAATGATCACCGCAGACTGGAACCAGGAAGGTTGAGTAGAGCAGACAGGTGCAGTTATTACCGATTGGTTCCAGCTGAGTGTCGCTATCCGTCAAAGAAACAAGAAGAGCAAAGCAGGGAGGTACAACAACAAAATCAGATCACAAACAAAGCGTATGATGGAAACAAGACAATCAAATTGTGTGCTTGTTTCTTTAAGGTAAATGATTAACCTTCCGTTCCGTTTGTGTGGTGACCAGAACACAACCTGGAAGAATTCAGGCTGTGTTCCAGTCAGTCCAGAGACAGTACCGACTCACAACTGTCAGTCGATGATAATGTGTTTCCCTGTTTATTTCTACTTTGCATGCTTCAATGTGGAGTTTTTCTTAATTTCCTGACATTCAACCAGAGCGGTGTTTGTCAATCACTGCACCTCCCCCTCACTGGTTCTCAGCGCTGCTACTGTTCTGTCCGTTTTTTTCCATCTCTCATTTGAATTTAAGGCAAATAGCAAATGGGGAAATTCTCGGAGTAAATATGTTGCTTTTAAGTCCTAAGTTGGTTCGGCTGCCTGTGGTATCACAAACGCAGCAGATCCCTCTGAATTTCACAGCAGATACAAGGGTGTTCATGTAAACAAACTAACTGTTATTTGCTTGTTTGTTCGAGTCTTTTGAAAAGTATTTTCGCCCTAATTAAGGTGATTGATGATCTAATTAATATGAATTTAAATTCGAGGGGTGCAGTTGATGTTCCTCTGATGCTCGTGGAAAGGATTAAAAAGTAAACGCGTGCGTTGAATCAAGGTATGTAAACACACAAACATTATCTCTTGGAATGAGAAAATACAAATACACGCAGTAAACAACTGGCTGACTGCAATTAAGTCAATAAACAGCGTTCGGAGCAGAACTCATCACAAAAGAAGTGATAAACAAATGAAGCAAACATAGCCGCAATGTGTTTTTGTACTCATGTTCTGAATTGAAATCCACAGGTCAGCCAAGACCTCGGCCTCCAATTCAGCAGCTTCAGATAAAACAAATGGATTCATTTTTCAAAAATAGTCGACAAACATGCGGTGACGGGTTATTTGTTTGAAAAGGGACTTTTAGAGATTCATTCCAACTATTTAATTAGAGGATAAAATGATGAAGGTGGCCATATGAGACGAAGACTAAGACACTGCTGGGTGGACAGTTTAAGTTTGAAAGGCTTCCCTGGTGTTTACGTCTCCTATGAGTCAACTTGAATTCAATTTAATGCCGTCAGAATTTTTTAAAAAGTGAACAATCAGCATTAATTCATGAATTATAAACTTATTTAACTGAGTCACATTTGAAAGTGGCATGGTTGGTTTTGCATTTTTTATAAACATTGATGGGAAGAACTCTAGAAAAGTAATGTGGTTCAGGTAAGTTCTCTTTCCAGACTACATGAATTATTGTTTTGAAATGTTCAATAATTCAGCAAAAATCATTTAAAAACAAATGAAATGTTGAAATGTTTTAGTGAATTTATTAAAAAAAAAGAATATGAGACTTTATGCCTGTATCCATTTGTTATGATTTTGTGATTATTAACAGGAGAGTGCACCATCAAATGACATCTTCGTAGAGCGTCTTTCCACAACATATACAACATATACAGCAGGTGTGACGTGACATCTGGTCCATTGTTGATCTGCAAAACCTGCTTCCGTCGCGTCAAAGTCGTCATTTCTATTCCTGGATACGCAGACAAATCCACCTGCGTCCGTTTCCATTAAAGTTTATTTTCGCTATTTGTGGTTTTTGATATGTGTAACTACAGTGTTATGTTCTATTCCAGGAGAGACAGTGAGTCATGTTCTGAGCCGGATATTCATCATCACTGACTAAACAAATCTGGCCTACACTCAAGGACATTGTCTCCCGTCATATGTCAGTCGGTTTTCAGGTGACATTTCACCTCCGCCGAATTTATTCGGTTTATGTTTGACAGAGAGACTCACTGAAGGGAAAAAAAAGACCTCATCTTCTATTAATACTACATTTTACACACCTCTGCTGAGCCTTATTAATTTTGATGCCACTAAGGGGAAGCCGACCTGTCAGAGTGGATCGTGATGGAGGTGAGGAGGGGCGCGGGCACAGCTGTGTTGCTCTCTTGGAAAAGGTCGGAGTAGGATGCGAAGTGAAGCAATAAGATGGATGTGTGAGGTCGCAGGTGTCACCAGAGGTGTGACTCGAGAAGTGTCAGGGAAGTAGAACACTAACAAGTCCCTGTGGATCAGAGTGAAGCCACAAACCAGTCTTGATCATGTAAACACATCATGGCTCCAGGCTTGAAGGCAAAACTCTCCTCATTTCATGACAATCACACCCAGGAGACTTTCATATTCCTTCATGTCTATCTGATCCACCTCTCGCTCTGACCTTCCGCTCGCTCGCTCGTGCATCACCACTTCCTCTTTCGCTTCTTTTCTCCCCTCCATTTGTGTCAAACTATGTTATTCTGGAGAAAGAAGGGTGTGAGATAAGGCACTGGAAAGAAGTTTCGTGCGTCCTGACAGTGCCTGGATGAGGTCATCGATCATCTGCGTTTTACTCCACCACACTTCCACAGACAGCTAATTTAAAGTGCTGTTGGAGGCGCCGAGCACTGTTCCTGCGTCAACAAATTTATTGAGGTCCATTAAGAGCGCCACCAAAGACTTGACAGGAGAGTGATTGATTTGAGCTCGAATGTCATAAATGTGGGAAGATTAAAAAAAATCCATAAAGATTGGTATTGTTTCTCTTGCGGGGATGTGAGTGGATTTTCACTTCCACCTGGCTGAGACAAAGCAAACGCTGTTCAATTACTGAGTGTCCTGGTCTTCTGCAGGTTTTTGAGTGAATCTTCCATTTTCTGTCTCCAGTCCCAAATGTGACAAATGACGCCTTGGCATTCATTTAATAGCTTAATCCTTTTAATGGCTTTCTCCAGTAAATGGTTTATAGACGGGGTGGCCATTTTTTTTTTTTCTTCCAAAGGGACATATTTTGAGCTGCCGTCTAGACAAAAGACTAATTGTTATGAGTAGATTTATGTCCCTCCTTCATTTAGATTCATTCATTATTACTAATTTATTAATTTACTAATTTTAGTAAAAGGACAAAAGAGTATCTGGTTTGTTTTGAAATACTGTTTAAACTAAGTATAAAGATTTAATCATAAATTACAATGTGGTGTCAATATTTTAATTAAAAAAACAATCTTCTAATATTAAAAATGCAATATCAAAAACAATGGAAAAGAAAAAAAACAGAGTGAAACAACCTGCAATATAATTTAAAAAAAAAATCTATTTTTGATTATTGATATGATGAAAGGGTTACTGGTTTTATTGCTATTTATTTTTTTTAATTTTTAAATTTTTTTCTTTACCCTACTTCGTCTTTGGATGAAAGGTACTACATTAATAAAGAATGATTGATTAATATCTTTGAAAGGAGCAGTGGTGAAATGTCGATATGATCTGAAGGCAGAGCATTCATTTTCCAACACTACTCCAGTTATGGGGTCACAGGGATGATACACTAGTTGGGGCGACAGGGGATGTACACAGGCAACTCACTGACTGACAATTTGGAGTCATAAATAGCCTCAAATATTGTTGATGTTTAAGGAGTGTGGACGGAAACTAAGAGGTTCAGCTGGTTCGACTTTAAAAGAAAAAAAAAAAAAAGAAAGAAAAAAAGGGTAATTTCTTATGTCAAAATCGCCAGTACTGAAAACACACCCGATCAATGATGATAATACTGATGATATGAAGGTTCTCTGATGTACATATTTATTGATATGGCGTAAACATTCAGCTTTTAGGACTCTAAAATCAATGTTCAACTAAATGGGTGTCAAAAATGTAGCATATACAGTAGAAACATGTTGAATAAAAGTGAGTGTTTCATAGCCACATGATTTTTTTCCAACACAATTTCTCTTTGTCATCGATCGATCGTAACATCGATACACAATTAGTCGAGAGAATGCTGAATGAATTTATAAATCAATAGATGCATGTGCCATTTCACTTCATCTCTCCTGTTGAGCAAAAAAAGAAAAACAGCATAGGAAGAAACTACTACAATCCTTGGTGGTGTTTTTCGGACTCCCCTGGTCATTTATTCTCCCCTGGCTTTGTCTGCTTGTGTGGCGGCGGCGGCTGCGGCGGTGAGGGGCAGAGCATGCAGCTTGTGTTTGTGGGGTAAAATGGGATGTTGCAACAGGAAGCTTCTGGGGGTAAATACAGTGGGTGTTTGTGTTTGCAAGAATATTCCAGAGCAGAACTTGTGCTGGCATTTGAATTATACTTAGCTCCCTACTGGTCAGAGAGGAGGGATTAGCATGCTGAGAATGTGGAGTAGAGTTCAAGATTTCAGTTTCTGAGGTGCGATTGTGCATCTATCATTATGATTTGTGGACATTGATGAACATGGAGGTATTGAGGAAACGATTCACATGCTTAAACAACGGGGTGTATGGGTTGTCTTACATCAGTGATTGTACTGCAGCCCCATACAAAATAAGGACATCTTTGAAACTAGTGTGAATGGATGGATAAGTGAACAGAACCTTTGTGAGTCACTGTATTATAACATACTAGTTATAAAAGCTCACAGTTCTTCTCTGTTCCTCTGATATT